>NC_056744.1:1218115028-1218715028 GCF_019279795.1 Protopterus annectens
CCTCTTGTTACCCAGGTATCAATGAAACTATAAGCATTGCTAGTGTTTTAAAACTTGATCGAATTTTAGGTTAGTAATGTTAACATGGATTTTATTTAATAATTTATTAATATATTTTGATATTTTATGGTAACATTTATTTAGTTTTGTTATTTGCTATATGCAATATTTTTACTGCTGTAATTTTGTGTATATATTGCTTTAACATTTATGGTGCAATTTTGAATGGTTAATTGAGGGGTGGGTATATAGTTGGCTGGGTTTCTGTGCAATATTGTTCCGAGGAAGTCTCTGTAATAGAGAGGAAAGTGCTTAACTTCAATAAACTTGGTGTCCTTTGGATTGCTCACATTCTATTGGTTGGTATTATGAACTCCTCCAAATGTAGTCGTCTAAGCACTCTGCTGTTCCTCCTCCTCTTGCTGCTTTATTGGACACATTTTCAGCAGCTTCTCAGGCTCCTGATTTCTAGCCCCCTGCTCCTAAAAAAACTGATAGGTTTTAAAAGGTGCCCGATGATTGTAAATTTCTTTACAAGTGTCCCTTTGCTGACCCCTCTGTTTGTTCTGATAAGCCTTCCAAGCTCTTGCTTTCTACTAAACTGCTTCCCCTCTGACAAGGACCATAGAACCCTGGAAGGAGTGGGTAAAAAGGTGTACACTGCTGGTACTCTGACCTTTAGGGCTGTGAATTACCAGACCCATATGACCAGGGATGTTTTAACCCTTCTGTCTCAGGCTTTTCAAGTTATTTCAGGCCTTCCAGATTTTTAGGGGAAGGCTTCGGCCCTCTCATTGTTGGGGTCTTCTCAAGTGGCTCGCCATTCCATTAAATGTAGTTATGATGCAGCTGATGCCTGTTCTAGAGCTGCTGCCTTTGGTTCTGTGTTAAGACGTTATTCTTGGCTTCACCTTCAGCCTCTGCCTGATATTAAAGCCAGATTGATGGATGCTCTTCTTGATAGTAAAAATCTCTCTGGATCTGCAGCCGCTGAACTTTTTAAGTCTCTTCAGGAGAAGGATAGGGTTAAGTATTTTTGTTTTCCCTGTTCCCAAATTTCAGAGAAATTATCCTGCTAGGTCTACCTTTGTACATACAGTCTCACCCTTCTCCCAAAGGTAAAAAGGGTTTTAGAAGAGCTCCTTCTGCTAAGTCTACTCAGACTGCTACAGTTTATAAGTCTCCTTTTCCAGAAAAAAGCAGATTGTCTGATTTTTTTCCCTCTCCTAAGCCAGGTTCCTCTGTCTCTGTCTTTTCCTGTCCCTTCAAAATTGGTTGAGGGTATCTCAGGATTCTTGGGTTCTATCATTCATCGGGGATATTATGTAGGTTCACAGGTTGGTACTAGGCTATTGGCCCTAGGGCCTATGCAAGCCTAGCCGTAACACTTCCCTGGCTATTTCTTCCCACAGTATTTACTTCCCTGGACCCCTGTCTAGCAGGGCGACTGGCGTGATCCCCGGGGTTAATTTTCTATCTCCCATCCAATCATCAAGGTTCCTTTTGAAGAGGGCCAAAGAGGTGCTCTGTGTGGCATGTATGGGCAGTCTGTTCCAGAGTCTGGGGAGTCTCTGGGTCAGGAGCCTATCCCTCCAGCATGTTTTGTTCATTGTGATGACAAGGTTTAGATCCCTGGAGTGTGTCTCTATGATGGATTGGGATTTCTTTAAGTGTAGCATGGTTTGGAAATCCCTTCCTCCTTTTTTCGGCATCCCTCAACCTCTTTCAGGAACAGCTGCCCTTTTTCTGGTTGTTCTTCAGAGCCTTTTGTCTCAAAGCACCTTCCAAACAGTTTTAGCTCCTCAGAAGGGAAAGGGGTTTTATTTCAGAATGTTTCTTGCTCCCAGGAAAGAAGGTACCTGGAGGCCGATTCTGGATCTTTCCCAGCTCAATACCTATTTAAAGGTTCCCTTCATTCGAGTGCTATCCCTTCAAAACCTGGTTTCCTCAGGCTTTCCTAGTTTCTCTGGATCTCAAGGATGCCTTTCTCTATATTCCTTTTCATCTCCATTTCAGGAAATTTTTAACTTTCTCTGTTTCTTCCTTGCATTTTCAGTTCTCTGCTTTTCCCTTTGGCCTCTCTACTGCCCCAAGGTTCTTTACCAAATGCATTTCTCCTGTGATTGCTAAGGTTTACAGTGAATTTTCAAAAATCCTTCCAGACTTCTCATTATCATGTTTTTTCTCGGATGCATCCTCCAGACCATTCCTATGCTGGCATCCCTGCCTCCACCAAGTTTTTTTAACTCTGATTGCATTTTTGCAATCCCTTCTTCCTCTAGTCTCAGTTACAGCCAGGGAGTTTCTAAATGCTCTGGAGTTTATTGCTTCCACAATTCCTATGCTTTCTCCAGTCAAGCTTCGTATGAGAACTACAGTCCTAAAGTCAGTTAGACTTCAACATTCTTGTCCATTGGATTTTCCAATTCCTCCTCTTCTATGCTTCAAACAAGTTGTCTCTCAACCCAAAGCTTCCTTTTCATTCTGCAGTCCCCTCTGAGGAACTCTTTGGATGCCTCAGACTGGGGTGGGGGCTTCTTTTGGCCCTCTGAAGGTTCAGGGCCTTGGTCCTTTCATCAGACGAAACAACATATCAAAATCCAAGAAATGAGGGCTGTTCTGGCTCTTCAGGCTTTCCATTCTCTGTTCCTTCCAGTGCCCCTCAAAATATTTACAGACTATGCCATAGTGATTTGGTACATCAGCAAACAAGGGGGGACATGGTCTTACTTCTTGTGCAGACTAGCTCGTCAGGTTTGGGATCTGGCTGCCCAGTATCAGGTGACTCTTCAGGCTGTTTATATTCCTTCAGAACAGAACATTGTGGCAGACTGAGCAGGTTCATAACACAGATGCACGAATGGATGCTTTACATAGATGTGTTTCAGGACATTGTCCACGAGTGGGGTGGTACTCTGGTATCTTTTTGCTCTCCTCTGAACAGACAACTTTCTCTCTTTTGCACCAGAGTCCCATGTCCTCTGGCTTGGACAGGGATGTTTCTTTATGCCTTCTCTCCCCTTCCTCTCGCACTGAGGGTCCTGTTCAAGATAGAACAAGACTGATAAAATCTTGTTGGTGAATCGCTTTTGGCTCAGACATCATCGGTTCCCTCTTTGTCTGCACTTCGCCAAATGTAATCACCACAAGATACCTCACAGGGTAGACCTGCTCACACAAGACAAAGGGGTCTCTTATCCATCCCCATTTGCCCACTCTTTAACTGACACTGTGGGTGATGCATTTTGATTGCTTTTAGGCACCTTGTTTTCTGAGGACATGCATCAGGTTTTGCAGGAAACTAGGAAACCTACTACTGGGAAATTTTATTTATCCAAATGGAAGAGATTTTTGTTTGGTGCCTTGCTTGTAGTCTGGATCCACTTTCTGTAGAAGTTCCTGTGGTTCTCTCTTGTGTGAATTGCTCAGTGCTACGTCACCTCCGTGCCCTACGCTGTGAGTGGAGACCATATGTGTGACATATGTCCCTATTACAGCCTAAGGCTTTGGTAAACTGGCCGTACATTGGGCTATGTTAAGATTTTACACAACTGTACTTTTCCTTTGTTTTAAAGTTTGAATGTTTGAGAGGCTCTTGGTTGATTCTCACAAAGCTCAGCAACTCTTAGTGTACTTGCCTGAGTGTCTGAAGTGATTTCCTTGCAGCACATGCTATCAAGGCACAAACTAAGTACTTGTATTTAAACATCGCACTTCCAGAACTATTTTAGTGATAGACTACCGATTTCTTGTTTTATCTGCATTTACCCTGGTCATCCGTTGGGTGGAAGTTACTGACACACCAACCTTAGGGGGAGGGTAGTAACCATACCTCCTGTAAACACCACACCTACCAAAGTACTCCTCAGAATGTGCCCCTAGCTATTGTGAGCAGGTGGTTCCACATGGGGGAGGAGTTAGTGGTGGTCAGAGGAGGTATGTTTCCACATAACCCCCGATGTGAAACCACCTGCTCATGATGACTAGGAGCAGATTCTGATGTGTGTACCTTGGGCCACTACACTTCCCTAATGTGCAATGTCCGTATCAACCTGTCCACACTCAAATGGTAATGTATAACGGGTCTGCACAGGCAAAGAGACTGTACCCATACTCTGAAGGGTATACACTCCATGTCCAGCATACGTTCTTCATCCCCTGATGGCAATAGTTCCTCAGTGAGGGTGCCAGGCAGTGGTTCACCTGTGAACACACAAAAACAAAGCATATGCCATGTAAGTATGCCCAAGCACCACAGCTACCAATGCAGATGATATGAATACAGCTGTCTATAAAAGTAACTAAATTTAACAGTGCCCATACTTGTGCAGGTGGTTAGTGTACCTAGATGCCAGATGTACCCATAAGCAGAATGCAGGACAAGTATTATAAACAGTAAATTTGACTGAAAGCTCCAGAGAGGGTGGCATAGCAAAGGTAGGACTGTATCTGAGGTATCGCCTGTATACTTCGGGGGCCTACCCATCTCCACCCTGACATCCAGCACAGCACTGTGAAACTCTGAGGAGGTGGTACTACGTTTGAGCAAGGCCAGTAACTCTTCCGCCAGCTTTGAAAGTGTCAGTACAGTAGACAGTCCACCTACAGCCATCCACTCTGTTGGTGACATTTTGTATGTTATTGGCTGTGTGCTGGACCTAGCCCACCCACTGCATTTATATCTTAAATCCCCTGACTCCAGACATTGTCAAAGAAGGACTTATCAGTTTTGCTGTGCAGTGAATTATAGCATGGAGATAGGCCTGTTATACCACTCCATTCTCTATGTCAGTAAACTGTGGCTTTCTGCTTGTTCTAACCTTAGTTGTGTCTTAGACATGCTGCATAATATAATACTTAAGCATATCCCTGTTGATATGGTAAACACTGAAGTTAACACCCTTTGCTAAGCACATGTGTTGATCATTGTAACATTATAGAAATGATACTTAGACACACAATTCACAGATGTGTTCCAGGACCTGACATCAACATAGCTGTATGCAAAAAAAAAAAAAAAAAAAAATCAACATAAACATCATAGTCATTTCTTTTTGGCCTAGCCCCTGCAGTACCAGCAAAAGAATAACCGGTACGTGGCTTGGTATTAGGCACACACCCTTCCAAATGATATAATTACAATATATAGCGCACACACACACACACACACACTTTGGAAGGTAGCCAGTAGTACTCCAACACATGGCAACCAACCCTAACAGCAAATACGTTTACTGACCTGGCTTGCTGCTATGGCCAGTGCACATGGGGGGGGGGGGGCAGGGTGCCCCAACAGATGGCTTATAATAACTCCCATCTACAGTGACTGAAAACATAAAGCAATCTTTTGTATCTTCTACCACTACGTAAACATAAATGCTAATACTGACCCACGAAACAGGCTTAACAAGTAACACATACCTTAAACTTGTGAGACTCCTGTATTGTAGGAATACACCTGAGAGTTCTGTACTTTTGTCATACATAAAAGGGAGTATCTTCTGTAGCATGAGGATTCCTGCTCAGTGTCACATTTATATAGTGCATATTCCCCCCAGCCATGATGTCTATGCTAATTAGTTCCTAACTCTTTAGCATTTCTGAATTGCACCAGTTGCATGACAAGCAAACCAGATGCATTGTGTATTCTGCATGTGTCCATGCACACCCTTGAGCACCTGTGGAGAAGACCAGATGTAAGGTATGTGAACAGACTAGTTTCTTCCAGGTATACCGCATTAGGACTACTTTTAAACAAATTAGTTTTTAAAATTGAGAGAGTCTTTCACACATTGCAGTGCTACAAGTGAGTTGTAAATGACAGCCATGATAAATAGTAATGAATGTTGTCAAAACAGCAAAATAACATTGTAGAAAAATATATTATCACATTTGAAGTAGTCTGAGAGTCCATCTTATAGGTGTTTGGTAAGGTGTCAGTAGAGTGATCAACATATTTAGTAAGCCATGGTGGTGCAGCGGTAGCCTCACAAGAGGTCATCCCATTCCTGGAGCGCCTTCTGTGTGGAGTCTGCATGTCCTCCCCGCGGTTGAGTGGTATTCGAAAGACATGCGTGAAATGGGCGTGCCTTCGTTGAAGGTTGGGCATCGAGCTGGCACCTCAGCACTGTAAAAATCTACTGCCAATCATTAGCAGACCGGAGTTCTGCTGTGGCGACCCCTAACCAGGAAAAGCCAAAAGAAGAACAGAGTGATCAACATATTTACCATTTGAGAGGTTGGATGATCCACGGTTTTCATCACAGGTTGTACTGCTAGCCATAAGTATACAAAGTTGTAGTCTGTATTGAGCATATGTTTTCAGTATGAAACACAGGGATTGGGGTTTGCTGTGCTTCACACCTTAAAGTGGCATTGAATGCTTAATTCTACACAACTGCAATGTTGTGCCATTCCACCTTCTGTTCAAACATCCGTTACTTTCCCCTTTCATCTGTCCTGTCCTTCCATTTCAAATCTTTAGTTTGGACAAAAGATACATAAACATAAAATAGACATAGGCATAAATAGCTCATAAACCAGTTTTTTTCAATGATCCTTTGCCTGATGGTTGGCATCGAGCAGCATCACTGGTCATCAGTGATAAGAGGGTAATGACCATTCTTATCCTATAACAAGAATATTCCTACACATGCGCCAAGACTTGATATCACTGATGCACCAGAGCTTAACATCACTGTGTGTCAGTAAGCAGATATGAGATGAAAAGAAATTTAAAATATTCTAAAGTAATTCTGTTCTTTGTGATAGCTTTCATGGTACAATGCACTAATGATATGAAACTTCCATTTCAGTGCACTGCACGCACAGTTCTAACCCACTGAGGGTGGGATGCTGTTATACAATATTGTTTCTACTTTGTGTACTCCATTACAGTTAATATCTTTTTAGACATTTTGTCTCAGGGCTTCAGTGGCATACCTGTGCAGTGCTGTATGTCTTACAGTATGACTGAGCTATGCATGGTTATGAATCCTATCCTGTGAATTTATTTTTCATAGATTTCCACTGCTCTGATAACCTGAAATGTGTATTTATTGATACCCATGCTATAAAAAGCTATGTGGTATGCATAGATAATGCTGTACGTAGTGACTTTTCACATGTTGCAAATTTGATGCAAGTGCAACACACACATGCACAAATGACTGACAGATTACAATAAAAGGATTATGGTGTTCAAATGCTTTGCATAGAGCAAGAGTGACAGACGGAGGTGGCCAAGGATAAATGACAGTATATTATTGCCAAACTGAGTCTTTACACCACACTAATGATTTGTTGAGCATCACACAAGTGAGCTTGAACTTTTGAGGTACAAACAGATGAAGTATAAATGCTGTAACCACAGGTTGACATAATTTGTACTTAACACCATCTATGGCTCATTGTACTCCACCTGTGATGTATACTTTTGCAGCAAGTAATATGGATAGTTTATATCCCTGATGACGCAAGTCTGTTGAACATTGCTCATTTTCCATTTTCTTTACTCTTGGCAAAAACATGCAAATGTGTGCTACCTGACAAGTTTAATAAAAGTTATTTTGTTGCTAAAAGTACATCGGTCAAGAGAGCAAGAGGTTGGCAGTCAGGTGTTCAAATCCCTTAACATGCAAGTTATGGCAATGTGTACAGTGCTCATGATGACTGCACAAATCCATTTGTTTTCTTGCCATTTGCACATGCCCTGGAAGTTACAACGGTCAATTTTGATGCAGTTTATATTCTATGATTAACTATGTTAATCAGGCGTCGCTGCTGAGCATGTAATCTCAGCAGCAAACGGTTAAAGGGAGACCACCATGTTTCACATCTTAAACTAACTGGAGCCACAACAGGACAGTACATATATATATCATTTCTTTTGTCATCCAGTTCAGTAATGTGACTTTTCCCAGTTTACATTGTTGCATGAAGGATGTGAATTGTGATTTCTGCTTTGGCTGCCATTTGAGTGCCATTTTTCCCGACATCTTGGAGAATTGTGGCTGGGGAATCAGGAGGTCATGCTCTTTTGAGCACAGAGGTGGTGCAAGGTGGAGTTAGATATTTTTGCATCTTGCCCATAAGCATTACAGCCACAGGTTCGGGGGGGGGTCATATTGGGTTGATGCCCGGAATAGTTTGGCCAAAATCGTCACCCATGCTACTGATATCCCAACCTAGTTTGAACAAGTAATATCACCAATATAATGACATACGTTGTAGAAAGCCTGAACTCCTTGGCTGATGGAATGGAGAGGTTCAAGAAAAAAATGTGAAATTATTTCTTCTGGGTCTGGTCTCCAGATGATCTGATATTTCTAGAGATTTTAATTTTGTTTTGGCATTGTCTGTGTTGATTCTTGCCTCCTTTAGCCTTCCATCTTTTACCTTCATCTGTTAGGTATGTTTCAATGTATTTTATTGTATTTATATATTGTTATAAAGTTTCTTTCAAAATTTCAATCTGTTTGAAGAATTTGAATTGAATTTGCTACATTTTATTTTGGAATTCATCATGTTTACAGTTTAGATGTCCTTTGTGTTTCCAAATGCTCAAGAAGGTGCAAAACACCACTTTAATAAATAAAAGCAATAACTCTCAAGCTATCAGCATGGCTAATGCTCTAAAGGCAAACAAGGGGCACCTGTTAAGCAAACAGGTCCTAGACATTATCACAGAGGCCAGAAGGCCCAGCACCAGAAATTCTTATGCAGTAAACTGGAAAAGAATCTGCTCCTGGAGTCAGTCCAGAGGGGGGAAATACCTCACAAACTTCCCATCCCTCTTATCATGGACTACCTATTGGAGCTACTTAATAGTGGCCTCTCCTTCTCCTCTATTAAAATTCACACCTCAGCCTTTTCAGCTCATTTTGATATAGAACAGCCCCTGTTTTCCCATCCTTTGATTAAACAATTCCTCAGAGGGGCTTCTAATATCAGACCTCCCAGAAGGCCACCCACTCCAGCCTGGGACCTGAGTTATGTTTTGGGAAAACTAACTTTACCACCCTGCGATCCTGCTGCTTCAGCAGAATTAAGATACCTCTCCTGGAAGACTGCTTTTCTCCTCATTGTTATCTCAGCCAGAAGGGTTTCAGAACGTCAGGCACTAATGGCCATTGAGCCCTTCATCATCTTCCTTGCAGACAGGGTCTCCTTGAGGACTAATCCCTCCTTTATGCCCAAGGTGGTATCTAATGTAACTCTCAACCAGGCCATACATCTACCCACCTTCTTTCCTAACCCTCAAAACAAGGGGGAAAGAATTCTCCACTCACTACATGTGCACAGACAGCTCAGATACTATCTGGACCGTACTAAACCCTTCAGGAAACTGACCAACTACTTGTCAGCTTTGCCCCAGGGGCAGAGGGGAAACCCATTTCCAAACCATGTCCAAATGGATATCACACTGTATCCATTTCTGCTATGGGTTTGCATGGGAACCACCCTCCCTAAGTCTATTCAAACCCATTCCACTAGGGCAGCCTCCACTTCCACAGCATTCCTCAGAGGAGTTCCCACCAGGGACATCCTGGAAGCTGCCGCCTGGACTTCTGTCCATACCGTTACCAAGCATTACCACCTACCTCTATTTTTTTAAGGCTATGGCAGGGTTTGCTTCTGCAGGGCATGCTGACCCATTCCTAGGTCTGTTTCTAATCCTACCACCCCTCTCCTCAGCTTTGGGAATCCTCCCACAGGTGATGTCTGCAACAGTGAAACATGAAGAACATAGTACAGTTGTGTACACTTAACATAAATGTAGATGTTTGAGTGTATTTACTGTTGCAGTCCTGGTTTCCCACCCTTCTTCCCCCTTATATCATCTTTCTTTAGGGAGACATAAGTTTCTAACGGTGGCTTCTAGCCACCAGGACCACTTTACCATATTTACTTGGGCCTCTGACTGGTTAGGACAAGAAAAACTGATGTAATGACGTCAGAAAAACATTGACTCTGGTATTCGGACCGGCCAAGAGCTACCACAGCAGGAATAACCCCACAGGTGATGACTGCAACAGTGAATACACTAGAACATCTACGTTTATGGTAAGTGTACACAACTGAACTTTCTTGCAGAGTTATTTGCTGGATGTCCTTTTTAAGGCATGGATCTGGGGAAATTGCTATAAAATAATCTTCAGAGAGAACAACTAGCCAGTGATGTGCATGAAAGAATTAAATTAAAAATGAAAATAAGATGAGTGTCTGTAGAATCTTTTAAGTTCTCAGTAATAAAAATCAAATGTAGTCACTTGACAATTCTTGAGAAGGAAACTAAGCTTTCTTGCCAGGGAAGAAAACATTTGAGGGGCATCTGAGTAGTGGTGCTTATCACTGGCGGTCTTGCATATAGAGCCTGATTGTATTTTATTTGGGGGCCTCTGTTACAGTTTGGTAAAAAATTATACATGTCATTACCTTCTTTGTTCTTCACCAATTTTTTTAAAAATGAACACGTGTATCTGCTTTGTTCTTCACCAAAATGTTTAAAATTAGCAGTGTTTTAAGTGCATGTCTTTCTTTCATAATGGTATACATGATACATTTCTGTAATACATGGACCCATTTCCAAACAAACCATTTCCAAATGGATATCACACTGTATCCATTTCTGCTACGGGTTTGACTTCAACAATTGGCTAAGCTTCTGGTGTCATTCTAGGGGGAATCCAGTATCTGTCTGCCTGGGATGATATGATCGACAGACCATGATGCTTTGCCAGAGATGGCCTGCACCTGTCGCCCTTGGGATTCCGGATACTGGCTAAGGCTCTTGCCACCCCTATAGTGACTTTTTTAGGCAAGGTTCAAATGACAAAGTCACCACCGTAACAGGTACAAGCAAGCAATATCTGAGGGTAATGCTGCTCAATGCTAGAAGTCTAAACCTCAAAATGCATTCACTCGAGGCACTCCTTAAAATGGAGAACATGGACATCTATGCAGTGACTGGTTCAAGGCACCAGAGAGCACCCCTGCATTACCAGGCTATAATTCATACCACACCTTTCGGCCACCTAACCTGGACCGAAACACTAAAGGTGGAGGCGTGTCCATATTCATTAAGGATATCCACACCTCCAGGCTGGTTGCTCAACATAATGCATCCGAGATTATGCAAGTGCAACTAACTCTGGGCAAGACCGCAATCCAAATTGTAACTTGCTACAGATCCCCATCATGCCCCAGGATTCCCACTCCTCATTTCTTGATACACTGGAAAATATTAGGGTACAACCCAACACCCTAATAATGGGAGATTTCAAATACCCCACCATTAACTGGGAAAGCAACTCATGTACCAACTCTTTTGCACAACGTTTTCTGGAATTCATAAATTCCAGTGCCTTGGATCAATTTAAACACCCCCCCCACCAGGAGCAGCAATATCCTAGACCTGGTCATTACCAACATGGGCGACCAGTGTTCCACACCAGAGGTCAGTTCCTCATTGGTCAGACCCGACCACAAGCTAATCAGCCTAGACATCCTGCCCCCCCCCCCCCCATGTTAGGGAAACCACAGTAAAAAAATTTCTCCAAAGCCAACTTCATGCTTCTTAAGTGGCAAACTTCACGACACCCATGCAGACAGACAGTAGAGGTACGACTGCTGAATCCTACACAAATGCACTTTATAAGCACTTACACGAGTACATGGATCATGTTATCTCTAACAGAACCAAGATACTATCCTCCAAAAAAAGGAAGGCAATCTGGTGGTCCTCTGCCATAAGCATACTCTACAACAGAAGAAATAAACTGTTGCAAAAACGAGTAAAATCCCATGAATGGAAGAACTCCCTGGTCAGCCTCAGTAAGAAGCTGAGATCCCCCATAAAATCCTCCAAAGCTAGTTATGAAAACAAAATCGCCACTGATTCTAAAGACAACCACAAAGCATTCCATAGCTATGTCAGGAATCTCAATGGCAATACTCAGATCTGCTCTGAGTTACAGCACAATGGCACTAAATATACAGAACCAACTGATATTGCCAACATCCTGGCAGATAGTTTCAGTGCTAACTTTACCACCCCCATCCCCTAAAGGGCCCATCTCTATACTGGAAGAATGCAAAGTTCCTGTAATCATGGCTGCACAGGTAAAAAACACACTCTCCAAAGCCAAGAACACAGCATCCATGGGACCTGACAACATCCCAGGCAGTGTTCTACATGAACTACAGAATGAACTGGCACCCCACCTAAGCACCATGTTCAATCATAGCCTCACCTCTGGCTTTGTGCCCTCTAAATGGCGCACAGTGACAGTTATCCCACTTCACAAAGGGGGAGCCACCGCAAACCCTCGAACTACCGCCTCAGTCTAACGAGCCTGATCTGCAAGGCCATGGAACATATCATCATGGTACTTATAAACAAAGACATTGGTAATCTCCAAACTCTGGACCCCACCCAGTTTGGGTTTGTAAAAGGCAGATCATGTCTCCTAAACCTGATTGACTTCTTTGAAGCAGTCACCAAAGCCATAGACTTGAGAGTAAGGTGGTTCACACAGAATATCTAGATCTCGCCAAGGCTTTTGACACCATCCCCCACTTTGGAATTGCAGATAAACTCACTAAACTAGGTGTAAATTCCTATGTCACAAGATGGGTAGCCAACTGGCTCACTGACAGAACCCACACTGTGAAAGTAGCAGACTCCAAGTCCCACTTCAGACCAGTGACAAGTGGAGTACCACAGGGTTCAGTCCTGGGTCCTCTCCTGTTTGGTATCTACTTTTCTGAAGTACAGGCTAATACTGAAGGTCTTTGGCTAGCGAAGTTTGCAGATGACTGCAAACTAGGAGCCATAATTGAAACTCCTAACGATGTGAACATTCTACAAAAGAGCCTCACTGAGACAGATGCCTGGTGTCAAAGCCATGGCCCGAAGCTCAGTGTCAGAAAGTGCATTGTCATCCCCTTTGGTAAAAACTCTGTACCCATGAGCTGCCACATAGGTGGTAGTCTACTTAACACCAAAGGTGTGATGAGACCTTGGGACACAGGTGGACAGTAATCTCTCCTTTGATAATCACATTGCCACAGTAGTCAGGAAATCCTACGTGGCACACCTCATCACAAAAGGTTTCTCATCCAGGAAAAAAGAGGTCATTGAACCCTCTACTGTCACTCATTAGACCCATTATAGAGTACAACACCCCTTTTGGTATGTACCTCACAAGACATCTACAACAACTGGAAAGGCCGCAGAAATACCTCACAACTTTGGTGCGTTTTTTGCGCTTGTTACTACTCAGCCAAGCTCCTCGTGGTCCTGCAGCGTGGTGCTAGCAGCAGAGAGGCTAAAGAGTGACTGCTTACCTGATAAAAGTGTTTTTTTCCTGCTACTACCTGGGCGACTGTCCGATCTAGCTAAACTGCAAGTATTTCTGCTTCTTGAACTGTTTTAAACTGTTTAAAGTTGTTTTTGCACCTGCACTTTTAAAGTTTGTCCTGTTTGTTGCATTTACCTGTTGAGGCTACACACTCAAGTGCGCTAGCCTGTGTTACATATTTATTGCATTTTCCTGCTGTTTGTTACAAAAAAGAAAACAAAAAAAATATCCTTGTTTCCCGTCTTTCTTGACCTAGAGTAGTCCAAATACAGGCTTTGCTGTATTCTGGACTTTTGGAAAGTTCCTGTGTTGCCCATTTCCTTTCTTGGATAAAGGGAGGCTTCTTTGTTCACCAGTGGCAGTGGGGAGCTTAGAGCAGCCTATCTATCCCTGGAGGAGTGTTCCCAGGACAAGAATCTGGTAGTCTATTGGCCGTTTGGGGCCAATTTCTAGCTCTTTCAAGTCCCCCTGTATAAAACCCGCTTTGCACGATTTTGCGCATAGCGCAGCATTGGGCAGCTCCGCTTAATTGGGTTTAAACCATTCTTGGCTCCACAAAGTCTGCTCTTCACTTTTTCCCTTAGAACTGATCTAGTTCTCATAATAAACACCCTATTCCTACTTTAAAGCTTGGCACTTGCTCACTAAAGCAATTATATAAGTCAGCACTAAAAAATTAAAAACAGTACACCCTCACAAACTCCCCTTGAGTACCTTGTTCCCCATTGGCCCTTTTTTCCAATTATAAAGGAATTCCCAATACTATTGTCCAAAGGTCAGTTGTCAATCTCCTCTCCGGTCCAGCTGGTGAATCTGGGAATCTTGAGGCAATGTTACAACTGCCTCATGTACACAGACAACCCTCTCTTCCTCCCAACAAATCTCAACACATGTGAGAGATGCAACCATATAGCCAAACTGGAGGCTAAGCTCTCTCAGCTCAGTACTGGCGTAACCAGTCAGGAGGAGAAGGAAACCACATTCACTACAATTCCAGTCTCTCATAGACCTACCACGACAGCAAACCAAACACATAAACACACAAAAACATACCCGGAGGCTCTAAATAAAAATCTGCCTAAGCAGCAAAGACCTCCAAAGCAGACACCCAAGCAACCGCTACCCCAAAACAAAATCGGCAACACATAGCCCACAAAGCCAGTGTGCCGAACAGTCACAGCCCTTAAGGCTAAACAACATACCTGATACACTTGTAATAGGTGACTCTGTCGTCAGGCACACTGGCGTCCGCTCACCAGGCTGAACAAGGAGAAGGTCACGGTGAGCTGCCTGTCGGGCGCTAGGATCCGCCACATAACACAAGCACTCAGGTCACTCCAAGGCAAGTACAAATATGACTCAGTCATTGTCCATGCTGGTGTGAATGACCTGAGACGTACCTCCCTGGACTACATGAAAAGAGACATAGAGGAGCTCTCTGAGCATGTAGCCCAGGCCGGTATGACCCTGACCTTTGGTAGCATCTTACCCTCACCAAGAATGATGCCACAATATGAAGACAAGATGATCAATTTCAACAATTGGCTTAAGTATTGGTGTCACTCAAAGGGGATCCATGCCTGTCAGCCTGAGATGACATGCTCAACAAGCCACGATGCTTGGCTAGGGACGGCTTGCACCTATCACCCCTGGGCTTTCGGATATTGGCAAAGGCTCTTGCCACCCCATAGTGCCTTTTTAGGCAAGGCTCAAAAGACAAACCCACCTCCATAGGTATCACAAGGGATAAGAAACTGAGTAATGCTACTCAACGCCAGATGTCTAAACGTCAAGATGCCTTTTCGAAACTCTCCTTAGCATGGAGAACATCGAAATCTGTGCAGTAACAGAAACCTGGTTCAAGGCTCCCGAGAGCACCCCAGCACTACCAGGTTATACCTCATACCCAAAACTTGGCCCGAACCACAAAGGAGGGGAAGTATCAATATTCGTCAAAGATACCCACACCTCCAGGTTGGTGGCACAGCACGAAGCATCAGAGACTATCCATGTGCAACTAACAGTGGGTAAAACTGCCTTCCAGTTTATAGCCTGCTACAGACCACCCTCCCAAACCCAGGAACCCCACTCGGCCTTCCTGAGATCACTGGAAAATATGATGGTCTCTCCAAGCACCATTATATTGGGCGACTTCAACTATCCAAACATAGACTGGGAGAATTACTCTAGCTCCAACACCCCTAGCCCAAAGGTTCCTAGAATTTATAAACTCAAATGCTATGGAACAACATTTACCACTCCCACAAGAGGGAAGACATACTGGACCTGATCATCACCATCATGGGGCTCTGTGCTCCAGACCAAAAGTGTAGCCCTCACTGGTAGATCAGACCATAAACTAATCTCACTGGATATTCACATCCCGACCCCACCCCTGCCCAGAAAACCACAGTGAAAAACTTCTCTAAAGCAAATTTCACACTCCTCAAGAGCGAGGTGGAATCCTTCAAAGCCCCCCGGCCTCTGGAAAGTAGAGCCCAGAGCCCAGAATCCTTTATAACCCCATTCTATGAACACCTTCAGGAATGCATGAATCATGTAATCCCAAATAAAACCAAGACCCAATCCTCCAAAGGCAGGTGTCCTGTCTGGTGGACCCCAGCCATAAACAAACTATACAATAGAAGGAGGAAGCTACTACATGATAGAGCAAAATCCCAAAGGAAGGCATCTCTGATCAGTATTAGCAAAAAACTACGAGCACTCATAAAATCATCTAAGGCCAGCTTTGAAAGAAAAATTGCACAGGACACTAAAGATAATCACAAGGCTTTCTTTAGTTATGTTAGGAACCTGGGTGGGAATTCCCAGATCTGCTCTGAGTTAGTCCACAATGGCAAAAAATATACAGAACCAACTGATATTGCCAACAGCCTGGCAGATAGTTTCAGTGCTAACTTTACCCCCCCCCCCAAAAGGTTCCATCTCTATACTGGAAGAATGCAAAGTTCCTGTAATCATGGCTGCACAGGTAAAACCACACTCTCCAAAGCAAGAACACAGCATCCATGGGACCTGACAACATCCCAGGCTGTGTTCTACATGAACTACAAGAATGAACTAAACCCACCTAAAACCATGTTCAATCATAGCCTCACCTCTGGCTTTGTGCCCAAATGGCCTACAGTGACAGTTATCCCACTTCACAAAGGTGGAGCCTCAACGGATCCTCGAACTATCGCCTCAGTCTAACTAGCCTGATCTGCAAGGCCGTGGAACATATCATCATGGTACTTATAAACAAAGACATTGGTAATCTCCAAACTCTGGACCCCACCCAGTTTGGGTTTGTAAAAGGCAGATCATGTCTCCTAAACCTGATTGACTTCTTTGAAGCAGTCACCAAAGCCATAGACTGAGAGTAAGGTGGTTCACACAGAATATCTAGATCTCGCCAAGGCTTTTGACACCATCCCCCACTTTGGAATTGCAGATAAACTCACTAAACTAGGTGTAAATTCCTATGTCACAAGATGGGTAGCCAACTGGCTCACTGACAGAACCCACACTGTGAAAGTAGCAGACTCCAAGTCCCACTTCAGACCAGTGACAAGTGGAGTACCACAGGGTTCAGTCCTGGGTCCTCTCCTGTTTGGTATCTACTTTTCTGAAGTACAGGCTAATACTGAAGGTCTTTGGCTAGCGAAGTTTGCAGATGACTGCAAACTAGGAGCCATAATTGAAACTCCTAACGATGTGAACATTCTACAAAAGAGCCTCACTGAGACAGATGCCTGGTGTCAAAGCCATGGCCCGAAGCTCAGTGTCAGAAAGTGCATTGTCATCCCCTTTGGTAAAAACTCTGTACCCATGAGCTGCCACATAGGTGGTAGTCTACTTAACACCAAAAGTGTGATGAGACCTTGGGACACAGGTGGACAGTAATCTCTCCTTTGATAATCACATTGCCACAGTAGTCAGGAAATCCTACGTGGCACACCTCATCACAAAAGGTTTCTCATCCAGGAAAAAAGAGGTCATTGAACCCTCTACTCGTCACTCATTAGACCCATTATAGAGTACAACACCCCTTTTGGTATGTACCTCACAAGACATCTACAACAACTGGAAAGGCCGCAGAAATACCTCACAACTTTGGTGCGTTTTTTGCGCTTGTTACTACTCAGCCAAGCTCCTCGTGGTCCTGCAGAGTGGTGCTAGCAGCAGAGAGGCTAAAAGAGTGACTGCTAACCTGATAAAAGTGTTTTTTTTCCTGCTACTACCTGGGCGACTGTCCGATCTAGCTAAACTGCAAGTATTTCTGCTTCTTGAACTGTTTTAAACTGTTTAAAGTTGTTTTTGCACCTGCACTTTTAAAGTTTGTCCTGTTTGTTGCATTTACCTGTTGAGGCTACACACTCAAGTGCATTAGCCTGTGTTACATATTTATTGCATTTTCCTGCTGTTTGTTACAAAAAGAAAACAAAAAATATCCTTGTTTCCGTCTTTCCTGACCTAGAGTAGTCCAAATACAGGCTTTGCTGTATTCTGGACTTTTGGAAAGTTCCTGTGTTGCCCATTTCCTTTCTTGGATAAAGGGAGGCTTCTTTGTTCACCAGTGGCAGTGGGGAGCTTAGAGCAGCCTATCTATCCCTGGAGGAGTGTTCCCAGGACAAGAATCTGGTAGTCTATTGGCCGTTTGGGGCCAATTTCTAGCTCTTTCAAGTCCCCCTGTATAAAACCCGCTTTGCACGATTTTGCGCATAGCGCAGCTCCGCTTAATTGGGTTTAAAGCATTCTTGGCTCCACAAAGTCTGCTCTTCACTTTTTCCCTTAGAACTGATCTAGTTCTCATAATAAACACCCTATTCCTACTCTAAAGCTTGGCACTTGCTCACTAAAGCAATTATATAAGTCAGCACTAAAAAATTAAAAACAGTACACCCTCACAAACTCCCCTTGAGTACCTTGTTCCCCATTGGCCCTTTTTTTCAATTATAAAGGAATTCCCAATACTATTCTAGCATGTCCAAAGGTCAGTTGTCAATCTCCTCTCCGGTCCAGCTGGTGAATCTGGGAATTTTGAGGCAATGTTACAACTGCCTCATGTACACAGACAACCCTCTCTTCCTCCCAACAAATCTCAACACATGTGAGAGATGCAACCATATAGCCAAACTGGAGGCTAAGCTCTCTCAGCTCAGTACTGGCGTAACCAGTCAGGAGGAGAAGGAAACCACATTCACTACAATTCCAGTCTCTCATAGACCTACCACGACAGCAAACCAAACACATAAACACACAAAAACATACTCGGAGGCTCTAAATAAAAATCTGCCTAAGCAGCAGAGACCTCCAAAGCAGACACCCAAGCAACCGCTACCCCAAAACAAAATACGTGCAACACATAGCTCACAAAGCCAGTGTGCCGAACAGTCACAGCCCTTAAGGCTAAACAACACACCTGATACACTTGTAATAGGTGACTCTGTCGTCAGGCACACTGACGTCCCCTCACCAGGCTGAACAAGGAGAAGGTCACGGTGAGCTGCCTGTCGGCGCTAGGATCCGCCACATAACACAAGCACTCAGGTCACTCCAAGGCAAGTACAAATATGACTCAGTCATTGTCCATGCTGGTGTGAATGACCTGAGATGTACCTCCCTGGACTACATGAAAAGAGACATAGAGGAGCTCTCTGAGCATGTAGCCCAGGCCAGTATGACCCTGACCTTGAGTAGCATCTTACCTCACCAAGAATGATGCCACAATATGAAGACAAGATGATCAATTTCAACAATTGGCTTAAGTATTGGTGTCATTCAAAGGGGATCCAATGCCTGTCAGCCTGAGATGACATGCTCAACAAGCCACAATGCTTCGCTAGGGACGGCTTGCACCTATCACCCCTGGGCTTTCGGATATTGGCAAAGGCTCTTGCCACCCCCATAGTGCCTTTTTTAGGCAAGGCTCAAAAGACAAACCCACCTCCATAGGTATCACAAGGGATAAGAAACTGAGTAATGCTACTCAACGCCAGAAGTCTAAACCTCAAGATGCACGCACTCGAAACTCTCCTTAGCATGGAGAACATCGAAATCTGTGCAGTAACAGAAACCTGGTTCAAGGCTCCCGAGAGCACCCCAGCACTACCAGGTTATACCTCATACCCAAAACTTGGACCGAACCACAAAAGGAGGGGGAGTATCAATATTCGTCAAAGATACCCACACCTCCAGGTTGGTGGCACAGCACGAAGCATCAGAGACTATCCATGTGCAACTAACAGTGGGTAAAACTGTCTTCCAGTGTATAGCCTGCTACAGACCACCCTCCCAAACCCAGGAACCCCACTCGGCCTTCCTGAGAACACTGGAAAATATGAAGGTCTCTCCAAACACCATTATATTGGGTGACTTCAACTACCCAAACATAGACTGGGAGAATTACTCTAGCTCCAACACCCTAGCCCAAAGGTTCCTAGAATTTATAAACTCAAATGCTATGGAACAACTTGTTACCACTCCCACAAGAGGGGAAGACATACTGGACCTGATCATCACCATCATGGGGGCTCTGTGCTCCAGACCAAAAGTGTAGCCCTCACTGGCAAGATCAGACCATAAACTAATCTCACTGGATATTCACATCCCGACCCCACCCCCTGCCCAGAAAACCACAGTGAAAAACTTCTCTAAAGCAAATTTCACACTCCTCAAAACCGAGGTGGAATCCTTCAAAGCCCCCCGGCCTCTGGAAAATATGGCCCAGACCGCAGAATCCTTTATAAACGCATTCTATGAACACCTTCAGGAATGCATGAATCATGCAATCCCAAATAAAACCAAGACCCAATCCTCCAAAGGCAGGTGTCCTGTCTGGTGGACCCCAGCCATAAACAAACTATACAATAGAAGGAGGAAGCTACTACATGATAGAGCAAAATCCCAAAAAGGGAAGGCATCTCTGATCAGTATTAGCAAAAAACTACGGGCACTCATAAAATCATCTAAGGCCAGCTTTGAGAGAAAAATTGCACAGGACACTAAGGATAATCACAAGGCTTTCTTTAGTTATGTTAGGAACCTGGGTGGGAATTCCCAGATATGCTCAGAATTAGTCCAAAATGGCAAAAAAATACACCGAACCTACAGACATTGCCAACATCCTAGCTGACAGGTTCAGCGCAAACTCCCCCTTCCCCACCAAAAGGGCAAATATCTATCCCAGCAGAGTGCTGCCCCCCTGACATCTCAGATGCTCAGGTAAGAGCTGCCTTCTCCAAAGCAAAAAACACAGCATCAGTGGGACCAGACGGTGTCCCGGGCTGCGTCCTACATGAACTCCAAGAAGAGCTAAACCCAAACATAAAACTACTGTTCAGTCTCAGCCTTACTACCGGATATGTACCCAAAGAGTGGCCTACAGCAACAGTGGTCCCTCTTCACAAAGGTGGTGCCTCAACGGATCCTGGAAACTATCGCCCCATAAGCCTGACTAGCTTGATCTGCAAAGCTATGGAAAGGATCATCATGGACCTCATAAATAAAGATATTGGGGACCTACAGACACTGGATCCTACCCAGTTGGGCTTTAAGGGCAGATCCTGCCTCTTAAACCTGGTCGATTTCTTTGAAACAGTCACCAAGGCCATTGACGAGGGGAAGGTGGTCCACACAGCCTACCTGGACCTCGCAAAAGCCTTCGATACAATACCCCACTCGGGCATTATAGATAAGCTCACCAGCTTAAATATAAACCCCTATGTCACTAGATGGGTTGCAAACTGGCTCAAGGACAGAACCCACATGGTTGGAATTGCTGGAGCCATGTCAGACTCCAAACCAGTTACAAGTGGCGTCCCACAAGGCTCAGTCCTGGGACCTCTCTTGTTCTGTATATATTTCTCGGAGGTACAGGCCAACACAGAAGGACTGTGGCTGACCAGGTTTGCAGATGACTGCAAACTGGGCGCCATAATCGACTCTCCAGCTGACACAAGCATCCTACAAAAGGGCCTCATAGAAACAGACAACTGGTGCCAGAGCCATGGCCTGAAGCTAAACGCCAAAAAGTGTATAGTCATCCCCTTTGGCAAAAACAAAGTGCCCACAAATTATCACATAGGTGGTAATCCGGAAGAAGTAATTAGGGACCTGGGGACCCAAGTTGATAGCAATCTCTCATTTGAAAACCACGTGGCCAAAGTGGTTAAAAAAACATTTTATATAGCCCACCTAATCATGAAGGGATTCACATCTAGATCAGTGGAGGTCATCATGCCTCTTTACTCATCCCTCATCAGGCCCATAATTGAGTACAATGCCCCTTTTGGGATGTACCTAACCAGACACCTGCAGCAACTGGAAAGACCCCAAAAGTACCTCACCAAGAGGATCAAAGGGCTCAAACAGATGCCATATGCTGCCCGGTTAAAGAAACTCCAGCTCTACTCAGTGGCATACCGCCTGCTCAGAGGCGATCTGTGCCTGACGTATAAAGCCATGTCCAACCCGGAATTAATGGACATGCTGCACCTCAGAAAATCCAAATCCCATCGAGCTACGCACTCGAGAGACTTGAACCTCAGCACTGAAATGTATAGGACATGCTGGAGGGACAGATTCATAACCCAGAGGCTCCCTTCACTCTGGAATAAAATCCCAGTCCAGGTTAGGCAGAGTCCCTCATTGACTCTCTTCAAGAGGAATCTTGATGAGTGGATGGAAGATCGTAGGTTTACCCCGGGTATCACTTCTCTGTCACTGTTAGACAGAGGCACAGTATACTAACCTCGAAAAAGGGCATAGCAAAATTCATTTAAAATGGGTGGTGAAAGCCAAACACACTCTGGCTGGGCTTATAAATGCCCTAGGGCAGATAGCCTAGTATGAACCTATGAACAAAGAGGATTACCGGCCTCAAACAGATGCCCTACGCAGACAGTCTCAAAAAACTCCAGCTTTATTCCGTCGCATATCGCCTACTCAGAGGCAATCTCTGCCTAACACACAAAGCTATGTCAAACCCAGAGCTGTTGGACATGCTCCACTTAAAGAAATCACAATCCCTCCGAGCTACATGCTCTAGGGACCTAAACTTTGTCACCACAATAAACAGAATATGCTGGAGGGATAGATTCCTATCCCAGAGGCTTCCCATACTCTGGAACAAACGACCTATCTTTATCAAACAAAGCTCCTCATTGGCACTCTTCAAGAAGAATCTTGATGATTGGATGGGAAATAGGAAATTCACCCCAGGGATCACCTCTGTGGCTCTGCTCGACAGGGGCACAGGAAAGTAATTTTCTTGGGTGGCGAAAGCCAGGGCACCTTTTTGGCTAGGCTTGTATAGGCCCTAGGACCGATAGCCTAGTACCTACCTATGAACCTACCTACCTACCTATGAATTTATTCCCACCTTAAAATCCTGCAT
Organism: Protopterus annectens; assembly: GCF_019279795.1. Classification (NCBI taxonomy): domain Eukaryota; kingdom Metazoa; phylum Chordata; order Ceratodontiformes; family Protopteridae; genus Protopterus; species Protopterus annectens. The sequence goes on from NC_056744.1 coordinate 1,218,137,793, forward strand.
TGTTCTCTGTCTTTTTGGCCACTTTTAGTATCGCTATGTAATGTGTTTTTTTTTTTTTTTTTTTTTTTTTTTTAAGTCCGGTATGTTTTTATTTTTTAAAAAGTCAGAGATCATATAAACTGTAATGTCCATAATGCATACATGTAAATGGAAATCATTCATTACTAGATTATGTTTTTGATTACGATTCTCTTTTCATAAAGGAACTTAGTGTGATAGTGAGAAGGTTCATCCACAGTAACCATTGCTTAAACTACCAGCTGTTTCCCTGTAATGTATTTTTCCTTTCTGCTTGATGTCATCCTGACCAGTATTCTTCTACAGTAAAAACAAGAGAAAGAAATAGTTTTAGGCTGCAAGTGTGTTTTTTTCAGTCAATTTTCTGGTTTATCACAATCCTTAAAACCAGTTATAATATTTTATGTTGTACTTTCCCAAGCTATTATGGCTGATTTTAATAAATATTTTGTACATGTATGACTTTCTCTTCCAAGCTTAACTGCTTTTGGGGTGAGACTGTCATTGAAAATGTTCAATATGATCTCTGCTTTGATTAATTCTGCCTGGAACACGTAGTTTCACTTTCTGATTCTTCCCTTTTTGACCATGTGTCCTCCATAGGTCTTAAGTTCAAACTTTGTTCCTGGTGGTCATCAGTTCTGCTAAAAAGATTTCAGAGGTAGTTGTCTTGTCAGTGAAATTCCTCTGTGACCTTTCACAAAGGAGTATCCCTCAGAACCAATACTTCTTTTATGCCTAAGGTGGCAATAGAATACAATATAAATTGATCTATTCAATAACTAGTTTTCTTTCCCGTTTAAAGCATTTGTCAAATGAAAAGGTGGCAGGAAAGTTTGTGTAATGCAGTTCTTAGTGACTTCCTAGTCGCATTAATTTCTGCTATACTAACTGGAAATCCTTGCCAACAATACCTCAGACATATTTTCCCACCACTGTCTCCTCATCCACAGATTTTTTTCTATAATGCCACCTTAGATGACACCAGTACCATGGCAACATGGTAAATGCTAAATACTTTTGCTAAGTATTACAAGATAGATATAAACTCCGGGTGCAGGTCTTCATGTGGGGCCATAGTAAATTAGAAGTGTGTTTCCACAGAGCAGGCATCCAGGAAAAATAGCTGGGGATTCTGTCCTGAAGGTTTATTGCAGACAGACATTGCTGTCAGATGCAAAAGGTTTGGGTTCTTTTCAGAATGATAGGTCTATCAGAAGAGGTTCATCTGCATTTAAAAACTCTTGCCTGCAGCCCCAGGGTTAGTTCTGTGACTTTTTCAGGCATTTAGATGGTATGATGATGATTGACCTTTGGAGATTTTACTTGGGGCCCAATTCCCAAAGACTTGCACTCTGTGTAAGCCTGCTTTTATAGATCAACCTTATTCCGGAGTAAGTCACTTACAGAGTGCAGGTCTTTGGAAATTGGGACCTTGGTGTAGAAAGAGAAATGAGTGGTAGAAAATGTTGCATTGTGGAAGAGCTGGTAACCAGAAGGTTTACTTCAGGTGGTCCACTTCTTTCAGGTCTGTTGTTATGGTGATTACCCATACTACTGTTATCTATTTTTTAACTTCTGATATAAAGCTCCTGAATTATAAGCAAATATCTCGTTTAACAAAGGTCTTTTTGACATGGTTTTAGATGCATTTTTTTTTTTTTGCATACTTGTTCAGTCATTGTGTTGATGGATACATCTGAATCAACAAAGCATATGTTGCACTCAGTTTATTAGCCTTGTTTTTTCCCAGGCCTAATCAGTATGCCATCTGCATGTGTTCCAAATACACACATTTCACTTGATTCTCCTGGTACACTTCTGCTGAGTGAAATTTGTTCTAATCATGTATAAAATGAACAAGTCTGTGTGCTAGTTTGTTTTTCACCATTGTATCGTGTTATACTTTGTGTACTGTATTGTTTTTTAAACGTCCCTGCTGTACCGCAGACTGAGACTCTTAGCTTGTTGTTTGCATACTTTTTTCTTCACTGGATGCTCATCATTATGTTAATGTGATCCCAACAATACCTACACAGTTATTTGTTTTGTTACTGCACACTGTCTCTAGATAATTATTTTTACTTTGCTGCCTATTAATTTTGTTCACAGTCTTCTTAATTCAGACCATTGTTTGTTTATTTAAACATGTTCCCTCCTTTTTGCCTAGGTCTCTGATATGTCTAATCGTTATCAAAATTCCCCACCTTTTTCCCCATTAGGTCAGGATGCTTTGTCAACTGCTGCCAAATTTCTCTATTCAGAGACACCCTCCTACCTTCTTCAGCAGTCATGTCTTGCTGTCACAAGTCTTCTCTCACACAGTCCATCCCTTTTTGCCAGACATCCTAGTTTCCTACTGCTTTCTTCATATTTCTCCTAAATCTTCTTTACCAAACCATCATCTTCTTTCTTGACATGTGACCAAATCACTGTAATCTGTCCTCCTTGAACTTCTCTGAAATTGAGTTACTTTGGTTTATGCTCTCTTCTTAATCTGTCCCACAGTGTACAAGCTATATCCTTTCTCTGTCACCTCAAGTAAACGCTACCAGAAAGGTCTCCCATCAGTGAGTCATGCTTTACTTGTGAGCACATTGATGTTCATCTTTAAGACTGAGATTATGATCACCACTTTCAGTGGTATTTTGCATGTGTTCCTGTATATTTATTTAAGATGCAAGTTTAAAGTTTGCTTCACTTGGACTGTTTTGTAAACTATTCATTTGTGGATCAGCATTAGTCCTAATCATGTTTAAGCTCATCAAAACAGTGACTAGTATTTAGCCTGTTTCCCCACTTGTGGTGGTCGTCTGGAGTGGTTATGTTAAAGTAAAGGAGAAGGGAGGCCATGGTGGAAGAAAGGGGAACAATGCGGGGATATAGATGCTCTTACAAAAATACCATTGTGGTGTTCTGGGAGAATCTTTTGATGAGCTATGATTAAGTCAAGTTATAATAAAATCCCTCTTGTAGAGCTGAGGATCTTGTGTGCACCTCAGCATTTCAGGAAACAGGAATTATTTTCTACATTGCAAGTGTTTTATGTATGGGAGGTGGTGTCTGCAGTCAATACTTCTGTGGCATTGGAGTTTAAGTTGCACTTTACTGCTGTGTGTGTTTGGGGGGAGCACTTTACATGCTCGAATTACTGAACGCTCGAATTGCATTTGGTCGAGCATTCAGTAACTCGAATGTGTAAAGTGTTAAAACATAACAGATGTTCTTCATCTCACATTGCTGCAGTCCTGACACTTGGGTAGTCCGCTGTCCCAGTCGGCCCGAATACCAAAGTATTAGGCTGACGCCCGGGTCAAGGCTGGCGTCATCTGGCGTCACGCCAGGGTACAAATGCGCATGACGTGATCCCATTCAGTCTTTTGCCGCATGATCCGATGCAGAAGCAGTTTTGCGAGATTTTCTCCGTCGGAGTTTCAGACCGAATCCAAGTTGGCTAAGTACCGTCTGGGGAATATTTTGTTTTTCTTGCCTCAGTATTTTACGGATGTCAGAAAAGTGAATAACTGTATTTCTTGTGGGAAACAGATACCTCATAGGGATTACCATACCTTGTGTATACCTTGCTTAGGGCCTGAGCACGACGTGGTTGGTTGTCGCTTGTGCTAGATTTAACAAACGCACTATAAAGAGAAGATTAGATTGTGCCAGGTTAGTTTTGGGAAGCGGTGTAATTATAAAATGCCGCCGGATGTTCCGGACGCTTCATCAAAAAAGCAAGGACAAAACAGCAAAGCCTAGGCTGGAAGAACCGCCTGTACGGACGTCGGTTTTCTTTAGGGCTCGTGGAGCCAGAGGTTCAGCCAGAAATTTCTTTGGAATCCCAGGGAGAGACTTTATTACTGCAAGATGTGACCTCTCAGGAGGTAGGCCAGGCGGAAGGGGCTCAGGTAGCTGTTCTTCCCTCCCTTCCTAAGGTGGTTAGGCCCTCCCCTGCTGTTTCCAAGGCTTCTCCCAGGGGCAGGCCAGGTTTTGTTTCAGGTGTTACCCCTAGTTCTTCAGGGTCTGTACCTAAGAAGCATATGCTTAAGATGGCAGAAGATTTGATTACAATGATTAGAGGTTCTATGCCCTCCTGATAAGAGGCCTAGGGTGGAACCTGAGCTTGGGAGTTTTGAGCAGTGTTCGATGCTTGGAGCCTCGGCTGAGAAGACTTGCAGGAGTATTCCCTACTCTGATCTGATGTAGATGATTCATGAGGAGCATTTTAAATGGGAAGGTCAGGATTTCTCTGATTCCAGGAAAAGGCTGAGGAATTTTTATTTCTACCCCAGCATAGGCCTTTAGCTATACCTCCTGTTCTAGATGTGGTGGAGGATGTTTTGCAGAGGCTTCTCTGAACCCTGATTCTTTGCCTCCTGCTCCAGTTAAACCGGATAGATATTATAGGGTGCCTGAAGCTCATAAGTATCTTTTAAGAGTCCTAGGGCAGACCCAGAAACTGCCTGTTCCTCCAGATAAAGAGGCAAGGGCTTTGGATAGATGGGGAAAGAAAAGTGTATACTTCGTGTTCTTTTACTTTAGAAAGGCAGGACAACGCTGGACAACTGTGTGCTGTCCAAACCAACTCCAAACTTTATTTGACACACACACATTGAGCATGCTCCTTCCCTCCCTCTCTCCACCCCACCCCCACCCCCGCCCCCAAAGAACATTAGCTAAAGCAAGACAATTCAGTCCATTGAATACACCACATCTCAACTATTCAATTTCTTCCACTTCACTACTAACTTGGTACATCGACAAAATGCTCACTTAGCCATGTTCACATTACTATAACCCAAATAACATTGCTATTTACGGACTGATCTCTACAGATCCAATCGGTCCGGCTTGTTAATAACTCTTCCTGATCTGGTCCTTAACACACTTTCCTGACACACAGGCGTTGATTCACATTCAGGCTCAGGTAAAGGAATCAAATGCACACGGTTTCACGCACAGTCCCTTGTCTACAGTACCTGGGGTCTTCATATCTGTCACCCACACCTGGTCACGGGCAACACATCACCCAACGGCCTTGCCGGGAATGCTGCCTGTTGTAGTCCGTGATATACACCCTCTCTCTCCTCTTTTAAGCCTCCTCCAGTCAGGCAGCACAGGGTCCAACTGCGAAGGGTGAATCGAAGAGAAGTCCCCTAACCGGCCCCATGAGAAGTTCCGCAGGGCTATATCCATTCTGCAGTGGCGTTGTCCTGTACGCCTGAGAAGAGCCATGTAACGGATCGACACTTTTTTTAGCAGGTTCTCTTCACCACACGAACTGCCGCCGCGCCTCCCGCTACTCTCTGCGAATCTGGGGCTGGGACCTCTGGGATAAGACTTTAGGTGGGTGATGACCTCGTTGGATTTGCTGTGTTTCAACAATGCGATCTCAAAAAACCTGGATAAATAATCCACAGCAAGAAGGTAAGTATTTCCTTTTAGTTCAAATAAATCCGTGCCCTCCTCTTTGCCATGGTCTGTCAGGACATTCAGTTGGGATGAGGGGCTCAGGATGATTCCTTCTCTCTGAGATGCAACCCACCATCCCAAAACCATGTCATTTATCTGTTGGCTGAGCCCAGGCCACCAGACAGTCTGACAGGCTCTGGCTTTGCACTTCACAATGCCTTGATGTCCCTCATGCAATTTTAACAACACCTCATTGCAGATGGGATAACAACCATCTTTCACTGTTAGCGAGAACGATCTGGCCAGTAGCTCTTCAGTAGGGGTTCCTGGTTCGCATACAGCTGCCACCCTGACTGCACAATTCCATAACCCGCACACACACTGTCTGCTTTCAGCTGGTCCCGTAGTGTCTCATGTTTTCCACAATGCTGTTCACGTGATATCCGTGGTCCTCCATTAGCTTTGTTTTTCAAAGTGTTTAGTTTTTTTAAGAGTGGAGCGTGACAAGCATCCACCACACAGTGATTTCTTGGAGGCAAGCTGCACTGTGTATGAGAGAACAATCAGTCTCATCCTGAAGCGCTGGATTCTAGGCGGTAGCAGATCCAGTGCTTGCCCTCCAAGCAATGAAACCAGAGGTTTGTGGTCAGTTTCTAGACAAAACGATTTTACTAATAGGTAATATCCACGAAACCTTCGTACCCCCTATTGAATTTGCATTATGCAGCCAAACTGGAGGTGAGGTGATTTTAAGTCATTGAATGCCTTTTCCTGGTCCCGCCCAGTAGCTGTTGTCTCTTTTGATAATTCTCAGAGCTCTATCCTCTCAGCCAAATGAGGGATGAACTTTCCCACCTGATTCACCATGGCAGGTGCTTCCATCTCTGGGCTTATGCCCGAATCTGTGATGACATGGAGTGGACATCGTGCTCCTCCTGGCGGCGACCCCCAGACCGCCGTCGTCCATGTGGGTCACCCTCTAGTCCCTCAATGACCTCTGACTCTGACATCGTAAACGAATCTGTTAGGGTTAATGCAAGGGAAGCGATTAAACAAAGGAGCCAAAAAGGGGTAAGGGGGTTATGAGATGTGCCAACGGCATCCACTCTGCTCAACGAGGGCAGCCACGAACCCTCTCTGCATATATATTCATTTAACTTGGTGAGTCTACACATAGTCTCAGTCTGTTACTGTCTTTCTTTGAGGCGACAACATGCCTGCACACCAGTGCAGTCAGTAGGTTCCTCCTCACTGCACCCACACCACAGCGTCTCCACATTAACTCCTCCATCAATGGTAGTGGTATCCTCCTGGGGTCTTCACATTTGGCTGAAGCTTTATGTGGTATTTCACCCAGAGCACAGTTCAGGGTATGAGGTCTTCAAAGACTCCATGGTGATAGTATCAACGCTGCTGGAGCACAGGAGCTTCTTCCCACTGAACAAGTTGTCCAGGTCTGACTTGGAAATAACAGTAACATAAGTCATAGATGTGCCCTCTATTTGAACCTCCACAATGAACCAAGGAAGAAGCCCTGTTCTTCGCTCTCTCCAAGCTCCTCGTCCTCCTCGATACACCACCACCTTACTCTGCCTGCAGAGCAACATCTTGCAGCAGTCGCGGACATAGGGAGTTTATGATGAAATGGCCCCCACCTGCAAAAAACACTCGGAGCGATCGAGCGCCTTTACCTTTTGCGTCGAGTGGTGTCTGCACAGCATTCACGTTATACTGTAGTGCACTACTGTACCACAAAACCCCCGTCTGCTGCTTCTTAACCTCCCGACTGTCTGGCCATGTTTACAGCTCTCTCCAAGTCCAGCTCTTTTCCATCTGCATCCGGACAGTCTGGTGTCAGCCAAACCCACGACAATTCTATCTCTTATAAGCTCAAAAGCATCAACAGTCTCATTCAGTTCAACAATGTTCTTAAAATCTTTGAATTCCTTCTGGGTTTGAAGATAAATTGCTGGCCTGACGGAACCGCTCAAAACGGCGTATCCAGTTTGGAAAAATCAAAGGGGTTCCGGCTGAATACTAAAGCAAACGGCGCAGGCTAGCCCGCCAGCCATGTTAATTCCAGCGACTGCCGACCATTCTCTTAGATCCACCCCATGTCCGCTCACCCGCACCACCCGCCACCATACGGTCTTCAGCAAGTGTTCAGCAATCCCAGTCACAGCGACACCATGTGCGGTTCTTTTTTAGAAGAAAGAAGGCCTTTACACTGGTGTGCTGTGCTAACTCAAACTTTATTATTGAATACAGCATATCTATGAACATCCTTCCTGTCTCACAGTCCTTACGTCATGCACCTCCCCCCCAAGACAATTAGCTAAACACAAGACAATTCAGTCCATTGTTGACACCACACACTTTTCCACTTTCCTTATGAGACTTTGGCTTTGAATTGCCAGTTTCATATGTTGAAATACCAAAATTATCTCCTTTCACAATTAAAGTCTGGTATTGAGTGTTTGCAGGATTTAGTTCATGTTTCTGAACAGGTGGGTAAGCATTCTTTGCAATGTGGTTTTGATGCTGTGCAGGCCTCTTCGAGGGTGGCTGCCACTGGTTCGGTTCTAATACAGCGCCTGGCTGAGGATCAAATTTTAGATGCTCCTTTACAATCTGATGTGTTGTGTGGAAGCAGTTCTAAAGAAAATGGAAGACAAGGCTAAGTCTATGCAGACTGTTAAAGATTTTTGCAGGTTCAGCCTCGGAAGTTTAGTAGAAATTGGCCTACCAAGGGGTGGACATATCCTGCTTATGATTCCCAGTCTAGGGTAGGTCTAGGCGTGGTAGGGGCAGAGCTCAAGGTTCTTTTAGGCCTAGAACAGGAGTTCACCTGCTCAGTCTTCTGGTGAGGGCAGGGGTCAGTCCTAACAGACCCAATGACCTGCCTTTTCAGCTGCCAGAATCTTCTCGTCTGGCAGCACCTTTAGGTTAGCACAAAACTGGAGTTTAATTACCCAAGACAGATGGGTATTGGATATCATTCACCACGGTTACAGGTTTTATTTCCATACCTTGCCTCCTTTCAAAGGCATGCCAGACATTCCTCCTCAACAAAGAAAGAGGCTCACAAGCAAATTTCTCTGTTACTCCAAATAGGGGCCATTCAGCGGTTCCTGTGCCAGAAAGGGGCCTAGGATTTTATTCTCGCCTGTTCCTAGTACCAAAAAGGGGAACACGGAGACCAATTTTAGATCTATCTATCCTCAACACTTATCTGGACATTCCCAAGTTCAAAATGTTGACGTTACAACAGCTTTTACCTCTGCTGGGCAAAGATCACTGGATGGTAACTTTGGATCTCAAAGAAGCTTACCTTCATGTTCCTATCAGACTAATTTGCAGAAAGTATCTCTGTTTTTCAGGCTAGAAATTCTCATTATCAGTTCTCTGCATTGCCCTTTGGCTTATCTACTGTATTCACAAGGTTCTGGCTCCAGTGATAGCTTTCTTCAGGCTAAAAGGAATACAAATCTATCCTTATTTGGATGATTGCCTGATTCTGGCTCAAGGAAGGGGTTCTTCTTCAGCATTTGGAATATGTGATAGCAGTGCTAAGATGACTAAAGTCCAGTCTAGTACCCTCTCAAGACATGTGCTTTCTGGGTGTGAGACTGAATACAGCAACCCAGATGGCCTTTTAACCCCGGACAAACAAAAGAATCTTTCTCTTTACTTCCATCAACTATCTCATCAGTCCGGGCTGACTGCAAGGACAGTCCTTCAAGCCTTAGGGTTCATGGCATCTTGTATTCTGGTGCTTCCCAATGCCAAACTGGAAGCTGCAATGGTATCTCAAAAATGTATGGACACACCACTGCCAGGATTTGGACACTGTCATTCAAATAATTCCTTGCATTCAGAAGGAATTTTTGTCGTGGGCTCAGGAATGTCACCTAAACAAGGGACTCTCTGTGACCCGGCCAGAGGAGAGTCAGATTCTAACGACAGATGCCTCAGACACAGCCTGGGGAGCTCATCTGAATGGAAAGTGGATACAAGACCAGACTGCAGCATCTACATATCAACATGAAGGAGATGTTAGCAGTCCAGTTTGCATTACTGGCGTTCAAGGATTTACTTCTTCCAGGGCAGGTGTTGATTCTAACAGACAACACAACTGTCATGTGGTACATCAACAAACAAGGGGAACACATTCTTATCCTCTATGCAGGCAAGCAATGATTTTGTGGGAGACTGCGTTAGGCTTGCAGCTGAATCTTCAAGCAAGGTTTCTGCCAGGAGCACAGAACTCCTTAGCAGATGTGTTAAGCAGGCAAATCATGTGTCCCCACGTGTGGAAACTGGCTCTTCTTGTATTTCTGACATTGACAGTGTCATGTTGCATTCCAGACATAGATCTGTTATTCTCCACTAAACCACCAGCTGCCAAAGTTTTGCAAAATTCATCCCACAGCCTGGAAAGTGGATGCTCTTTCTTTCAGTTGGAAAAATCTTCATGTGTATGCCTTTCCACCTCTGCCTCTCCTCCCGGTCAGACAAGACAAGCCAAGGATGATTTTAATAGCTCCAGATTGGCCTCGCAGCACTGGTACCCATTGCTGAGGAGTCTGGTAAGGAAGCCTCCATGGCCCTTAACTTTGATTCCACACCTATTGTCTCAGAAGGACGGGCATCTACTCAATGTCAAGCTTCACTCTCTTCATCTAACAGCCTGGCATATTCTGTTTTGAACCATAGCAGGTCTCAGCTTCCTCAACAAGTTTTGAATGTGATTATGGAAGCCAGAAGACCTAGTACAAAGAAAGTGCATGTCAGGAAAATGGAAGAGATTTTCATTTTGGAGTGCAGCAAAGGATTTGGATGTTTCTGAGCCAAATTTGAGTGTGGCTCTTCAATATCTTACTGAGTTATTGGACAAAGGTTTGTCTTTCTCTTCCATTAAGATTCATGCTGCAGCAATTTCAGCTCACTATGATTGTGACCCACCATTGTTTTCTCATCCTTTGTTCAAGCAATTTCTTAGAGGGGCAAAGAATATAAGCCCCCCATGAGAGCTCCTACTCCTGCTTGGGACCTCAATTTTGTGTTGGAGAAACTCACTCTACAACCTTTTGAGCCTGCAGCTACTGCTGAATTGAAATATTTGTCATGGAAGACTGCTTTTTGTTAGCCATTACCTCTGCAAGAAGGGTGTCTGAATTTTCATAAGGATAGGGTATCTAATCCTTCCTTTATGCCTAAAGTGGTTTCTAGTGTGGCTTTAAACCAAACTATTCATTTGCCTACCTTTTATGCAAATCCCAAAATAAGGGAAAAGATTTTGCACACTTTAGAATTACGTTATTATTTAAGCAGGACTAAGGATTTTAGGCAGTCTCAGCAGTTGTTTGTTTCATTTGCTTTGAGTTCTCAGGGTAAGCCTGTGTCAAAACAAACTATTTCTAAGTGGATTGGGTTTTGCATTACTTTCTGTTACTCCCATCATGGAAATTCCAGCTGGGATTAGGCCTCATTCCACTAGGGCTACTGCCACTTCAACAGCATTTCTAAGGGGGGTGGCAACTAAGGATATTTTGGAGGCTGCTACTTGGAGTTCAGTGCATACTTTCTCTAAGCATTACCACCTTCCTCTCTACTCTAAATCTAGGGCTGGTTTTGCCACTGCTATTTTACAGGGCATGTTGTCAGCTCCTCCTTCTTTGTGATTTGCCATCCTCCCTCACCTCTGCTTTGGGATTCGTGTCAGGACTGCAGCAATGTGAGATGAAGAACATAGTACAGTTTTGTACCTACCATAAATGTAGATGTTCCTCCTTCCCTCTGTGTTTAGGGGTGGTGTGTGGTGGTGGGATTGTTTTTCTGACTTTGTATATATTGTACATATATTTGGTACAGGGGTGTTTGGTGTGTTGTTGTTTTTTTTAGGGTCTTCTGACATCTGGGGCTGTCAGGACTGCAGCAATGTGGATCTTCGAACATCTACATTTATGGTAGGTACAAAACTGTACTTTTACTTACCTTAAAACATTACTTACACACAGAGGCAAGGACCCCCCTGTATGCTCTGTGTGTAAGTAATGTTTTCTTTTTTTTTTTGCGATGTTGATCGGAAATGGGAAATCTCCCATTTTGCGCTTCCGCATACAGCATGAAATGGGAGATTTCCCTTTTCCCCACAGTAGCACGATCTCGGAGTTGGTATAGTTAAGTAGGGGGGTGGGGGGTGCAGGGCCTTCAAAAGCGATGTTTGACTTTTCTGTGGGTTTTTTGCATTTTATTTTAGGAGTTTGAGTATCCGAAAATCGAACTTATGGTCCCGACCATATGAAGTTCGGGTTTTGGGGAATTCAAGCTTCTAAAGTGAATCCGTGTTTGGGTACTAATATGTACTCAACTCTTCCATGGTGATAAGGTCTTAAGTCCTGTTATTTCATGGAATTGGATAGTATGCTGTGCTTTTTTTTCCAAAGGTTCAAAGTTTTGGTTTATATTACGTTGATTCCTAGGTTTGGGATTTACTCTACTCTTGCATTAACTTGAGACTGATATTTAGTCTTACTAAAGAAGCTGTAAGTAGCTGTGGTACAGCGGTAGCGTTGTTGCCTCACAGCAAGAGGTTCTCCTGTTTGATTTTCGGCTAGAGTGCCTTCTGTGTGGAGTCTGCATCTCCTCCCCGCGGTCGTGTGGCCTCCGAAAGACATGCGTGAATGGGTGTGGCTTCGCTGAAGGTTGGGTGTCGGGCTGGCAACTCGGCACCATAAAAATCGACTGCCAATCATTAGCGGACCGGAGTTCCGCTGTAGCAACCCCTAATCGGGAAAAGCCGAAAAGACAAACAACAATTTCTCTCTGAAGAAGCTGTAATCACGTATTTATATAGTTAAAGTTCTGTTCTGCATTTTTAAGTGCTAGAGTTCTAGGTTACACTTAACACCTTTGTAGATGTAGAATTTCTTCCTAAATTTAGAATTCTTTCCCAAAATATGTTTTTATTTATTTATTTTTTTGGAATTACTGTAATGGTTGATGCAGTATTCTATATATATAAATTTGGATTTGGCTTGGTGGTCTTGTGGTAAAACTGCTTTATACAAGATATCTTTGTTAATTGTATTCCTGTCTTTTTGATACAGGTTATTCCAACTAAAGATCGTTTGGAGGGGATGGCTGCTTTCATAGAAAAACGTCTACCCCGTTTTACTGGTGAATAATACAGGTGTCTTCTATGGACAATAAATGGTGGAAAATGGCAGACTGTACAGCAAGCAGCTGCATAACTAAAGACTTCTCACTGCAGTACATATACGCTCACTCAATGAATAAATCCTGTGCAAAGCATGCACATTTCAACTGCATTTTTAAGTGACTCTGTTTCAGAATGGCATCACTTGTGAATACTTTAACTGCACATCAAAGGAAAATGATCAACAGTACTAACATGATCAGAATTTGTAGCTAATCGTGCTTCCAATGTACCCAGTTAAATTGGGAAAAAGATCAGATACAAACCTAATGTTCAAATCTTCCTGTGGAGAATGCCACCACTTTTCTAGACTGAGAGCTGTTTTTTAAAGTAATAAGGATTTTTTTTATCTCACTTCTATTTCTGAAGTGTTGCAAAGCATTCTAATGTCTAGAGCAGAACTGTAGATAATCATGCATATCATACTCTGTTCACCAGATAATCCAGCAGATATCCATCATGATTTGCTGTGACACGTACTTAGCATTGTGCCGTCCTACACATTGCAGCAACCAGCAGGTCTACATTTGGGGGGGGACATAAACCATGCACTTACCTCTCAACCTATTAGTGAAAGAAATCTGGACAAAGCATAAAATAATGGGGAACAAATACCCAAAAATAGGGACATAAATATTGCTTAACAGGATTTGTGTTAATATTCATTTTCTGGGGGATATGGGTTCACAAATTCAAATGCATGTCATGATTTAGTGACTTTAATCTTAAGTGATTTGCCAGAAAATTACAAATTCCATCAGGAACAGACCGAAACCAGGAGACAAAAATCTGAACAGTTGAGAGCTATGACCATGCATAACTGTTCATTCCACAGACCAAATTATTTGATAAAACTACAATCGGTCATACAAGGTGTGGCATCGCATCGTCTGGTTGTGTAATGTGGTTTATCTCCCATTTGGAATGACTCACCACACACAACTTGTCACCTGCTCCTCCGAGGAAGAGTGATACCAATATTCTTGTAATCTCTCCAGGACAGTGCAGGCACAGTTCCAAGCACATATTTTGAACTGATAATTATGTTATGCAATGCAGCGTCCTGCAGTTCCTCACAACAAAGCATGATGCTGTGATGTGTTTTACTCGTGTTGTTTTTGTAGAAGAGATGCATGTCCAACCATTGGAGATATAAACATCGTGTCTGCAAGCATCAGAAATACCTAAAATCCATAAACTGCAGCAAATGTTTTTAATAAAAAAAGCTAACTCTGTGATGGCACAGCAATGGAAACATGGTAATATAACTATGAAGAAAACTGTAAACCGGAAAACAAAAGTAGATAATTGTAGGTACTCAGCGAACTTGAACAAACAGAGATCCACTCTCACAAAGGTGCTAAACACTTTAATAAACTTTGGATAAGCGCTTTTGTCTTGTGTACAAGACTTCATCAGATAACACAAATAATGCAACTCATTACTTTTATACCAATCCAAAATTAAACTGCAATTAAAATTTAAAGATACAGAGGTCCTAATAAAATACAATGCACAATATCCATGTATGTACTGTTTAAAAATGTTTAAAAATCTCATGCATTTAAAAATTTATATTAAAACTGTATGTTAAGTATACAAAGTGTATACGTTATATACACTATTTTAAACTTTAAATGCTTTAGCTGTTAACACAGGCTTTATAGTAACATACTCATTCAAACCAGGAAAAATGTTGGATCTAAGCCTCAGCTGCCATTTCAATTCCCTATTAAGTAGTATATTCTTGACATCTCCCCCCCTGGGGTTGAATTTAACATCTATAATCCCAAATTTAAAGCCACTACAAGGGGGAGAAAAACACTCAAGAGAGTGCTTGTACAACGCACTATTTTCTTTTTTATTTTTGATGTCATTAAAGTGCTCGTACATTCTTTCTTTCAAGGCTCTTTCCGCCTTGCCTATGTAGAATGCAGGGCACCTTTCACAAGTGGCCAAATACCAATCATTTTAGTATTACAGTTACCCTTACAGAACCACACAGTGCTCTTCATACTGTTCTGTAGACGTATACTGTCTTCCTTAATAATATGTAGGCACTGTTTGCAATTACCACAAGGACTAGTTGCCTCTTGGATATCTCTGTTTGTTCAAATATTCTTTTAAAATTCTTTTCTGTTTTAAAGGAAAATATAGGTTCTTTCCCCACTACTTCATAAAATTCACTACTAGTTTTTAACATGCTCCAGTTGGTTCTTATAATATTGGTAAATGTGTCAGAAAAATTATTAAATTCTATAACACAAGCCCTTTGAAATTTGTTGTCATCTTTCCGTTTGACAGTTTTATCAAGAGGAACACCCAAAAGGGCCTTGTATTTAGTACCCCACCCTTCGTATATTTCATCTAACACCCAATGTACCAACTCCCTGGGGTACCCCCTCTCCTCAAACATTTTAGCAAGGACATTAAATTCCCCCATTAAATCAGCCTTATCTGAGGTCATTCTTGCTATACGTACTGCCTGACCTTTAACAAGGCTCTTTTTCTGAAATATGGCGTGATTGCTGGTTTAGTGCAAATAACTATTACATTATGTACTTTTTCTAAAAGTTTTAGATTTAAACCCTTCGTTAGTTTGAAGAATAGTGGTGTCAAGATAGTTAATGCTGATTCTGTCCCATGTATATGTTAATTTGAAAAAGGTACATCCATTTATATATTGCATAAATTGTTCCACAGTGTCCTGACTCCCTTCCCATAAAACAAATATAGCGTCCAGACATCTCAAATAAAGATGTATATTGTTATGAATGAAAGGGCTGTTGAACACATACCTATGCTCCCATTCCAACATCACCAGATTTGCATAGATGGGGGCACAGGCTGCTCCCATCGCTACCCCACTAATTTGTTGATAATGTTCACCCTGGAAACATATATAGTTGTTATCCAAGACCACTTCCATCAATTCAAGGATCATGTGTATTTGATCTTTAGTCATACTGGAGTATTTGTGAATACTCTCACTAAAGAATTCATGTCCCTCGCATCTCAGAATACTAGTAAAAAGATCCTTGACATCTATGGTAAGAAAATTGTAGTTTTCCTTCCATACATCCTTAGTTAACTTACTCAAGAAATCCCATGAGTCTTTGATTAAGTGGTCCGTCTTATCTAGAGTTTCCTTAGTCCAGTGGTCAGCATAAACAGCTAAAGGGTGGTTTTTTGAATTTCTCGCAGACACAATGGGTCTGAAAAGGGGGTCCTTGACACATTTGTGTACCTTTGGTACTCCAAAAATATTTGGAATGATTGGATTCATTTGCTTTATGTTTTACCATCTATCCGATTTTCAAGCAGATATTCTTGTAGTAAAGAGTCAATTCTACCATTTGCTATAGTAATTTCATTTTTGAATACTGGAGAGTAAGTATTGGTGTCTAAAAGGATTTGTGTAATTGCGTTGTTATATTCTTCAGTTCCATACAACACCACGCCCCCTCCCTTATCCGGCTTCATGATTTGAACTTTAGTTTGAGATTTCAGTTCATTTAGTAGCGTCTTTTCCACTACATTCAAGTTGTGGGGCTCTGAAAGAATCCCTTTTCTAGCTTCAAAAATTTCTTCAGTGACACACTTTTCAAACACCCAAAGAGCTGGATGTGGATTAATAGTGCTGTTCCTAGTTAACCCTGAATAGTCATGACTTAGATTTTTTGAAAACCGTACCTAAAATGAGTTTTCTAAGGTATAGTTTAAGATCAACAAGAATGTCTGCTACATCACCAACACTTGAAGACACAAACTTGAACCCTTTTGAAAATAGGTTGAAATGTTCCTTGTTTAACATTGAAGATGTATAATTGAAAATCTTAAATCCCTTGTACTCACTAACTATACCATCAGTATCTGCTACTATAGCTATTTTACTTTCTTTCCCACTTTTTTCCACCCCTGATTCTCCCCCGTTTTCATATGTGCCTGATGATGTTCTGGGTGTGGGTAATATCTGGTTTTGCTTGCCAACCTTTCTGACCTTCTTACCGCTAAAAAATGACCATTCTGTTCAGAAAAAGAATCTAATTCATCGAGCTGCCTATTTGGAGAAAAATGGTACTCTCTCCTCACAGTCAGACTGATGGTCCCTTACCTCAATAGGGATCCCTCCCATATCATTATTAATTTTGTTTTTATTATTTGAATAATTTTTATGTGGACCAGGATATGCTGAAAAATCTGCATATTGCTGTCTATCCCTTGCAAACCTTCTCTCTTTCCTGAGAAATATGTTGTCAATTCTTTTATTGGTCCTGTACAGGACTTTTTTGTATAACTGTTCGTATTCAGTAAATAACAAATCCTTCAAAATGTCTTCATTCAACTTTTCTACTTGTTTATACAAAGCAACCAACACTGTGTCATTGTATTTAATTAATTTACTTATAAGCCCCATCCCACATTCGTCAAAAAAGATTGAAACTCTTTCAAAACTTCTGCATTGTAAGTTATACCAAAAGGGTATTTTTACATTCTTAAACCCTGTGGGACCATTTTACATTTCAAACAACCTTGCAAATATCTGTTGTCAATCTGTAAACACTTTAACTTGAAAAGCTTTTTTTCAAACATATATATCCTAGATTGTAATGTTGGTGCTTCATAGTGATAAGACCCTTGCACGTCAGTGTTGCCATTCACAGTAGTTACAAAGTCAAATTAAAAATTTTTATCGAAAATAGCACTGAAACACACAGGTTCCACTTGGTTCAACCTGGTGTCCATTGCACTATTACTTTCAACACACACATAGTCTGCATGAGAAACAGTACCTTTAGTATTTCCATGACAATGCAGCTAACTGGTCCACTACCTCCTTCAGTCACAAAATGTCCAGAACAAAATGTTCTTTTACCAGAGAAATTCCTCACAACAAAGCACAATGCTATGATGTGTTTTACTCATGTTGTTTTTGTAGAAGAGATGCATGTCCAGCCATTGGAGATATAAACATTGAGTCTGGAATCATCAGAAATACCTAAAATCCATAAACTGCCGCAAATGTTTTTAATAAAAAAAAGCTAATTCTGTGATGGCACAGCAATGGAAACTGGGTAATATAACTATGAAGAAAACTGTTCCCACAACTCCTTTGTAGCATTAGTACCTAACTGCAGTTCAGTAAAACAAAGAAAGATATTAGCCTCCCTAAAAGTTGTCCTAACATCCCTCACAATCTCACTAACACAGCATGTATCATAAGCATCAATCCAAGATATGAAAATCCTTCCAAAATGTACAAAGTTGATGAAGTCTGAGGACAATATTAGTGCTGCAGTAGCACCATCATTGATAGTTCTGCTGCATATAAGCAGGCATGCTCCCCTATTTTATTTATCCCTCATAACGCTGGTGAATATTTTGAGTGGAAGTGTACTTCACCCCAACCCCTCTGCAACACACAGTTGCACACACATTAAATAATATGTGAGCAGTGCACACACAGACACACACGCAATCTGTGGGTACAAGTGCACACCAATACCTCTAATATGAGTATGCATTATCTATCAAATAATGCATTCAGGAAGCAGACAACAGATGTGAATATCTGACAGCAGCAGCCCATGTGTTTAGTTTGCATTTATCTGTACCAGCATTTAGATGACACTAATTGAAGCACATGGGGACATGGGTAGTGGCTGATCCACTCACATCATCCAGCACTCCAGTGTTCATTGCCCTGTCTAGATTCATGCTGTAACACAATACAAATAAATGTTTGGCTACCATTTTGTTGTATGTTATCCTCTGCATCTGGACTTCTGAATGCAGTGGGCTAAACCGGTTTGTGGGTGGTCTTCATTGTCACTGTAAACTGACCC
This sequence comes from Protopterus annectens, assembly GCF_019279795.1. Classification (NCBI taxonomy): domain Eukaryota; kingdom Metazoa; phylum Chordata; order Ceratodontiformes; family Protopteridae; genus Protopterus; species Protopterus annectens. Next base: position 1,218,156,291 of record NC_056744.1, read on the forward strand.
CCGCATTGCTTCTGTCTGAGACAGGGCAGCACCATACCAACAGTCCTAATGCCATTTTGGGTGGTGATAACATGCTGTTTTGATAGACATACGCAATTGCTGATGATGCAGGTGGTGCCCAGTTGCTTTGGTTTGTTGATGCTTATACTTTCTGCAGGTTACCTTTGCTGTAAATGCTTCATGACATACCCACTTCAAAGTAAGAGTACCATTGTCTGTTCATTCATTTCTTAGTGATGTTGCAGGTATTTATGAATGTGAATGACGACATCGGTAGCCAGTTCTGACAATTATCACCTGTTGTGTAACATCAGACAGTAATGCTGTAGAAATCTGTTACTCTGAATCTACAGAAAAGAAAGGTCTTCAATTGAAACTCAGCAAAGCATTCCATACACAGATGAGTCCGCATTTCTTGAGCATGTCCAAAATATCTGTGTTTCTGCTTCGTGGCACAGTTGTGGCAGTATCCTTTCTTTTTCTTGCATAGAATAGTCTACTTTTGGTCCAAACCTGCCAAGGTCTGACAGTAATGTTTAGCTGGTATTTCTGTGCAATGACTGAAAGGGCACTCTCTTTCATGTAGACATTCAGCAGCTATATATCTAGCATTTTACAGACAAAGGAGTTGTTACCAGCATACCACCCTAAAACTGCTTTACATCACTACATGGGGTCACACTGACTACAGTTATAAGAAAAATACTTTTGTGAGTTGGTTGATGTGAATGGAAAAGCCCAAACATAATGGCAGCATTAATCACTGTCACATATGAAATGAACAAAAAACAAAAGTTAGGTACTTACTATAATAATAGTTGTGTTGTCCTGTTTTCATCTGATTCAGTTGATAGGACTCTGATCTGGCTTCTGCAACCCCAAACGTGTAGCTTCTTGGCTCCAACTCCTCCACTACCCGTAATCCCTCTTTTCTTCCCTCTGAATATCTCAGATCAAGTTTACTACCTAACATTATATAGTTGCATGACCTGAACCAATAACAGAAGCCAATTCAGTATAACTGTAAAGGTGTATACAACAACCAACAGTGGTGAGACTGCAAGACCCCTTAGGGTACCACCATTCCTTGAGGTAAAAAAAGGTGACCGTTTTGGAAGGAGGAGGGGGTTTTGAACCAGAGGAAAATAGAACAACATGGATCTATCATTGTGGTAAGACATAACCTTTTTATCCAATGTCCAGTTTCATCTGACATTCCCCAGAAACTGTCTCCTGGCGTCACCTCAAGGGAGGATGTTCTTGAGCTCTGCAGAGCCAAATGAAGAGCAATATCTGGATTGTACAACCAGTTTATAATGAGACACAAAGGTGTGATGCACAAATGTTATCAATTGGCAGTTTCATTGAAAAATTGTGAAAGTTGTTGCTGACCTGGTCGAGTGAGCTGTCGGCCTTTGGGGTAGTGGTAAACAGTTTGTCATAAACAAAGAAAATGCAGTCGGACAACCATCTAGAAAGGGTGACTTTAGAAACACCACATCCTAAGATGACTTTGGAGAAGGCCACGAGCAGTTTATCTGCCTTTGTGAACATGTTTGTTCTATGAAGATAAAATCTATGTTGTCTGTGAACATCAAGCAAATGCAATGTATATTCTCCTTTGAGTATTTTAATAGGAAAACTGGTAGAATTATGGATTTGTTAATGTTAGATTCAGATGCCACCTTGGGAATAAGGGAAGGAATTTGTCCCAAGACAGCTCTGTCCTTACGAAAGATCAAATATGGTTATTTGCAAGAAACTGCCTAGAATTCTGAAATCCTCTTGGCTGAAGTGACTGCCACCAAGACAATTGTTTTCAGTTTTAAATACTTGAGATCTGGTGAAGCTGCTAGTTTAAAAAGAGGCTGCGTGAGGGCTTGCAGCATTATTATGATGTCCTAAGGAGGAACTGGATCCCTTGTAGAAGGTCTAAGAAGAAAATTTTTTGTAAGAAAGGCTTTAGAAGCTCTCAGTTTGACCAGTATAAAAGTTTGAAACTGGAACCCTTGAGAAACAATTCTGATCCAAAATCCAGTATGAAAGGGAGAGGTACAGAAAAAGGATCTAAACCTTTTTCTACTACCCAGAAAGAAAATGTTTTCCATTTACTTCAGTAGTGGTGTTTTTTTGGTAGACTTTTGAGAAGCTGTAAGAATATGAATTACCTTTTCTGAGAACCTGTCATCTCTGGCCATCGTTAAATTTTTAGTAACCAGACGGTTAGGTTTAAGATGTTGAGGTCCAGAAGAGGAAACCCAGATGGGTGTGATAGGAGGTCTGGACTGTGATCCAATGTCTAAGGAGGATGTAATAGGTGAGGCCATAGAAACTGGAACCAGATCTGTCAGGAGCAATGAGGATTACTTTTGCCTTGCACAGTTTGACTTTCTGGATGAACTTCATGATTAAAGGAAACATAAGAGGCACATATAGGAGACCCAGGGGCCAGTTGTTGAGCAGAGTCTCCCTCGATGGCTTACTGAAGGCAAAGTAACTGCTGCACTTGTTATTTAGATGGGATGCAAACTGGTAGGGCAAGTTTGCTGCAGCGGTGTAAGATTTTGTTCACCACTGTTTGATTGAGGGACCATTTGTGAGGTAGAAGAATATTTCTGCTCAGCTTGTCCACTAGTATATCAGAAGCCCCCAAGATGTGGGTTATCATAAAGTGTCAGGGAGACTTTGCCCATTGCCCCAACCTCTGGAACATGTATGGAAATCACAGCCTCTGACGGAGAGTCTTGAAATGTTTGCAGCACTAATAGGACTGCTCTCATCTCCAGAATATTGATGCGAGTACTGCCTCCAATGGTGTTCAGTTACCTTACATAATCTTTCCTTTTTAATGCCCCCCACCCTAAAAGGGAAGTGTCCTTAGTGACCACCACAGTGGGAGGGGGACAAAATGGGTACCCTTTGAATAGAATTGAAGACGATACCCACCAATTGATATGGGTCCTGCAAATTTGTTAGTTTGATTATTGAGGTAGTGAATCGGTGATGTAGTTGAGAACACTGAACTGATAGGCTCCACTGAAGGACTCTCATGTAGAGCTGGATATAGGAACCAAGGTGATTGTAGAAGCCATGTGGCCCAGTAGCTTTAGAATCAGTATTGCTGGTGGAGAAGGTGGCACAGAACTAGACTCTATACCCTTCAAAGTGAAAGAATCCTGGAGTGTGGGAAGAGATCTGTCTGGTTCAAAGTTTCTAGGTGGCATCTGATGAATTCTAAGGATTGTGTGGGATGTAACTGGCTCTTGCAAACATTGGTTGTGATCCCTAAGGATTGAAGCAGCTGGAGTAAAAGTTTCCCTCCTTTGAGTACATGTTTGTTCGAAGTTTTTAGGAGACAGTCCTCCAATACTGGAACCCCTGCAGTCTGAGAGAAGCTGTGACTGCTGCCATGTATTTGGTAAACACCCAGGAGGCTGTGGTGATGACAAAGGGCAAAGATCTGAACTGATAACTTGGCTGCCAGTCTGAAACAGAGAAATCTCCTTAAATGTTTGTTTTTATTAACATGATAAGCATCATGGAGATCCATTGAACACATCTAGTCCTTACTAATTAGAGAGAGAATTGATTGAACTGTGGCCATCTGGAGTTTTTTGCTTTACAAATTGGACTGAGGTCCAGAATTGGCCTTAGTTCCCCCTGTCATATTTGAAACTTAAAAGAATCTGGAGTAGACACTAGTTGTTCTGGTGGGTCCTGTTGGATGGCTCTTTTTTTTAATAGCTTTTTGGCATCTGCTGTGGCTGATTCCAGTTGATGCAATGGCACTCGGGGAATACTTTTCCTTGGTTGGGGTGGGCAAAAAAGGAAAACGGTATATCATCTGATGATTATCCTCATTAGCCATAAATCAGATATGATGGCCTGCCAGGTTTGAGGGTGCAGGGTTAAGTGATCATGTGCCTCCAGAGTGTGGCTGCCAGGCAATCCTTCAGGAGGGATGAAAGGATTTCTCTGAAAAGTGCATGAAATCCTTTTTTCCAGACTGCCTCTGCCCCTAGGGTGATGTCCATTAAATACATCTTCCCCTCTGCCATGGGAGGGTTTATCCGAAGAAATGTCATCACTAAAACCTGGAGATTTTCTGAACCACCTCTTCTTATTTCCTCGATTCCTAGAAAAGGTTGTGTGAGAAGTGGATTCCCACAGCAGACATGGTCTTACTGTCCTGCTCGCTTCTGGTTAGTGTGTCCTTAACCTTGGGTCCCAAGAGAATGGAACCATCATAGGGTGCATTAATCAATGAAGGATGTCTCCTTAAAGACTTACGCAAAATCACACAACTGTATCCAGGCATGATAACTTATGGCTATGTGTGTGCCTGCTGCTCTTGATGTCCCATCAGCTATGTTGGACAGCAGATGCATGGAAACACTGGAAAGAGATGTGAAGGTAGATAGCTAGGATTCCATTTTCTGGTGAATGTCCATTGGCAAATTACCTGAGAGAGAGAGAGAGAGAGAGAGAGAGTCGGTAAGTAGTTTGGTAAATTCTGTTTGAAAATGTGTGATGTGAGCTAGTAAGTTCAGCCATCTCGGTGAAGAAATATCTGAAGCACAAGTGTATTTTCCAAATCTGTCCAGAGCCCTCAATTCCATATTAGGGGATGAACAGATGGGGGTCCCTGTTAGTTCAATGAATGGTATTTTCTGTGCACTTACATCAAACATGCTGTTCGTCGAGCTGTTCATGTTAAGATTGCGATATAGTGAAGATTGGGAAATTTGTCCTTTCCTCACTGTAATGTGATCTTGGAGTTGGTTTAATGGTATTTTCTGTGCACTTACATCAAACATGCTGTTCGTCGAGCTGTTCATGTTAAGATTGCGATATAGTGAAGATTGGGTAATTTGTCCTTTCCTCACTGTAATGTGATCTTGGAGTTGGTTTAAAGCCCCCCCCCCACATGATTGGAATTCGATGAACGGCATTTCCAATGAAATGCCATTCATTAAAGTGACATTTCACTGAATTAATGTAGACCTGAAAAGATGTACTCATCAGGGAGTTCTTTTAGTAGCCACCATGACAGCTTGTAGCATCCACTGGGGTATCTTTACTCCAGTGCTTCCCGTCCTTAGGTGCTGCCAAAATTCAGTCTGGTTTCTTCTGTATCAGCTGCACTGTGTCAAGTTCTTTCCAGGCCCTCAGAGCCATCAAATCAATAAGAGCATTGGGGGAGGGGACCACTCAGGCAGTAGAACGGTCAGCTGCAAAAGTCTTCAGGAACATGGATTCCTGTGGGCAAGGTGCGGCAGTGGTCCACTACCATTCTGTTTCATCATTTCCAGGATTTCACCAAAAGTGATGTAGGGGCAACCTGAGGGAAGCCTTTCTCCTACATCCAAATCTCTGTCTTCTGTGACTGATTTAGGTGATGAATCCAAGTGTTTCTATTTACAAGTCTGCTTTTTGTGGATCTAACATCGAGGAGCCTTGGACTCCAGATCTGAATCACACTGGGAGCTCAAGGTGAGCACTTCCCCAAGACTTTTTGAAGCTGACTGTCCTTGTTGATGAGAAGGTGTGGAGATAAAAGCAAAAAGAGGAGGAGGTCAGGATGGATCTGAGCATGGAGGAAACATCCCTTCTGTAGAGGACAGAAAACTGTCTACAGCTTTGAATGCCGGAGCTGAAATCTGGATTGAGGAGACTCTGGGGAAGAGCCGGAGCTGAGAGAACCCCATCAACACACTCTTCCTGAGTCCAAAGCTGACATCAGAGCCGAGCTGGCAAGACCAGATGCCCCGAGAGGCAGAGTAGGATCCAAAAACTTTAAAATCAACCTGTCCGCTGGGACCCTGGCTCCAGTGGCTTGTCTGTTATTCTCATCCCGATCTGACAGTGTTGGAGTGAAGAGAGACTGGAGTAAGTACACCAACAAACTAAAATACTTAATACTATTAAAAACTGGCCAGTAAAAAAGAAATGTACTTTATTATACAAACTCTAGTGCCTCAGCAAAACACTTGCCTTCAGGGAGTACAGACATCAAACCAAGTCCCATCTTTATAGGTTCATAGGTTCATACTAGGCTATCTGCCCGAGGGCATTTATAAGCCTAGCCCATAGTTTTGTGGCTTACGCCACCCCTTTAGTTTGGAGAAACTATGCCCATTATTTTGCTGTGCCTCTGTCGAGCAGTGACACTGAAGTAACCCCTGGGGTGTATCTGTGATCTCCCATCCATTGGTCAAGATTCCTCTTGAACAAGGCCAGCGAGGTGCTCTGCCTCACATAAACCGGGATTTTGTTCCACAGCATAGGGAGTCTTTGGGTGATGAATCTATCCCTCCAGCACGTCCTATTAATAACAGTGTCGAGGTTTAAGTCTCCCGCCCTTGTGGCTCTGAGGGATCTAGATTTTTTGAGATGAAGCATGTTCATCAAATCTGGGTTTGACATGGCCTTGTATGTCAGGCATAGGTCACCTCTGAGCAAGCGGTAAGCAACTGAATATAACTGGAGTTCTTTCAGTCGGGCAGCATAAGACAGATTTTTGAGACCCTTTATCCTTTTGGTGAGGAACTTTTGTGGCTCTCCAGCTGCTGCAAGTGTCGGGTCAGATACATTCCGAATGGGGCATTGTACTCTATCATTGGTCTGATGAGTGATGAGTATAGGGAGACTATGACTTCCCTTGATCTAGATGTGAATCCCTTCATGATAAGGTGGGCAATGTAGAAGGTCTTCCTAACTACTTTAGCAATATGAGTGTCGAATGAAAGGCTACTGTCAACCTGGGTTCCCAGGTCCCTAATAACTTCTTCTGTGTTCAGGGATTGCCACCTATATGGTAGCTAGGGGTAACCTTATTTTTCCCGAAGGGTATGACTATGCATTTCTTGGCATTTAACTTTATGCCATGGCTCTGGCACCAGTTATCCGTTTCTGTGAGACCCTTCTGAAGGATATCTGTGTCGGATGTGTTTTCAACTACGGCCCAGTTTGCAGTCATCTGCAAACTGTCAGCCATAACCCTCCTGTGTTTGCTTGTACTTCAGAAAAGTAGATGCCAAACAAGAGTGGGCCCAGGACTGAGCCCTGTGGGACACCACTTGTGACAGGCTTTGAGTCTGACATGGCACCAGCAACTCTGACCCTGTGGGTTCTGTCACTCAGCCAGTTTGCAACCCATCTTGTAATGTATGGGTTTACATTTAAGTTGATGAGTTTTTCAATGATACCCGAGTGAGGTATTGTATCAAAAGCCTTCGCCAGGTCTAGGTAGGCTGTATGGACTGCCTTTCCTCATCAATGGCCTTGGTGACTGTTTCAAAATGTCAACCAAGTTTAAAAGGCATGATCTGCCTTTGACAAAGCCAAACTGGGTTGGATCCAAAGTCTGCAAGTTCCCTATGTCTTTATTTATGAGATCCATTATGATTCTCTCCATGGCTTTGCAGATAAGGCTTGTCAAGCTAATGGGACGGTAATTTCCAGGGTCGGTGGAGGCACCGCCTTTGTGGAGTGGGACCACAGTCGCTGTGCCACTCCTGGGTACATATCCGGAGGTGAGACTAAGATTAAACAGCTGTCCTAACTGTGGGTTTAATTCCTCATTGAGTTCATGGAGCACACAGCCGGGGACACCATCAGGTCCCATGGATGCTGTGTTCTTTGCCTTGAGAGAGCAGTTCTCACCTGGGCGTTAGAGATGTTTGGGGGCTACAATCATTTGGTATAGATATCTCTCCTTTGGGGAGAAGTTTGCACTGAACCTGTCAGCCAGTATGTTGGCAATGTCTGTAGGATCAGTAATCTTCACATCATTTTGAACTAATTCTGAGCATATCTGGGAGTTTCCTCCTAGGTTTCTGACATAGCTAAAGAATGCCTTATGGTTGTCTTTAGAGTCCTTAGCTATTTTTTTCTCAAAATTAGCTTTGGATAATTTTATGAGAGCTCTTAGCTTTTTTACTTATAGTGATCAGCGGTGTCTTACCTTTTAAGAATTTTGCTCTATCTTGTAGTAGCTTTCTCCTTTTGTTGTAGAGTTTGTTTATGGCTGGGGTCCACCAGACTGGACGCTTGCCTTTGGTACAAAGAGTCTTTGTTTTGCTTGGGATTGCCTGATCCATGCAGCCCTGCAGGTGCTGGTAGAAGGCATTTGTAAGTGATTCAGCGGTTTGAGTAATGTTAACCGCCGGCTCAGGGGCCTTAAAGGAGACCACACTAGTCTTTAGAAGTGTGAAGTCGGCTTTCGAGAAGTTCTTTACTGTGGTCTTTTTCATTTCGGGTGGGGGCGGGATGAGGACCTCCAGCAAGATTAGTTTGTGATCAGATCTCACCAGTGAGGGGTATACTTCCGGCGTTGAACATTGTGCTCCCATGTTCGTGATGATGAGATCAAGTATGTTTTCTCCTCTTGTGGGGATGGTGACTAGTTGTTCCATGGCATTTGAGTTTATGAATTCCAGGAACTTTTGGGCTAGAGTGTTTGGGCTTGAGTAGTGTTCCCAGTCTATATTAGGGTAGTTGAAGTCACCTAGTATGATGGTGTTTCGAGATACATTTATCCCCTCCAGTGTTTTCAGGAAGGCCATATGAGGTTCCTGAGTTTGTGAGGGTGGCCTGTAACATGCTACAAATTGCAGAGCAGTCTTGCCTATGGTTAATTGCACCTGGATGGTTTCCGATGCATCGTGCAATGCCACCAATCTTGAGGTGTGGGTGTCCTTGATGAATATGGATACCCCTCCTCCTTTCTTGGTATTGTCCGGGTTTTGGGGCGGAATGCATGATATGAGGTAAAACCTGATAGTGCTGGGGTGCTCTCAGGAGCCTTGAACCAGGTTTCTGTCACAGCACAGACATCGATGTTCTCCATACTGAGAAGGGCCTTGAGTGTGTGCATCTTGAGGTTGAGACTTCTGGCATTGAGCAGCATTACCCTTAGTTTTTTCTTTGTTTTGTTCTAGGGTGGTAGGTTTAGAATTTGAGCCTTGCCTAAAAAGGCACTATGGGGGTGGCAAGAGCCTTTGCCAAAATCCGGAATCCCAGGGGTGACAAGTGCAAGCCGTCCCTTGCGAAGCAGCGTGGCTTGTCCAGCATGTCATCCCAGGCAGACAGACATTGGATCCCCTTTGAATGACACCAGAGTTTAAGCCAATTGTTAAAGCTGATCATCTTATCTCTGTATTGTGGCATCATTCTTGGTGAAGGTAGGATACTGCTCAAGGTCAGGGTCATACCTGCTTGGGCTACATAATCAGAGAGCTCCTCTATGTCTCTTTTCATGTAGTCCAAGGAGGTATGTCTCAGGTCGTTAACACCAGCATGGACAATGATTGAGTCGTACTTGTACCTGCTGTTGAGAGACCTGAGTGCATGCGTTATGTGGCGGATTCTAGCACCCGACAGGCAGCTTACTGTGACCTTCTCCTTACTCAGTCCGGTGAGCGGACGTCAGTGTGTCTGACTATGGAGTCACCAATGACTAGTGTGTCTGGCATTGTGTTTTGCATTAAGGGCTGTGACTGCTTGACATTCTGACTGTGTGGTCTATGTGTTGCAGGTGTTGTGTTCTGAGGTGGTAGTTGTTTGGGTGTCTGCTTTGGTGGCCTCTGCTGTTTTGGTAGATTTTTGATCAGAGCCTCCGAGTATGTCTTTGTGTGTTTATGTGTATGATTTGAGGTTGTGATGGTATTATGTGAGACTGGGTCTATAGTGTGTGTGGTTACCTTCTCCTCCTGTCTGGTCATGCCAGTCCTATGTTGAGAGAGCTCAGCCTCCAGTTTGGCTGTATAGTTGCATCTCTCGCATGTATTTGTGTTTTGTGGGAGGAGGAGAGGGTTGTCTGTGTACATGAGGCAATTGTAACATTGCCTCAATATTCCCAGGTTCACCAGCTGAGCAGGAGAGGACATTAGCAACTGATCCCTCGACATGCTAGAAGGAATAGACAGAAAAACTTAAGAAAAGGTTCTGGGGATGTGGGTGACCGAGAAATGGGGTTTGCTTTTTTGGGGTACTTTCTATAACAAGAGTGCTGTATCGAGGTGATAAGTACTGTAGGAGCAAGTGCTTCGCTATACAGATAGAGAATAGTCTACTTGGGAGTCAAGTAGAGATAATTTATAGTTGTAGGATACACTAAATAGAACAGTAGTATACTTTGAGGAAGGTAGTTTTAAGGGAAAATTTGAAGAGTGGACTTTAGGTAGCCCTAATAGTTTAAATCTGATTAACCGGCGCTGCCCTGGTGTGCAACGGTAGCAGCTCCGCGCTAAAGCGTGCTTTATAGCAGGGGGCTGGAAAAAACAGGAAATGACCCAAAATGGCCAACGAATTACTAGTTGCTGCTTCTAACCACTCCTCTGAGGACAAACAAGCAGCTCAGTACTCCCCACTCCCACTGGTGAGTAAAGAAACTACCTCTGGCCACACAAGAAAATGGAGGAACACAGAAACCAAATACAAAGCCCAGGGATCAGCAAAATCTGATCACTGGAACAACTAGCTAGGAAAGTTTAGGAAAGGAGAAATATTTTTTGTTTTTTGCAAACAGACAGAAAAATGCAGTAAATGCTTTGTTTTCGACTAAATTGCTATCAAAGGCTGGTACACTTGAGTGTATTAGCCTGTTTGTTACTTTAAGCAATACTTTAGCCCACAAGTGCAATCAACAATATAAGCTCACAAAAACAGGAAAATAAGGTAATAAAACAGTAATATAGGCACAAACAGTAGTCGAAAAGCTCAAAAGATCGAAAAATGCAAACTAAAAAGTTTAAAAAATACTTATGATCAAGAAAGTTGCTTTTTCTGCTCTCTGCTGGCTTAGGATCTCTGCAGGGGACCACGAGGAGCTATGCCTAGTTCTCTAATGCCAGAAAAGCCTGCCAAAGCGTGCTTTATAGCAGGGGGCTGGAAAAAACAGGAAATGACCCAAAATGGCCGACGAATTACTAGTTGCTGCTTCTAACCACTCCTCTTGAGGACAAACAAGCAGCTCAGTACTCCCCACTCCCACTGGTGAGTAAAGAAACTACCTCTGGCCAGACAAGAAAATGGAGGAATACGCTACAGAAAGAGTATTGACCAATTAAATAATCAGTTACGTAATTAAAAAAAAAATTACTCATATTAACAATTTCCAAGAACATTCCACATTTAAGCCACTTGGGGTTGGTGTGTTATACTTTAAAATAAAAACAGATTCATTGTAAAGCAATTTTATTCTCTACCTAAACATTCTTAACCTTGAGTTATTTGTTCTGAAATTGTACCTCTTAAAGAATCAGGATTACTGCCATGACAAGAACCAAAATGAACAGCTAAAGGGCTACTTTCCTTGTTTCTTAAGTCCCTTATATGCCCCTGTAACTTAACTTTAAAGGACATTTTACCCTCCCCTATATAAAACATGTCACAAGAGCATTTTAGGGCATAAATAACGCTCTCTGTAGAACAATGTCTATCACTAGGGTAAAAAAGGGGACCCCATTAAATTTACTAAAATTATTCACAGTATATTTACAAACAGAACAGTTACCACATCAGAATGTACCTTTTGCATACATTTCCGTATACAAATTCTCACTTTGTTTAATAAATTAACTATGAACAATAATGTCATGTACTGATTTTTCTGTAGGAAAACATAGATGTAACACACAAATTATTCACAAATTCCTTAAATTTGAGCAGAAAACCCCAAAATGTAAGTGTCCACCATTTCATAAATGCACTGAAAGTGGTTACTACATACATCTTCTTTCGTTGAAGTCTACCCCTATCCCTGTTATTATTGGGCCCAACATTTACATTATAGTTGGTAGCAACAGTTTTTAATTTATCCAAGGCCTTCAAACTTTGTTTATCATATCCTCTAAGAACATAATTATTTTTCTATAGATTTCTATATCTAACTCTTTTATATCATTACACAACCTATACGCCTGTAGCAACTCCCCATAAGGAAGTGATTCAGTAGGTGGAGAGAGTGGCAGCTGGAACCATGTTAAAAATGGTTCATCTGTTCAAATTTACAATGAATTCTAGTTTTGATTTTACCTTCAGAAAGTCCCTGTAAGCGTACATCCAGAAATACAACTGAGTCTCCAAGATGAAGACCATCAGAACTCAAATGGAATCTATTATTTGTATGCCTAATAAAAGATGGTAATAAGTCTAGGCCTCCCTTGCATATAAAAGTCAGGCTGTCTATAAATCTGTAGTAGTATTACAAAATTCTTGTAAAACATATGGCTATGCAAATATTCGCCTTCAAATAGTCCCATAAATAAATTGGCATCATGGGGGGCAAAAGATGCCCTCATGGCTGTACCTTGCAGCTGTCTATAAATATTCTCACAAAAACAAACAAAAATATATCAACTCCATTATATAATTACTTACAGTACTATTTCCTAAATATATCTTTAGGGTCTGTATACCAAATTCATGATATATACTCTTGTATAGACTTCTGACATCTACGGTGACCCAATACACATCCTTCATCCAGCTGATATCCTTAATTTTGCCTAGATAATCAAAAGCGTGTCTTATAAAAGAAGGTAGTTTTATTACATAAGGTGACAAGAAATTATGTAAAAATAAACCAATATTATGCAAAAAATAATTAGATGCTGAAATAATGGGGCTCCAGGGAGGATCAACTATATCCTTATGTATCTTAGGGAGACAATAGAAATACGCCATCAAATTATCGTTGCCATAAAATTTGTAATCAACATCTTCTCGAGAGAAGTAGCCCAACTTGTAACCTTTTTCTAATAAACTTTTAAACTCCTTCTTAGCATTTAAATATTCAGGTAAGGTTTACTTTTTTTATACACAGTCTCATCATTTAAATGATCAAAGCACAGTTTCAAATATTGAGTGAAGTGCAGTATGACTATTTTGTTACCCTTATCAGACAACTTCCTTTTGTTCACCCATCTCTTTCAAAACCTCCCATTCCATTCTAGTCAAATTATAATTAATTACACTCCTATTTCCCATAAAATTCAAATATGCTTGTTCTATAGTAAAATTGGTCATGGCAGCAAAATTTTGTACCTGTTCATGGGAAAAATGGGGTACAAAAAGCACTCTTACAATCTGTCTTACTCATGTCAAAAAGACAGTAAGCATTAAAATCACTAATACCATTTTCATCAGATGCAGATGTGAAAAAATTGTCAGAACTATCACTTCATCACAAAAAGACATCATTTATCTCACCATGTTCCTTAGACAAGTAGTTCATCAAATGCAGTTTGTGACTCAATCTGAAAATATCTATTTTTAACATTTACAGTCTCGGTAGTGCAGTAGGAACAAATTTCAAACCTCTGTTTAGAACGGATATTTGCACATCATTAAAAGTAAAACCAGACAAATTAACTATAGAGTTCACACAACTGTCCCCATATGAACTAATGCCATTTAGTTTTCTTACTACGCTATTGATAATTCACTTGATAGTTACCAGTTCCATGTTATTCATAAGATGATTCATCCTGATTTTGGGCCTGATCTACGGAGCGTTTTCTGCACCGAAAATTATTTGATGTCATCTGACGTCCTTGATTCACTTCCTGTTCATTGAAATCAACCTATTTCTGACATTCATTTTTATTTGCTCTCCAAAAGAAAGCCCCTCCCATTATTATAATCCTTAATGTCCCACTGTAATTTAAACTTTAGTCTGCAAAAGCTCCTTTTCCAGATCTGCTAATCGTTCATTGATTTCCCCCAGTTGCTATTACAATCTAGACGGACTCACTTTTAACAGAAAGGGTTTGACAAAGAGTCGAAATTTCATCTTTTAAGCAGCATTGCTTTAACACATCTCTTTCAATCAAGATGTTAACCCCCTCTAAAGAACAACGATGGGCAGCAGCCACCCATCTCTCCTGACATTTATTTTCACTTTCTTCCGACATATCAAATGGCATAGAGGGGTTCTTGAAAGCATGCAAACCCCTAGGTGTTATGTCCAACTCAGCATATCTTTGCAGACTTTGTAAATTAAGATAAAAGGAGGTTTCTTTTACCATTAAACATTTCAGCTGCTCAATTAACTCCACAGTATCTATCGGGAAAGAATTAGTGGCACCCTTACCCACTGACATAGAGATTCACAATTCTTTTGTTCCAACCTTCCTTTATGAACTTTTCCCAATGTCTGGGTAGCACTTCACCACTGCAGTTTACTGTCTGATCTCCCCTAGAAATCACATAACTCTCCATACTTCTCTGTAACAGATCAGGCGCCTCTTCACAAAAAATCCTGGATAGATGTGAAGAAGGGTCACTGGCAATGAAAGTTTAAACACACCGCCAAACTAAAAAACTGTATACTGTTGAAACAAAAACTGGCCAGTAAAAGAGAAATATAATTTATTATACAAACTCTAGTGCCTTGGCAAAACACTCCTTCAAGGAGTACAAACAGCAAACCATTTCCCATCTTTATACTCTACACAAAGACTATTAACCAATTAAATAATTAGTTACATAATTAAAAATAAATTACTCATATTAATTTCTGAGAGCATTCCACATTTAAGCCACTTGGGGTAAGTGTGTTCTACTTTAAAACAAAAAGATTCCTTTTAAAGCATTTTTTCTTTATATCTAAACATTGTAAACCTTTATTTGTTCTAAAGTCGTACCTCTTAAACAATCAGGATTACTGCCATGAGAAGAACTAAAATGAACCACTAAAGGGCTACTTTCCTTGTTTCTTATGTTCCTTATATGCTCCTGTAACCTAACTTTAAAGTATATTTTACTCTCCCCAATATAAAACATGGCACAGGAGCATTTTAGGGCATAAATAACACACACTGCAGAACAATATCTATCACTATGGTAAAAGGGACCCCATTCATTTTATTAAAATTATTCACAATGTATTTACAAACAGAACAGTTACCACATGTGAATGTACCTGTTGCTTATATTTCTGTGTACAAAATCTCACTTGGAACCATCATACAGTGCATTAATTAATGATTCTTTTAAAGACTTCTGCAAAATCACATAACTGTATCCAGGCATGATGACTTATGGCTAGGCAAATGCCTGCTGCTCTGGATGTTAGATCAGCTCTGTTAGACAGCAGATTAATGGCAACACTGGAAAGAGATGTGAAGACAGATAGCTAGGATTCCACTTTTTGGTGAATATCCATTGGCAAATTAACTGAGAGAGAGAGAGAATTGGTAAGCAGTTTGGTAAATTCTCTTTGAAAATTCGGATTCAGCAGGGCCTGATCCTGCCTATTGAACCAAGTTGACTTCTTTGAGACTGTCACCAAGGCCCTGGATGAGGGAAAGTCAGTACATACAGCTTACCTGACCTGGCAAAGGCCTTTGGCACAAGCCACCACTCTGGCGTCATCAAAAAGCTAACACAACTTGGTGTTATTCCCTATCTAGTCAGATGGGTGGCCAACTGGCTCACAAATAGGACCCACAAGGTCAAAATAGGTGCTGCCACTTCCGACAGCAGACCTTTCACTAGTGGTGTCCCACAGGGATCTGTCCCGGGACTCCTACTGTTTGGCATCTACTAATCAGAGGTCCAGACAAAAACAAAGGGCCTGTGGCTGACCAAATTTACAGATTACTGTAAGTTGGGTGCTGTCACTGACTCCCCAAATGATGTTAACATACTGCAAGAGGGTCTTACAGCTACAAATAACTGGTGCCAAAGTCATGGCCTTAAGATAAACACAAATGTATTATCACATCATTCGGCAAAAACACAGCCCCTGCTGATTTACCACATCAGTGACATCCTTCTAAGCACACAACCTGTGGTGAGAGACTTGGGTACTCAGGTTGACAATCTCACATTCGACCATCATATGGTAGCGGTGGTCAGAAAAGCCTTTTACTTGGTTTATCTCATAAGTAAAGGGATTGCATCCAGAAAAAGGAGGTTATTACCGCTCTGTACTCCTCCCTTATTAGACCTATAATTGAGTATAATGCCCCGTTCAGTATGTACCTCTCCAAACACCTGCATCAACTGGAAAGGCCACAGAAATACCTCACAAAGAAAATACATGGCCTCCAACACCTGCCCTATGTGGACAGGCTTAAATCACTATCACTCTACTCAGTATCATACAGTTTGCACAGAGGTGATCTGTGTTTCGCCTACAAGGCAATATCAGACCTTGCCATACTAGAGATGCTCCATATCACTAAGTCTAACTCCTCATGCATTACCCGCTCGATAGGCCTAAATCGAATATGCGACATCAACAAAACCTGCTGGAGAGAGAAGTTTGTGTCCCAGAGGCTGCCCCACCTCTGGAATAGACTTCCCATACATGTCAAACAGACTACCTCGTTGACCCTCTTCAAGCACGACCTTGATGAGTGGATGGGAAAACACAAATTTGTCCCAGGGGTTCCACCTTTGTCCCTCATTGACAGGGGCTCCAGGTGCTGACTGAGGTTTCTTTTTTGGGGGATAAACTCTTGTCTAGGCTTTTGAGGGCCCCAGGGCCATTAGCCTAGTACCTCCTATGATCCTATGTGTGATGTGAGCTAGGAAGTTCAGCCCTCTCAGTGAAAAAAATCTCCTGAAGCACAAATCCATTTTCCAAATATGTCCAGAACCCTTGATTTCGTATTAGGGGGATGAACAGATGGGGGTCCCTGTTAAGCAAAAATTCAGTTCAGCGAATGTAATTTTCAGTGCACTTGCATTGAACATGCTGTTTGTCGAACTGTTCATACTGAGATTGCGGTACAGTGAAGATCAGGAAATTTGCCCTTTCCTCACAGTAATGCAGTCTGAGTTGGTATATATAATTAGTGGGGAGTTGAGCGGAATTTGATGAACGGCATTTCCATTGAAATCCCATTCGTTGAAGTGACTTTTCACTGAATTAATATAGACACAAACAGATGTAGTCATGAGAGAGTTCTTTTAGTAGCCACTGTTACAAACCTATGCAGTAGAAAAGTTAGCTCCAGAAGCCTTCAGGAACATGGATTCTTCTGGCTAAGGTGCAGCAGTGCTCCACCACCCTTCTGTTTCATCATTTCCAGGATTTCACCAAAAGTGATGTCTCCAAAGGGGTAATCTGAGGGAAGTCTTCCCCTTCATCCAAAGCTGTGTCTTCCATGACTGATTTAGGTGATGAATCCAAGTGTTACCATTTACAAGTCTGCTTTATGTGGATCTGACATCAAGGAGCCTCAGACTCCAGATCCGAATCAGACTGGGAGCTCAAGGTGAGCACTTCCCCAAGACTTTTAGAAGATGACTGCCCCTGTTGATGAGGAGGTGTAGAAATCAAAGGTGAAAAGGAGAGGAGGTCTGGATGGATCCGAGAATGGAGGAAACACCCCTTCTCTATTAGACAGAACTCTCTACAGCTTTGAATGCCGGAGCGGAAATCTGGATTGAGGAGGACTCTTGGAAGAGCTGGAGGCAAGAGAACCCCATCAACGCAGACTCTTCCCAAGTCCAAAGCTGACATTGGAACCGAGCTAGCAAGAGCGGATGCCCTGAGAGGCAGAGTTGGATCCAAAAGATTTTAAATCGTCCTGTCCTCTAGGACCCTGGCTCCAATGGCTTGGCTCTGATTCTCATCCTTATCTGACAATGTTGGAGTGATGAGAGATTAGAGTAAGGTTGGAGTCGAAGATGTGAGGTCTATCAGTGCCCACATAGGTGTTCTGGGTATGTCTGTATCCATAGGTTTTGGATCCTTTGGCTGGATGGAAATAAAAGTCCTAAGTGGAGGGTCATGGGGGCAAGTTTCCAGATTGATCTGTGGAAAGGAAGCCAAGATGACCCCCCATAACTAAATCTGATGTTGAAGTAATCTCCACATTATCCTATCGATGTTGACTTTGGTTAAACTCTTCGAAGAATGGGTGGAATCTGAGGCCAGTGAAGATGCCCTTGAGTGTCTCTCTTCCTGCAGAATAGGTAAGTGCAAGCTTGGACTGACTGGTTCTGGAGAAAATCACAATGGAGGTAAGAGATCAGAGCCGACTCTACTTTGGATCCAACTGCTTAGATATTTTTGGTGCTGAAGCAGCTTTTGGGTTGGGAGACCGTTTTCCTGGTTTATGTAAAGATTTCTCAAGAGTCTTGCTTCCGAGACTTTTGTACATCTCTTTTCCCTTTGGGGTAGATTTATCCACAAGCTTAGTAGGGGTTGATGAATGACCCCTGCTGAGTTGGCAGTAACCCCCTTAAAATTAATTTATCCTTTCTGCTTTGCAGGTCCTTGTACCCAAAAGAAGCTCATGCTTCACAATTAGTATTTAATTGGGCCTCCTAAGCAATACACACTGGCTATATGGATCCTGAAGGGGGATTTTATAGCCGTATTTAGAACATTTCTAGAAACTTTTTTTTAGACATTTGTACTGAAATCTAGGAAGAAAGGACTGTAACAGCAATGCTATAAAATACTAAAGAGAAAAGACAGTAGCAACAGTAATTACTACCATAGAAAAAACACACTTAGGTTCATAGATTAGTACTAAGCTAACTGCCCTTGCGAGCCATTTTAAGCCTAGCCAATTATCCCTTGTGAGACTCAACTCCTGCATCTTGTGTTTGTAAGGCAATCACCTTAACCATTAGAAAATATATATAGGCTGGAGGTTAAAAAGACACTATTATTTATTACAAAAATAGGTAAGCACTTTCGAGGCATTCCTCTTCATCAGCAACAAAATGAGCCAGCACTCCAGAGACAGGCTGTATAAGAAATTTTTAATGTGGCAAATCCATCTTGAAAGGTAAGACAAATAACAAACCGGTTTCGGCTAAAATTTCATAGCCTTCCTCAGTGCAGGAAAAAAACAAACAGATGGTGCATCCTGGTATTCATTTATATTTGAAAAATGTAAAGTGACAACCACTAAAAAACAACATTCACATGCATATAAAATATCCCCCATTTTTAATATTATAAATGCAAATACATGTGAAAATTCACTAGAAGTAACCCATGTTTATAACAATAAACATATAACGTAATATTTTTAAATAAAAAAATGTATTAAGGGATATACAACTATTAACAGATCAGCATGGATTTTAAGACATTTCATTTAAGCCAGGTTTAAATAATGCCCCCAACCTGGTTTTCCAGGAAAATTCCATATTATTCAATTTCTCATGCCAACCTGCTTTATTAGCCCTATGCATGTCTATTTTATCAACAATAGTGAATGTAAATGTGGCCATTTTATGTAACCTAGTGTGTTTAAATAGAACATTTGACACTTTGTTGTTTCTAATAGCACTTAAATGTTCACCAATACGGTATTTTAGTGGTCTCGATGTTTGTCCCAGATAGAATGCCAAACAGGAACAGGTGGCCAAATAAACTACCCAATCAGTATTACAATTCCCAAAAATGTTAATCTGATATATTTTGGGAGTGTTTTTACTGGTAAATTCCATTGTTTTATATATATATTGACATGCGTTACAATGGCCACATGGATAGCATCCTCTTAATTGGTCACCCAATATAGTAGTTTGTTTTGGTCTGGGAGGATTGTACCTCTTATAATGTGTAAAATGAGTATTTAATGTTCTTCCCCTCTTGTATGAAGAAGAGCAAGTTGAAGGTAGTATTTCACCAAGATGTTCATGGGCTCTTAAAATCTCCCAGTGATTATTTACAATTTGTCTAAAGAGGGGTGTGTTGTTACCAAATGTGGTTATGAACCTGATTGGCTGGTCCCTGTTATTTTCTTGGTTAGATTGCTTATAATGTAACAATTCAGACCTAGGTGTATTTCTGACCTGATTTCTAGTTTGCATGATATGATTAGGATTGTATCCCCTATCAATGAACTTCTGAGCCAAATCATTTTCACATACCAAGTGTGACTCTGCTGATGAACATATGCGTTTAATCCGCAGAAATTGTGATTTGGGGATATTGTTGATGATGTGGTGGGAATGATTACTGGTTGCATGAAGAAGAGTATTGTACTGTGGAAATTTCCTATGAACTTTGGTAGCCAAAGTATGATCGCTCTGTCTGGAAACTACCACATCCAAAAAAACTATTTCTTGATATTGTATTTGTAATGTAAAATGGATGCCCATTTCATTATTATTCAGATATCTAACAAAGTCATCCGCCAAATCCAAATCACCCCGCCACACCATCCAACAATCGTCCAGATACCTGCGCCAAATGTCAAGTTCCTGCATGTATCTATTCATGTTAGAATCATAAATGTATTGTTGTTCATAAAAACCCATAAATAGGTCAGCATAAATGGGGGCAAAGAAGCCCCCATAGCCGTACCCCTAACCTGCCAGTAAACCTGCCCTTCAAAATAAAAAGCATTTTTCGTCAGGACACATTCAGTCAATTGTATAAGAAAATTATTAAATTCTGGGCTATATAACTTAGCTTTATCCAACCAGAATGCAACAGCTGATAGTCCTGCATTATGTGGAATGTTGGTATAAAGAGATGTTACATCCAACGTACATAACCACCAATTAGCCTCCAACTGTGTGTCTTGAACTATCTGAAGAAATTCAGTCGTATCTTTAAGTCTAGATCTAACCAATTTGAGCAATGGTTTAAGATGAAATGTCAAAAAGGCAGATAGGGGTTCAGTTAGCGATCCATTACCCGATACAATAGGCCTACCGGGAGGATTTAAGGGATCCTTGTGAATTTTAGGAAGCAAATAAAGATATTGGGCTTTAGGATCCGATACCTTCAATTGATTACATATGTCCCTGGTGATAATATTATCTTCAGCTGCTGAATCTAACATGGAAAAAATATATATTTAAAATTTTTGGTTGGATCAACCACAAGTTGAATGTAAAACTTGACGTCAGATAGTTGTCCAAGAACCTCAGCACGGTACATAGACCAGTCCATCACCACAATAGCTCCACCCTTGTCTGCAAGTACAATAACAATATCATGATTGGATCTTAAAGCATGCAGTGCTTGTTGTTCCTCCAGTGTAAGATTATGTTTTTGAGATTGATAACTTAAAGAAAAGTGTAACTCCTTCGTCACACATTCTTTAAAAATAGATACATGCTTGTCCATTGGTGGCTGAAAGTTAGATGGACCAAATTTGAAACCTGTTGATCTTTGAGAGTCAATTTTATTTGAAAAGAATATTTTTAAATTCATCAACCTGCAAAAATCATTCAACTCATTAATCAATATATGTTCAGGAACAGATGTAGTAGGCACAAAATTCAAACCTTTGTTCAGCAGTTTATATAAATGAATACCAGGATGCACCATCTGTTTGTTTTTTTCCTGCACTGAGGAAGGCTATGAAATTTTAGCCGAAACCAGTTTGCTATTTGTGTTACCTTTCAAGATGGATTTGCCACATTAAAAATTTCTTATACAGCCTGTCTTCGAAGTGCTGGCTCATTTTGTTGCTGTTGGACCTATGTTAGAACCTTGCACTCGTCCACCGTGCGTGATTTGGTTTGTTCTGATTCCTCTTCATCAGACCTTAATACAGAATGCAAAAACACAGAATTTAAATAAAACTAACAATAAAAACACTTTTAAAAATCAGTGTGATAACCCTCTTTTTTTCAAAAGCGGTTTTAAAGAAACTGCACTATTTAGACCAGGAGTAAATAGGCCTAAAAGTCAATAATCCATCTTAGTTCAATGTATTCAGTCTCATTATTTGTATCACCTTCTCTCAAACTTTCATTAATTTTTTGCAAAACCAAAAATCTAAAACTATGTTGGACACCAAAATCTGACACATGCTTGGCCAGTGCATTTGTAGACTTATTTCATATGTCATTAAGATGCTCCATCACTCTCTCCTTCAACATACGATTCATCTTACCAGTATAGAACACACTGCATAGATTACACTTAGCCAGATAAACAATATTCCTAGTGGAACAGTCAGCATAAAATTAAAACTGTATAGGCTTCTGGTGTACCGGATGCATGGACCATACAAGTAGACCAAATATTACCACATACTTTACAGGCTCTGCATTGATAGGTACCTCTGCGTTGGGAAACAAATCTCTCACACACACTATTTTGCTTATAACACAACCTCTGTTTCAAATTTTTATTGTTCCTAAAACTAAAACTGGGTGTAGATCCTATAACACAACTGATGCTAGGATCAGTAATCAGAATGGGCCAGTTCTTTTTAATTATCTCGCATGTCCTACTGACATCACTAGAAAGGTTAAACACAGTCTATTCATAGTCTGAGTAGCCTTGTCCTACATCTTGTGCATTGACTGAATGCCCACCAGAGAAATACGGCTTAGTCCTATAGCTGTCTATCGAATCAACTTCCTCTACATCTTTATCAATATCAGATGTTTTGTATCCCCTATCCATGAGGTCTGTGGTCAGGTTATTCATTGCTTCTACAAGATCTTCACTATGTGTGTTAAGTCTTCTACAACATAATACCTGATTTTTGACAATATTCTTCATAATATGCCTAGGATGCATACTGGAGCGATGAAGAATATTATTCTTCCTGCAGTCCTTCCTATGCATCCTAGTCGAGATGTTACCTAGCATGTTCTTATTCACATTAACATCCAAGAAGTCTACCTTACTCTTTGAATACTTAAGGGAGAAGGAGAGGTAAGAGGTGGTATTACCAAGATATTTAACAAACTACTCTAACTGTGGCTTCTCAACTTGCCATGTGAAAAAGATGTCATTCACAAAACATTTGTAAAACGTAATGTGGTGTTTAAACATGTCAGAGCAAAAAAAATCTCTCTCTCCCTTAGAGCCAATACAATGTTGGCATACGTATTTGCACATGCTGTGCCCATAGCGACTCCTACTTTCTGGAGAAAAAATTCCCTTTCAAATAAGAAAACATTATTCTCCAAAATTAAGTCCAAAGGGGCACAAATCATGTTCACTTTGGTGTTAGTGAAGTTACATTCCTTAGTCAAGAACTGTCTGACATTCTCAACACCCTCATCATTGGGAATCACTGTGAACAAAGAGTTCACATCGAGCATCACAAAAAACACTTCACTTATGCCTAAACTCTGGATTCAACCCAAGTATATAAGTGTTCTAAGACCTGTTTCCTATCCTTAAGCACTGTCGGTATTTTACTTAATACATATCTAAGCTGTTTCTCCACATAGATGGACATTGGCTCAGTGAGCCAGCCTCTGCCTGAGACAATCGGTCGGAGTGGGGGGGTTCAAGGGGTCCTTATGCACCTTTGGTAGGCCATAAATGACAGGTATAGTAGGATGTTCTACACTAAAGTACGTATACAAAGGATAGTCAATCTGGTCAGTTATAAGTAGGTCATATAAATAAAAATTCAACCTACTAATGATACCTTTTATCTGGAATTTCTGTAAAACAATATACACGTTACCATCATATAGCATCCCATGCATTTTATCTAAATAATCCTCGGTGTCAAAGATAACTGTCCCACCGCCCTTGTCAGCAGGCCTAATAACCAAATATTCAGCCTTAGTTAAGGTGTGTAGAGCTTCACTCTCTTTAATGGTTAAATTATAAAAAGTGTTCTTCGATTTCTCAGTAACTTTCCTGAGATCATCTTCACACATCTTAATAAATGCATCCATAGCTGGAGAGTTATTAGGAACACAACAGCTAGGTTTCTTTAAAATACATGCATCAACTATGCTACCATTGCTATTCTCATAGATAGTCTTAAGCATTATACTCCTGGCAAACATATTCAAATCTAAAACAGTATCCACCAAATTCATTTTACAAGCTGGAACAAAGGACAGGCCCTTGTTTAAAACAGAAAGATCTGAAGTAGGATATTCATTTGTCTGCAACCTGTGGGTTATGGATCCGATATCGGATCCGAACCGGCATGGTTTTCCAGCTATGGATCCAAGCTCTCAGCTCCTCCCCTCACCCATAATGCCCTGCTCTACCCTCATGACCTCAGATCTCGTTTGCCGCGCATGGTGACTGGATTGGTTTCTATAGCTCTCAGCTAAGTGCTAGTTTTCTAACTGTTAATTCAGAGTTTTTGAAGTTTTTTGTGCATATTTGTGTGAAAGTTTAGGTATTCCTCTTTGATAGTTTACTTTAGAGTTAAATTTAGTATTTTTTTTCCCTCCCCTCGCTGTTGGCGTAGTGTGTGTGTGTTGGGCCTGTGTGTGTATTTGTTTTAGTTACTTTAGTTAGTAGCTTTATAGATTGGGATGGCTGAACAGCCCAAATCTATATTTTCTAATCGAGTGTGGCCATAAGCTCTCCCCGGCTGATGGCCACACTGTGTGTTAGGTGCCTGGGGTTGAACACCTCACATCTGGATGCTCCATTTGTGCAGGGTTCAACCCCAGGGCACTGAAGGAGCGGAGGTCCAAGCTTGTCTTGGCGGGCCTTTACCGCCGGACTCGGCTCCGACCTCCGCTCCTTCGGGAGTAACCGTGGTTTCGGTTCTTCCTCCGTGGCACCCTCCTGCTCCTGGGACTCAACCTCCCGTTTCTGGAGAGGAGAGGGATGCTAGGAAAAGGACCGGAGGGAGAAGCACAAGCGGCGGCCGAGACCTCTGTTTCGCCCCGCCAGCCAAGCTGGCTTCTCCCGGCTCCGTCGGCTCGGTCTCCTCCTTCGGCTCCGGTCCCCAGTGTGCTTTTCACCGGGTCCTGAGGAGGAGGAGACCCGATCTCCGCCGAGGCTATCGAGGAGGCACTCCAGGCCTACCTCGGTAGCCTCCGAGATCTACATATAGCTCGATGCTGATCTGGACCGGATGATGAGAAGATTCATCCAGGCCCAGATGCAGATGGGAGTGTCTTGCTCCCTCTGGGGAGCTCAACACCCTTTTTCAAACCTATTGCTCCTTCTCCCACCCGCTATCCGGGTTCGAGCAGCTGGAGCCGAGCAGCTTCGAGCTGGGGTGGGTCGGCGCCGATAGTGCTTGGTACTGGATCCGACCCTGCCCTCGCGCGCCGGATCCGACCTCTCGGAGCCTGGATCCGAGCCTCGGATCCGGGGATCAGTGCTCCTTCGGCGCCCTGTGTCGGAGTGCACTGTCCTTCGATCCGGCGCCGGGCGCCGGCTCCGATCCACTCTTCGATCCGAGGGGGAGCCGATTGTCGGATCCTTTGGTCGAGGTCGGCTCCTTCAGCGCTTGATGTAGTGGAGAGGGCCCTGTTGAGGGTCTCCGGACCCCCGGCACTTGTTCCGGCTCCGTCCCGCCTCCCTCTGCACTGGGCCAGGCTTCCACCATCCGGCCCCTGGGACAGCCCGCTTCTGTACCCCAAGTTGCTCCAATGGAACAAGTTGCTGCTTGTGAGGACTCCTCTGACAGCCCCCAGAGGATGTCCTCGCAAGCATACGTGCAAAAGGAGGCACATTGACTCCCCGAGTCTCTCACAGAAGACACGGACTTGGAGGAAGGGGAAGGCTCCCCACAGTCACCCCCCGAGGATGTCTCATTTGGAGACCTCATGGAAATGCTCCGTATAAGGGGTGGTCTGCCCCAAGTCTTCCTCGGACGAGTCCGTGTTCTTGGAGGCATTTGAAGCGGGCCCGTCTACCTCTTGGGTGTCCCTCCTGCCGACCCCTGGTGGACCTTATTACCACCAGGGCGTGGAAGGAACCGGACACCGTGGAGCCAATTCCTAAGAGGCCAGATAGGATCCTTAGCCCACCGTCCGACCATGCCCATTGGAGTAAGGGGCCTCCGGTAGATGCCATGTTGACGGCGGCCACCAAGAGGGAACTGGCTCAGGAGAGTCCTCAGTCCACCCCCGAGCAAGGAGTCTCGATGATGGACCGCTTGGGGAAGCGGATGTTTAGTTCAGCGACCTTCTCGGTAAGGGCGCTGAACTACTTGGCACATGTCATTAGGATGCAGTGAGATCTTATTAAAGAATACGCTGCATCTCCCCCAGAGTCCATTTCGGAGGAGGACAGGGTTCTGCACTCCACCCGTATGGCCACTCTTAGGTCAGTTACTAATTCCTCTATGCGGCTACTCTCCCACGCAACGGAAGGCGCCGCTAGAGCTGCGGGGACAGGACTAGTCACTAGATGTCAGGCCTGGCTCCATCACTGCGATTTTTCTGAGCCCTTCAAAGCGTCATTTGCGAATGCCCCCTTTGATGGTTCTGCTCTTTTTGGCAAAACCGTTCGAGACGTTGACCCAGAGCGAGAAGGACGGGAAGATGCTGTCTGCCGTCGGAATCCGCTTCTCTGCACCCCAGAGGCCCTACTCTAGGAACCAAAAGGGTCAGAAGAAGATGTGGTTCCGGAAGTCGCAGCAGTCCCAGCCTGCTCCGGACAACCAGTCCTTCCGTGGCAGAGGAGGACAGGGAGGACGCCGCCCTAGAGGCAGAGGGGCTCCCAGAAACTTCGGGTCCAGGGAACCTTTCTCTGAACGGCCCGCAGCAACCCTGAGGGTTGCCCGACTGCTCCACTCTGGAGGCAGTCGGGGACGCTGGGCACCTAGCGGCATGGGAGTCCATAACATCGGACCGCTGGGTTCTCCAAATCATATCCAGAGGATATCGCATCCCTTTCCTTCACCTTCCAAAGTTGAAGTCCTCCCAGACGCCCCACCCGGTCAACGGGAGGCCGCTTTGGCAGAAATTGGCCATCTGCTAAAGAAAAGAGCCATCCAGCCCGTCCCCCAGACCAGATCGGATCAGGGTTCTACTCCAGATTCTTTTAGTGCCAAAGAAGACGGGGAACTAAGACCAATCCTAGACCTCTCTCTCTTGAATCTGGCAGTCCCCAAAGAAAAATTCAATGGTCACTCTGCAATCTATTCTCCCCTTCTGGGAGAAAATCACTGGATGTGCTCGATAGACGCCAAGGACGCACTACCACATCCTGATGGACAGGCGCCCAGGAGGTTTCTCCGCCTCGCTGGGAGCCAGTCACTACCAGTTCGGGTCCTTCCCTTTGGTCTCACCACAGCCCCAGGGTGTTCACCAAAGTATTAGCAGTGGTAGCGGCCCACCTGAGGCTTCAGGGGTGCAGGTGTTTCCCTACCTGGACAACTGGCTTCTACCGCCCCAACAAGGCATCTACTTTTATTGGCGAGACTCCTTTCTCCATCTTGCTCCTTTTCTGGGCATCACAATAAATACAAAGAAATCCAACCTGGCCCACACAGCTCTTAGATTTTATAGGGGCCAGGCTAGACACAAGGAGTTTACGAGCCTTCCTCACTGCGGACAGAGTTCAAAATCTGCAGCTCCAGGTGCGGGCCATTCTCCACTCAAGTTCTGTTCCGGCGGAGTTGGTCCTGAGGGCTCTAGGGTCCATGGCATCTGCTATAGCACTTCTTCCTCTTGCCAGGCTCAATATGCGCATTCTACAGTGGACGCTCTTAGTACAGTGGTCATACCTTGCTCTCCCCATGCATCATCCCATAGCGATCAGCAAGGTTTGCAAGCGGTCCCTCTTGTGGTGGCTTCACTACCCGGATCTCCACAGGGGCCGCCCATTTTGTGCTTCTCCCCCTCTCGCCACGGTGACCACGGACGCCTCCCGCCTCGGGTGGGGGGGCACTTTGCGGGCCGGACCGTCCAAGGCACGTGGGACGATTCAGAGACCTTACTGTATATCAATGTTCTAGAGATGAGAGCAGTGCTCTTAGCGTTGCTAGCACTTCAGGACTTTCTTCCCTTGGGAACAGTTGCGATTCAATCGGACAACATGTCTGTTGTCTGGTACATCAACAAGCAAGGGGAACAAGGTCTTACCCTCTTTGTCGAGAAGCCATGAGAGTTTGGGAATGGGCAATCTCCACCAACCGCTTTCTAATAGCAACGCATTCCGGTCGGTCCAACATCCTAGCGGACAAGCTCAGTCGCACCATTCTGACCCCTTACGAGTGGTCTCTCAATTGTCGTAGCGGAACGCATATTCGCACGGTGGGGAACCCTTCATGCGATCTTTTGCATCTCCCTCAAACACCAAGTGCGACAGTTTTTTCGCTCTGATACCTCCTCTCGGAGGTACCCCAAGAGACGCCTGGTGCATGCTTGGCCACCCGGTCTTCTGTATGCTTATCCACCCTTGCCTCTGATGCTCCAAGTTCTTCAGAAAGCCTCTCGGGTGGGTTGCAGAATGATTCTCATTGCCCGCTTTGGCCACGACAGATCTGGTTCCCCTTCCTAAGGTCTCACTCGGTGAATCCTCCTTGGATTCTAGATCCCATCCCGGATCTGATATCCCATCCATCCTGCATTCCTCCTCCGAATCTGGACAACCTGAAGCTGACCGCTTGGCTGCTCCAGTTCCACTCTTGATCAGGACTCCCGTATTTCGTCACCGTTAAGGCAATTTTGGTGGCAGCTCATAAACCATCCACTAGAAAGGTTTACCGCAGCAAGTGGAAACGCTTTGTGGGCGGAGCGGCAAGGCCTGAATCCCTTCACGGTTCCTCTTCCATCAGTGCTTGACTTTCTAACCACTCTCTTTAACGATGGTGCCAGCAGTTCCACAGTCAAAGTACAACTGGCGGCAATTTCTCATTATCACATTGGCCATGACTCTAATCCTCTTATGTCAGCCAAATTGTGTAAAATTTTTCTTAAAGGTACTTTTCTTCTCAGGCCCCTATAAAACAAGCGGTTCCTCCTTGGGACCTCTCTCTGGTTCTACAGGCCTTGACCGCCTCCTTTCGAGCCAGCTGCCACGGTGGATCTCAAATTCTTGTCCTACAAGACAGCCTTTTGGTAGCCATTACATCGCCAAGAGAGTTTCTGAGCTTCAAGCATTATCAGCTAAACCTCCTTACTTGGTATTTCATCCGACCGTGTCTACCTCAGGACCAACCCGTCCTTTCTTCCTAAAGTCGCTTCTGAAGCAAACATCAATCAGTCCATTAACCTCCCTGTTTTCTTCCCTAAATATGAAAACAAAGGTGAATATAAGCTCCATTCATTAGATGTTCACAGGCAACTTAGATTTTATCTGAACAGGACGGCTGGTCATAGGCAATCCGACCAGTTGTTTATTTCCTTTGCAAAATTCAATTTGGGCAAGCCAATTTCTAAAGTTTCTCTGTCCCGCTGGATTTCACAGTGCATCTTATTGGCTTATCAAGCTTCAGGAAGGCCGCACCGGAGGGTGTTCATGCCCATTCAACCCGGTCAGTATCTACCTCGCAGCCTTCAAGGCTAGGATTCCTCTAGATGATATTTGTGCAGCAGCCACGGGCTTCATCTCATACTTTTATTTCCCACTATAAGTTGGATCTTGCATCTAGGGGTAGAGCATCCTTTGGCTCAAGGTGCTCAGGAATATCCTTCCATGATGGCCCAAGATTCAGGTAGCTGGGGACTCTGTCCCACAGGTTGCAGACAATGAATATCCTACTTCAGATTTAGAAGTTATGTACTCACCATAACGCTCCATCTGAGTAGGTGTATTCATTTGTCTGCAACCATCCCGCCTCCTATCCCCTGGCCTTTCAGTTTCCTGCATATTCTATGTTACCCTTTTCAGGGTGTTGTTGCTTTGGCAAACTCGATCTGAGGTCATGAGGGTAGAGCAGGGCATTATGGGTGAGGGGAGGAGCTGAGAGCTTGGATCCATAGCTGGAAAACCATGCCGGTTCGGATCCGATATCGGATCCATAACCCACAGGTTGCAGACAAATGAATACACCTACTCAGATGGAACGTTATGGTGAGTACATAACTTCTAATTCCTCTGTAGTACAAACTAAATAGAGGACAAATTAAATACCAGGTCATTCACCTGTGACCTCGTCTGTTTGGACCTTTGTTCTGAATTATGGGGTTGGATTCTGTTCTCCCTCAACTCCTTCGGTTCCTGGACCTGCTCATGCGAGTGTCCTGCCTTATAGGCAGAGCCTTGTCCAAAAAAAAAAACGCTGAATGGTGTGAACCATCCATATTATTAACACTATTCTTGCTAGCAGAGTTGTTACTAACCAAATTAAAAACCTTAGGTTTAACTACAGGTTCCACTTTGGACTGACTCTCATTTCCAGATTTAGGCAGCAGACTACTAACACATGTCGGTTTGCTTGACACATTGACAGCAGTTTGAACTTCAGAAAGATCATCGCTATTGCCATTAGTAAACACATTCATATCCACAGTACTCTCATTGTGAAAAACATTAATACAAGTGTTTTCAAGTGACAAAGTGCACTCACTACCCTCTAAGAATTCAGTTATTTTTGGTAAAGATGAAACATGCTCTATACAGTTGGGTTTGGCAGTTACAGTTTTAGCAGCGCTAGAAATCAACAATGTTTCAGCATGCTGCGAAATATCCAAATCACAAATGCCAGAATTGATAACTGCTGTACCTTCCACATTGTGAGCTATTTCAGTTGTAGCAATGGATAATAATTCGACAGTGTTCATACCTTTACTAGAAAGAATGTCATTGTCAGTAACTCCAAGTGCAGTCAAGTTGTTGTGAACGCCAATACGGTGAAGACACTGCTCCCTTACATCCGTATTGCCACCAACAGTACAGTTGAGTGGATCCACTCGTTGTCCCGCCTCTGAAACAGCAGCATGCGATTCCATTAGTCGGACCAAACTCGGCCAAGAAAAGACATTGCCAGCTTGGAAATCTGCAAAATCCCTCCGTAATTTCTTGGTATTCTCTTTCTCTAGCCTTCTCTCATACAGAGAGATGCTGAGAAGTGCATCATCCAAGTACTGAGTACAAATTTCATCTTTGTGTCAACAAGCAAATCAGTGAGACTATTTATCTCTGTTAAAGAGTTCTCAGAGAGAAAGAACTCACTGATCAATAACGTAGTCAATGCTTAATTGTAAGTTAAGTACCTGCCATTTCTTCAGAAGCTCTGGATACTTGTCACCATAAGAAGGCATCTTAAGTACCCTAAGCCCTCTAGGTATCACTTTGTGAAAGATGACAGCCTCAAAATGATAACATTGCCACAAAAGCTGTTTATGTTTATAGAGTTTATTCTCAAGTTCCTTTAAGGTGTTTTTGAAAGTAGTCATATCATTCAGATCAAAACTGCTGGAGGCAGGATCATCCTCATTAAAGGTAATACAAATTAAGGGGTTCGTAGAATTCCCAGTTGAGCCAGTGGTATTAGGCTTTTCAGTCCGTGCTCTTCTCTCCATACTATCACAAAATAAAGGTAATCCCCTGTTCAGGGCAGAATCCATCACTGCTAAAACACTCTCAGCCAAGGTTCCACCACACAGACAAAAATGAATATAGTAAATACTACAAAGCTGGTGGAACCAATAAACCCAAAAAGTACAAATGAGAAAATATATATAAGCTGGAGGTTAAAAACACACTATTATTACAAAAATAGGTAAACGCTTTTGAGGCAATCCTCTTCATCAGACCTTAATACAGAATGCAAAAACACAGAATTTAAATAAAACAAACTATAAAAATGCATTTAAAAATCAGTGTGGTAACCCTCTTTTTTTTCAAAAGAGGTTTTAAAGAGACGGCACTATTTAGGCCTGGAGGTAAATATTCCTTAGTCAATAATCCATCTTAGTTCATTGTATTCAGTCTCATTATTGATATCACCTTCTCTCAAACTTTCATAAATTTTTTGCAAAACCAAAAATCTAAAACTATGTTGAACACCAAAATCTGACAAATGCTTGGCAGTGCATTTGTAGACTTATTTCGTATGTCGTTATGATGATCCATCACTCTCTCCTTCAACATACGATTCGTCTTACCAGTATAGAACACACTGCATAGATTACACTTAGCCAGATAAACAATATTCCTAGTGGAACAGTCAGCATAAAATGAAAACTCTATAGGCTTCTGGTGTACTGGGTGCATGACCATACAAGTAGACGAAATATTACCACATACTTTACAGGCTCTGCATTGATTGGTACCTCTGCGTTGTGAAACAAATTTCTCACATACTATTTTGCTTATAACACAACCTCTGTTTCAGATTTTAATTGTTACTAAAACTAAAACTGGGTGTAGATCCTATAACACAACTGATGCTAGGATCAGTAAGCAGAATGGGCCAGTTCTTTTTAATTATCTCATATGTCCTATTGACATCACTAGAAAAGGTTAAACACAGTCTATGTATAGTCTGAGTACTTGCCTGTCGTACATCTTGTGCATTGTCTGAATGCCCACCAGAGAATTAAGGCTTAGTCCTATAGCTGTCAAGCGAATCACCTTCCTCTACAGCTTTATCAATATCAAATGTTTTGTATCCCCTATCCATGAGGTCAGGTTATTCAATGCTTCCACAAGATCTTCACTATTTGTGTTAAGTCTCCTACAATGTAATACCTGATTTCTGACTATTAATAATCTTCGTAATATGCCTAGGATGCATACTGGAGCGATGAAGAATATTATTGTTCCTGCAGTCCTTCCTATGCATCCTAGTGGAGATGTTATCTAGCATGTTCTTATTCACATTAACATTCACAAAATCTACCTTACTCTTTGAATACTTAAGGGAGAAGGAGAGTTAAGAGGTGGTATTACCAAGATATTTAACAAACCAATCTAACTGTGGCTCAGCACCATGCCATGTGAAAAAGATGTCATCCACAAAATGTTTGTAAAACGTAATGTGCTGTTGAAGCATGTCAAAGCACAAAAACATCTCTTTCTCCCATTGAGCCAATACAATGTTGGCATACGTATTTGCACATGCTGTGCCCATAGCGACTCCTACATTCTGGAGAAAAAATTCCTTTTCAAATAAGAAAACATTATTCTCCAAAATTAAGTCCAAAAGGGCACAAGTGTTCACTTTGGTGTTAGTGAAGTTACTTTCCTTAGTCAAGAACTGTCTGATGTTCTCAACACCCTCATCATTGGGAATCACTGTGAACAGAGAGTTCACATCGAACATCACAAAAAACACTTATGCCTAAACTCTGTCTGGGTTCAGCCCAAGCATATAAGTGTTCTAAGAACTAATCCAATAAAACACTTTATTGGATTAGTGGTTTTGTTTCTACGATCTTTTTCCACTTGTTTTTTATTAGTATTCCAAGAACTGTTTGCTATCCTTAAGCACTGTAGGTATTTCATTTATTTTTATATACACCCAGTTTTAGTTTTAGGAACAATAAAAATTTGAAACAGAGGTTGTGTTATAAGCAAAATAGTATGTGTGAGAGATTTGTTTCACAATGCAGTGGTACCTATCAATGCAGAGCCTTAATGACATACAAAATAAGTCTACAAATACACTGGCCAAGCATGTGTCAGATTTTGGTGTTCAACATAGTTTTAGATTTTTGGTTTTGCAAAAAGTTAATGAAAGTTTGAGAGGGAGGTGATATCAATAATGCGACTGAATACATTGAACTAAGATGGATTATTGACTTTAAGGTCTATTTACCTCCTGGCTTAAATAGTGCCATTTCTTTAAAACCTCTTTTGAAAAAATGAGGGTTACCACTCTGATTTTTAAATGTTTTTATTCGTTGTTAGTTTTATTTAAATTCTGTGTTTTTGCATTCTGTATTATGGTCTGATGAGGATCGCCTCGAAAGCGCTTACCTATTTTTGTAATAATAGTGTGTTTTTAACCTCCAGCCTATACGCCTATATATATTTTCTCATTTGTACTTTTTGGGTTTATTTGTTCCACCAGCTTTCTAATATTTACCTTAACAATTAGGCCACCCTCCCCTGACCTAATACTGTCTAATGCTAATTATCTAAACAGTGAGATAAAACTGTACTTTGTGAATGTTATATATATATATATATGTGTGTGTGTGTGTATGTATGTATGTATTTATATATATATATATATATATATTTTTTTTTTTTTTTTGAAACTAGTGAAGAGTTGGGAGAAGTTATCTAATTCTACTATATAAAAAAGGAAACCAATAAGGGTTTTGACTTGTATCATCCAGATGAGTCAGGAGACAAATGAGCTCTCGTGTATTCAGAGAAAAAAAACAGAGGGATTACAGGCAAAGGAGGAGTCAGAGCTCTGAAGCAAAAGTGTAACAAGGCATTGCTCTTTGCACTCTGCTGAGTACATTTTTTTCTGAGCATCATATCAACATGACTTTTTTCAGGTCATATGTCTACAACAGTCTAAATGAATGCCTTTAACAACAAATGCAATACTGTTAATCTAAAAATTAATGTTAATACTTTTAGGGGGAACAGCTGAAAATGTTACATTTATTAAGTGCTTAGGGAATAGCACTTTGAGAGATGTGCCCATTTTTAAGTGCTAGATGTCCGGGGGGGTTAGCAGTAAGCACTTGTGAATACAAAATTGAATTTGCTTGCTACATCCGTGCCCTGAAGCTACGCATCTGGAGCTGCTAAGGCCAGATCCTAGTTGGATCTGACTTGCATCATTTCAGTCAGATGAAAATAGACAAGATTCGACCATATATATTGACCAATTTTGGTCTTAAAAATAGGCTGTCACATGATCTCCTATGTCTGTTCAGTTCATCTGTATGTTGTAATTCATTTCATTTGCAAAACACATGATGGAAATTACACTGGTATTATTTCTGCTGTGCTATTTATTCCTATTTGCAGGGTTTGTGGAATCATGATTAGTGGACCACAGTAATAGTGGTCTTTTGTCTTTACATACAGTGGCAATCAAAAGTCCAAGCTGCCTTACATGTACCTGTTCAGAACCATTACCCACGCATACCTGTTAATCTGTGCTGTTCCACTACATAAAGTACACTACCAGGTAAGTGCTTTGGTGATTAGACATGGGGCTTTTTGACATGTAGATCATTTGGTGCCCTAATCATATGTAAACACACCTTGTATACATGCATGTATGTGTAGGCTCATAGGTAAGTACTAGGCGAGCTGTACTTGCTTGCCATTTTAAGCCTAGTTAGTTTCCCTGAGAAGAACTAGGATCATACTTAGATAATTTGAGGGACCCATGCAGGGAATAAAGCATTTATGAGTTGCCTCTGTCCATTAGTGGTACAGGGGCAGACATGGGGTAAATATTTGGTTTCCCATTGATAGATCTAAGTTGCACTTGAAAATGGACAAGGATGAACTTTTATCCTGTGTGAGTTGCACCTGTCTCTCCAAACCATTCTGTCGATATTGCAGAAGTTTAGATCCCTAGACTTGAGTATATATAAAACAAACCAGCACCAACTGGAAAAGTAAATTGGCACGTTACTAGGAGAATATTGTGCATTCCATGGTTCTAACAGAGGCATTTTCAGTGCATAGATTTGTAATCAGCAACTTATAGAAATTTAGTCTCATGACCACACTCGAGTAACTTAATGTGCAATATACATAGTTGATAATTTGTTCAAAAAATATCTTTACCCAAATAAAATAAACATTTTTGAGGTGTCTTGTAATGACCACAGTGATCAAAATAAAAGTAAAAAAATGAAAGTGTCAGGAAAAGGTATAAAGAAGAAAACAATGCCATCTGTTGGTGGAATCAGAAAACAAGTTTGTAAATGCTGTTAAAATTCAAAGAACAAGAACAGCCCAAATGCAAATAAGAGTACTTCTGCATTCACAAACAATTACCTAGATCACTTATTCTTGTTTACATTAATTTATGCTCACAGGCAGGGAAGAAATGTAGGTCAGTAAATAAATACTGGACCACAAAAAAAATGGTATATGATCTAAATCAAAAATGTGTATCATATCTGGACGATAACATAGCCCAAGCTTAACAATCCATTGCTTCTCTTTTTGGTCCAATAGATCATTTTTTTCTGTGTACAAGTACATCCAAAGACAAAGGCATTTTTACCCCATGATAAGTAAGCTGTATATGTTCGGTTACAATATTGCTAAAGAAAGACATCTTGTCCTAATAAATGTCATTGTTAAATAGCTTCAACAAGCAGAAGTAAGATGAAGCAACAGCAGGCTATCATAATACCAGCAACAGTGAAAACCGGCACAGGCATAGCCATAAGCGCTTTCACAGTTTTACAACTGCTTCATTAGATGCATAAAATCTAGCTAAGTCAATGCCCATTAAATAAAGTGAAAAAATCACATGACATCCTAGTAAAACTCTTAGAGATAACATTTTAAATATATACAGTACTAACAGCAAACGTATAAAAAAGTGAATGTGTATAAAAGGTGGGGGGGTGAAAGAAAGTTTGTTAAAGCTCCCTTATTTAATAAGAGGATGTGCTTTCAACATTGGTTTCAGTGGTACTTTATCATTAAGTCCTGACCCTGTATCTACTCTTAATCTAATGATCCTTTTGCTTTCTAAGCACTCTGTTTCATTTCTAATATCACCTCCCCTGAGACTTTCCTGCACCATATCTATAACTTTGAACCCTAAATACATGATCTGGGGAAGTGTCTGCTACATGTTTAGCTAATGCATTCCTAACCATAGTATTTCTTGTATCATTCAGATGTTCTCTTAGCTTTTCTTTTAGTTTTCTATCTGTTTTATGTACATAAAATTTCCTGCAGATTTTATACACTGCTAGGCAAACCACATGACTGCTGTTACAAATTGCCTCCACTGAAAATTTATAGACCTTGTTCTGGTCTGGATGAAAAAATTCACCTGCTAGATCTATATAACTGCAGAAACTGCAGTTATAACAAGGTCTAGTATTTTTATTTTTATGGGAATCATGTCATTGTTTCCTGCTATCATACCCCATAAGACACTTGGGGTAACATAGCAGCTGACCTAAAGATTTATTTTTCTTATAAACCATGCTGGGACATTCACCTGTTATGGCTTTCAATTCTGTACTTGTGGTCATGACACTCCAATGTTTTTTAACAATGTCAACTACACCTTTAGAGTCCTTAGAATGTTACTGGTACACTACACCTAAGCTTATCTACCTTATTCACACATCCAGGTGGATCTGAGGAAAAATAAGGCCTTCCTTCATTCCCTCTTCTTTGTACTACTACAGCTAGCTTATCAGATACTTCCTTTTTTTCATACCCCCTTGCTGCAAACCTTTCTTCTAGATTGCTAAGTTCTTTCTTAAAATTTTCCTCACTAGCATTAACTCGTGATGTTCTTATAGCTTGCCCCTTCACCACATTATTAAAAGTAAAACGTCGGTGCATACTACTACAATGCAAGTAAGTATTCTTGTAACAGGGTTTTCTATATGTCATAGTCTCCGGGATTCAATAAAGTAATTTTTCCATGCAAGAACAGTGTAGCCGCTCTTGCATGGAAAAAGACAGCTGAGCGATTCAGTAAACTACTGAATTAACATGCAGGAGCCTCTCTACACTGATGTTCTTCGTGTTTCACTGTTGCAGTCATTACATTTGGGTAATCCTGCTGGCAGGTTGCCCTCAGTCGGCCTGAATTCCAAAGTCTTGGGTCCTGCATCAGCTGTCGCCCCTTCGACGTCCCAGGTCATCAGAGGTATAAAAGAAGCAGCCAACACCATTTTATTTAGTCTTGCCGCGCGGTGCTTGAAGCAGAAGCAGTACGCAAGTGCCGGTTGGCCGACTCCTGAGATTTTTGAGTTCTAATTTCAGATCCGAAGAATTCTATAAAGCTAAGTACCCCGTTGGGGAAACTTTTTTCTTGCTCCACAACCGATGTCAGAAAAAGTTACTAATTGTATTTCTTGTGGGAAGCAAATACCTCATAAGGACTTTCATTCTTACTGTATTCCTTGCCTAGGCCCCGATCATAACTTTCTGGGTTGTCAGTTTTGTGCTAGATTGAACCAATGCACTATTAAGCGTCGGTATGATTTTGCTTTGAACTACTTTGGACGCAGGTTTAATTATCCAGAAATGTCGTTGGAAAGCCATCCAACTACCGGAGTTCACAAAAAACGCAAAGAAAAAGAAAGACACCCGAGGCCCAAAACCGACGAAGCTTCTCCTAAGCCAGTCGCCGGTTCTCAGTGAGGCGCTTTCGCAACCCCTGACAACCACTACTTTAGAGTCGCAGGCCGCTACTGACTCCCATGTAGAGTCTGCCATGCTGCTGAAAACTCAAGGTATTGAAGCCTCTGATGCTAATCCTTCAGATGGGTCTGGAGCTGCTGAGCAGGCACTGGCTTCTGAGGGTGTATTCAGACCCAAACATCTATACATTAAACTGACTTCAAAGGCAAAGACTAAAGCTCCTTCAAAGGCAAAGAAGCAAACTCAAGAGCCATGTGGACAGGTCTCCATGCCCAAAAAACAGATGCTCAAAATAGCCGAAGACTTGATTACCTTGATCAGGGTTCCCACCCCCCTCCTGATAAGAGGCCTAGGCAAGAGACTGACTATGAATCTTCAGATCAGGTTTCCATTTCTTCTGATTCCTCTTCTGATCAGGAATATTCTTTCCCCCCCAATGAGGATTCTGATGCTGAAGAATCCATTCCTTCAGCTTCTCCTCCTGAGGACTATTCCTTTGGGGAAACCTTACATACCATGAGGGAGCATTTCCACTGGGAGAGCCAAGATTTTTCATAATCTAAAAAGAGGCTCAGGGATTTCTTGTTACTACCTCAGCACAAGCCACTAGCCATCCCTCCTGTGTTAGACATTGTAGATGTGTTTTCGGTGTCTAGCGTTACCCCCGACTCCTTGCCTCCAGCTCCTGTTAAGCCTGACAGATATTACAGGGTTCCTGACTCACATAAATTCCTTTTTAAAAACCCTGCTGCAGACCCAGAAATGATTTCTCAGGGTCCCAAGGGAGTTAAGGCTTCTGCTGCGAAGAAACCCTACCCCTGCTGACCGGGATTGTAGGGCACTGGATAGATGGGGAAAAAAGGTTTACACATATGCTATGTTGGCTACAAGGGCCTTAAACTGTCAGTTTCATATGCTCAAATATCAGCAACATGTCATGGTGTTGCTTAAACAGAAAATGTTAATCTCTGAATGTGCAGAAAACAAGTAAATGCAGGATATATTGCATGCCGCTGAACAAGTTGGAAAGCATACTTTGGATTGTGGTTTTGATTCTTTAGAGGCCTCCTGCAGGGCCGCAGTCACAGATTCTGTAATTAGAAGGCATGCTTGGTTAAAGGAACAAAATCTGCCTGATCATGTTAAAGTTAAATTATTCGATGCACCTTTACAGCATGATACTTTGTTTGGTGTTAAGGCAGAAGAGGTGTTAAAGAAAATGGAGGACAAGGCTAAATCTAGGCAAACGGTCAAAGATTTCTTACAAGTACAGCTGCCTAGGTTTAGTAGACACTGGCCAACTAAGAATTGGTCCTTTCCTGTGTCAGACAGACCTCAAAGGGGCAGACCCAGATGCCCTAGAGGCAGATCCCAGGCACAAGGATCATACAGGTCAAAGCAATGGGGTGCTTCTACCTCCAAAAGTGGAGAAGACAAATCACAACCTTACAGGAAACAGTCCCAATGACTTCCCCCTGCCGGCACCAAGCACTTATTTTCTGGCAGCACCCTTAGGGGGAAAATTAGCACTTTTTTCTCAAAATTGGCATATTATAACCCAGGACAAGTGGGTACTAAATATCGTGTCACAGGGCTACAAGTTCCATTTCCATACCCTGCCAAAGGCAAACAGCTGGCCAGATCTGCCAAAAAAATCAATGGGCAGAGGCACAGAAACAAGTCTCATCCCTCATGGACATGAGGGCCATTCAACAAGAGCCAGAGCAAGAGCAGGGACAAGGATTTTACTCAACACTGTTATTGGTACCCAGAAAGGACAAGGCCTGGAGGCCAATACTGGACCTATTGATTCTGAACACATTCCTAGATGTACCAAAATTCAAAATGTTGACTTTGCAGCAGCTTCTGCCCATGCTGGGCAAGAATGCTTGGCTTGTAACTTTAGACCTAAAAGAGGCATACCTGCATGTCCTAATCAGACAAATATGCAGAAGATACCTCAGATTCAAGGCTGGCTCAATGCATTACCAATTCTCTGCACTGCCCTTTAGCTTATCTACTGTGCCCAGGGTCTTTACAAAGTGCCTGGCACCAGTAATTGCATTCTGCAGACTAAGAGGAATACAAATATATCCCTACTTGGACGACTATCTCATTCAAGCAGAGAACAAGGACATCCTTCTACAGCATCTGGCGTTTGTGAAAAAACTTCTAACATGCCTAGAGTACACAGTCAATGAAAAGAAATCAAAACTAATACCCTCTCAAGAGATGATTATTCCTGGGTGCAAGCTTAAATACAACTGCCCAGGTGGCTTATCTCACGCCAGACAAAGGCAACTGACTACCTATTTCAAAATGTTAGCAACAAAGGCCCAGTTATCTGCATGAAAAATTCTGCAGGCTTTGGGCTTCATGGCATCCTGCATTCTACTCATTCCATGTGCAAGACTGCATATGAGGAAACTTCAATGGTACCTAAAAAGTGTTTGGACTCAACATTGCCACAGCCTGGAAATTATGATTTCTCTCATTCCCTGCCTGCAACAGGAGTTTCGATGGTGGGCAAAGGCTTGTCACCAAAACAAGGGACAGCCATTCATATTACCCACAGCCAGGCAAACAACGGATGCATCAGATTATGCCTGGGGGGCCCACATGGCTGGAAAATGCATTCAGGGAACATGACCTCAAACCAAATGCATCTACATATCAATCAAAAAGAGATGCTAGCTGTTCGAAATGCTCTGACAGCCTTCAAGGACCTGCTTCATCCAGGACAACTACTGAGAAAGACAGACAACACCATGGTCATATGGTATATAAACAAGCAGGGGGGCACACATTTTTACCCCCTTTGCAGACTAGCCATGACTTTGTGGGACACAGCATTGACTTACAAGTACATCTGCAGGCACAATTCCTGCCAGGAAGGAAAAATACTCTGGCAGATGAGCTAAGCAGAAACCTCATGGATCCCCACGAGTGGCAACTGGATCCACAAGTCTTCAGCATGATAACAAGGAAATGGGGATGCCCGGACATAGATCTATTTGCCTCCCCTCACAACTACCAACTAAAGAGATTCTGCACAAGGATTTATCACAGACAAGCATGGAAAGTGGACGCCCTATCCTTCAGCTTGAAAAAACTATCAGTATATGCCTTTCCCCCTCTGCCTCTTCTCCCCAAGGTACTCCTAAAGGTCAGATGAGAAGCCAAAGATGATACTGATTGCACCAGACTGGCACCCAATATTAAGGAGCTTGTCTCAATGCCCAGCATGGACATTACCTCAAGTACCGCATCTACTGTCCCAGCAAAATAATCAGATCTCGCACAACCAACTCAGGACTTTAAACCTGGCAGCATGGCGGATAATGTAGCCATACAAAACACACCTCTCAGCAAAGCTGTGATGGATGTCATTTTGGATGCCAGAAGGCCTAGTACTAGAAAATCTTATGCTGGAAAATGGAAGAGATTCTGTGCTTGGAACCAGACACAGGGAACAGATACAGCTGTGCCAAATATTCCTTAGATTTTACAATACTTAACTGAGATGTTGGACAAACATCTTTCTCATCTATTAAAATTCATGCCTCTGTCGTTTCGGCTCATTACAATACAGAGCCACCAATCTTTTCTCGTCCCTTATTAAAACAGTACCTCAGCGGAGCCAAAAATTTAAGGCCTCCAAGGAGATCACCACTGCCTGCATGGGACCTCAACTATGTCTTGGAAAAACTCACCCTGCCTCCTTTTGAGCCAGCTGCTACTGCTGATATAAAGTTTTTATCTTTGAAAACAGCTCTACTCCTAGCAATAACTTCTGTAAGATGAGTTTCAAAGCTACAGGCACGCATGGCTGTGGAACCTTTTATCATTTTTTATCTGGACAGGGTCTCACTGAGGACAAACTCAACATTTATGCCTAAAGTGGTGTCCAGTGTGGCTCTTAACTAAACCATTCATCTGCCAACTTTTTATCCAAATCCACAGAACAAGGGGGAAAGAATTCTGCATTCTTTGGACGTACACAGACAGCTTAGATTCTACTTGGGCAGAACCAAAGTTTTCAGAAAGAGACAGCAATTACTAGTGGCATATGCTGCAGGATCACAAGGAAAGGCTATCTCAAAGCAGACTATTTCAAAATGGATAGGTCACTGCATTTGTTTCTGCTACTTATACCATGGTAAGCCAGTGCCTAAGGGCATTAGGCCACTTTCCACAAGAGCTGCAGCCACTTCAGCAGCCTTTCTCAGGGGAGTACCAACTAAGGACATTTTAGAGGCAGCTACTTGGAGTTCAGTGCACCTTTACAAAACACTATCATCTGCCACTCTACTCTAAATCCAGGGCAGGCTTTGCCACTGCAGTACTGCAGGGTCTCATAGCCGCTCCTAATGCTGTTTAGCTCCAGCCTCCCAACCATAGCTTTGGGAATCTACCCAAATGTAATGACTGCAACAGTGAAACACGAAGAACATAGTACAGTTGTGTACACTTACCATAAATGTAGATGTTCGAGTGTATTCACTGTTGCAGTCCAGGTTACCTACCCGCCATCCCCCCTTTTCTTCTGATGGAACCTATCTTTCCTTCTCTAATTTATACAACCTATGTGGTGTATTTGCTTGTGGATGAAGGTAAAGTTTATATTGCTGCATGTAATTTTACATATACATATAAATTTTGGCTACCCTTTTAGGGGGCACCTGACATCTGGGGCAAGAAAAACTAAATAAAATGGCGTCGGCTGCTTCTTTTATACCCCTGACGAACTGATGTCAAGGAAGGGGTGATGACAGCCAACGCAGGACCCAAGACTTTGGAATTCAGGCCGACTGAGGGCAACCTGCCAGCAGGATTACCCAAATGTAATGACTGCAACAGTGAATACACTCAAACATCTACATTTATGGTAAGTGTACACAACTGTACTTTCTTGCATGGAAAACCATGCAGCATGCTAATTACCTCATTTGCTGGAGAAAAACATGCAAATGAGGTGAATTAGCGATTCAGTAAGCTGCCAGGTCTTCGTGCAAGAACAGTGTCACTGCGGAAATGTATTCGGTTAATAACCATGTACATTTCTGCAAATCAAACAGAGGCATGACATCTTGTAAAAAAGCATGTATTATGTTCATTAGGCATGCCAATGGCCAAATATAAGGCCATTGGCATGAAAAACTGTTTAATATTTATAAAAATCAACATTTTTTTGGCCGATCTTGGACGTTTAAGCATAGAGCAGCGGCACGCAAACAGGCTCATGTAGAAAATAAAAAAAATGAGAACCCAATTTTAAGTGAATCTGCATTTTGCCATTATAGGGTATGGCATGCAGAATGAAAACAATACCAGGGAACAGTGGTGGTCAAGGGGAAAGGGTCCAACTATGGACTAAGACGGTGGGGTATGCAAATGAGGGGAAATTTACTGAATCACAAAATATTCTATGTCTAAAACCTGCACCTAACAGTGTAGGCGCTCTAATACGATCGCATAGGCAGGAGGAACTACGAACATGAAAAAGGGGGTGTGTCATGCTTGTAAGCACATTGGAGCTCTGTGACTTGTGTTTGCACTTAGCTAAGCACAGCTAAGTAAGGGGGTATGTCTGAGGCTGTATACCTCTGTTTACATTGCCTAAACAGGTGTGCACAGCATGCACAGAGTCTTAAAAAATAAAACACGAAATGGCAGCACTTTGTACATGTAAGCAAGAGGGTGTGTCCGAGGCTGTATAGCAGTGTTTACCATGCCTAAATGGATGTGCGCAGTATGCACCAGGACTTAGCCAGTTAAATGCAAGTAATATAGCTGGCAGGTGAAATGTATTATAGTCAGCCAATTACACAGCCAGCAGCTCTAGCACACTACTATAAACTATGCAAACACTTTTCAGTCTGTTTTTTCCCACAAACTGTACACACCTGTGTACACAGATGGGGGATTTTTCACTGGCAAAACTAACTACAAAGGTTAGAGGCTGCTGCCGCCTTACACCAATATGTGCTAGAGGCTGAGGGTGGTGAAGAGGATAATGCTGACAACTGCCCCAGACTTAGGAGGAGAAAAGTGTTCAGGGCCAGGGTAACCCACCAAGGGGCTTCATGATCTGGAAATGATAGAGTGCTACAGGGTGGACAGGGATCTACTTCAGCAATCATTGAGCTATGCCGGCCTCGCCTCAGACCCAGAGCCAAAAGAGGGGAACCCATCCCAGTGGATACCAAGGTATGTGTAGCCTTAAGAATACTAGCTAGACGTACCTTCCAAAGGCCTACTGGGATATCATGGGGGTCTCACAGGCATCCGCATCCAGGATACTCCACTAGTTTCTGGATGCCATGTGAACACATGCCACTGAGCACATTCAATTCCCCACCACCTGCGAGGAGAGGCCTAGCAATATGCATCTCTTCCACCATGTATCAGACTAACCAGAGGTACTGGGTGTCATAGACTGCACATATATCCACATCAAAGCACCACTAGGTGAGTGGGGTAGAATGTACATAAACCATAAGGGGTTCCACTCCATCTGCCAGGTTTTGTGCCATTCCTAGGGCATTATCATGAATGTGTGTGCTGGCAGCCGTGCAAGCTACCATGACTCCCACATTTGGCATGTTTCACAGCCGTATCAGGCATTTGCCAGTGGGGACAGCCCATACAGCCATCTGGTGGGGGATGCTGGCTATGTCCTGGAACTGTGGCTGATGACACCCATCTGAAATGCACACACACCCACCCGCACAAGAATACCATAATGAGGCACACGCATAAACAAGAATAATTATAGAGCTTGTGTTTGGGATGCTCAAGTCACGGTCCCGCTGCCTTGACATATCCGGTGGAGCCTTGCGGTATGCTCCAGCTACGTGTGCACACATGTTCATAGTATGTGCCATGCTACACAACATGATCCTGCAGAAACAGCTGCAGCAGGGACATAAAGAGGAAGGGCCACACAGCTCCCCACCATTTCCAAGATTGCCACAGGCACAAAGGGACTTGGAGAAGGAACATCCTAAGCCTG
Organism: Protopterus annectens; assembly: GCF_019279795.1. NCBI lineage: Eukaryota > Metazoa > Chordata > Ceratodontiformes > Protopteridae > Protopterus > Protopterus annectens. The sequence goes on from NC_056744.1 coordinate 1,218,201,149, forward strand.
CCCCTGTAGGCAGAAGGAGGCATGCCCAGTATGCCCAAGCCTTGGCAGAGAGGCAACTCATAGCACAGACATTGACACTATAGTGACCCAGGGACTGATATCTCTCTCCAACTCACACAAACACTAAAATGGATGCCAAACATCACACTACCTATACCTTACCATGTATAGGTAGTGTGATGTTTGGCACACTACCTATACCTTACCATGTATAGGCAGTGTACTGCATACATCCAACATGGTCATCCCTCAAGCACTGTCCTCACAACTGCCTCAGGCACAACGTAAGTCAGTTTCATTACAATAAAGGAATGGTGTACAATGTTCTGATAGGTACTGATGGAAGCATGCAAGGGAATTGGGTGGCTGCATGGGATAGCAGCAGACAACTGACAGCTATATGTGACAGCAGGGATTGTATGCACAGTATGGGCTTTCCCACACTATGTAGTGCCACTGTAGTTAAAAACTCCACTGCAGTATAAGTGGTGAGCCAAATAACTGGGGGGTAATGTGTCACATGCATGGATGTCAAAGCGGGGGACCCATACTCACCCAGCAGGTCAGCAGTTGAAAGCAAGACAGAAATATCTGGCAAAGGGCCTCAAATGCTGAAAGGCATGAAATGTCCACCTTCAGACTTTTACACAGTGATATCACAGCAGGTCTGCCAGTGGCAGTATGGCTCTGAAAATTAAGAAGCCCACAAACTAAACATGTGTATGCAACAATCTGACCTCTGTTCTATACCATTATCCCATATGCTCAAAGATAGGGCACAATATTATGCTAAATGGGACCAAAATGTTAAGCAAATAGCATCACAGTCTGTGCAAATGTATATTGTGGGCAGGTGTGCCCCCCACCCACAGTCCCATAGAAATGCAGTAACATGTCCCTAGCTGTAAGCAGCATCCAGATATTACCCAGAGTGATGGCTGAATACAAACTGAAAAAGTGTCAGTAATGCTCAGTCCACTTACTGGTGCCATCCCAGGGGTGTCCCCTGCCTTGTAACCTGGGAACATGTGCTCATCAGAATGCACTGCCCTGCTACAGATGGCCTACAGGCCTTTGGCAAAGGCCCATGGCTCGCACACAGTGCCCTATTAGGGAGTGTCATAGAGTCCATAACCACAATATAACATAGTCAACAAAATGCAGAGAAAGGCTATGCTGCTAAATGCTAGCAGCATACCTTCCAAACTCAGACACCCAGATATCTGGATAAAACCACAAATAATGGGGTGATAAAGGTCCAACTAGAAGGGCACATGTGAAACTCTAATAATGTAATAAAGTTGATCAAGTGGAAAAGTGTTGTATTCCCATGGAATTTCTGAAGGGCATAAAGTCTGAAACTGCACATTTACTGTCACTAATATCTGACCTCAACCCTGACTGAGTTGCAAAACACTAGCTTGAAAACCACACCTGTATGGGTAACTTACCAGATATGAATCATGAATCTGCACATTCTGTGAAACCCACTACAGTTGAGAGGTATGGTTAGTAGTCTAAACAGGGAAATGCACACAATGCAGGGAGTCCTAACCCTGGAAGGTGGTGACCTTTCTGCACCCACAGAAACCTGGCCCACAGCCATGGTGAACAACAGAAGCCTTCCCTGATCACTCATCCCATACAACATAACTCAAAAATGTGGGCAGACAAGCAAAATGATGTGGGGGTATACATATATGTGAGACACACACACCCCTCCAGTCTGGTCAAACAGGGTGAGACGCACAAGATCCCCAAGTGTGGTCAACCTTTGGCATGACCACTGTGTATACAGTTGGTAGCTACAGGCCAACATATCTGACCCAGCCCCCCCCAAACACATATCTTGCCCTCAACAAAACTATCTGGAATCCACCTGTCACCCTGATCCTACCTGACTTGTATTACCCAACCATGTACTGGTAACCAAACCATGCCAGAACAGAAATTCACACAGATTCCCACATCCTAGTATATCACCAAGGTGCTTGACTGTTTCCACAGCATCAGCAGTCAATTGTCTGTAGCCACACATCTCAACAGGCTGGATTGTGCAAGAATGCCTAGCAGTTGGCCCATAAAATTTGCTTCTGTATCATCCAGGCTGTATTCCTCTGGTAAATCACCATGATGATCTGAGGAGGTATGTCTGGAGGTACTGCAACAAGAAATTACAGTGTCAACCATCAAATATGGCAGACAAACTCTGCCAAAACAAACCCTTTAACCCCAGCACCTGAGACATTAATAACAGATATAGTCACAATCACCCCCTATGGATGGCCTAAAGTTCCCTTATTTAAATAGGCTGTCTCCACGTATCATGGATGAACAGGTGGAGATGCATGCTGTAGCACATAAATCCCTGGACTGGAATACAACATTCTCTGGAATGGACTCCCACATGTACTATAGAAGGTCACACTAGGCATGCTCATACACTTAGAGAAGTGTGTCTGTAAGATGTGGGAAATAACATGCCTTCTCAACCCAGTACACTGCCTATTGCCCTACCTTAGCAGTACTGCAGATGTTAGTCACCTTAGAAGTACCTTTCTGTAGTCCTGAGCCTTATAAGCTCTGTGGCGCATGCGATAACTGCATAACCCTCTAGTATAAATAACTAGTTAGGTAGGGGTTCTAATCTCAAGCCTGGTAAATGTAAAAGTGTGTGTGTATATATATATATATATATATATGTGTGTGTGTTGCCTAATTTAGCAGTCCTGCAGATGTCGTTCACTTAGAAGTACCTATCGGCAGTCCTGAGCCTTATAAGCTCTGTGGTGCATGTGATAACTGCATAACACTGTAGTAGAACTAACTAGTTAGGTGGGAGTTCTAATCTCATTTCTGGTAAATGTAATGTAATGTATATATATATATATATATATATATATATATGTGTGTGTGTGTGTTTGTAGCTTACAGATTTTTGGGCCATTTACAACCAGTACACTTCTCAGTGCCCTACTTTAGCAGTCCTGCAGATATCATTCATCTTAGAAGTACCTTTTGGCAACCCTAAGCCATGTAAGCTCAGTGGTGCATGTGGTAACTGTGTAACATAAAAGTACAAAACCCTAGTTAGAGGTTCTAACCTCAGTTCTAGCAAATGTAAGTGTGTGTGTGTGTGTGTGTAGGGTAAAGTATTTTATGAAATCTCTCATTGCCATAATTTGCAAGGGCTGTTTATGTTCCACGCCTTAGAAGTACCTTGGGACATCCACCCTATAAGCTCCGTGGTGCATGCGATAAATGTGTAACACTGTAGTAATACATAGATGGGTAGGGGTTCTAATTTCAGTACTGGCAAGTGTGTGTGTGACCAACAGTTGTCAACCACTGTAGAGGTAGTTGTAGACAATATGCAGCCCTAAAAGTGTTGTGCCATGTGCAATGACTATGTGACAGTATGGAATAGTTAAAAAGATAGGTAGCCCTTCTAATACTGAGAGACCACTCTCCACTCAGGAATCATACAGAAATGCACTCGGCTAGGCATCAACCCCTATATCACTAGTTGTAACTGCCTCACAGATAGAAACCATGGTGTGAATGCAGTGGACTCCATGTCAAACTGATGACCAGACATGAGTGGAGTCCCACAGCGTGTGGACCTGTGTCCTCTCATGTTTGGGATCTACATCTGAGGTGCATGCCAACACAAAGGCATCCTGGCTGCCAATGTTTGCATGCAACTGTAAGGTGGGTGCTATCATTGCCCCCCATGTGATGTTGACATCATGCACAAAGGCCTCTCTGAGACCTATGACTGTTGTCAAAACCCTGGACATTAGCTCAATGCCAGGAAATGTGCCGACATTACCTTTGGGAAAACCATGGCTCACATGAAGTAATACATTGCTGGTAGTCCACTGAAAAGTGACGTTATAACAGAATGGGGAACACAGGTTGACAGTGAGCTGTCTGTTGAGCGCAACAGTGCCACTGACAGAAAGTTCTTCAATGTGTTACATCTCCTGACTGTGTGTTATCCACCAAGTAAAAGGCTATGGTCACCCTCTACCCTCCCCTCAGTAGCCCAGTCAGTGTGTACAGTGGCCCTTTTGCCATCTACCCCACTGTACACCTGCAGCAACTGTAGAGGCTGCAAACATACCCCACAAAGAGAATACCAGGCCTTACACACACACCCTGTATGGACAGACTTCAATAACTCCAATGATTCCCCATATCATACTGTCTATGCAGATGTGATCACTGCCTGCATTATACAGCCATGTCTCACCAAACTGGGTCAGGAATGTTACATCTGAAGATACCAATCTGTCAAACAACATGCCCCAGAGACCTCAACCACACTTCCACACTGCAAAGGACATGCTTGTGGGACAGGTTCACAACCCAGACACTGTCCATGGTATGGAATATACATTGCATACATGTGAAGCAGTGCACATCACTGGCCATCCGCAATAGAAATCTGGATGGGTAGATGGCGAATACAGTACCCACCCCCTGGGATCACTCCAGTGACTATACTCATTAGCCACACTGTGGGGACTCTTGTCAGGTGGCCTAATGCCATGGTATTCCCTTGGGCTAGCCTTGTAGAGCCTTCATGGCCAATCACCTAGTACACACCTATGAATCTATGAACCGCAGTACTGGCAAATGTGTGTATGCATTGGTGTGTACATCAGTGGTTCAGTGTGTAAACTTGTATATGGCAGACTATTATGACATTGTCATACCCACCATTGCCATTCCTCACAAGGACATGTGATGTTCTTCATCGTACAGGTACCTTGTTACACTCACACTAGGTGTTCTGTGCAAACAGCCATAACTGCTTAACACTGTGGTGCTACAACTTGATGGGGATTGTGTGTGTGTGTGTGTGTGTGTGTGTGTGAGAGAGAGAGAATAGTAATCTCAGGCTGTTTGGTTGATGAATATCACCTAGGGGTGTGGTTATTAGCAAACAGAGGTGTGTTCAACCCACTACACTTACTATTCTCCACTCTACAACAGATGGCAGTCACCACATGCCTATATACAGCCCTCAGCCCTATAACCTGTGAGGCATATGCAATCACTGCTGTACAGACCTGGGAAGATACAGCTGTACCTTGCCTCTGACATGGTTGATGTGTTACCACACTGCCATACCCTTTGGTCTTGCTGCAGGGCCACATCCTGGTGATACACAGATGCCTAGAACACAAACAGGATACAGCATGTTAGAACACATTCACTCAGCATTACTAATAGCAGTAATGCATCATGACTGAAACTGTACACACACTCTGATGTGTTCCCCTCACAAATGCCAGATGACAGCACCTTACACAGCATTACATAGCTACAATTTAGTAAGTTCACCCTGTGCATCAGACCCATATATGCATGCCTCTGCATTGATGGTTTGGATTGCAGGGATCCGGCACAGGTTTCATCATATGCACAGGGTGTTGTGTGGTTTTGCCAGAGGCCTAAGTTGCACCATTCGGTTGACATCAATGATGTGTGTTTGGAGTGTGGGAATGACATGGCTTGTGCATGTGTGGTGCATGTGTGTGGAGGTGACCTTTTTCTGATTGTGGTGTGTGTCTGTATGCACATAGTTCTGCCATGTGGCTACCCTACACTGATGTTTTTTGGACAACTGTGGGCTGTACATAGCAGGGTGTACAGTCCACCATCTCTGGCCAAGGACATGGGAACTGGACCTCCCAGGGGGTATCACCACAAGGCTGGAGACAGTACTACTCCCTGATGGATCCGCATCCCTTTTGGGACTGGCCAGGACCATGTTCCCATGACCTGCCACATCTTGGAGTGGACAGCACACCACCCTCAGCAGTGCTGGTGTTACTGCCCCTACGGGAGCGTGATTGTGCATGGCCACGTGGACTCCCAGCTGATTGTGGTGCTGAGCTATATCCACTTGGCTGCTGCCTCCCCTCCGCCAAACATTTGAGTGCAGATATTCCATGGTGGAGTGCCACAACCTGACCCCACCATCTATCCGTGATCTCATTGCCCTCATGCCTGACTGCAGTAAGTTCACGCAAATCGCCACGGACACCAGAGAGATGTTCTTCCACCACCCTGCGCACTTGTCTGCTGTTATGTTTACTACGTGCCTGTGCATCCATTATGGCCTTAAACATGCATGTGATTACTGCAGCAGTGGCACTTTCAATATGGGCTGGATGGGCAGCCATCCTTCTCTGAGCACCCCTGCCCACCTGCCGGTGAGGGACCTCACCAGCACTCTGGCTATAGCTAGTGCCTGGGTGCTTACTTGCCTTAGTCATCACACTTGCATGTTCTGTGCCAGTATCCAGCTATCCTTCAATTGTGGCCAGTGGTGATGAGGAATGTGTGGGTATTGTGACTGTGTGCAGGGATGGGGTTGACAAAGGTGCAGCTGCAGACCCTGACAACCCCACCTGTGCCTTACTATGGGTGTCATCATGGTCGGAGTTGCCAAACAAGCTCACATCACTTACACAGCGGGAGGGACTGCAACCACCATGTCCACCTGTGAGGAAAAGACAACATATGTACATTATTACTGGAAGTATAAGGTTTTCTGGTACACACACACTCTCACATACGTGAGGTGTCCCAGAGACATTCCACAGACCTCATCTTAGGCAGCAGATGACAGTCATGACACACACTCAGACCAAAACAGACACAAACCGGACAGGCCCTCAACATCATGCAGTGCATACCTTTCAACTTACTGTTACTACTAATTTACACCACAGGGATATGTGAGTGTTTTTAGTTGTTGGTGATCCTTCACCTAGAACACACTGCACCCATGTAAACATTACTGTTGTTCACCTGTATAGCACTGTGCCTGAACTTACAGAACATACCTACCAACTATACAGAGTTTCAAGGAATATCTAGATATGTGGGTCATATTTCCTGTCTGCTACTCATACCTATGTTTGTCTGATGCATTACTGGTTTGACCAGTGGATTGGTGAACCTACTTAATGTCATACTGTGATTTGTGGATGTCATAACCTGCAGTACATGTATGTGAAAACAAGGGTAGTTACTCAAACAACTTCTCAAGCTTACAGTGGATATAGTAAGTGTACAAACCCTTTTTAACATGCAAGGATTTTGTGACAGATCACGAGACACCAGTGATATTGCCATAACATTTCCACCATTTCATATGACATATAACCTGTGCACTCCAATTGAATGTACACATCAGGTAGGGGTAAGATATCAAATTATATCATTGCAATAGCCGGGTTGTATGGGGGTGCACACCCGTAAACTGATTGGTAATGCACCTGTTGATCTCACAGCATTCAGTCCTCTTGGGAAAGTGTGCATCAGCATGGCAGATATTGAAATGGCAATGTTTGCATACTGTCCCTTGCAAAACACCTCCAAATCTGTCAGATTGCATGGCCATCCCCTGTGCACAGTGCTCGCCAGGTCACCACACAGATTGTGTATTGTATTCAGGTGAGGACTCAGGATTGGCCACTGCAGACTGTTGATTGTGTTCTTGTGAAGGCATCCTTTTGTTCAGTTGGATGTAAGGTGTGGGCCATCGTTGTGTGCAATGTTGGAATTCCTCCCCATGCACAGCTATGTGGCAGACATGAGGATTATAGCCACAAGGGACCGGTGTTTGAAAATGGTCATAATACACTCCAAATTGGCTACAGCCCCAGTTCAAGCTTGTGAACAGCAAACCCAAAGCAGGAGACTGTCATCACCCTGCTTCACTGTGTGAGTAGCGTTGTTCTGCTGTTGTGCAGTGCTGTTATTGGGCCAAACTAACATGTCCGAATTGTGGACAAAGAGAGGTTTAACCTTGGTCTCCTAACACCTTAACGCATTTCCACAGATGCTTTTTGAAAAGCTTATGTATTGTCCAGATATTACACAGGAGTGGCTGCTGTTTGTTGTTTGGAACAGCTGCCATCTCCCAAACACACCCTATAGGCAAGACATGTAGAGACCACGGAAGATTGTTGTACACACCCAGTACTTGCCAGAGATGTCTAAAACTCCTTCAGTGTTGCTTTAGGGCTCCTAGCAGCTTCCCTGAACCTTTTTGGTATTGTATTCTCAACATACATGTAGGGATGTCCACTTTTTTACAGTGTCACTGTTGCACCATATCTTAACACCTTTTGATGACTAGCTGCACTGTGTTCTGTGGCATATGCAGTGCTGTGGGTATGTTGCTGTAGCCTTTTCCAGGCTGATATCTTTCTAAAATGTAATCTCTTTACAGCATGTTAAGCTGTATGCGAACCATGGCTTTTGCTGTAGCAGGCAACTGTGGGTCTATGTTAGGATGTTCTTGGTATATGAGCTGACTGTTATTTGCAGTTAATCCAAGGGTCTGTAATTGATGGCAGGTGTGTAGCCAATATGATGTACTGCTGTGGTTTTATCAAATGCTGCTACACCACAGTATGAGCTTTACCCTGTGCGCACATATGCATTTATCTTCTTGGACAATTTTCACGTCACATACTTGTTCTCCTAACAGATTTGTTTGTTTCACAATTGCATTGTACAGATCATAGGTCACATGAAAGGTTGGATGGATTTAGTGTTGTGGATTGTGCTCTCATTGTCATGTATCACTAATACCTGGCATTCTAACAAGTGTGTACGCCTTTTATACGCACTGTATAATGCTAATGTATACAACATGTCCCCACTCTTTGCCCTTTATCTCCACATTTTGGCAATCTTTATCCAGATGTCTTGCAATGACAGGTTTGTGAGGTATGTTACAGATATGTGACATCTCATGCAAATAGACCCCTGTGATATTATGCAGTGAACCCCACCACAAGTGATCATGCAGATATTGACAAATGGCTGCTGAGTGAAACAATTGTGTGCATGGTCACATGTATGACCTTAACATGCCTGGGGTAGTGGTGAGCCACAATAGTAAAATCTCATACTCACCAGCTTCAGGCTGCTGTACCTCTTGTAGACGATGGGGACCTAGGTACTAGGGAGGGAGAGGTATTATCAGCAGATTCACAATAGGCATTGGTCGAAGATTAATGCTACTTTTATGCACAGGTACAGTATAAACCGATATTACACAATTTACTGTCCTTCATATTTGTGCACTTGTGTGCATTAGTAAACCCCACCCACTAATCTATTTTGTACTGACATATGCATCTAAAGACTATAGTACACAGTTGTAATGCTACCTCAGTACATTGATGTGTATGTTTTCCTTACCTGGACACTCCTTACTTGTTGCCTGGGTGCCACCCACCTCCATGACTGATATTTCCTGTGTAGATGGTTGTGTGGGGGCTACCCCAAGGTTGGCCAGGAGCTCCTCTGTTGCCATAAGTGGGGCCTGTCTGGCTGGCCCCCCACCAGTAGCGGCACAGTCCCTTGCTATGGCAGCAGCCCTTTGCTGGGCACACCGAATCAGGTCAGTCGCTCTGTGCCTGACCTGATCATACATGCGTTCATGGTAGTCCAACGTGTTGAGACTCTGGATTATATCATCCCATAGGGCAGTCCTCTCCAGCAGATGTTGACCCTGACTGAAGAGGATGTCATAGTTCTGCAGGATGGCCTCAATTATGGCTGCAGTCTCCTGTTCCGAATAGGGCAGCTGGCATTGCATGACATCTGAAAGACATAAACAGGGAAACACATCACAGGACCACAGACATTGCCCAGAGTTCTTTACAGAAACCACACATTGACTATCAGTAGCCACTACATAGAAACACATACCAGAAAGGATCATGTGTTGCTAAATAAGGCCATAATAGAGAATTGTAAAGAGGGGAAGAACTTAAGTATGACATGCATAGGTTGCAAAAAAGCACTTGAAAACATCCCATATTCATGGATAAGGGAATGCTTACAGATGTATAAAACACAAGCTGCATTAATCATTTACTTTACAATGGCAAACTACTTTGCAGTTGTACCATTTCAAAGGGCAAATTATTATCCCAGGGATAAAAATTCAAAGGGGGATATTCTAGGCTGATTCTTTGCCACCACTGCTGTTTTGTCTTGCCCTTAATCCATTGTTTAAACAAGAAACATCTTTATTGAATTATCACTTATGGCATAGGCAATCATACATGTATATAAATGAAAACAGACCATATAAACATATTTTTAGTTATAAACATTATATATCACATATCTTCTACACAGTCATTGTCAAACATTACACAGTTCATTCAGTTCTTGCCTTCCATTAAACCTCATTCTTCCTACAAAACATTATTTTATTTATTTATATTATTTATTTGACATTTGTTTACCGGGATAGTCCAGATGGGTCACATAACTCATTTTCAGCAGAGGCTCGAGGAGAAAAGCTCCATATGAAAACTTAGTTACACATATAATACACAAGTTCCACATTTTTGACTTTGTTACACATTACAATATAGTACATATATAGGAACAGTAATGTTTGCACAAACTGAGATTAGCTTCTTGGGTAGATAGTATTTCCTTAAAGTATGTACAGTTTACATTTATACACCACTGAAATAAGCTTCTTGGGTAGATAGTATTTCCTTAGGGTATGTTTCAGTGTCATGATCAGACTGGAGTGGCAACAGTCAAGAGTATTAGTTCCCTGGTAGATGTGTGAGTTGTTGGAGAGAGAGTGATGCTTGGTTTCATAAAGTCTGATGTGATAGAGGATTAGTTTAAGAGGGGGTAATGAAATAAGAGGGGGTTTAAGGATGGAAAAGTAGATTAGCCTGGAGTAAGGCATGTACATAGCCATGATTTGTTTAGCTGTTCTTTTAGGGAGGCTTTGGAGTGAGATGGGCTAAGAGTTAGTCTGTGATTGGGTGGGGAGGGTATTCCATAAATTGGCGATAGAGTACAAATAAAGTGATTTTCCTTGGTTTCTGGAAGTTTTGTAGGTATCAAGAAGATTTTTATCCTCTGATCTGAGTGTTCTGTTTGGTTTATAATGTTGGACTAAGTTAACTAGGGCAGGGCAGGCCATGGGCCTATAGACTAATTTGTGGATTGTGGTTAGATGTATAAAGTAAGGTGGTTTGATAGTTCCAGCCAATTTAATTCTTTTAGTGGTATGCAGTAGTGTATACAGTAGTTGGAGCTTGATGCAAACTTTGCTACTTTGTTGTAGCATTTTTCCACTTTGGTCTTGGTAGAATTTTGCAGATTGATTAGTATACAGGATCCATAGAATAGTGATGAGAGCAGGAAAGTTTTGGCCAGGGTGGTCTTGGTGGAAGTGGTAAGAAATTGTCTTAGAGGAGTCCTAGTTTTATGTGTGTCTTCTTGATATTTTGTTGGATATGAAGGTCGAAGTTGTGTTCGTTTAATATCTTGTACAATTTGTAAGGTGCTTTTGTCAGCTATGAGAATATTGAATTGGTCTGGGCTGAGGGCGGTGTTTTTGGGATGAACAACTATAGTTTTATTTTTTAGGGGATTTAGGAGTCAGGATTTAGTGAGCCATACTTCAGTTGCTGCGAATGATTCTTGGGTTTTGATTTGCTGTAAATAATTGCTGGGTTTTGGTTTGCAGATCATGGATAGATTGCATGTATTGTTCCCCCAATTCCCTTTTTCTATGTCATTTGCTATTACTGTTTTCTGAAGATCCCACTTCCAGTTTACCTCTGTTACTATATTCATTACTTCTAGTATGGTTGGGTTAGACTTTGATTTCCATTTTCTAGTAACTGATTTTTGGGCTACCACCAGAATAAAACTCAGCAGTGACTTACTATGTCTAGGCATTTCAGATTCTGTATCACAACTCAAAAAATAATTTCCTTAGTTCCTATGGTGGGAGGTTGGCATAATGGTTAAGGTATTTACCTTACAGATACAAGGTGGATGGTTTGATTCTTACATGGGGAAATTGGATAGGTTTAAAATGACCCACAAGGGCATTTAGCCTAGTACTATCTATGAACCTATACCCCATACCCAGCATCACTGTATGAACATGCATTGTGCTCCTGTTCCTGTTGTATCATGTACCCCCCATTGAGGGCCAATATATTTCATAAACAACCATTCATATTTGTGTAGAGTGATGACAGTGTCTGTGTTCCTTGCAGATGGGATGTCAATGCTGCTCAGGCTTGGCTTGCATACAGTGTGTAATGGAGCTGGAAGCATATGTCTGGGTTCTTGTAGGATGTAGACAGGAATGTTATCAGTCCCCAAGGGGACTTGCTATTTTTACGTTTAAGTAGGCAGTTTGCACCTGATCCATGGTGATGAGGGTATGGGTACGTGAGGTGTGCATATCCACCTATACTGATGTTGAGGCAGGGAGGTGATGTTTGGCCTAAATGTGCCTGCAGCAGATTGGCTGTAGCTATGGTGTGTGTGTATGTGTTGTAATTGACCTCCATTATACGGTGGATTGGGTTGTTGCCTCTGAGACTGCAGACATATATGTTAAGATGGCCTTTTGGTTGCCCTCAGTGGATATGTCAGATTTGTACTCCGTCAGCCTTACAGTAATCCACCTGTGACCCACTATGGTCATTCAGACAAAGTATGACATACTGGCCAGTTGGTGCCTGCTCCTACTTTTCTCTGCACAGCCAATATAGCATCCCATTATGTGCTTTGTGCATTACTGCTATCCAGCAAAGGGGTTTACTGTACTTTGGTGGAGACAGGTTGTACAAGAAAGGTATTGCTGAAGCTGTACAGCTATGTGGGTGGTCATATAACTGTTTGTAGTGGGCATGGACATGAGGTCATAACACAGTTGGACAACTCTAAAATGTCTACATGATACTCCTGCTTATGCTAGTACTGATATCTGTGTCAGGGCATTGCAACAGCCATTAGCTTTAGAAGTGTAACTTTGTTGGATGCACAGACAGATTACACAGTGTACAACATGTACAGCTCATTTACGTGATGTTTTGCATACCATGTCAGGAGTTATGAGGCAGCTAGGTACACCTATACATACATGAATACATCTGCACAGGTAGTACATGCTATACATTTTTGTTCTGTCAGTATGGCACACAAACTATCATAACACTTTTTTTGCACAGAAATTCCTGTCAACCTGGTAGGGCAGGACATCTGGAGGATGACGCACATACATGGTGGGCTGTGGGCCAACAATAGTGACATTCACAGTCATACCCTGGAAGGATGTGCAGTGCTCCTATGGCAGGCAGACAGGGGAAAGGCTAGGAGTGTGGTAGTGAGTGCTAAGAACTTTTATTGTTGCATGTATGGCTGGTATTGGTACTGAGCTAGTTGATAAGATGAACAGATGAAAGGTGGATATATTGTGTGTGCCACAGGCCAGATGGAAGTGGGTTATGGTTGTGTGTATCATACTTGGGTACCAGTAGTTCTAACATGGTGTGTATGTGAGGGGAAATGGTGTAGGTGTTAACCTAATGCAGCATTATGCCAAGAGTGTGTTTGGCAGTGATAGGAGTGTTGGGTAGAGCAAGATTTATGCAGCTGGGAATTAATGGTGTAATGATGACAGTACATATGCTCCACTAGTTGTGTGTGTGTGAGAGATAAGAGTGATGTACTTTGGACTGGTTGGATGAAGTGGTGGTGATTGGAGCAGATTTCAATGGGCAAGTTGGTGAAGGGGACAGAGGGGATGCAGAAGTGATGGGCAGGTATGGTGTTAAGCAAAGGAATGCAGAAGGTGAGATGGTGTTGGAGTTTGCAAAAGAGGTTGGACATGGCTGTGGTGAATACATATTTTTACAAGACCAAGGGGCATAGGGTGACACACAAGAGTGGAGAAAGATGCACACGGGTATTATCCCCTATGCAGGTAAGCCTGTTTGAAGGGGATTGGAAACTGTAAACTGGTGACAGGGGAAAGTGTAGTTAGGCAGCATGGAATGTTGGCCTGTGGGATGTTGTTGGTGATCAAGAAAAGGGGGAGGAGTGTGAGGGCAGCACCATGGAGAAAATGGTGGGTACTGACAAAGGGTGATTGTGAGGTTGAGTTCCGGGAAGAGTTATGGCAGGCGGGTGGCAGTGAAGAGTTACCACATATTAGGTTAAGTATATCCGAGTTAGTAAGGGCGATGAGTAGAACAGGGGTTGGTGTGACATCTGGACAGAGGAAGGAGGACAAGGAGACCTGTTGGTGTAATGAGTAAGTACAGGGGAGTATACAGAGAAAGAGGTTGTCAAAGGAGAAGTGGGATTGTCAGACAGATGAAGAAAGTAGACAGGAGTATAAGGGGATGGGGTGCATGGCAAAGAGAGTAGTGGCAAAGGCTAAGGATGGGGCATCTGAATGGTTGTATGTAATGTTGGACACCAAGGATGGAGAATTGGACCTGTACAAATTGGCTAGACAGAGGCACATAGCTAGGAAGGATGTGCAGCAAATAAGGGTGATAAAGGATAATGGGGGAATCATACAAGCGAGGAGATTGTGTATTGCAGATGGAAACAGTACTTTGAATGGCTGTTGCATAAGGAGAATGAGAGAGAGAAATGAGGTTGGATGATGTGGGTATAGTGAATCAGGAAGTGCAACAGATCATCAAGGAGAAAGTAAGGATAGCTATGAAGAGGTTTAAGAATGGAAAGGCTGGTCCAAATGACATACCTGTGGATGCATGGAGGTGTTTTGGAGAAATGGCAGTGGTCTTTTCAACCGGATTGTTTACTGTGATCTTGGAAAGTGAGAAGATGCATGAGGAGTGGGGAAAATGTGTTTTGGTACTGCTTATGTGAGTAATGGTGGTGTGCAGAGCTGTTGTAAACTACAGAGGGATATCACTGATCAGTCACAGCATGAGGTAATGGTAAAGGGTGGTGGAAGCTAGGTTAGGAAAGGTGGTGAAGATTACTGTTCAGTATGGTTTTATGCCAGGAAACATTAGTATAGATGAGATGTTTGCTCTGAGTGTGTTGATGGAGATGTGCAGAGAAGGTCAGAAGTAGATGCATTGTGTCTTTGAGGACGTAAAGAGAGCATATGACAGGATGCCTAGAGAGGAGTTGTGGCATTGTTTTGGGAGGTCAGGACTGGTGGAGGAATCCATAAGAATGCTACAGGGTATGTAAAAGGCTAGTGTGACAGTGAGTTCTGCATTGGGAGTGACAGGTGCATTTAAGGTGGAGGTGGGAGTTCATCAGGGATAAGCTCTGAGTCCTTATTTGCAGTGGTGATGGACAGGTTGACAGACATAAGACAGGGGTCCCTGTTGACTGTGCTGTTTGCAGTTGACGTTGTGGTCTGTAGTGGGAGTAGGTAATAGGCTAAGGAGACCCTGGAGAGGTGAAGTTATGGTCTAGAGAGGCAGGAAATGATGGTCAGCAGGATTAAGACAGAATATATGTCTGTGAATGGGAGGGAGGATAGAGGAATGGTGAGGATGCAGGAAGTACAGTTTGCAAAGGTGGATAAGTTTAAATACTTGGGAACAGAGGGGAGAGGTGAAGAAGAGAGTACAGGCAGGGTAGTGGAGAGGAGTGTCAGGAGTGATTTGTGACATATGGGTACCATTAAGAGTGAAAGAGAACCTCTACAAGAGGGTAGTGAGACCAGCTATGTTATATAGGTTGTAAACAGTGGCATTGAAAAAAAGACAGGAGTCAGAGCTGGATGTAGCAGAGTTAATGACATTAAGATTTACACTGTGTGTGATGAGGGTGGACAGGATTAGGAACATGTATGTTAGGGTGTCAGCCCAGGTTGGACGGGTTGTGGACAGAGCCAGAGTGTGGCAGGATTATGTTGGTTTGGATATGTGATGAGTAGGTATAATGAGTATATTTGTGAAAGGATGAGACTGCCAGGTAAGAGGAAGGCCTAAGGTAAGGTGTATGGATGTGGTGATAGTGCAGATTCAGGTGGTTGGTGTGACAGAGCAGGATGCAGAGAACAGGAAGACATGGAGACAGATTATCTGCTGTGGCAGCCCCTAATGTGAACAGACAAAAGAAAGAGTAGGAGATGTGATGTAATGTCGGTGTTCACAGGTTGCCAATTATTTGCCAGACATAACACAACTCTGTCAGTAAATGAGTACAAATATGAGGCACACATTTGGTCAGTGTGCATAACACTGGACAGTTGAATGGTGCGAGATCAGTACATCACATGCAGTTCAACATACACAGCTGCAACAGTATTTCGTTATGCATATATCCTGTATAGGTCCCTCACATTTCTGATACAAGCATGTATATCATATTTGTATACACAGTTACTATATGGATATATCCGACATCCCAGTAGCTGGCCTAGCAGTGTCACAGTCAAGTATTGTTCAACATACACTCCAGTAGGAGTCATATGTGAGCCATCTTTTCCTGGGGTGGCTCAGGGGCCTGAGCTGTAATCTGCATCACTGCAGACAGAAGCAGATCCTATGGCCATATATTATGATCATCAATATATCTGTACAGCTAGTGGTGTTGAGACATGTTTGTTGAACTTCATAATTACCACTATTACATACCCCCTACTACATTCCATTACGTGCTTACTTGTTTGACCTACTTTTTTTTTCTCAAGGTGTGGATGGATAGATGGCTAGCTATCTGGATCCCGATGTATCTACCTGTCTCTCTCCCAGATGTAGGGTATACATCTGTTTTGCATAGGTAGCAGCTAGCCATTTGTTGGTAATGCTCATGAGCAGCTGGTGGCCTGTGTACCAATTGGAGTCCCCCACTTGCTAATTGCGTGCAGAACAGCTGTGGTATCATTCCTATAGCAAATGGCATGGGAATACACTCCTATAATTGAGTACTTCATGTGGGCATTGGGCCTTTACTTTGCCTGTGAGGTGAACTTCATGGAGGTGTGTCAACAGCAGCATCACAGAGGTTGGAAATACTTACAGTGACGACTGTGGAGACAGTCCAACAAACATGAGGAGAATGTTCCAGACATAGGGACAGAATGTAAGTATTGCTGTTATAAAGTTTAATTCATGCTAGTGTGAACATGGCTTTTATGCATGAGTTTATCTGACAGTGTTATGTGGTTGACAACACAACTGTAGGACTATCCACAGACTGCCAGAGTTTGGACACATGCTTGTTGTGTTAATCACACATGTTTAGTCTTTGGAAAATCAGTAGCATACTCTGAGGCTTGCAGTCAGTAAATGGTAACATCCATTTGTGTTTTTGACTTCATATTCATCAGAACAGATATGTTACAACAAACCCTGTTATACCAGCTACTTTCTCAGTTTGACAGCAATATGTCAGTACTCCCCCTGTGTTTGGGCCTCTGTCCCCCAAGTATGTCAGGCATTGTCCTGATGTAATGCAGTAAGAGGTGGATAGGTATGGTATATCATTATTTAGTGACTTCATTCCTGGTATTGTCCCAGTGATGTATCAGACTGCCAGACAAGTTATGTGTGAGAGGCCTTATACATGAGGACAAAGCCTAGACATTCTGTGTGAATCTGTACAGTTGGAAGGTCTGTGTATTTCTTGCATTTGTTGACAGACTGTCAGGATTGTGTAGCAGTGTAGTGTGAATGTTATTTTGGCTGTGTAGGGAGAGGGTAGATGTATGTCTTATGGGCCCTTTTCTGTCTGACTTTGCATGCCGCCCCAGTTTCTGGTGCTTTATCAGCTATATATATGTGCCGGGGCAGACTGAGACATGTCCCATACCACAGTCAGGGATCATACTACACTGTGAATTGGTCCAGTATATGTAGGGGTAGTGTGCAAGTGGGAAGCATGCTGATGGCTTTTTTCACACAGTCATTATACTCTACTGTTAATTTGGCTTACCAGTATGTCACTGTGACTGTGGTGAAATTGGTTGTGGGTATGCACTTTCACACTGGTGTCTGCTTTTCAGTGCTGTTTAGATCCCTTTAGTGCCTAAAAAATTTGCAAATACATGTGTAGTTCCCCATAGCAGACATGGGTTAGTGTTGTCAGTATGACTGTAGTGTGGACGTTGTTGGTGACATGCTTAGCAGATGAGTTTAGTTTCTCTAATGTGATGTTATGTCCAGTCATTTGTCTGATGTACTGTTGCCTGGCTCCTGTAAGTGTGTTTTTCTGACACGAGTGGGATGATGTGAAGACTTAAGCCACTAACTAGTGGGAAGTAATTGGGTTTTGGACTTGTGCTATTCCAGTCAATATATGTTAGAACAGACAGGAGGATGTTACTGCATCAACTGTGTCAGCTTATCTACTCCAGTATTTGAGATCTGTCCCCATTTTCATGGCTTTAACCCCCCCCCCTTTCCCAGGCATGGTCGAGATTTGTTGCACTAAGGGTTTCAGAGCATACCTCTCGACTGGTAAGAATGTCCAGGTTTATTGCTCATATTTTGGGTGTGTTCCACAGAATCATATTTTCGTTTCTCTGGTAAATCACTGTAATGATGTGAGGATTTCTGTCAGTAAATGATGACATACATTTCAGTTTCAGAACTCACATCCTTCTGCACATGTATGCTGACACAAACCCTGTCACTGTAGCAACATTCTACATTTATAACTGCTGTACTTACATTATGTCCCTAATCTTGGCTCATTGTCCCCCCATTTTGACAGCCTTTCTCCAGCATTTTTGCAGTAAGAGGTGGTGAGGTATGACTGCACTACATGTTATGAGCATATATATATATATATATATATATGTGTGTGTACATAATTCCTTTTTATCTACATCTATAGATATATAAAAATATATTTGTTTCATATGTATATATCAATACATCTGATGTATATACTTTTTCATATTTATCTATCACCATACATATCTATATGTGTATATTTATTTATACTATACATGACTGATGTCACAGTTTTCTCCCTACTATTCACTACCTGTACTGAATGATATATTTGAAAAAGCAACAGAGAGTCTTGTAGCTCAGATGGTGTAGTGGTACATTGCTCTGACTATGGTGTACAGGGTCCTGGGTTCGATACTTGGCAAACCTGTTTAGTGGCTGATGGAGTCAGGGTGATTAAGGCAGGTTTGTGCGGTTTTGCATGAATCTAAGTGATGCCAACATGGTTAAATGT
Organism: Protopterus annectens; assembly: GCF_019279795.1. Classification (NCBI taxonomy): domain Eukaryota; kingdom Metazoa; phylum Chordata; order Ceratodontiformes; family Protopteridae; genus Protopterus; species Protopterus annectens. The sequence goes on from NC_056744.1 coordinate 1,218,220,166, forward strand.
AAAAATGCTTAATCTGTGTAGGCATCGCTTAGCGTTGCACAAACTCACTTTACTGCCCCTTAATCCTGCGCTAATTTCTTTAAAATAAAAGAAAAAAAAAAGAGTTGAAGGAAAGTGGTGAAAAAGGGACACCCAGAGGGATAAACAAGATGAAAGCTAGGGATGTGCAGGACGGGAGTAGGGAAGGTCCATAGCTGTCCATTTCTTGTACAGCAACAGCTGTGCACTTCTACAAAATGTGGAGGTAAATGTGGACACTCAGACCCCTGATAGAGGGGTGAAGACAACAGTAATGTGTTGTCAGGCCAATTCGACTGGATGACATGTCCAGTGGACAAGTGAAATGGACAGCTATGTATGGGGCATCATTTTTGGGGGGAGAAGAGATTAACCTAAAAAAAAGTGAAAAAAAAGGGCAGAGTGGGATGTTGGGGAAGGATGATAGGTATACTTGGGGAGGTAAGTTGGGTAGGAATACAGACAAGACAGCAGACATGGGCAGTATAAGACACTTGGGCGGTAAACACGGAAGGGGAGGGTAGTTGGGAATTGGATGCATATAAGCCCCCAAGTGGTTTCAGTGGGACTGAGGTCCCCACCCATAAGCAGTCACCACTGTATATTCACAGCCCCAAAGGTGGCTGTGCTGGGGGTTGAGCAGGAGGGGCAGGCTGACCCTCAAGATGTGCCAAGTGGCCCTCAAGCTGGCGTAGCTGATTTCCAAACTCCCTTTGGAGCTCTCTACGCACCAGACCTTGGACCTGTATATGGGTGGCAGTGTCCTGTCCACACCTACTTCTGTGGGGGATGAGCCCCATCTCCTTATGCAGTTCCACCTGAAGGTGGTGTAGGACCAGCAGACGAGGAGGTCCAGCCATGCTGGAGCCCAATGCCACAGCCAGATGAGGTGGGACAGGCGAGTCCACCATGATCTGCCTTCCCAGATGTGCTATGGTGTTGAGGTTTTAGTAAATATTAGAATGGTTGTAATATAAAAATATAATATGATATATAAATATTTAATATGGTTTGTCATGAACCACACATTTCATGATTAGTTATAACAGCATACATGGGTGTTCCAGTTGACCCCATATAACAAGTTTGGAACAATTGCATAGCAAAGAGAACACATGCACATATGGAACCACAGTAGACATAACAGCATGCAGGTTACATTGATAGCAACAGGCCACCAATGATAATAGTTATACAGGGAACATATATTTCAAACATTTAAGAATTTTTTGAACAATAGGGAACATGTCCCAACAGTAGGTTTGGTGAAAAACATACCCATTGATTTATGTGTATAGATGTTTGGTGCAGATAGGGTGGGGAGAGAAAAATCCAATTAACTAAATATGCTTCAATTGCTCACAACTGTAATCATTACTCTGCTCATTACTCTCCAGGTATGACCTCACTTTACATCTACCTATGGCCTTGGAGTTGGGCAGTGGGTGTTTTACACAGTGTATAAGTACAACCTTCTTACAACACATATATACCTTTTCTTACCTGGGTCACCTGTGGAGGTAATTCTGTTAACACTACCTGACTGTTTCTACCCATATTCACATACTCATGGTTACATATGTGCCCTCATACTCTGCCTTGTTCCCATCTGTCACCCTAGGTGTTGGCAGCAATGACCACTAAGCATGACAGCATGGCACTTGAGGGACATATCTTGGAGGGGACTACTTGGTGTATGTACTTCTCTTGCTGTCATTTGCAGCCTTTGGGTTCGACAGTGGGTGTTATACACAATGTATAAATACAGCCTTGTTACAGCTAATATATACCTTTTCTTACCTGTCAGACCTGTGGAGGAAGTTTCTGTTAACTATACCTGACTGTTTATACACATATTCCTGGTTGATATTATGCATACAGCTTACTACTACTCCCGGGATTCAAACCGTGCCTGTTTGTGCAGAAAACTACAACATGTTTGTGTTTCATCACCATGAGCTGTTGAGGAACTGCTGTCTCTTGTTTGACTGTTTTCTGCCTACTACTCTCTCGGTTGTACAATTTGACCTTGCGATTCTGACATTCATTTATTGCGGATAAGTCTTATACTGGGTATTCATACTTTTTGACATATGACACTCTGGGGAAACAATGGTTAACACAACATTACTATTCAGAGATCAAATCTTAGTGCATGGAACATTTCATATAGTTAATCTCCTTTTTTAACACTCCACAATCTTTGTCAGATGAGCCACATTTATTTAATGCTTTCAGAGACATAATTGCTATGCAGAAAATATACACATTTATAGATTGATAGCACCAAATAGCAAAGTAAACATAACAGTCTAGGGTTTTCAGTTTTATTGACAACTACTGCCACTTTTATTGAAATATACCCTGTAGATCAGTTGTAATATGCTAATTTGTCATTTATTTAGTACCAACAATACACATTTTGAAATAATGACAGGTGACATACTACTCCTTTCTATTTATTTGCACAGAATACTACAAGCTAGATTTGTACTCACCAGCCTTGCGATGTAGCCTTAGCAACTGCTGGCATGCGTGTCCACATTCGCAGCACTCACATCTGCAGCTGTACAGGTGATAGATAGGTATGCATAAATGTTTCTCTATCACATACACAAGCTGGACTTTTCATTAAACAGTACTTGATACTTACACACAGCTGGGACATTCTGTGTCCGAGCATCTTGGATCCACTGGTCCAGGAGATCCCTCTTCCTATATTTAAGGTCAGGAAAATGGTGCTGAACTTACTCACCAGTCCTTGGGATGCCACTAGCACTGGTGAGATCACATGTGAGATGGTCCCAGGCCTCCACTTTGTATTGGGAGCCCTGGTACTGGCCCTGCAGCAGTCTCATTTTATGATGTTTTCAAGGAGTCCGACCATGACCCTGGATTCCTGAATTGCCCCAGCACTGCAACTGAAAGTGCAATCCTTCACCAAATCCAGCCATGGTGCCTGCAGTGATGAGCTACAATGGGTTATTGCTGAATACCTGCCTACGAGGTTTAAATAAGGCTGATTTCCTGGCCTTTGCCATCACTGGACCATTTTGAATATGCCAAGCACCACGCAAACCCACTTAGCTAAGGTTGGCACAGCTTACCAATGGGCAAATCTGCTTAGCTGGGCTACTAATTGCTTACCATTCATATTTAAGCAATGCTTACTCTTGGTAAGCATAGCTGTGCACTGCTTAGCATTGCTCAAATTTTATTTTGTAGACTATCAGCTTTATGGGATTGTTCATCATTACTGATCTATTATAATTTTGTTTACCTTCCGTGACATCTCCCTATGTGCTTTCATTACATTTATTCTTGTGTTGCTATACTGTATGGAGCACTTGTGTTTATATGGGGGTTTCACATCTTTTCTATACTGACACCACATTTTTGGACCTGATACACTCCCCTGGGTAATAAATATTATTTACTACCTCATTTATTAAAAATACCACTTTTACAGCTGCTTTCACTTATAAACGTGAACAGACTTCATTGGGGCTTGAACGGTCAATGCCTGCATGCAAAGTAGAAGCTCTAACCCCTATGCTATTTTAACTTACTCATTTTACTCATATATTTCTATTTAGCTCCTTTGGATATTTCAGCTATGCTAAGTACAGCTGTGCGACGCACCCACCCGCTCAGCTATGCTTAAACTTTACTTGGGTTAATAAAAAAAGAGAATTTAAATGGAATTTAACTTTTTCTCACTTTGGGGGTATGCACATACCTCCAACCTCTTTCAGCATGGAATCTGGACACAGCCAGACATAATGGAGGAAAAAGGGCACAAAACTAGGGATGATTTTAGCACTTTAAAAGTGCATAGGATAACGGGTTTTGCGTTGGCATGTATTTTTTGAGGTGTATGAAGTCTGGAAACTCAAACATGTCACAGATAACTTTATATATTTATTTATTTTTTGTTTAACATTTGTTGACTGGGAAAGTTCGACTAGGATGGAGCCTGTTTTCAGCAGAGACCCAGGGAGACATGCTCCAGATGCATGTCTGTGGAATGCATTCTGCGGATATCTGCACAGTTGTGCAGTATATCCGTATACAGCTCTTTTTGTTTACTTTTAGCAATGCTGTAATGGCACTTTCTGAGTGGAGGGGGCATGTTACATGTGCGGGCACTTCTGTAACATGCCTCCTGCACTCGTTCACAGATCATGTCCATGTAGGTATGACAACAGCACGCATTCATGAATATGCAAGGTGCACTGCTGTGCTGCATGGACATGATTAATTCCGTGCAAGAATAGTTTATTCTTGCACTGAACTTTATTGAATCCCAGGGAGTATCTATTGCCCCATCTTCTTCTTCTACTTACAGTAACACATCCAGAAAACTAACCTCTCGATCTGAGCAAGTCATTACAAACTTTAAAAACCTTGTGCTTGTATTAATGTAATTATAAAAATTTGGCAATTCCTTAGTATTGCCTTCCCATATGAAAAACAGGTCATCCACGAATCTTCTGTAGAAAATTACGTTTGCCTAACATGCTGCCTAGTACATGTTTCATCTCCCATACTAGCATGATAAGATGTGCGTAGCTATTGGCACATGATGTGCCCATAGCTATGCCATCTATCTGCAGGTAGTAATCCTTATCAAAAAGGAAGACATTATTATATAAAATCATCTTAACCAAAGCACATAGCATTTCAACCTTCTCAGTCGAGAAACAGTTCTGTTCATGTAAAAATGTTTTAACCCACTCTATACCTATAGTATTTGGTTTTACAGTGAATAAGGACTGTACATCGAATGTAACCAAATACCATTCACCTTTTTTAAAACAGCCTTAGTAAAGTCATATAAATCACATAAAAATTGTGTAGAGTCCTGCAAGATACGTGTGTTACAATTAATAAATGGTCTTAAATTTTTCTCCACAAAAATGGACATTGCTTTGATACACCACTTTTTTTCCTGCCACTATGGGCCTTATCTGTGGACTAGTAGGATTATTGTGTACTTTTGGGAGACCTAGTATTTTAGGATGTTCCATATAAAAATAGTCAACCATTGATCCAACATTTTATTTCTTAACATATTCCTCAATTCAGTTTTCAGTGCATCAACCATCTTTAATATGTCAAACACTTTAACCTTTCTATAAAACTTAGCATTGTTTAACATCTCCTTCATCCTGTCTTTGTACCAGTCAGTATCCATTAACACTATGAGTCACCCCCCTTATCTGAAGGATGAATTTCTATACTGTCATCTCTCATTAACTTCAACATGGCCTGTCTCTCATTAAGACATATTCCTAAAATTACTTTTCTTACTTTCACAGTGTTTGTAAAATTCATTCACACAACTTTTCAAATGCTTCTACAAGAGGCTGTAATGCAGGCATATACATACGTGGTCTTCTAAATTGTGAAAAATGTGCTACTAGAAGAATCATTGTCATGAAAATTCAATTTCAACATTACATTTCATGTAGACATTTTCATGTTAGTGATAACTTATGTAATTTCACCTTTACTTGGTACAAATGTTAAACTCTTGTAAAACATTACATTCATCTATTGACAGCATTTCCTTGACAAATTATATATTAGGTCATTTTCCAAAACATTTTTTTTTTATATCCCCCACCTTTTATACACATTCACTTTTTATACATGTTTACTATTAGTACTGTATATATTTAAAATGTTATCTCCTTTAAAAGTTTTACTAGGATGTCATGTGATTTTTTTCACTTTATTTATTGGACATTGAATTAGTTAGATTTTTATGCATCTGATGAAGCAGTTGTAATAATGCGAAAATGCTTATGCCTGTGCCTTTTTCCTCCATAAACTGTTGCTGGTTTTATGATAGTCTGGTGTTGCTTCATCTTACTTCTGCTTGTTTGATTTATTTTTTGGTATGCGAAGCATTCATTCAGTGCACACTGGTATTACTGGATTGTTAAATATCTTGTTTAATCTTATAGCTACTGTTACTGAATAATTGGATACATATAGATCATAGGTATATGCAAATTCAGTACCAAAAGTATTAATAGTAAGATATTGTACACACACTTAAACCTTTACTAGTACTTTATGCAACACCTGACAATCATCCAAGATATCTTTTCCATTGACCAGTTTGATCCAAAAACATGTTCCTGCCACTGTTAAACAATCACTATCTCAACATATCTCAAGTATGTCAGCATAAATTGGAGCAAATGTTGCTCCCATAGTAGTTGCCTGCTGAAAGTAACAGGTGCCTTGAAAATAGAAGACATGTTGTGCAGCACAGTCTATCATCATCATCATCATCATATTTTGGCTGTTCCCATTAGGGGTCACCACAGCGGATCATCTGTTTCCATTTCTTCCTCTCCTCTGTCACACCAACCACCTGCATGTCCTCTCTCACCACATCCATAAACCTTATCTTAGGCCTTCCTCTTTTCCTGTTACCTGGTAGCTTCATCCTTAGCATCCTTTTCCCCAATATACTCAGCATCCCTCCTCAGCACATGCCCAAACCAATGTAATCTTGCCTCTCTGGCTTTGTCTCCAAACCTTCCAACCTGGGGTGACCCTCTAATATACTTATTCCTAATCCTGTCCACCCTCGTCACACCCAGTGCAAATCTTAACATCTTTAACTCTGCCACATCCAGCTCGAACTCCTGCCTTTTTATCAATGCCACTGTCTCCAACCTATATAACATAGCTGGTGTCACTACCCTCTTGTAGGCCTTCCCTTTCACTCTTACTGGTACTCGTCTGTCACAAATCACTCCTGACACTCTTCTCCACCCTCTCCACCCTGCCTGTACTCTCTTCTTCACCTCTCTTCCACACTCGCCATTACTCTAAACTATTGATCCCAAGTACTTAAACTCATCCACCTTTGCCAGCTCTACTCCTTGCATCCTCACCATTCCTCTATCCTCCCTGTCATTCACACACATATATTCTGTCTTAGTCCTGATGACCTTCATTCCTCTTCTCTCTAGAGCATATCTCCATCTCTCCAGGGTCTCCTCCACCTGTTCCCTACTCTCACTACAGATCACAATGTCATCTGCAAACATCATAGTCCATGGGGACTCCTGTCTGATCTTATCTGTCAACCTGTCCATCACCATTGCAAATAATTGCAAATAAGAAAGGGCTCAGAGCTTATTTGCAGAAGGGTGGGGTATACAGGTTAGCCTGATCTAAAAAAAAATTGTCCAACCAGAATGCCTTGTCAGCGTGGAATGTCCATATATGCAAGCAATAATGCCTGATAGGGTATGTGTTAATGTGTAATTAATGCCTGGCCAGGGGTGTTATGAGGCCCAATGCCACAAGAGGGGTGTTAATTACACGGGTCTATATTACAAACTTGAAGTTACTGAACTTCAAATACGATATGATCGACATAGTTCAGTAACATCGAGTTAGTAATAAACAAATAAAAAAATGACAATAATAAAAAGTAATTGCTGTAAGCAGGGGTGCAAGCCCCCCGCTATATCAACTCAGAGAATGTGCTACAGTGTAGGAAATGGAAATTTCCCATTTCCGCACTGTAGTGCACTGAAGTGCGATTTCAGAGTTGGTATATTTAAGTGGGTGGGCGCAGGGGGGCTTGCCCCCCAGCCTACACCATTTAGGGTTTTTTTTGATGATTTAATTTTTTTTTTCAGAACATTCGATGTTTTAACAGTTCGATCACTAAGGGCCAACCTTTAGTGATTCAAACTGTTAAATATTCGATGTTCCAATATAGACCCAATTACACATTAACACACACCCTGGAGGGCATTATTGCACTTAGAGAATGGGCTGTCTGTAAAATTGTTGTGTTTTACTTGCTTATTTATTTTTTAAGTACTATATTATTTTTTATATATTTTTAATGTAAAATAGTTTCTACGCCTAATGTTTCAGACTTACTGTAGTATAAGTTAATGGTGTTGGGAGGAAGCATTTTACATCAAACATGTATAAAAAAATAGTATAGTACTTAAAAAAAAATCAAGTAAAACAATTTTATGTGCAGCCCATTCTCTCTCCCATACACACATACACAATCTTTTCTACTTTCACACACATACATATATATATATACACACACACACACACACATTCTCCTCTGCTTTAATACACACACTCACTCACACAAGATCACTCTCGCTCTCTCTTCCTCTGTCTCTGACACACACACACACTCCTTTTTTTTTTTGTTTTGCATTTTATGCTCGCGAAACACTGCGGTGGTGGTGCTGCAGTAGAGTTGTCGCCTCATAGCAAGACATTGTCCGGTTCGATTCTCAGCTAGAGCGTCTTCTGTGTGGAGGCATACGTGAATGGGGCGTGCCTTCGTTAAAGGTTGTGCGTCAGGGCTGGTAACCCGGTACGAAAAATCCACTACTAATCATTAGCAGACCGGAGTTCCGCTGTGGCGACCCCTAACTGGGAAAAAGCCAAAAGACACAAAAAAAACAATTTTATGCTCGCTAAACAGCAGAACTGCTGCTTAGCGAGCGTAAAACAATGGCAACCATTATTTTTGCAGTCCATACTCCATGGCAGCTTGGGTATTGATGTACAGTTTGCCCATTCTCTAAAATGATTCAGCAGCAAATGTTGTAGAATTATCGATTTTAAGACTAAGTGCCAGTTTCAAGAATCATTGGTATCCTTTACCCTGGTGGTGGTCAAAAGTAGTAATAGTTTTAAGGCACAAATTTAAAAACTCTGAAACTGGCTCAGTAAGTGTGACCTTCCTGATACTGTTGGTTGCCCTGAAATAAACATCACCATATTATGCATTATGGGCAAAAGACAAAAAAAAGGTGTATTGTCTGGATGGATCAGATACCAACAACTGTGAATTTAAATTATCTGTTATAATAGCCAACCACTTCATGTGTTGCTTTAACTATGTAGGGGGGGGGGGTACAGCAAGTGATTTGCACCGGTGCATCTGGAAAATGGGAGCTATTTAATTAGCAGCTGAACCCAGTTAACAAAGTCAGTTGTTTCCAGTTTGTGACCTCAGCTGTGTGACATTTGAAATACCACACATTTTTATCAGTATAGCCTACACACAATGCTGTACTTTTATAGGGTACATAACACCAAAGTAAATTACAATGTTTATACACTATGGTTTGCAATGACAGCCTTTTCATTTCAGCTGTACTTAAAGGTGCCTTTCTTCCTCTGGGATCAGTCCTGTAGGTAGCAACTGATATAATGTTATGGCATTCAAAGTTAAAGAACCATGATTACCGCTGCAATTTGTGGCATTAATGACCTGACTGTGCCTGAGCAATTTAGTAAGACTTGTTTTTGACATTACTGAATGTGTATTATGTTCATTTTGGAGTTTGTTGTTTAGGCAATTTTCTTTTTGTTTGCTTATTAGTGGACTCCCTATTAATTATAATTTGTTCATTAGGTATTTTATACCAAGCACATTTGTTTAAATAATTCTACAACACTGAAATATTTTTATATTTGTGTTATATTCCTGTACTTTAATTGTATTTTACATGCTTGGATAATAAGTTCATAAATAAAAGTTGAGCTGAAGTGTTAGTTTCTGTTCCAGAAGAGTTAGCTAAATAACTTCTGAGTTAGTGACTGTGTTGAGCAGTGAATTATGTAAAGAGGAAGATGTGCACTTTTTAATCAGTATGACAATGCCAGCACTATTGTGTGACATTGAATTTGATGGTACCTACAGGTTAGCCTAACTTTTTTTAACCACCAATTTAGCTGTGTAGATGGGCAAGAGTCACTAAAACCCTTATTCTGCATTAAAGGTCAGTGTGAAAAGTCCAAGTTCAAGCCTTGGCCTCTTCCCTATGCTCTTTCTAGGAAGGAGAGATGGACTTTTACCAGTGTTCTTTGCTGGAGATGTGCGTGTTACCTTTGTTCATTGCTAAAGGTCTGTATTTACTGGGAGTCCACCCCTGAACAGTTCAAACTTTGATCCATTACTTATAACCTATGTGAGGCTGACAGGGACTAAAACATTTGTTCTGCATTGGAATAGTAATGTCTAGAGGTCAGTGTGAGATGGCAGTTCACTCACACCCTTGTTCTGCTCTACAGAAGTAACTCACAGAGGTCACTGTAAGAAGGGAATCTGCTCTTGAACAGTTCAAGCCTTGGCCTCTTTCTTCATCCCATAGCAGAAGGTGAGAGAAACTGGCTTCTGGATCTCTGCACTGGAGTTAATCTTTCTTTTTCTGCACAAGAATTGCACTTTGAGAATTTACTACTAATAATTTTAAGCATGGAGCTGAACATGAAGGTACTGTTACTTTACTGAGACTGGAGTTTGAAAGGAATGATGCACAGGAGGTATGTGAAAAGCCTTTAAGAGTGAGGCCTAGACCTTCTTGAGATGAGCCCTTTTCCAAAATGGCCTTATAGTTTCTGCAGGTGCTGAGCTCACCCTCACGTGGTAAAGACTCAAATGCAATCCAGTCCTAAGGAAGGCATTTAAGTCTCACATTGTTTTTCATTACCTATGCCAGTCTAGTCAACCAGTAGGATAACTGCCAATCACACAGCCACAAACATGACTTGGTTTTATTTTTCCAAGACTTTTTGGTTTCTAATACAATGACAAAAATGGGACCACATTCCCAAGTCAAAGTATGATCAAAGTTTGTGAAGTTAGTATTGTTTCAGTCTTTGATGTTAACCAAAAGTGCTCTTTGCAGCACCCGCAATGTGCCCAGAATTGACTCCTGCAATTCATACAGATTTGTTTGTATCGCTAGCATATCTAAATATGACTGTAGATTCTTTTTAAGGAGACCCAGTGCTTCTACTAATATTAGAACTGTCTGAGTAAACTCCTTCCACATTTCCATCATTTCTGTTTGCAGATCCTGGTATTTTATGACTTTGTATCTCTCTGTATGTAAGAAACTGTGATCACTGGATTTAGCAATTCATTAATCAATGCTACTTTTGTTTTCTTTTTCATTTACTACTGATCTGTTTTTTTGAATTGTTGATCTTGGGTGATCCCGTGTGATATAAATTTTATCATTCTCATTAATGCTATATGGCTCGTGTTTCCAGTGCTTCTCAGCTATTTCAATATGGTAATGTTTGCACAATCCCCAGTGCAACAGTCATGACACATCATTGTGCCTTTCAGTATAGCATCACAGCCAGCAACAAGATATGCGATTGTTAACAGTTCTGTTTTACAGAACCTGCATTTGCCTATTTCCCCGGCATGTTCAGTGGACTTTGTAAAACAGTATGTATGTAGTCCACTTTCCTGGACTGCCAATATTAACTTTTCATCTTTTGGTTTAAATTCAACTCTCCTTAACCATTTCTGGGTCAGGTCCCAATTGACATGAGGTTGTTCCAGAAGTTTTCTGTACTTCCAGCTATATGTATTCCTTTCATTAAACATTCATTTTATCTCCCTGGTGTCTTTGCTGGGGAAGAAACCTATAGAGAAAGAACCCTTCAAACCTTGGATTTTCACCTTCAACTCTGGTTTACATGAAACAGATGCATGATTTTAAGAAGCAGGACCATTTGTTTATTTTCTTTGCTTTGGAGAAGGAAAGGTTGGCAGTTAGAATACAGACATTTTCCAAGTGGATTGTCATCTGCATTGCCTTTCACATTAGGCAGCTAATCACCTGGTTAATGTTACAATAGAAGCCCACACCACTAGGGGAGCAGTTACCTGCACTACCTTTTAAGAATGTCGTCACTGCAGCTAGTTGGTCTTCAATGAATTATTTGATCAACCATAATTGCCTGAAATAAAATACTTCAGAACTCAGTTTTTAGAACTTTGACTTTGGGTGGTCCTCTAGCTCCTTTCACTCTAATGGTTTACTGCAGGGACTTAGGCCAGCCTCATCCCATCAGAGAGCATCTTCAGTATTAGATATAGCAGCTAGTTAAATGGCTACAGTAAGAAAGTAGGTAAGGGCCCTCCTTGAGGGGCTAAACATGTTCTTTTCATTATCCCTGCTTTTTGTTTCATCTTTGATTGGAAATTCTGGCCTAGATTCCCTGTCTCTTATGCAAGTTTATACTTTTATACTATTGTGAGCAGTGTAGGTGTCATGTCTGTATAGTCATTTATTTGCATTTAAGTGGTTAGCAGTGAACTGGTGAGTTTATAGTTGGGCCTGATTATGTAGCTGATGCATGACATCATTGCATGGTTTTGAACTGCACCTCCTCACCCCAAGCATTTGATGATTTGAAATTTTTGTGTCTGTTTAGTGGAAAAAAATATCTCAGCCAAGGACTCATTGAAGAAAATCCTCATAGATTAACTGATTGGTAAAAGTAACTGTTATATCTATACCTAGCTGTCCCTCAGTTCATTTGACAAGCCTTGCAGAAGTTTAATTTTATGTCCATCCATATTACTGTTGCAGTATTCCTAACAGAAGGGATCTCCTGCAAGGGATAGCCCAATGTCCGTCCAGTATACCAAAGTCTTTAGTACTTCCAGGAACAGTACATCACACGTATGTTCTCCGCACAGGGCATGGGGCATAAAGGTGACATACAGACGCACACACTTAGAACTACTTTCTTGCCAGTCTGAATGCCTTTCTTCTGTTCTGATTACCAAGTAGCTTTTTTAGAGAAGTGGCCCATTGGGATTTCTCCTTATCTTCTTTTTTTATGTAATCTTGGTTTTCCTTTATGTCCTCCGGAAAGGGAAAATGTCAGTGTGGGTGACAGATTCCCCATAAAAACCATCCCAACTGGTGTCTGTTCTGTTTGGGTGCTTTCCATGACTGTAAGCAGTGTTCTATCTGCCAGGGTTTTGTTTCCAAGACCCTACATAGTCACTTCTCCTCCTTATTTATCTTGAAAAACAACTTCTTAAACTGTTGGCTCCAGGTGCTATGGTAGCGTCATCTCATCCTGAGGGTCAGCTTGTTGGCCAAGAAAAAGGCCGAAAAACAAAGGTCTGATATGGCTGCTGTCCACCTTCCTCCCAGACACCTCACTTGATGGTAGTGATGGCCTGAAGGATCTTACAGTACTTGCTCTGGATTTTTCTGCTACAGCCTCATCTGAGGCCATCATGGATATCACTTTTCACACATCCTTAGACTTTACAAATGTCTCCTCCAGACATTGAGGGGAAACCTCAGCTGATTATATCTGAGGAATCAAGGGGGAGTCTGCAGATCTTAGTGGTGGAGGAGATCCATACTACACCTATTGAGTGTTGCCAAGTGTCTGACCCACCTAGGCTGTTTCGTGTAGACGTCCCACAGAAAAAGAAAACTAGTTCCCTGCAGTTAAGGATTCCCAACAAGAATGGCAGGATTTTTCTCAGGGGTTGTTTAATGCATTAATGGTTTTAAAGCCTCCTCAAGGGGTGTCTGTGCCTGCCCTTCTCTGGTATTCCACTCCTCGTAAAAGACATAGAGAACTGGATTCCTCTGATGAAGATCAGGATTCTGGGGAAGAGTCCTTAGCCTACTCTTTGGGTTCTATTAGTCCAGCTTCCCTTTTGAGGGCATTGTTACCCATATGATGGAATTATTTAAGTGAATTTCTCTATTTAACGTAAATTTCTGTATAAATAACTTTTTGCTGATCCATCTGTAGTGTCTGTCTCTTCTGATACGCCCTCCAAGCTGCTTCCTTCAGACAAGGATAGAAGGTTTATACTGCTACTACTTTACATCTTTTAGGGCCATTAACTACCAGACTCATATGACTAGGTATGGTTTTGGCCTTACTTTCTCAGGTAATTTCCCATCTTCCTGACTCTGAGGGGAAGATTCTACCTCTCCAGTTACCCTCCACTCTATTAAATGCAGTTATGATGCACCTGATGCTTCTGCCAGGGCTGCTGCATTTGGTTCTGTTATGAAGCATTACTCCTAGCTTTGTCTTCAGTCTTTACCTGATAATATTAAAGCCAAACTGTATTGTATGCTCCTTTGGATAATAATCTTTTTTCTGGTGCTGCTCCAGGAAATGGGCAAAGCCTTACAGGATTTGATGCATATCTTTGTTTCTAGTATTCCAGAGTTTGAGGAACTATCCTTCCAAGTTTTTTTTTTCACAGCTTTTGTTCACAGGCAGTCTCGTCCTCTGCCTGAAGGTAAAAAGGGTTCTAGGCGTGTGCCTCATAAGTCTACTCAAACCTTTATTTCTCAGAAACCTACTTTTCAAAATAAACTGAATTCCATTTGTCAATTTACTTCTCCTTTCCTTCAGCCAGGTTTCTTTATTCCTGTGGCTTGCCCTTCCCTTCCAAATTTGTTAAGGATCACAACAGACTCTGGTTCTGTCCATTATCCACCAGGGATATTTCATGATTCAAAAGTGCCTGCCTCCCTTTCTGGACATCCCTCAACTTCCTCAAGAAGTACTTCCTCTTTTCTCAAATGTTCTTCATTCTGTTTTAATCCAGGGTACCATTCAACATGTACTCCCTGCCCAGGTAAGGAGGGGGGTTTATTCCAGAAATGGTTTCAATTCCCAGGAAAAAGAGCACATGGAGACCAATTCTGGACCTTTCTGAGTTCAACACCTTTTCCAAGATTGATTCCTTTTGGATGCTGTCTTTTCAAACCTTATTTCCCCTTCTTCCCCAGGCCTTTCTGGTCTCTCTGGATCTCAAGGATGCCTACCTTCATATACCCTATTCCTTGCGTTTTCAGTTCTTTACTTTGCCCTTTGGCCTCTCTGCTGCCCCAGTGGTATTCACCAAATGCCTCATTTGCAGGATGATAGGAGTTCAGATCTTTCCTTATCTGGGTAATCTACTCACTCAGGCTTTATCTCCAGAGGCTGTGCTTCAGGATCTCCAGTTTACTAGTTCCCAGTTGCAGTGTGTGGGGTTCACTATAAACTTTCAAAAATCATGTCTGAATCCTTCTCAGGATCATGTTTTCCTTGGTTGTAGGATCCAAACCATCACCATGCTGGCATGTCTGCCTGCGTCCAAGGCCCTGTCTTTTGCCTTTTTCAAGTCTCCTCTTCTTCTGAAGTCAGCCACAGCCATTGACTTCCTCGGGTTCAAGGCTTCCACCATTCCTATGTTTTCTCTGGCCAGGCTACATATGAAAAAGCTACAGTGGTATCGCAAGTCAGTGTGGCTTCAGCATTGCCACCCCTAGACTTCCCAGGCCCCTTCTTCCCTTGTCTCAAGCTTGAGCTACAGTGGTGGATGCATCATCTTTCTCCCAACTTGGGGCTTTATTTCCAGGATCCAGCCCCTACTCAAGAGCTCTTTACAGAAGCCAATGACAGGGGATGGGGGGGCTTCCTTTGGCCCTCTAAAGGTTCAGAGGGTCTCTGGCCTCCTCTTTAGAGTTTAGACCACATCAGTATAAAGGAAATGAGGGCTCTACTTGTAGCTGTTCAGGCTTTTCATCCCCTGTTTCATCCTGGGCCCCTCAAAGTTCTCACAGACAGTATCACAGTGATGTAGTATGTCAACAAGCATGGGGGTACAAGGTCCTACCTTCTTTGCAGGTTAGCTCTTCAGGTCTGGGATCTATCTGTCCAGTGTCAAATGATTATTCAGGTTGTTTACATTCCCTCGGACATTCTAGTGGCCGACTCTTTGAGCAGGTCCAGCACACAAGCTCATGAATGGATGCTTCCTGGACATTGCCCATCAGTGGGTTATTCCTCCAGTAGATCTTTTTGCCCCCCCCCCCCGAACAGACAGCTTTCTCCATTCTATTCAAGTCTTAAGTCCTCTGGCTTGGAAAGTGGATACCCAGTCTTTTCCTTGGAAGGCGATGATGTTCTTCGTGTGTCACTGTTGCAGTCATCACATCTGGGTTATCCCTGCCGAGGGTTGCCCTCAGTTGGCCTGAATACCAGAGGCATAGTATTTCTGCGTCAGTTGCTGTCACTCCAGGACTGATGTCTGGTCGTCAGTGGTATAAAAACAGGCAGCCAATGCCACTACATCAGTGTTTCTTGCCGAGGAGCCTGAAGCAGAAACAGTTTGCACGAGTGCCTATCGGCCGCTACCTGAGTATTTCATTTCCAAATTGAAGTTGTCTTCTAAAGCTAAGTACCCCATTGGGGATCCTTTTTTCTTGCTCTAACTGATGTCAAAAAAAGTTAACAATTGTATCGTCTGTTGAAAGCAAATACCACACTGAGACTTTCATTCCTACTGCGTCACTTGTTTAGGCCTAGACCACGATGCCCCCCACTGTTGCTTTTGTGCTTTGTTCAACACCAGAACTATACATTGTCGGGCCCTTATCGTAGCTAGATATTTTCTCTCTCACTCCTTGACTTCCGATATGGCTTCTGTAAGCCATCAGCCAACTGATCTTCTGTAAAGACATAAGAATAAAGACAGAGACAGACCACACAGGTCCAAAACTGCCAACAATGCTTCCGTTAAGCTAGTCATCAGTTCTCCAGTCTTAAGTGAGGGGCTTTCGCAGCCCCTGATGTCCACTTCTTTGGATTTGCAGGCCACTACTGTGACCCTATCGGAGTCCAGTATGCCGTGAAACTCTTCTTCGACTAAGGATCCTGCGGTTGTCTCTACCTTGGATGGGTGGGACCAGAGCCGCTGAGCAGGCACCGGCTTCCGAGGAAGTACTTCACACTACCAATACTCGACACAAACCGACTTCTTCCGCATCTACAGTTCTTTCAAAAACTACCGAGTTTCTAAGGACCTGGGTATGAACCACATCCAGAAAACAGATGACCCAAGCTGAGGCCCCTGCTTCCTTGCCTTAGTCTCAAATGTTTAAAATGGCGGAAGACCTTGTAATGCTTATTAGGGGAAGCCAAGCTACCCCTTCCAAAAGAAAAAGAGACTTGTCCCCAGTAGTTTTATCTGAACAGGATTCC
The DNA here is from genome assembly GCF_019279795.1 of Protopterus annectens. NCBI lineage: Eukaryota > Metazoa > Chordata > Ceratodontiformes > Protopteridae > Protopterus > Protopterus annectens. The sequence continues at coordinate 1,218,237,029 of NC_056744.1, forward strand.
AAAGATTTTGATGCATCTGAATATGAAGATATGCAACCTCTCTCTGCTTATGAGAATTCTGATGCAGAGGAATCCATCCCTTCAGCCACTCCACCCGAGGACTTTTCCTTTGGGGAAACCCTACATACTTTAAGGGAGCATTTCCAATGGGAATGTCAGGACTATCCTCAGGCACAAAAGGGACTCAGGGAATTCTTGGATCTTACACAGCACAGACCTCTGGCCATTCCTCCTGTCCTGGATGTTGTGGGTGATGTTTTTATGGAATCCAGTCTGACCCCTGACACCCTCCCTCCTGCTCCCAGGAAACCTGACAAGTACTATAGAGTCCCTGACTCTCACAAATTTCTTTTCAAAAATCCTACTGCTGACCCTGAGGTCATCTCTCAAAGACCTAAAAGAATCAAAGCAAAGCAACTTCAGCTAAGAATCCCACCCCCTCAGATAGGGATTCCTGAACATTAGACAGATGGGGTAAAAAAAGTATACACCTCTGCTACTCTTGCTATTGGAGCATTAAATTGTCAGTTCCATATGCTGAAATATCAGCAACATACCATGGAACTCCTCAAACAAAAAATATCTTCTTTCCCTGCTTGTGCAGAAAATAGAGTTACAAGGATTAAGGCATTCTGCAAGTCAAGTAACTAAGCACACCTTACAATGTGGTTTTGACACCATAGAAGCATCTTGCGGGGCAGCAGTTACTGGTTCTGTACTTAGAAGACATGCTTGGCTTAAGGAACAGACCTTGCCAGACCATGTCAAATCCAAATTATTGGACGCACCCTTGCACAAAGACAACTTATTTGGCACCAAGGCAGAAGGGGTCCTAAAAAAAGATGGAAGAAAAAGCTAAATTTATGCAGACAGTTGAAGACTTCTTACAGGTCCAGCCAACGAGGTTCAGTAGGCATTGCCTCTCCAAATACAGGTCCTTTCCTGCCCCCCCAGGTCAGCTCAGCCCAGACCCAGGGGAAGCAGGCCCCGCAGACAACAGCCCCAGGGAATGCAGAGATCTAAGCATTGGAGTTCCTCCTCTTCAAAACCAGGGAGTGCAAAGCCACCCACTTATGGTAAGAGCTCACAATGACTTTACACTTCCACCCCCTCCCTCTGCCCACCTGCACTTGCCCCTAGGGGGAAAACTCTTCTTCCATGCAAGCAACTGGGCCACCATTACCAACAACCGCTGGGTCCTCAACATAGTGTCCCACGGATACAAATTTTATTTTCACACTCTGCCAACCCCAAAAGGGTTCCCAGATCTTCCCCCAAACCAGTGGACAGAGGCGAAAAAGCAAGTCCTTTTCCCTCCTCTCTATGAGGGCAATACAGCATGTTCCTGCAGAACAGACAGGTCAAGGTTTCTACTCCAGACTCTCCCTAGTACCAAGAAAAGAAGGCACCTGGTGCCCCATCCTTGACCTATCCATTCTAAACACCTTTCTGGTTGTACCAAAATTCAAAATGCTCAACCTCCAGCAGCTTCTACCTATGCTTTCCAAAGATGCTTGGTTAGTCTCCATAGACCTAAAAGAGGCCTACCTACACATTCCAATCAGGGAATCATGCAGGAAATCTCTACATATCAGAACAGGATCACTGCACTTTCAGTTCTCTGCTCTTCACTTTGGCTTATCCACTGCTCCCAGAGTTTTCACAAAATGTCTGGCTCCCGCCATTGCTTTTTACAGGCAAAGAAATATTCACATTTACTCATTCTTAGATGACTGCCTGATTCAGGCAGACAGTCAGGAAAAGCTGCTAAAATACCTGACCTTTGTAAAGGACCTACTAACCTCCATGGGGTATACTATCAATGAAAAGAAATCGAAACTAGTACCCACACAAAAAAATTGTATTCCTGGGAGCAAGCCTGGACACATCATCCCAGATGGCATTCCTTACACCAGAAAAACAAACCTACCTGACAACCTACTTCTCTCAACTACCCACCAGGACCCAGTTATCCACAAGTAAAATCCTGCAAGCACTAGGGTTCATGGCTTCCTGCATTCTACTCATTCCATATGCCAGACTGCATATGAGGAAACTACAATCGCACCTAAAAAGCCTTTGGTGTCAGTATTCTCAAGACCTAAAAACTCTTATACCAATGATACCTTGTCTAAGGAAAGATTTTCTTTGGTGGGCAGCAGCATGCTGCCACAACACGGAACTTCCCTTCTCACTATCCCATGCCGCCCAGACCCTCACTAATGATGCACCAGACTAGGCCTGGGATACACACCTGTACGGCAGGTGCATTCAGGGTCAGTGGAGCCTAAATCAAATACATCTGCACATCGACCAAAAAGAGATGCTAGCTGTTCAGCATGCCCTGACAGCTTTCAGACCCCTAATTTCCCCGAGGCCTCTGCTTATCAAAACAGACACCACAGTCATGTGGTACATCAACAAGAGGGAGGGACTCACTCTTATCCTCTGTCCAGCCTCGCCATGACCCTTTGGCACACGACCGCAGCCATGCAACTACACGTGTTAGCACAATTCCTGCCAGGCTCTCTAAACTCTCTGGCAGACAACCTAAGCAGAAACCTGCTAGATCTCCATGAGTGGCAGCTAGACCAAAGAACCTTCACCCTTGTAACCCAGAAATGGGGCACCCCAAAGGTAGATCTCTTTGCCTTCCACTCCAATCATCAGCTCAGCAAATTCTGCACCAGGGAACCTCACAGCAAGGCCTGGAAAGTGGATGCTCTATCCTTCCAGTGGGTAAACCTCTCGGTCTATGCATTTCCCCCTCTACCACTCATTTCAACTGCACTGCTCAAAATAAGGGAAGAAAAACCGAGGGCAATCCTGATTGCCCCAGATTGGCCATGGAAGCACTGGTACCCACTGCTGCGCAGCCTGTCACCCCTGCCATCATGGCACCTACCTCAGATCCCAACACTCCTGACCCAGAGGAATGGAGAATTCATGCATCCCCAATTGCAGACCCTCAATCTGGCAGCCTGGCTTATTCCCTGACCTCTCCTCAAGCTGCCAGTCTAAGCAAACAAGTTCTAGATGTTATACATGAGGCCAGATGCCCCAGCACTAGAAAGTCGTATGCTAACAAGTGGAAAAGGTTTTGCACCTGGATCCAGGCTGGATCCGGAGTGGCACAGTCCACCCTACCTCTCATCAAGTTTACCTGGCAGACCTACTGCACAAGGGTCTATCCTTATCTTCTATTAAAATTCATGCCTCTACCATCTCTGCTGTTTTCAGCACAAAGCCACCTCTTTTCTCGCAACCTCTCATCAAACAGTTCCTAGGAGGGGCTAACAACTTGAGGCCACCCAGAAGAGCTCCTACCCCAGCTTGGGACCTAAACTTTGTGTTGGAAAAGCTCAACCTGCCCTCCTTTGAACCTGCAGCTTCAGCAGAGTTCAATTTTCTCTCTTGGAAGATAGCCTTGCTTCTGGCCATCACTTTAGCTAGAAGAGTATCAGAGCTACAAGCACTTATGACTGTAGAGCCATTCATCATTTTCCAAGCTGACAAGGTCTCCCTCAGGACTAACCCATTCTTCATGCCAAAAGTGTTGTCCAGTGTGGCTCTCAACCAATCCATTCATTTGCCCACCTTTTTCCCTAACCCACAAAACAAAGTAGAAAGGATTCTGCACTCTCTAGATGTGCACAGACAGCTCAGAGTCTACTTAGGACTAAATCTTTTAGAAAAACTGATCAATTGTTAGTCAGCTTCGCTGCAGGAGCAGAGGGCAAGGACATATCCAAACAAACAATTTCCAAATGGATAGCACATTGCATCCATTCTGCTACAAATAGCATGGAAAACCTCCCCCCAAGGGGGTCAGGACACATTCCACCAGAGCAACCTCCACATCTGCAGCTTTCCTTAGAGGGGTCCCCACCAGGGACATCCTGGAGGCTGCAACATGGACTTATGTTCATACCTTCACCAAACATTACCACCTGCATATCTCCTCCAAATCCAGGGCAGGCTTTGCCATTGCAGTCTTGCAGGGCATCCTAGCCAGCCCCATTCTTCTTGACTGCCTCCACTCTTTTCATCAGCTTTGGGAATCAACCCAAATGTGATGACTGCAACAGTGAAACACGAAGAACATAGTACAGTTGTGTACACTTACCATAAATGTAGATGTTCGAGTGTATTCACTGTTGCAGTCCTGGTTTGCCTCCATCCCTTTTGTCTCTCTCTCTCTCTCCTTACAAGGAATTTTTGGTATTTACTTTCTACTGGTGGTGTTCTTCCACCATAACCTAGCTCCTTATTGGGGGCTCCTGACATTTAGGGCAAGAAAAACTGATGTAATGGCATTGGCTGCCTGTTTTTATACTAATGACGACCTGGCGTCAGTCCTGGAGCAACAGCAACCAACGCAGAAATACTATGCCTCTGGTATTTGGGCCGACTGAGAGCAGGGATAACCCAAATGTGATGACTGCAGCAGTGAATACCCTTGAGCATCTACATTTATGGTAAGTGTACACAACTGTACTTTTCTGTATGCCTTCACACCCCTTCCTCTGCTTCTGACATTCATGCACAAGATAAGGCAGGACCTTTAGTTACTTCCTTTTGGCCCAGACAACATTGGTTCCCCCTTCTTTCACACTTGGACAGGGACAGTCACCACAATTTACCACACCAGGTAGATGCTCTCACACAAGACAAGGGGTCTCTTATCCATCCTTACTTGTCCACTCTTCAACTGACACCTTTAGGCAACTCTATTTTGAGGATGTGCTTTGGGTCCTACAGGCAGCCAGGAAGCCCACTATCAGGAAATCGTATTTGTCAAAATGGAAGAGATTTTCTGTCTTGTGCCTTTCTCACCATAAGGATCCCCTGTCTGCGGAGGTTCCTCTGGTTGTGTGAGCTGCTCCATGCTGGATTGGCATATTCTTCAGTTAAAGCTCACCTGTCAGCAGTTTCTGGTCATTTGCCCTTGCCTCCTGCTCTGGCCTCTAGATTTAAGGTTAAGCAGCTTCTTAAATGCATCCTTCATATCAAGCCTCCCAGGAAGCCTATTTCGCCTTCCTGGGACCTCAGTTTTATTCTTGAAAAATTGACAAAGGCTCCTTTTGACCCTACTGCTTCAGCTTCCTTACAGTATTGTACCTGGAAGACTGTTGTTCTTTTGGCTGTCACTTCAGCCAAAAGGGTCTATGAACTTCAGTCTGTCATGACTGTTCCTCTTTTCTTAGTGTTCTACAGGGACATGGTGTCTCTTCGTACTAATTCTTCTTTTATGCCCAAGGTAGTCGGTGATTTGTCCCTTAAATAGTCTGTCATTTGCCTTCCTCTTCCTTCACCTCAGTCTTCTAGTGAGAAAGTTCTTCACATCTTGGATTTGCACAGAATACTCTGGTATTCTTTGGATAAAATTAAGGTTAATATGCAAATCTGAGCAGCTTTTTGTTTCCTGTCATCCCTGGTCTTTGGGTTTAACTGTTTAAGTAGACCCTCTCTTCTTGGATTTCTAACGCCATTTGTTTTTGTTATTCTTTTCTTGTTAAATGTCTTTCCTCTTCTGTAAAGGATCATCTTACCAGACTTGTTGCTTCCTCTGGTGCCTTTTTCAAGGGAATGGATACCAATTCCATCCTTGAGAATGCTACTTTTTCTTCTGTCCATACCTTCATTAAGCCTTATAAGTTGGATGTTATTTCCAGGGCTAGAGCTGGCTTTGCCAAAGCTATCCTGCATGGGTTTCTAGAGGGCTCTTTGTACTTTCCCTTCTGTTAGAAATACTGCAACAGTGATATGGCAGGACATAGTACAATTTGTAAAATCTTACTATAGCAGTAGACATCCTCCTCTTCACTGTTGCAGTAGTCACTCCCTTCCTCTTGCCCTCCTGGTCAAGGGGTTCTTCTTTCCTTTCTCCTTCTGGATGCACATGTTCTACCTTGACCCTAGGGACATTCAGGCTCTGCTCCTCCTGTGGCTTGTTCAGTTCTGAGTGTGTGCATCCATACATCACCCTTATGTCCTACATCTTGCATGGGAGTGTATATGTGGCATATGGCACCTGTGTTCTAAAAGCTTTGGTATACTGGCCAGACGTCAGGCTATCCTTGTCAGGAGATCCCTTCTGTTAAGAATACTGCAACAGTAAAGAGAAGGACATCTACCATTATGGTAAGATTTTATACAACTGTACTTTCTAACCCTTTTATTAGGCAGATGTAAAGAAAACAATGTATTCTGTATTGAAAATTATCCATCAAATTAGTGTGTCCTCTCACTGATTCCTGGTGCTTTTTTCTCTACTCGCTCTGTAGAATGGCTACTTCAGTCACCTAAACAAGGATTTGCTTCTTCTTACAGCAGAAATCCTGTTAGCCAAAATTTGAGCAACTCCCACTTAGAAGTAAGTGTGGTACACTGCACTACTGAACTATTTGATTTTACAATATTGAAAAAACTGTTCTGTTCATTTTTTATTTCCTGTGTGCTGACATCACCAGTCATCTGTGATTACATTTTGTGTTACATCTTTAAATGCTGTGTGGATTTACAAACTAATTAAAGTTTACCCTTGGTTTTACTGTAATGACTTGTATCTCATTCAGTGGAGACATGAGCAATCATAACTAAAATTTCTAAATCACATTCTCAAGTGACCACTGTGGAAACACCACTATCCCCACTGTCCCATCCTAATTTCTCTATATACTAACTCTAAGGCTGCAGAAACTCATTCAAAGGGTGAAAAAGTGCAAAACGAACAAAACTCACATTTTCCCTTTTCTCCAACTCACACAGTCTCAATTCAAAGTACAGTGTCTGTGACAAACTGAGTCCTGAACTTAAACAGTGACAACATAACTTTCCTGTGCAAGATTTTGTGTTGCTATAATGACGCAACTGTAGTGCTCCCTATTTCCTTATCAACAGTCAAGTGGCTGCAGTTGTATTGATTGATGTCTGATGAAAAAATTATGATGGAAGAACTGAACATTAGTTTTGTATGATTAGCAAAGAAAATATTTATTCCAGTGGGGTAACAGCAAAACTTGGGAGTGTTTTTAGTCATTATTATAGTGTAGCAGGTCACTCAGTTAAAATTCCAAGTAAAATTTTATGATGTCATTTTTCTTCCTTTATTTTGAGATGCATTGGAATCCAGGGCAGATTTTCAAATTTCGAGAGGTCACTGTGAACATGGCTGTATATGACAAACCTCAAGTTGGTATGATACAGAGTTTTACTTGACAGATACCTAAACTTATTTCTAAACTGGATGGATATAGATTTTAGTGTCCAGTCATGGGATAGGTTATTAAAACTGAATTATTTATGAGACGTCAAGGAAAATGTTTAATTCTTCATTCAGAAAGAAATCATTGCAGTAGCATTTGAAGCCAAAAGGAGGAACACATTGGTACACATGCATATTATCCATACATAGGAAATAAAGATCACAATATTACATGTACATTATGCCCATAGTACAATATAGAATGCCGATCTGCATCAAGGTCAGTTGTCATTCTAGACTCTGCTTGCATTTGGTGCCCCCATCCCCAAATTGACAACCAAAACAAAGTCCTCGGAGTTGAGGACAATTACTGATGATGCTATCAGGGAGCAATCTGAGCCTCTTCTGAAGGGGTGATCATACCTTCCAACAGCTTGTTCCAAGTTGACCTACCCCATTCACCCCACCCTTCCCATTCCTTTGAGTACATGCATGTCATGCAGATGTCTGTACATGTATATCATGCCATAGCTTGTACCAATACATGTACCTCATGTCCAGAGCCCATGACAATACAGCATCATGACCATATCCCTACACAAACATCATGTCCACAGCCTTTGTTAATATCTTCATCATGGCCATAGTCCATATCCATAAACAAATGTGCACTGCCTTTGTTACTACATTTTCATCGTGGCCATAGCACATATCCACACACAAATACATCATGCCAACAGCCTTTAATGCATCATTATGGTCATAGCCATACATGAACATCACGCCCACAGCCTTTAACATATTATCATGGCCATAGCACATATCCATACACAAACATCATGCCCACAGCCTTTAATACGTATTCATCATGGCCATAGCCCATACCAGTACATGTACAGTGGATATAAAAAGTGTACACACCCCTGTTAAAATGCCAGGTTTTTTGTGATATAAAAAAATGAGACCACAATAAATAATTTCAAAGCTTTTCCCACCTTTAATGTGACCTATAACCTGTACAATTCAATTGAAAAACAAATCTGTTAGGAGGAAAAATACAAAAAATAAAAAAAGTACAATAAGCTGGTTGCATAAGTGTGCACACCCTCAAGCTAATACTTTGTTGAAGCACCATTAGATTTAATTACATCATTTAGTCTTCTTGGGTAGGAGTCTATCAGCATGGCACATCTTAACTTGGCAATATTTGCCCACTCTTCTTTGCAAAAGCACTCCAAATCTGTCAAATTGCGAGGATATCTCTTGAGCACAGCCCTCTTCAGGTCCCCCCACAGATTTTCTATTGGATTTAGGTCTGGGTTCTGGCTGGGCCATTCCAGTACTTTAATTTTCTTCGGGTGAAGCCATTCTTTTGTTGATTTGGATGTATGCTTGGGGTCATTGTCGTGTTGAAAGGTAAAATTCCTCTTCATCTTTCTAGCAGACACCTGAAGGTTTTGGGCGAAAAGTGACTGGTATTTGGAACTGTTCATAATTCCCTCTACCTTGGTTAAAGCTCCAGTTCCAGCTGAAGAAAAGCAACTGCAAAGCATGATATTGCCACCACCATGCTTCACCGTGGGGATGGTGTTCTTTTGGTGATGCGAAGTGTTGCTTTGTGTCAAACATACCTTTTGGAATTGTGGCCAGAAAGTTCAACCTTGGTCTCATCAGACCATAACACATTTTCCCACATGCTTTTGGGAGTCTTGATGTATTGGTTTTCAAATTTTAGCCAGGCCTGGATGTTTTTCTGTGTAAGAAAAGGCTTCTGTCTTGCAACCCTACCCCATAGTCCAGACGTGGAGAATAGGGGAGATTGTTGTACTTGTAAGAAATTCCTGCAGCTCCTTCAGTGTTGCCGTAGGTCTCTTGGCAGCCTCCCTGACCAGTTTTCATCTTGTCTTTTCATTAATTTTGGAGGGATGTCCCGTTCTTTGCATCATCACTGTGGTCCCATATTTTCTCCACTTTTTGATGACTGTCTTCACCGTGTTCCATGGTATTTCCAATGCTGTGGAAGTTGTTTTGTACCCTTCTCCTGACTGATACCTTTCAACAATGAGATCCCTTTGATGCTTTGTAAGCTCTCTGCGAACCATGGCTTTTGCTCTACCAGGCAACTGAGTAAATGTCAGGAAAATCCTACTAGGACAGCTGAACTTTATTTGGAGTTAATCAGAGCCTCTTTAATTGATGGCAGGTGTCTACCCAAGAAGACTGAAAGCTGTAATTAAATCAAAAAGTGCTTCAACAAAGTAGTAGTTTAAGGGTGAGCAAACACGCAACCAGCTTATTGTATGTTTTTTTTTATTTTTTATATTTTACCCCTAACAGATTTGTTTGCTTTTCAATTGAATTGTACATTTTATACACCATTAAAGGTGGGAAAAGTTTTGAAATGATTTATTGTAGTCTCATTTTTCTATATCACAAAAACCTGCCATTTTAACAGGGGTGTGTGCAATTTCTATATCCACTGTACATTGCGCTCAATATATGTGCATCATTGCTATTCATTTTCAAGCAGTCTGCAACAGTGAGATCCTTTGTGCTACAAAATGTCTTCTCTTTGATCTCCGAAGGAATGCAGTGAGAGTTCCTCAGCAGAATGCCATAATTTTAAATGTAATGGCCAAAACCCAGCTTCAGAAGATGTGTATTGTCCTTTCGTCTGTTTTATGTTCCCCCTACTCCAACTTCCCTTGCAGTTCCTTGTGTTAAGCGATCCTTTATACGTGAATCTGCATAATTTGTTTAGATAGGGAAATCTGTTCCCAAAAGTTATACCTGAGGAGGAAATTAAAGCCCTTCCTAACCTTCAGAAAATTCCTGCCTTCTAGAGAAATGAAAAATGCGCACTTTATGTATTTCTTTTTAGGTTTAGACTAAATGTCTTGCAAGCATCAGTGGTAGTGTGTTTCTAGGAATACTTTCTATAAAATTGATGACTAATGCTTGCTTAATTTTGTTACAGAGCATTGTCACTTTCTGATTGCTTGCCTTATCTGGATTTTTCTGTTTTAGGGTATTTTTTTTTGTTTGCCAGCCTCTGAGTTGCTGTCATTGTTTGTGACTCTGGCACTTAAGAGAGAGAGAAAGAAACCACCCGTCTTACTAATGATATTCCATGTACTTCAAGTACAGTCATTTTCAAGCAGCCTGTGCCTCTCCCTGTACTCCATGTCACCAATTCAGTGCACTAGGAAAGTTACTTTGGCTATTCATATAATCTTTTTGTGTGCCATGTAGCTGTGGTGACTAAATTAAAATAACGTCCATATGTCCTTGGAATGAGGTGAAGAAAGGAAGGTTGTGAAAGGTCTCTCCTGTGCTGTGGATTGCTTAATCTCAATTTCTTCTCAATAGAATTACATTTGCATAAAGTCTTTCTTAGTAAAATTAGATCTCAAAGGCACACTGACCATTAAATATTATCAGAAATAAGAATGACATGCTGTAGCTGCAGTTGAGAACATAAGAGCTGTAAGGAAATTGACTTGGATGACACCCATAGCTGTCTTTCAATGATATCCACCCTCTGCATTTGCAGAGACTTACATTTTAACAGGAGCTTTTATGTTATCATGGGAGAGTGTTGGGTTGCTAACAGTGAGTTAGACAAATCCTGGTTTGGCCTGATATTTTGTTGAGATGTCTGTAAAATCCAAACATGGGAATGTGTACTAACTCAGAGACTGGGGTAGTTTGGAGTACCCCCCCCCCCAATCTGAGGTGCACAGCCTTGGAGTTAGTGTATGTAAGTAGGGTGTGGGGGCAGGTGATATTTAAGATGGCCTTCTATTCTCATGTTGCAGTATTCATAACGGCAGGGAGGTTGCTGCCTGCAGCACTGGACATCCAGCCAGTATACCAAAGTCTTTGGAGGTGGTGGGGTACATGCGACATCTGTTGTCAGAGCCATAAAAGTGACATCTGCACATACCCCCTTCAGAATTTTTCTGCTGCAGTGAATGTCAGACTCCTGATCGTCAGCTTAAGAAGCAGTTTGCTCACTTTATTTGGACAACTGATATAGATAAGTGCCCTGTTGGGTTCTTTGTTATCTTTTGTCTAGTTTTCAGACATACATGTCCATTAGAAAGGGGAAGTGTGCTTGTGGGAGACAAATTCCTCACAAGAACACACATGATCAGTACATTTTTTGCTTAGGCAAGGCTCACGACTATACCTCTAGTGCGATCTGTAAATCTTTTGTACCAAAAACTCTTCTCTGTGCTGAAATTATATTTGGAAAACCAAAAACTTTGGCACCTAGCACTAGGAATGGTGGGTGAGGAATGCACTTCCGACAAGCAGCCTCGGAACAAGGCAAAAAAAAAGTTAGGCCCGATTCCCACGTTGCACCTCAGGTGTCCAATGAAGCTCTTGAGGCAGATGAAAGCCAGGTTCTTCATCGGACCTCCATTTTTCAACTTATGCCGTGACCTCAGTGGAAGCCAAGTTGGTGGAAATGATGAGTCATCTGCTGAGGTAGAACAGCCATCAGCTCTTGATGGTGGAGGGAAACCACAGCTCGTGGCATCAGAGGGGCCTACTCCTACCCTACCATCCCTCCAGACCACGGTTGCTAAACCGACACAGCCATCCACTCCTCTGAAGAGGAAACAGAAGCTGTAACACTCAGAACAACAACCTGTTCCTGGGTGGGAAGGTTTTTCTCAGAACATTTTCAGAGCATTTCAGGCTCTTCAAACACAACTACCACAATCTGCCATCCCTCCAGTGCAGGCCTTAGAGGTATCCAAGAAAGAATATTCCTCCTCTAAGGAATCCTTGATCTTCTACTCACAGACTGATTCCCCAGTGGACTTTATCTCTCCTGAGGAAGAGGATTCCATCAGCCCTGAGTCTTCAGGAGTGGGGTTCACTTTTGGAGATGCTCTCTTATGAGGGGACATTTTAAATGGCAGGCCTTGGATGTCTCTGACACAAAGAAGAGGTACTTTGATTTACTCCAAATGGAGCAACCCTCCCCTTCTGCTGTCCCTTCCTTACTTCTGGCCTTTCAGGATGCCTTTCTGACTGCCTCCCAACCCCCTGCTGCCAAACATCCAGACAGGTTCTACAAAGTGCCTCAGGACACTCAATACGTTTTTAAGAACCCACCAGCAGACACTGCTGTAATAGCAGTTTCTGCTGATAAATCCTCCAGACAGCTGCCTTCTTCTTCTCTTTACCCTACTGACAAGGACAGTAAGTTCATGGATAGACTAGGTAAGAAGGGTCTATACCTCCTCCACTCTTGCTATTAGAGCCCTTAATTACCAAATCCACATGGCTAGGTTTGTCTTGGACGCTCTCTCCAAGGCCTCAGCACTCCTACCTAAGGTAGCAGACTCACCTGCTAAGACACAGCTCAACACCCCTCTTTCCACAGCATCTCAAGTGACTAGGCACTCCATAAAGTGCAGCTATGATGTTGTGGAAGCCTCCTCAAAAATCGGCAGCTTCTGGATCTGGTGAGACCACAACCCCTAACTTTGGATATTCAAACCAAATTGCTAGATACCCCTCTGGATAATAAGGCTCTCTTTGGACAAGCCTCAGCAGAACTTCTCAAATCCCTTCAAGAAAAATGAAAGGAATTACAAAATCTGAAACATTTGCTGGTGTCACCTATCCCCAGATACCACAAGAATTATCCACAAAGGACTAGCTTCCTTAGGAGACAGTCTGCTTGTTCTGCTCCACCCCAGGCAAAGGGAAAAAGGCAACCTAGGAAGCACTCTACTCCTAGAACCCCCCCACCTCTTCCACTTCATTTCAGAGTCAGTCTGACCAAGCCAGACCACCTCCACTGTGCCTCAAAGCCTCTACATCCAAACATCCCCTCTCCCTTCATGTCACCCTTTCCCTACCCTCCTGTCGGGAAGATCACATCAGAAAACCGGGTCCTCTCCATTATTCAGAGAGGTTACTTTATGACTTGGTGGATATTGCCCCCCCTTCCAGGGAATACCTCAACCTCCATCAAACCAGATTCATCTCTTCCCCTCCATTCTCCACCAATTACAGGCTCAGGGCACCATAGAAAGGGTGAATACCCAACAGAGAAACAAGAGATATTACTCAAGGATGTTTCTGGTCCCAAGGAAAGATGGTCCTTGGAGACAAATTCTGGATTTATATGGTCTGAACCATTTCCTCAAGGTCCACACCTTCAAAATGCTGGCCTTACAGCTACTCTGGCCTCTTATCCCAAACCAGGTCTTCATGGTAGCTATGGATTTGAAGGATGCCTGCCTTCATATTCTCATACACCCAGACTACAGGAAATTCCTACGCTTTTCAGTAGGTTCCTTGCATTTTCAATTCTCTGCATTACCTTTTGGGCTCTCCACAGCACCTCAGGTATTTACAAAGTGCCTAGCTCCAGTGATTGCCCACTGCAGAACTCAGGGAATCCAAATATACCCATACCTGGATAACCTGTTATTACTTAACCAAGACTGTCAAACCCTGTACCACCAACTGCAAAGGGTGACCTTTACCCTGGCAGAGTTAAGGTTCACTGTAAACAAGATAAAATCCCACCTGACCCCCCACTCAAGACCTAATTTTCCTGGGGAGCAGGATAACATTCTCAATCAGCCTCATTTACCAGCCAGAGAATTGTTAAAAGTCTTGGGCCACATGGCATCTCTGATACCCATGCTCCCTCTAGCAAGACTGCGTATGAGGAAGATCCAGCGGGTTCTGAAAACTCAGTGGAGCCAACACTGTCACCCTCTGGATACCCCTCTCCCTCTCCTACTATGTCTGAAGAAAGAACTGCAATGGTGGATTTCTGCCAGCAATCACATCCCCCTACAGGTACCTCCCCCATTACAGCAGATCTTTACAGATGCTTCAGATATAGTGTGGGGGGCGGTGCCTTTGCACAACCAAAAACAAAATGCTGTGCAGGGAAAATGGTCTGCTCTCAGACAAAGGGACCATGTCAGCATCAAAGAAATGAGGGCACTTTCTCTAGCCCTGCAAACTTTCCAACAACCCCTGGTCCCAGGCACATTGAAATTAATCACAGACAATATGATTGTCCTGTGGTACATAAACAAGTGGGGAAGGATGAGATCTTACCCTCTCTGCAGTCTGGCCATTCAAATGTGGACCTTGGCATCAACACTGCATATATACCTGCAAGCAGTGTACATCCTTTCAGCAGAGAATGTTATGGCAGACACTGTCAGCAGAACTTCAACACCCTCTCACGAATGGATACTTCACAGAGAGGTGTTCCTGGATCTTATTCACAGGTGGGGTATTCCACAAGCAGATCTGTTCGCCTCCTCCCAGAACAGACAGATGGCTCTATTTTGCACAAGGAATCCACATCCTCAAGCTTGGAAGGTGGACGCCTTCTCTTTTTCTTGGGCGGGGATGTAGCTCTATGCCTTCCTTCCCCCCTTCACACTAATTCAGAAGGTCCTTCTAAAGATTCAGAGGGACAAACCAAAAATCCTGCTGGTGACCCCCCCTTTTGGCCAAGACAGCATTGGTTTCCCCTTCTCCACCTTTTAGCTAAGGGCAATCATCACAGGTTACCTCACCGATTAGACCTACTCACACAGGCAGGGGATCTCTACTACACCCTCAGGTGACCAACATCGGACTGACCTTATGGGTGATAGGGTTCTAATCCCTGTCAGACACCTATACTCAGAGGGACATACTCAATGTTCTGCAGGAGGCCAGAAAGCCTAGCACTAGGAAGAAACTATGTATCAAAATGGAAAAGATTCTCCAGATGGCGTCAAAAGTAAAAACAGGACCCTTTTCTCATTCCTGTACCTATGGTCCTTTCTTATTTGTGTGAGCTGCTACTTCAGGATTAATGTATTCTCAGTTAAGGTCCACTTGTCTGCCCTTGATGACTCCTTTGGCATCCAGATTGGACGTTGAGCTGTTCTTGAAATGGGTCCTCCACATCAGACCCCCTCACAAATCTATACCTCCACTTTGGTACTTAAATTTTGTACTTGAGAAACTTACTTTACCATCTTTTGAGCCAGCAAACTCATCATCCCTCAAACTATGTACCTTGAAAACAGTTCTGCCGGATGCCTGTCACATCCGCCAGGAGGGTATCAGAAATACAAGCCCTGATGGCCATTCCTCTTTACCTTATCTTCCATAAGGACGGAGTCTCTCTTAGGACTAGTCCTTCCTTCATGCCTAAGGTGGTTAATGAGCTGTCACTAAATCAGACCATTAACCTCCCTGTTTTCTACCCTCAACCTCAGAATTCCTCAGAAAGGACTCTACATTTCTTTGACATCCACAGACAACTTAGGTTTGGATTTGTGTAGGTAATACCCATCAGGAAATCTGACCAGCTGTTCATCTCCTTTCACCGAAGGGCATTAGAAAAGGCAGTCTCTAAACAGACTATATCTTCTTGGATCTCATATACCATCTGTATAGGTTATTCCCTTCATGGCAAAGTTTTATCTGGGAATGTTAAAGCCCATTCCACCAGAGCAGCTGCATTTTTCAAAGGGGTAGACTATGCCTCTATCCTAGAAGCAGCTACTTGATCAGTTCATACTTTTACCAACCATTACAAATTAAATTTGGTCTCCAGGGCTAGAATTGCCTTTGCCAGATCTATCCTACAAGGTCTCAGTGACCAAGGAACACATCTTTTCACCCAGCCTCATACCTAACAGCTCTAGTACTCTCCCTGCTGTTATGAATACTGCAACATGAGAATAGAATGACATAGAATAATTATGTAAGAACTTACCATAGCCATAGATGTCCTCTTCCATGTTGCAGTATTCAGTCCCTTCCTCCTACCCCCTCTTGTTTTCTTTCCTTACCTTTTCACCTGTTATTTCCTGGGGGACATTGTCCCCCATCCAGGTAACCTCAGCAACAGACACAGGCCTTTTAAGCACACCCTGGTCTGGTCCTACATTCGAGTCTGAAAGGCCTTTTTTTTATCTCTCCTCTTCTTACTTGACCAAGGGTACTACTGTGTGCGGCACTCCATTCTGAAGGCGGTACATGCAGGCATCACTTTTATGGCCTAAGTTGGTTTATGGCTCTGACACCAGATGTCGCATGTACCCCCACGTCCAAAGACTTTGGTGTACTGGCCGGATATCCGGTGCTACAGGCAGCAACCTCCCTGCTGTTATGAATACTGCAACATGGAAGAGAAGGACATCTAAGGTTATGGTAAGTTCAGACACAACTATTCTTTCCCTCCACAAAAATGCTTGAAAAATAACATTAAGCTTCAAATTTCATTGGCAGTCTTGAATTTCTCTCAATTGAAGTGCTGGAAGTTATTTCAGGTCTTGCATTTAGATGGAGACATATTTTATTCGCAGGTTAGGTATTCAGTCCATTTATAAAAATCCAGATAACCAAGTGCTTTTGACAAAATAATAATTCACCCCTACATAATATCTGTACTCTAAGCAAACAGCTAGACAAGGGAAGCATACTAAATGCAAGGTGGAACTGGGATTTTCCAAGTCTTATTGCTAGTTGCCTGTTACATGAGTCATTAGATCTTAGATGTGGATCTGAGTGTCTGGGCTTAATGAGGTATCAGTTTCTTGTAAATATCAAACTGTCCAGCTTCCTAACTGTTCATTTACTGCTTAATTGCATGTTCTTTGAGATGATCCTATAATTTCATCAGATGTATTTACACTATTAAGGTGGGCAATGAAGGGTCACAACTGTCTGTGTTGATGTGTGGGGTTTGTCTTCTACATAAAACCATTTCTTTGCCTGGTAGGAATGAACACATTTCAGATAAATGGGCTGAGATTTATAAATGTCCAACCATATTTAACAGCCTACTATAAAAAAATAAATAAAATCAGTTTTGTAATGCTGCCATTAATTAGCCACAGTAAGTACCAGGTTTATTCTAAAGATGTAATATAGTTTTTTTTTGCTTTGTGTGTATGTTCTTCAGATGTAAATCAGCCCCTTAGGATTTTACATGCAGATTACAAGGCTGTGTACCATAGAAATGAGGCCACTGCAGATTGTTACCTTAGGACAGTGGCTATTAACAACAGCCAACATTGTGTTCGGTGTTACTTGGGGTCAAGGTTCAGTGATGCACCTATTTTGGCCTTTTGCATTGAATTTTTTTAGGAAAATACTCCGACCATTCTGCGACACTGTTGTGGATGATGAACAAAATAAGTATTGACTTTTTCCTTTGAGGAAGGGAATAATGACTTTACCAATGCCTACCTAGTATCACAGCACTATTAAGATGGGCAGATTATATGAAGATTGGGGGACAATGGCCTTTCTTGTATATCACATAAAACCCTTGGTATCCTAAAATACGTCGTTTTTAGATTTCAGGAAAGCAGCATATTTCAAAACACACATACACAAAAAAAATGAATATGGGAGATTCCAAGACAACATCAGAGTCATCAGACATGACTGTATGCTACTCAGCTCTGCTGTCCAGTTTCTGGTTGTTGCCTTCAATTGCATTTTGTTTTATTGCTGTGGCTTATGAAAGTATTGTAACTTTCTCAGCAAATTAGCATATTTTTTAGAAAAAGTAGGTAATAAGCATTCTGAAACTTCATCTAGAATGAAGTTCAGACCTGACTTTGGAAACCATTAAGTGGCATGTCCTTAATTTTACTAGAGGTCAGTGACTGTATTGGTGTTTTCTGTACTTGTGAGTATGCAAGAAATGGGAGTGATGTTATAAAAACCTTGTTAAGAATGGACAGCAGACACTTGTGGCTAAAATCAAATGAGCTACTACTATTAATCATATGAGTATTAATCTTCATGGCTTTAAACAACTCATCACATCCCCCACTCGTATTAATAAAACTACTGGTACCAGTTCTATCCGTGACTGGATACTTACCACAAACCCTAATCTATACCACAACCCCTGTACCCTGCCTGATCCCCTTAGCGATCACTTACTTATCCACATCCAAAGACACTCTATTCCTATACCCAGATCCGACATATACAGAGACTGCCGCAAACTATCCTCATTTGACATAGACTCCTTTAGCTCTAAACTGGCATCCATTAGCTGGTCCTTCCTCCAATACCCTCCCCTTAGTGAAGTTGTAGAAATGTTCAACCAGATCTTCCTCAACATCCTTGACTCACTTGCTCCCTAAAGGCAAATTAGGATAAAAGCATCCTATACACCTTGACTATCAAAAGAAACATGCTCCCTCATGCACAGAAGGATAGTATCTGGAAATCCTGGCAGAAAACCAAATCCCCAACCCTACAACAAAGCTATAAAGAAATCAGAAACCTTACAAAGAAACATATTTATCAGAATAAGAAAAACTTTTACAATACAACACAATCCAATCACCTCTCCAACCCCCAAAAATTCTGGTCCACTATTAATATCCTACACTTTGGCAACCTCTCAGTCCCAAACCCCTTCCCTAATAGCACACCACTAGAGACTGCCACCTTGCTCAATAAATACTTCACAGACACCATCCGCAAACTAATTTACTCTGACCAGAACTCCAGGCCCCCAACTCTTCCCCCTCTTCTACCTGTATTAACAAACCCCCCTTGTCTCTTAAGCCAGTTCCCACCTCCTACATCAAATCCCTTCTTCATAAGCTCAAACCTTGCTCCCCATCTGCTGATAAACAACCTCCAGTCTTTCTCAAGCTTGCTGCTGATTCAATAGCATTTCCCATCTCTATACTAATAAATATATCTCTGCAAGAAAACACAGTTCCTAACATCTGGAAAGCCTTCTACACTCTTCCACTGCACAAAGGAGGTAACTCCACAGACCCCTATAACTTTTGACCTATAGCCATCCTATCACCTCTATCTAAAATTCTGGAAAAATGTATCCACTCTCAACTCCTTAAATACCTAATACAGGAAAACCTCCTAACCCCTACTCAACATGGTTTTCAGCCTAATCACAGCACTCTTATCCTTTACTCATACAGTTGCTGAGGCCAGAGATGATAACCAACTTGTGTCCTATCTCTTCCTTGACCTATCCAAAGCTTTCAATACAGTATCTCACTCTAAACTACTAACTAGACTAACTGAACTCAACCTCTCTCCTGCCACCATGCAGTTGTTCTCTAGCTACCATTCAAACAGTCTACAATCTGTTCGATGGCTCACTTCTTGCCTGTAACAGGGGTTCCCCAGGGTTCTATCCTAGGCCCTTTTCTATTCAGTATCTTTACTAACAATCTCCACTCTGCCTGCAACCACTCTACACTTATCCAATATGCAGATGACTCCACCCTCATCACCTCCTCTGATAACATATCTCATCTCCTCACCCTCACTCAAAATACTTTTAACTCCGTCGAAAAATGGCTTAATGAAAACCAGCTGATCGTAAACCCCAAGAAAACTAAACTACTACTCTTTCTACCTAAATCACTCTCTGACTATAAATCTTCCTTTTTCATCTCCTCACTAGATAACACTATCCTCAAAGCTGACCCTCACACAAAACTCCTCGGCACCATAATAGATGACCAGCTTAAATTTGACCAGCATATTCACCAGTGTAACAAAAAGGCATCAAAAATTAGGATTACTGTATCATAACACAAAATTCCTTAATCCTGAAGCTAAACTATCCCTAGCAGGAGCATTCCTACTACATGGTCTCCTTTATGCTGCTCCCATACTCAAACCTACAAACCACATTAATCTCACAACTTGAACAAACCTATAATAAAATCGCCAGATTTTCAACAAACCAGCCATACAAAACTCATCATTGCATTGCTTTAAAACTACTGCAATGGCCAGAATTCCCCCACCAACTTCATATAGCACAACTACAAATCACTCACACCATCCTATACAAACCTACTACTTGCCCCTCCCTCTCTACTCTAGTATCCTTCTACTCCCCCACCAGATCACTCCAAAGCTCTGAGCAACAACTCCTTGTCATACATAAACCCAATAGAAACATAGGTAATCTTCTGTACAACTACAATGTGTTCTTAGCCTGGAACAAACTTCCCAACTCCATTAGAAACACCTCAAACTCTACACAATTCAAAAAGCAACTAAAACTCTTCCTCTTAAGCTCAAGGATCTGTCCTTGCCAGGATACTACATAACCACGCCCATCCATCCAACCTTACATCACAACTCATTTTTCTTTCCCTCTATTTTTCAGCCTCACTGCTTATTCCTTTAAAACTCACTCTATACTGTAGTTTCTCAATAACAGTACTGTAACTTCTAAATATTCACTGCATTCTTTTTTTCTGTTAAACAATGTGATTTGTGTATGTATTGTATTCTATGTATTTGTTTTGTATTATTCAGATATTTACAAAATCTCAGAGGTCATAGACATGTTCATCCTCTTTTGCTGCTTTCTCCTAGCTATCAGCTGTAAATTACACTACTGTACATGGACAAGGATGCCACTACCTTGACGATTGTAATCTTTCTTGAAATTAGTATTTTATTTTTGTTTTTGTGCTCAATTCCTTTTTGTTTCTGTATATTTCCTTGATGTAATATTTCACTGTAATTTGTATTACTTAGATTATTCTACTGTACCGAAAATTTATTTATGATAAATACACTGGAGCTTTTCTCCTTGGTTCTCCACTGAAAATGGGTTTCTGACCCAGTTGGACCAACCCAGTTAACAAATGTCAAATAAAATAAATATTACAGAGCTGTGGAAGAACAAACAGTTTGATTGTCCTGTCTTTCTCCTCTTCCCTCCAGCTGACAAAAATAATCAGAATTATTTAGGCCTTTTAAATAAAGACTGTCAGGTAAATGTACAAATGAGGGGATTAAACTTTACTTATAAATGATAAAAATTATGGATTGAACTTTTTGGCTACTAGCATGTCTCAAGCTAGCATAATGAACTCTGGAATCCCTGATTACCTCACAATAGTTTGCTTCAATAGTGGGCACTTTATTGGAAGAACTAGTATCGTTATGCATCTTAATTTGTAACATGCAAATAGGCATTGCAGCCATTACATTTTCACTCCAAAAACTTGGAATGTGATTGAATATGAAAAAAGTCTCCAGTTTGGAAGACCATCACAACAAAATAATTCCTAAATTCAACCATTCAGAGTTTGTGTGAATGACGTACTTCTTTCCCTCAAGAGTAGATCTTGAGAGACAATCTCATCATTGGGGGTCTGGAAGAAGATTGTTCTAATGTCTTAAAGTTGTGTACTCTAAACATTATTGACAAAGTCGGGGGTATATGCTTTCCATTCCATCAACAAGTTTAACAAACACTTTTTCTTACAAAGCCATATTTCACAAATGTGGCTGATGCTTTACAGTCTCCAATTTATTCACTAATTTCACTGCTGCTGGTCTTCCTGTTCATCTCCATGTCCCAACACAAGACTCTGGTTCAAGGTATTCTTGATTCTGGTCCTTTGACACATTTGACAATGTTTTCTCTTTTCACTGATGCTTCTTTTCTCAGTTTCTCTTCTCACTTTGGAAGAGCTGAAATTACGCTGTTGATGCACGTACATACATACACAAATTCCATAACTATTATGAAAGGCAGTACCTTATATGTGGAAGATACACCTTCTAGGAACATCTCTACCCAAAGCAATAGCATAACTATCCTGCCACTTACTAGTCAGAAATGGGATTTTTCAGTCATCTGATTAATTTATTAATGTTTTTAGTTCTCTGTTATATGAACCAAATATACTTGTCATCTAGGAGCCTATGCATCTGAGTAGTGGCAACACGTCTCAGGTGATGGGGCATTGATTTATTATAAATATCAAACTTTCCATTTTTTCTTCAACCATTCATTTGTTGCTTACTTGCATGCTCTTGGTAGACTAGGGACTTCCATTTTAAAGTAGTTATTAGTCATTAGTCAGATTAAAAAAAGGTAAAATAGGCCTAGAAATATAGTGGCAGAATTGTTTCATTTATGCATACATTTTACAAAAGACAGTTAAGCAGAAAGAAGAAAAAAACTTGCTGGTCAAGCATGAGAAATAACAGTCCCCAAGGAAAGGCTACAGACTGTTCTTTTTCTGTTCTCTTTTTCAAGGGAAGAATCAAAGAAATGTTAAATAACAGCTAGGCACCTGCAAGACTGAAAAACAAGGCCTGAAAACCAAGGCTAAAGAAGCATATAAAGCATTGCAGGGTTTTGGTATTATTAAAATATACTAAAGATACAGTTAGGGAAGTCAGTTAGTTTGACCTGACATACAGAAAAGATTAAATATCCAGCATTTCAGAAGGAAATCTACAATACAGACACTCAAGCCTGAGTACAAAAGAAAGGTCAAATAAAGACTGTTTCAGTTTACATTATTCAGGATGATCAGAATATATGTGCAGAAACTTTGGATATATTTAGCAGCACTGTTATTACTAACCAGCATCCCAGGATTTCTATGGACTGTTATTGTTTATCAACACTGTTAATGAAGACAGTATCAGGATATTGTGAGCATCTAATAAAGCCTTATTAAATAAACTACAGTATTTGGAGAATTCATTCTGAAAAGTACACAAGACTTGGCTTATAAAGGAAAGACTGACAACTGCTGAGAATGAGCTTGGATAATTAACAGATAGACTTTTGTTCCAGTTTCATTTCAGTTGTTCCAGTATAGTACAGTCTCAATCAATTATTTTAATGGTGAGCCACTATGAATGGGGTAAATGTCCAAAAACCCATAGCAACCTTGCATCAGCAGTCAGACTACGTGTGTTCTACAAAAAATCTACAGAATAGCAGTATTTTGTTCAACTACATGTGTTCTACAGAGCAAACCTCAGAACTTCAACAGAGAGCTGTAGTACGTAACCCTTAAGTACAGTTTTTAGTGCAGCTGCCAGCTTAACATTTCATTAACAGTTTACAGTAACACTTTTTCCAGTCTATCAGTAACTACAGAAAATGTTTCATAACAGACTTTTCATCAGCACACCAATGTTTTTCCTTACCTAAAGACTGTGAACTCTATACAGAATAAGCCAGAAATTATGGCACTACAGTTTCTCATTACAGAGCAGACCTTTCACTGTTAAATTGCAGAGCACCAGTGTTTACTTCAGAAAAAGCCTCAAAAATCTTCAACAGACCACCACTAAATCAACATTCAGCAGTGTTCCTTCAGAACATAAGACATTAGCAAGTTAAGAGCTACGTAGAAACTTTCAATTTTCCAGTGTGACGTCACACAGCCAAAAAGCAACAAAAGATTTAAAAAGCTGCATACGACAGGACACATTTTTCCAGAATCATAAAGTTATGTAAGACTTTAAATGCACTTTTTAGTTCACCACTCAAAAAAAGTTTAAATTCATCAGTAAAAATCATTTGCATACCTGTTGTATAAACATGTCAAGTAATATCAATCCAGTTAAGACATCAGACAATGTTTGGTTTAAAGTTAAAAGCTGGGTAAAGCAGTCTAAACAAACTGTGTTCCAGAAATGTCCTTTTAAAGTTAAAGGTTGTTAGTTCAGGAATGTTAAATATTTCTAAACGCAAAAGGGTTAAATCACAGAAGCAGGCTACAGCAAAGCATTTGCATAATGAGTTTGCTTCTATCAGTACAGCTTCAGACTTAAATAACACAAATTCTTGTGTAGCTGCTTCAACACATACAATTCAACATACAGAGTTAAGTGGTAGTACAGTTTCAAATACAAATGTTCAGAATGTAATACATTCTTTATATGTAATTCCAGGTACAGAGTTCAGTACCAGTATAATAAATACAAAGACAGTGTACAAGCCAGTGCAAATATTGCACTGAGGGGGGGAAATATACAAACTCCATTGCAAACTACTGTTTCAGAGCAACGTAAAGAAATAGCATGTTCCATAGCCAGATTCAGTGTTGTTGCTAGTTCTATAACAAAGGATTTTCAGCTCATCTATAAAGGGTGGGGGAGTTCAGTACCAAACAAGAGCATTTATCTGACATTGTTTAAGGTTAAAAGTAATGACAGTATTTCAGTGTTTACAGAAAAATTGTGTAATGTACTGATTAATGCAGACAAATCAACTTCAGTTACACTAATCTTTATTAAAGGACACAAATGCAGTTTTGTCAGGATTTAAAGGGTCAAAGATTACAACAGCTAACAGTTCAAAGTGTAACGGCTGTGTACTAGGTATGAACATGTCAGAGTTATATGCTGCTTTAGACTTCAGTAACAAGATTTTTTGCAAATGTACAGAATTTAAAACATTGGTTAGGACAGGGACATGCAAATTTATGGTTTAAAGATAAAAATAAATTCCAGTTCAGCTGATACAGATAAAGTGCTCAGAAAGACATATTGGGTGTGGCCAGTTAGAAAAAAAGGGTAATCTCATGGATCTATATTGTGTAAGGTATATCAGAAATGACAGTCAAGTTAATTCGCAGAATAAAGGATTTACAGTTACAGATTGGGCAAATTAATTTTTTGTGTTTAGCAGTCATTAATTAAGAGCTTTGTATTAAAGTGTTGCAATGCATAAACAATATCATAATACAGAGACAAAAATTGCAAATATTAAATAATGTTTTGTTAGTTTACAGAATGTAAAAGTCAATGCTACATTGAAAAAGTGACAGTACAGTCAAAAGTTCAACTCCTATGCATAAAAACAGTACATCATAAATATGTGTCAATAAAGCCACAGGTTCAACTCTTATGTTAGAAAAAATAGACAAACTTTCAGAATCAGATCAGTTTAAATGTGATAATAAATGTATTTGTGTAATCAGTTTAAGATTGTATATATTTCATGCAGAAATTCCAGTTTACCAAGAACACCAGATCAGATTACAGTCAGCTTAGCAAACTGAATTAAGGACAGTACTGTACGCCATAAGGCAGTATGGTAAAGATCAATTTAATGCATGTACAGTTTTCCTATTTATCCAAAGTGTAGACAGTAGTAATAAATTCTTGCAGCATTCAGTAATATTGAAAAGTTAAATGACGTCAGCTAAAGAAATAGTTATGGTGAGGCAGTGGGTCAGGTTTCACAGAACAGTATATTAAAATCTGAGGGATTAATTTTATATAGGTGCAAAAAATAGACAGTGTTAAATTACTACTTTAGTTTCCTTTAAGGTTATCAGTTTGCTTACAGACTTGCAAAAGTATATTAGCGGCAAATGTTTATTTCATGCAGAAAAATGTAAATAAGATCAGGTCTACAAGCAGTGCCATCAGTTTATAATTTTTAAAGATGCAAATGTTATTTTAAGGACCTGATACTAAATACAATAAAGAACTTTAGCCACCCAGCCTTGCACAAGAAATGAAGAGGTTTAAAAGTCCTAACTATAACAAAGACAAGCAGGTCTTCCTTTATCTCATCAGTGACTGGGACAATGTAAAGTAAAATTTGGCAAGAGCTGTGATCCAGATGTTGACTGCATACATGTTTCAGTTATTTCTTCAATGTTTGTTAAAGTTAAAATATGTGAGTTAAAGCAAGTATGTATGGTTTCAGTTACGTAACAGTACTAGTTTCAGTTTGTTTATATCTATGTTCAGGCAATACTGACAAGAGATTAATAGTTTAGTCTCCAAAATATAACAATAACAGATTTCAGTTTCTCTGTGTTCAGGTAACACTGTCAAAATGTTCTCATGTTTTCAGACAATTGTACAATAGTACTAATTTTCAGTTTATCTATGTTCAGACAACACTGACAGGAAAAGGTACTAGTAGCTTGATTTTCAGAATATAACATGTACCAGTTTTCAGTTATGCTTTTATCAGTGCTCAGTTAACACTGGCAAAATATATTCTTTTAGTATTAGTTTAGTTATTTTCCAGAATATACACAACTATTTTAAATGTTTGGTATAAATATGTATCACGCTAATGTAAATTTCAGTCAAGATTCAGAATATGACATTCATATTCAGTTATGCATGTTCAGCACATTGCATTTCAAAATATAAGAATATTATTGAGTTACTTCACATTATTCATTAGTCTTAAGGGTAAAGTAACAGAATTACATTATTCAGTCATTAGTTAAGAGTAAAGTAACACAATTATTTGTATTAGGCTTATTATTTCACTACATCATCCTTTATTACAGGCTTATTAAGATAAGTTATCTACACAATAGGTATATTAGTTATTCAATATACTCAATGCATAACAGGGCAGGCTTCATTTATTAATTCATTTGCAGATTACAGTGCACTTTACATAATTATTGTACATTAGTCAAAAAATGCAAAGGTACAGACCTAAAATACAGAAAGTATAAGTTTAATAAACTATTATAGTTCATAAATATTCATAAAATATTTCAGACACAAATTTAAAAGGCAAACATCTATTACAGCACATAAAAGTTAGCAAATCTAGATAAAAATGTATACATATAAGTTAATACAATATATGGTAATTATGCTTCAAGACCAATTATAAAGTTATCCCTTTAGTGCTGATTTCAGCTGGGCAGCCACGGTGGTGCAGCGGTTAGCATTGTCGCCTCACAGAAAGAGGTTCTCCGGTTTGATTCTTGGCTGGGGTGCTTTCTGTGTGGAGTCTGCATGTCCTCCCTGTTTTTGCATGGGTTTCCTCCGGGTGTTCCGGTTTCCTCCCAAATCTCAAAGACATGCAGTAGATGGATTGGACACTCTAAATTGGCCCTAGGTGTGAGTGCATGTGTGTGCATGTGTGCCTTCTGTGGAAGGTTGGGCACCAGGCTTGCAACTTGACACCATAAAACTCCACTGCCAATCATAAGCGGACAGATGATCCACTGTGGCGACCCCTAAATGAGAAAAGCCAAAAGAAGAAGAAGTGCTGATTTCAGTTAGTCTTCAGAAAATAGCCAACATGCTTGATAGGCTATACAATTAAAAAGAAAATGGATTAAACAGTACAACATTTAAATAGTTAAATCTATGAACAACAGGGAAAGGTTTTGTTTCCTGTAAGAGAGAGGCATCATGGTACACCAAGCCACCAGTTCATAAGATAAAAAACATAGTGTAATTTTACTACTACAACATACAGAGATAGGAAAGAAAAACATTCAGGCTTAACAGTTCATACTCTGTCTAACCTTAAGATTTACAAAGACAGGCTAAAGATGTATGGCATTTTCTAATCAGCTTTAAAACCCATAAAATTAAAAAACACAAATTTTCAGAATAATATACAGGTTTTGAATATATTACTCATACATCAGAACTTAGACTTAAAGACTCTAAATACTATGAATCTAGGTAATATAAAAATTAAATAATAAAGTTAACAGTCTTCAAGCCTAGTGATCAAATTTAAAATTGCAAGTTTATTCGCGAGATAAAGAAAAACAATTCCGTAGTTATAATTAAATCATAAAGTTAAGAGACTTCAATCCAAACAGGCCATGAATGCTCAAGTGACACCTAGTAGTCAAAATTAAAATTGCAAGTTTATTTACCAAATAAAAAAATATATTCAGATTATTGAGTCAGGTAGCATAAAGCGATATACAGTAATCAGCTATACAGTGTAAGTTAACTACAAATGCAGGTCCCTGTAGACTTTCATCAGGGACCTCAGGGGCAACTGTTAGATTAGGGGCTTCCATTTTAAAGTAGTTATTAGATATTAGACAGACTAATAAAAGGGTAAAATCGGCCTAGAAATATAGTGGCAGAATTGTGTTTCATTTATGCATACATTTTATAAAAGACAGTTAAGCAGAAAGAAAAAACTAACTTTGCTGGTCAAGCTTTAGAAATAACAGTTCCCGAGGAAAGGCTACACACTGCTCTTTTTCTGAAGGGAAGAATCAAAGGAATGTTAAATAACAGGACAGCTAGGCTGAAAAGTACACAAGACTTGGCCCGTAAAGGAGAGACTGGCACCTGTTCAGCATGAGCTTGGGTAATTAACAGATAGACTTTTGTTCCAGTCTCATTTCAGTTGTTTCTAGTTAATTCCAGTATAGTAGTCTCATCAATTCTTTCAGCTCTTTTGCTTTCCCAAGATGGTCAGCACCTCAAATTATGCACTATACATGTAATCAAATCAGGCTACTAAGTTAATATTTTAAATAATGATCATGGAAGTGATTACTTTTTATTGGCTCTGTACCATTCTTGATGGCTTCTAACCTGGGGAATTCATGTAAACTTAATGCTTTATGCTTAATTATGACCAGTAAGCATTCCTCATTCTTAGACGCTAATATTTTCAAATCAGATTTTTGGGTGTATGACGTCCCTGCTCTGTGCCAGTAATCAAGGAGCCTCAATCCTCACCACTGACACTGGTGAGGGATGTTCATTTGGAAGAAAATAGATAAACCCCGTATTTTCAGATGCAGCTGTCTGCACCAAGCACAATTTCCCTTACAAACACACTCAGGGTTTCCCTCTTCCTCTCTCTCTCTCTCTCCAGGCCCCAGGTAAGGCTCCCCACTGACCACAGCTGTAGAGTTGAGTCCTCAGCTGAGTATTCCAAGCCAAGTTCTCCAGCACCATCTTTGTGAAACAAGTGCTCTGTGTCCCTGCTCCAAGTAGCTGACACACACACTCTTAGAGATTTTATTTTCTCACACACCTGGAAAAGGCTGGCACAGATTTGCCAGCTATGCCTCCTCTGCTGAGACTATAAGGTAAATACTGCCATTAGAACACTCAAAGCCAGCTACTCTAAGGGTCTTACAAGGGTACCCAATTATACTGAGTAAAATTAATGCTAATACAAATGGTATTGTTTCACCAATGCACCAAGGCTTTCAGGAGTGGCCACAGTGTCACCAAATAAATATAAGTACTCTCAAAGGTTAAAATATTCTCTAAAAGATCAGCCACATGGAAAAGTTTAAATATATTTAATAATAAAATAACATGAAAACACTAAATATTTATTTACAATAAACACCAGAATTTTAGTTACAGGAAATATTAAAAATAACACTGGTGGAAAGATTCACACAGATACAGAAAAACAATACTTAAGTAATTTCATTATATATTCCCTGACTGATCTAAAAAAATTACTGTCCCCTAGCTCACTTAATAGAACAAAGAAAGATGATGTGGGTGAGTGGTCTTCCTTCTTGTCAGGTTTCACAAACAGACTGCCCTGAGACTTCTGTCTCATCTAGTATTAAAACATAATTTCAGTGCTGGATTACAAAATGATACCACATACATCTAATCACCTGACTTCTGGTTCCCACACTACCCCCTTTACTAGAAACTGAACCAGAATCTAGCACATATGTCATAATACACACAGAGAGATTTGCTAAATGTTTTATAGCATCTGGAAGCTATAAAACCATTTCAAAAACTTCCACCCGTCCAAAATAGCAATTAATTCACTCCTAAGGACAATATCTGTGGCTGTAATCAGAACTGTAAGATACAATCTTTATAACCTAGACCAGGTAATTTAATTTCAGACTATTTTTCAAATTTAGCTGGACTGAGATTAACCTCTTCTCTTCCAGTATCCTCTGTTACAATATATTCATTTCAACAGTTACACCTATATGTCAGACTGTATTGTATTTCTTTTCTGTCCAGAAGGACCAACTGTTGGTACATTTTTAACATAAGCAGCTTTATAAATACATTTTCAAAGCAAGCACCTGTACAAATCAGTTTGATATGCAAATGACATATGATTCTTTACAAAACTCCAGCTAGCTTTGCTGGCATATGTTACACATCCATTGCCCTACGTCTCCTGGCATAGCTGGCAATACCTCACATCATCACAGGGTAGAAGAGTATATTAATGGGATGAGTCTTGTCCATTCTACTATGATACTCAGCTGGTGAATATTAGCCTGGGGTCATTGTTCTACTGTCTGTTGATAAATAGATTTTTGGAAGAGATCATTAGGCTGAATACCTTATTTTATTGTGCTCATTTTAGCTAGTTTGCATTCAGAAAGCATTTTCATTGGCATTTGCTCTTAGCCTCCTTGGATTTCAAATGAATATTAATGCAGCTGTGATGTTATCAGATGTGGTTGATGCAAATATTTACATAATAGTTATGATTTGTCATTTCTACTGCAATTAATCAGTAACCTTAGGTGAATAGCTGGACTTGCATTCAAATGTAGTATTTCTCTCAGTAACTTTCAAGGGGGGGGCAGGCAGCAGTATGCATCTCATGAATGTACTTCACTGTTCCTTTAGACCAAGATGTTCATTATACAGTTACTTTAGTTTGGGTTCTTAACTTAGATATTAGTTTGGTTGTGAGTTTTTGTTTAATCAGCTAACCATTTTAAAGGAGTTGAGGATTAGGTCCTTGACTGAGTTAGCTGGCTCACTCTTAATAGCTTTTCTGTTAAAAAAAAAGTAGCTTTGATTTTTGTATGGCATTTAGACTTGCTGATGTTTTTTCTTTGCTAGTCACTGGCAAACTAGCATTTAGTACTCATAGTACACTGAATACTGTTTCATGGGGAAGGCAGGTAGGTGTACTTCTAGTAACTTAAGAGACATACTAGGAGAATGGCAGAACATTTGTTTGTTTGACTTTTCATGGCATCTAGGTGCTTCCAAAAGGATACTTGAGTATTAATATTTGCTTAATTCAGTAAACCTACATGGGCTTCTCAATTTGATACCTTTTTGATAAAATTGAATACACCGTTATTTGCTTTAGGTATCCCCTTAAATTTTATACAAGTTCAAAGGGATCATCAAAGAAGGGTCATATTGGTTTCCTTATTCATCAACCTTAGACTGTAGTCCCAGTATGTTCTTGCTGCCAGAATAAAGTTTTTTTTTTCCTACCCATCAAGTGTCTCAAATTTTAGCTGATTTCAGAAGTAATGGTCTCTGACCAATTGATAATTATTGCCTCCTTTTTAGGCAGCAAGTGCTTGTAATTTGCTGCTGTTCTCATCTCAGTATGTGGTTACAAGTTTAGGCAGAATAGAATAACTGGCTGTTTTTTAATGGCCTATTGCTTCCAGTGCAAAAAAAAAAAAGATGAAGGGAAATCACAGATTTTACAAGCACTGTGGTCTTATCCCACTTTCCCTGCATCTCTAGGTGTGCATGAATTGAAAGACCATAAAGAGAGTGTAGAAATAAACAGTTTAAGAAGTGCAGCTATAACTATAGAATAAATATACCTCTCATATTAATAAATACTTCTGCTCCATTGCTTACCTCAGTACGCAGACTTACTTTAATAAGTTTACGAGAGAGCTAGAAAGCAGCTTTATGCTAATTTTTCGGGACTGCAGACTATGGACGTTTGCTACAACAGTTATTAGTCTTAGAAGTCTAGGAGTGTTTAAACTTGAAAATCATCATTGTTTATCCAATAACACCATACAGTGGCTAGTGCTTGAAATAATGAATTTTCCAAGTTCATTACAGGCTGATGTGATTTCATTTCTTGACTGTAATTCTACAATTCATTTCCATTAATAAATAGAGTATAGGCGCATGGTACTGAAAGACATACTGAATGCAGTTTCAACTCTCTACTGTTAATATTATCTAGTACACTAACTGCATTATTTGTTAGTTGTGTGTTTTCTTTCAAAACAGCAGAGCTGTGGGATAAAGTATATGAAAAGGTCACAGGATCCAACACAACACCTATCACATAGGCAAAGCTTGCCAGAGGGCAGTAGAGCAGCAGCTTCCCAGAAGGCTAATACTCCAGTAGGTATATCCTATCAAACAGGTCAAGGTTATCACAACAAAAGAATAATTGGAAATTTAAATACTGTTGGTCCTTTCATGCCACATTTTATTTAATTCACATTTCTGTTGAAGTTAACCGTAACCATAGCCCAGTATATGGGAACTCTGTCATAGGTAGGTACTAGGCTATCTGCCCAAAGGCATTTATAAGCCTAGCCGGAATGTGTTGGTTCGGTCCCATTGATGTTGTGTTTTTGGCTTTGGAGAGGGCTGTTTTAACCTGAGTGTCTGTGATTTCAGGGGCACTACATTCTTCTGATATAGTTATGGACCCTTTTGGGGGTGAGAGGGGGTGAAGTTTGCACTGAACCGATCTGCCAGGATGTTGGCTATATCGGTCGGTTCAGTGTATTTTGTGCCATTCTGCACTAACTCTGAGCAGATCTGAGAATTGCCACTTAGATTCTTGACATAGCTAAAGAATGCCTTGCGGTTATCTTGAGTCCATGGCAATTTATCTTTCGAAGCTAGCCTTGGATGATTGGATGATTTTATGAGGGAACATAGTTTCTTGCAGATAAATGATCAGGGATGTCATCCCTTCTTGGGATTTTACTCTTTTCTGTACTAGTTTCTGTACTAGTTTCCTTCTTCTATTGTATAGCTTGTTTATGGCAGGGGTCCACCAGACTGGTTTCCTTTTCTTGGAGGAGTGAGTCTTGGTTTTGTTTGGGATAGCACGATCCTTGCATTCTTGTAGTTGCCCGTAGAGTGTATTAGTAAAGGATTTTGCAGCTTGGACAGTGTTATCCTTTAGCTGGGGGCTTTGAAACTTTCCACCTTGGTCTTAAATAACGTGAAGTTTGCTTTTGAAAAGTTTTTCACGGTGGTTTCTTTGACCGGGGGTAGTGGCGAAATGTGGATATCCAGAGTGATTAGTTTATGGTCAGATCTAACCAGTGAGGGGTTGACCTCCAGTGTGGAACACCGGTCGCCCATGTTGGTGATGACCAGGTTCAATATGTTGTCACCTCTGGTGGGGGTGTTGACCAGTTGATCCAGGGCGTTTGAGTTTATAAATTTTAGGAAATGTTGGGCAAGAGAGTTCGTACTTGAGTAGTTCTCCCAGTTAATGTTTGGGTAATTGAAATCACCCAATATCAGGGTGTTTGGTAGGACCTTTATGTTTCCCAGTGTTTCCAGGAATGCGGAGTGCGAGTCCTGGGACATGGTGGGTGATCTGTAGCAAACTATAATTTGAATAGCAGTTTTGCCCATTATTAGTTGCACGTGGATGATCTCTGAAGCATTGTGCTGTGCCACTAACCTGGAGGTGTGGGTATCCTTGATAAATATGGATACTCCTCCTTTTGTATTTCAGTCCGGGTTTTGTAGCCGAAATGTATGGTATGAGTTGTAGCCTGGTAGTGCTGGGGTGCTCTCAGGAGCCTTAAACCAGGTTTCTGTTACTGCACATATATCAATTTTCTTCATACTGAGGAGTGCCTCGAGTGCATGCATTTTGAGGTTTAGACTTCTGGCATTGAGCAGCATTACCCTCAGTTTTTTGTTACTTGTGCTATTTACGGTGGTGGGTTTGTCTTTTGAGCCTTGCCTAAAAACGGCACTATGGGGGTGGCAAAAGCCTTGGCCAGTATTCAAAAGCCTAAGGGTAACAGGTGCAAGCCATCTCTAGCAAAGCAGCGTGGCTTCTCGAGCATGTCATCCCAGGCTGACAGACACTGGATCCCCTTTGAATGACACCAGAAGCTTAGCCAATTATTGAAATTTATATTTTTTTCTCTATACCATGGTATCATTCTTGATGAGGGCAGGATGCTACTCAGGGTTAGGGTCATACTGGCCTGGGCTACATGATCAGAGAGCTCCTCTATGTCTCTTTTCATGTAGGCCAGGGAGGTATGGCTCAGGTCATTCACACCAACATGGACAATGACAGAGTCATATTTGTACTTGTTCTGGAGTGACCTGAGGCAACTAACAGTAACCTTCTCCTTGTTCAGCCTAGTGAGTGGGACGTCAATGTGCCTGACTATAGAGTCACCTATTACTAGTGTGTTGGGTATGTTATTTTGCCTTAAGGGCTGTGATTGTGTGGCACATTGGTTTTGTGAAGTATGTGTTTCATGGTTTGTGTTGGGGGGAGGAGGTTGCTTGGATGTCTGCTTTGGAGGTCTCTGTTGCTTTTGCAGATTTTTATTTAGAGCCTCTGAATATGTTTTTGTGTATTTGTGTGTTTTTTGCCAGTGCTGGTTTCATAGGTCTATGTGAGACTGGTGGTGTGATGCAAGTAATTCCCTTCTCCTCTTGACTGCCTGGTCCAGTCTTGGGTTGAGAGAGCTTAGCCTCCAGTTTGGCTGTATAATTGCATCTCTTGCATGTATTAGTGTTTTGTGGAAGGAGGAGAGGGTTGTCTGTGTACATGAGGCAATTGTAACATTGCCTCAAAATGCCCAGATTCACTAGTTGGACTGGAGAGTACACCTGAAACTGCCCTTTGGACATGCCCGGATAGGTACAGTGAACTGTTTTACTGATTGGCTGGTAAGGTCGAATAGAGAGCTTTGTTCTTCTGTACAGTATAGGGGGGTCTAGTGCTAAGGTAGGTTTATTAGCACTTGCTATGAGTTTTGAGCAAGTGCCGGGATGAGAAGTGATCATCGACTACACATAAATGATGCCTGGTCCAGAATAGCGGAATAATGCTGGCACAAGCTCTGGTATATCACAGAAAGAAACACCAAGTCTTTGATAAAAAAAACTATTTGCAGTCTAACAGTGATAACAGCTGTAGAACCCCTCTGTGAGTTTGGGCATTGTTTATATTTGCATTTTTCGGTCCTTTTACATAGCCTGCAGTGATTCTACCAATGTTTTCCAGACATCAAACCATCTTTCATGGGGACTTTTCATATGTTTTCTTCAAGTCTAAAAATGCCCAGTATGGCTGTCAACCCACTTACTACTAGCAAATAGCAATGCACATTTTTGGTCACATTAGTCAATGTGACCAAATCGCCTTAAGCAATTTTTTTCCCAGTCAGGTGGCTAGGCCTGACACAGCACTCTTAGATCTGTGTTCTCCAATCTAGAAGATACTGTTGAATAGCTAGCCCTGACGTAGTTCATAGTCTGTGATTTGTCTTCTCATATCTAGAGGATAATGTGCCCACAGGTGATGCTAAAGTGGCTGGTCAACACAACTCCTCCCCCAGTAGGCAGAACCTACAGTCTGGGCTTCCACCCCCAACTCCATTCAATTTTGTTTGCACTCTGTGGCAGTACCTCTCAAATCTGAGGTGAAAAGACGCAGTGTGTGTTTTTTGTGAAGGTGGAAGTAACCTCATACAGACATTGGTCAGAGGTCAGGTTTGAACCTTGTGCTTCAGAAATGAAACCTTAACCATTATGTGAACTGTGTTCCACATGTACCTTTAAGAATTACTGAAATGAAGAACTAATGTTCACAATGGTTCATCCCATATCAAATGTCAACATAGTAGAAGCAAGAAAACCAAATCTTGTAGTTGAACAAAGAAAGACAAGTAACAGTAATTATTGAAAGGGCTATATCTAGCAATTATATTGCCTTGTGTGCTAAGAAGCATAATGTTAAAAAATACCAAGATATGCAAGCAAAAATTAAAGTAATTGGAAATATAGATAGCCAGAAAGTTCCAAAACTAGTAGTAACAACACAGTTAATAGAAAAGAATTTTCAAGGCCACTTAAATATGCTGCTAGTACAGGTTAACTAAAGGAAGTGCCAATTCTTGGGACATTGTGGGTGTTGAGAAGAGCTCTCTTGGCAAATATCAAAGATTGAAGCAACACTATCTTCAGGATTGTACCGTGACATAGGAATGGGATCCATGCTTGTCAAAGTTTTAAAAACACAAACCATCTGGATAAATTAAGAGAGTGAGATAACAGGGTCTGTTGTAGATTACCTGACCTATCACAAGTCTATACCAAGGTATTCAGGTGGTGAGATTTGGTACAAACATCACATCCTGCGACACATTCCTCCATCCCCTTCAACATTATTTTCTGATAATTGACACATGCACCCTGCATGTGGGAGAACTGATTATGTGGGGACTACAAAACAGGTTTGCATGCCTGGATTAATGTCCAGACTCATTGCTTATCATCTCCTTT
Organism: Protopterus annectens; assembly: GCF_019279795.1. NCBI lineage: Eukaryota > Metazoa > Chordata > Ceratodontiformes > Protopteridae > Protopterus > Protopterus annectens. Next base: position 1,218,273,063 of record NC_056744.1, read on the forward strand.
CTATCCCACTCATACATGGGATTGCACCAGGGACTACCCTGCAAATCCCTGGGCCTTCCAATGTTACTGTCCTCTCAGCCATCAGACAAGAATGAAGCTTGTCTACATACAAATTAGAAACTCATCACTTCTGGCAGCAGACAGTGCCAATTTTCAGTCTCAAATACCACAAACAATGCTATTAGGCATTCTGATACATAAGTCAGCCACGGGAGTACCTAAAGCATCTGTATTTTTAAGCAGTAAATACATGGATTTCTGTCTGAGTATTAGGATCAAGATTTGAAATGTACAACCTACAGAAAAAAAAAAAAAAAAACTAGTCGCTGCCAAGGCAGTAGGTGCACCTTTCAGATTATGTAATTTCTTAGTATATAGCAGGCCATGTATACAGCTCCATATTTAGAATCTGCACAACTTACAGCACCGTTGCTGAACTGGGAACCTCTGAAGTGGAAGTTGTTCATAGGTAGGTACTAGGCTATTGGCCCTAGGGTCTATATAAGCCTAGCCAAAAAGGTACCCTGGCTTTCGCCATCCAAGAAAATTATTTTCCTGTGCCACTGCTGAGCAGAGCCACAGAAGTGATCCCCAGGGTGAATTTCCTATTTCCCATCCAGTTATCAAGATTTTTCTTGAAGAGTGCTAATGAGGAGCTTTTTTTGATATAGATAGGTAGTTTGTTACAGAGTATGGGGAGTCTCTGGGACAGGAATCTATCCCTCCAGCATGTTCTGTTTATTGTGGTGACCAGGTTTAGGTCCCTAGAGCTTGTAGCTCGGAGGGATTAAGATTTAAGTGGAGCATGTCCAACAGCTCGGGGTTTGACATAGCTTTGTATGTTAGGCAGCGATCGTCCCTGAGTAGGCGATATGCGACGGAGTAAAGCTGTAGTTTTTTGAGACGGTCTGCGTAGGGCATCTGTTTGAGGCTGGTAATCATCTTTGTGAGGTATTTCTGTGGCCTTTCCAGTTGTTGTAGATGTCTTGTGAGGTACATACCAAAAGGGGCATTGTACTCTGTAATGGGTCTAAAGAGTGACGAGTAGAGGGGAACAATGACCTCTTTTTTCCTGGATGAGAAACCTTTTATGATGAGGTGTGCCACGTAGAAGGATTTCCTGACTACTGTGGCGATGTGATTATCAAAGGAGAGACTACTGTCCACCTGTGTCCCAAGGTCTCTTATCACACTTTCAGTGTTAAGTAGACTACCGCTTATGTGGTAGTTCATGGGTACAGAGTTTTTACCAAAGGGGATTACAATGCACTTTTTGGCATTGAGCTTGAGGCCATGGCTTTGACACCAGGCATCTGTCTCAGTGAGGCCGTTTTGCAGGATGTTCTTAAACAGTGTACCAAGCTCCTTATATATTGTACTGCTCCAGTAGTACTTACTACAAGGATGATTCCTAGAGTTCACAAGGACTGAGAAATGGTACATATTCATGAGGTGGGTTGTAACAAGTCCGTCCGTTCCCAGAAGCAATGGCTAGCCTGCAGTAGACAAGTGGGCAATCTACCAAACAGGCTGTGTACACAGTCCCCTAAGGAAAGTCACAGTAGCTGTAATAATGTGGACCTGCATGTTCAATTATGGCTTTTTTTTAAGCTTTGTCTAAATATTATCTCAGTTGTTTGTTGAAGTCCAAGGAATACAGAGTTATTTTCCTTTGTTTTGGTGGTTATGAAAGAAAACAAAGGTACATGTACAGCTTGACTGAGGGAAAATTCAGTCACCATTTTTTATAGGTTAATAGGTAAGTGCTAGCCATTTTTAGCTTAGCCAGTTTCCCTTTTTGTGCTTAAAATAATCTATCCTATTTCATTATAGATTAGCCTTAGCCATCCCATGGTCAATAATTATATATTACCCCTAATGAAAATAACTGGGATCATACCATGGATAATTTGAGGGGAGCCATGCATGGGATAAAGCATGTAGGAGCAGCATCAGTCCATTAGTTTCCCATCCGTAGCTCTAAGTTGCACTTGAAAATGGACAGGGATGAACTTTGTTTTATGTGAATGGGAAGTCTGTTCCATAGCAGTGACATCCCCTGTGAAATATACCTGCCTCTCCAAACTGTTCTGTTGACATTGCAAAAGAGATTTAGATTCCTAGACCCAGTATTTCTGATGCCATGTGAGTTTTTGATGTGCAGTAAATCCATCAGTAATGGGTCAGAGGATGCCCCATGTGCCAGACACAGGTCACCTCTTAGCAGTCTGTAGGATACTGAGTATAGTGACAGGGCTTTGAGTTGGTTCATGTAGGATATGTTGTTTAGACTTTATATCCTTTTAGTAAGTTATCTCTGTGGGTGTGCCAGTGGTTGCATGTGTCTGAATGGATACATGCGAAAGGGGACATTGTATTCAATGACTGGCCCAATGACAGCTGAGTAAAGGGGGACAGTGACATCCCTAGATCTAGACACAATCCCTTTGTTACTCAGCTGTGCAATATAGAAGGACTTTCTTACCACAATAGACACATGTTGGTCAAAAGTTAGGTCCACATAAGTTCCCAAATCCTGAACAAATGGGTCAACTCTTGTGTATTGCCAATATGGTAATTCCCTGGCTGGGATAGGTGACTTCTCACAGGATACAATAATGCATTCTTTGGCGTTTAGTTTCAGACCATGACTTTGACACCAGTTATGTATCTGAGAGAAACCTTCTAGCAGGGTGGCTAAGTCCTTCTGGGATTCAATGGCTGCTCCTCGCTTGCAGTAATCTGCAAACTTTGTCAGCCAGAGCCCTTTGGTATTGCCTTTTACTTCAGTAAAGTAGATGTCAAACAGGAGAGGTCCCAGGACAGAACCCTGGAGGACTCCAGTCATCACTGGTCTCTTTGTGGAGTTAACTTCCTCTATTTTGATTATCTACATCCTATCTGTGAGTCAGATGGCAATCCAACAGGTGGCATGGGGTTAATTCCCAGTTTATTTATCTTTTCTGCTATGCCCGAGTTTGGAAGTGTAAAAAACTTTGGCCATGTCAAGGTATGTTGTATGTACCACCAGGCTGAGTAAGCGGGTCTACTCTGACACAGAAATCACCCAACACACAAACCCGCTTCACCTACCTGCACCCTAACCCTAACTCACTTAAGTAAGCATGACTTGCCCTTGGGAAATACGTACTGAGAAGGGTCCAGTGTTTGGAGGTTCCCTGTGTCCTGATTGAATAATTCCATAAGTCTTTCCATGGCTTTGCATATAAGGCTGGTCAGACTTATGGGTCCATAACCTTCTGGGTCTGTGGAAGGTCCTCCCTTATGCAGGTGAATGATTTTAGCTATTCTACATTCGCTTGGTACAAAATCTGTAGGCTAAGACTGAATAGTGTTGTTAGGGTTGTACTTTCATTAGGGTATAAGCCAACCCTGGATTGAAAGTCAAGATAAATTTTCCAGGATTGAAAGTTAGGTACTTACCAGAATGATATATTCAGTTGGTATCTGTATATTTTAACTGCTTGACTGGTTGCTGAAGGCATGCATTCTCAGCAGCTTTGAATCTCTCAGTAGACTGAGCTCCTCCCCTTAACCGTAATACCTCTGTTTTGCCTAGCCCTTCCAGATCAAGTGCAGCTAGAAGAACTAATGTAGAAATTATTAATTTCTGTTTCTGTTCAGGAAAATAACATGAAACATAAAAGGTAAATTGTGCCTACTTAACCAGTTCCCGATCCTCTGGTGCATTTCCAGGTCTCTGCAGATGAAGATATTTTAGCGAGGGACTGGTGGCCAGGTTAGTTAGAATGTACAGATAGAAAACAACTAAATCAGTTGCTCTTGTAAGTACAGTTTTTGCATTTAAGTTGGTCTCTTTTGCACGCTGCAACTGCTGGATGGATTCCCCAGCAGGCATTGCTTGGTACTACGATAAAATTCCTGTTAAAAATGTAGCCCCAAAGGATGTTCTAGATCTTGAGACCAAATCTAGACTATAACATTTGTCAACAATATGTAAAGAAGACCATGTGGCAGCTGCACATATATCATCCAGTGGTAGATTTTTGAGGAATGCTGAAGATGTTGCCTGGGTATTGATAGTGTGTGCATTGTTTGCATGGTAATGCCTTTTGAATATCTGCACAGTACAAAAAAATCCAAAAGCCATCTGGATAGAGATAATTTAGTTACCTTTTGTCCTTTCTTAGATTGTGAAATTGATTCAAATAATTGGTCATCTTTTCAGATAACCTTAGCTCTATTCAAGTAAAATTGAGTTGGATGTGAATGTCTTGACAATGTAGCTTGTATTCTACTATGTTGGAATAATGATAAAAAACAGAGGCATATTAATAGACTGCCTCAGGTTGGATTATGAGGTCACTTTTGGCATAAAGAGTGGATTAGTTCTTAGGGTAAACTGATCTTGTAGATGATGATGTATGGAAACTTCAAGGAAAAGGGTATGCAGTTCTGACATTCTTCTTGCTGGGTGATGGCAACCAGCAGTAAAGTCTCCCAAAACAAATAGTGTAGGTCTGTTCTGTGGGCTGGCTCAAAGGTCAGTACCAAAATTCATTCTAAAATGAAATTTAGTTCCCAAGGTGGAGTGGGCTGATAAATATGGGGGGGGGGGGACTAGAATGAAAGACCGCTTTCAATAAAGCTTTGCACAACTTGTGAGACACTAGAGAATAGAATGAAAAGCCCTGATGAACTGACAAGGTGGCAGCCAATTGTATCTTAACTGAGGAAAAGCTGAATCCTTAATCAACCTCTGTCAGAATGAGTAAGGCAGACATTTTAGGAGTTGAAAAGGGGTTTAACCCTTGTTTAGATACCCATGTACAAAACCTGTACTACTTACTTCTATAAACCTTCCAGGTGGCAGTTTTTTGAGAAACTGTAATGAGTTGCATTGCTCGGAGAGGGAAAGTAGGATCCTTGGCCATTATGACAAGTGGAGAAACCATGTGGTTATCTGTAAGGACTGCATATCTGGGAGAGGTTGGCTGGACAAATCAGCTGGGGTTGTTGTGGTAAAAGAGGTTTCCTTATAAGATGATGCCAGAGCAGAGGGGAAGCATATCTGGTGCAGCCAGAAGAGGGCTGTGACCATGAGCTTTGCACACCTTGGCTTTCTGTATGAACCTGACTATAAGACATACTGGAAGGAATGCCTGCAGGAGCTCATAGGTCTAAGTGTAGACCAATGCATCCTTGGGTGTGTATCCCTGATGAAGAGCAAGGGAAAAAGGTCCCTGCATTTGGTGTTGAAGGGTGAAACAAAAAGATCACAGCAAGACATTCCTCAGCAATGAGAAATTTTGTGTGCCATAGATATAGATACCATTCGTGTGGGAGCAAAATACGTCTGCTCAACCTGTCCAAATGACATCAGCTTTCCCTGGGATGTGCATTGCTATCAAAAAATTATGGAAAGACATGCCCCATTCCCAAATCCTCACGGCTTCTCAGCAGAGTAGGTAGGTATTTTCTTCCATCCTGCTTTATTATATACTATACCACTACCATGTTGTCAAAGTAGATAGATACTGCACCTTGGGCATGTAGATCTTGAAATGCCTGTAACAATATGTAGACCACCCTCATTTCTTATACATTGATGTGCAGCTGGGTCTTTGATTTTGCCCATATCCCTTAGAAAATGTTATCTAAATAGTGCCCACCCCAGTGTAACCACGGCCATGGTCAGTATGGCTGCTGGGGCTACTGGGATGGGTGGTAAAAATGGATAACCTGTCAAAAGATTACCAAGTTGTGTATACCGAGGCAAGTGCTTTGTACAAGTCCTTGATAGTCTGATTATCTTTGCCATAGAGTTTGTCAGGTGACAACACTGGACATTTAGTATCCATTATAAGATTATAATGTGAAATCTTATATGAGTAATTGTCTGAATTGTGGTTGCCATCAAACCTAGGACTCCAAGAGCGATATCAGCAGCTGGGTTGGGTTTCTGGCACAAATTCTGTACCTGTTGCTTAGAACTTGACCCCAGCAGCAGTGAGCATCATGCCCTCTTGTTCACTTTGCTGCAACTTTTCTTTCTTTTACTTTTTGTACAAAGTGGGTGGAACCACCAAAAGGGTCATCTGTGAAATTCTCAGCAAAACCAGTAAACTCCTGCCAGAACTGACTTCTCATGGTGATGCCTAATCCAGTGGAATGAACTGCTCCATATGAAGCAGTCTGTCTGATGATAGTAAGGCCAATTTTGTATGTGTCTGACATCGTATAAACAGTTTTTTGTGGGTTCCATCTGAGACATTACAATGTTTATGGGGATCCACAAGAATAGGGGATAATCAGAGCAAATACCACCCTACTGGTGTCAGTCACAGCAATGAACCAGTGATCTTTAAGAAAAAGAGTCTTAATTCCTAGTAAGCACGTATGAATGGCTTCTGGTGCCATGCATGTGGTAAACACACAGGGGTGGGGCGGGGGGTTGTGGTGAGACCTAAGGGCAGTGCTCTCAACTGAAAATGTCTGGTTTCCACTTGAAAACATGAAATTCAAGCACAAAAGCTGTAGTCACCCCAACACTTGGACCATTAACAACCACGAAATTCACATAAATCCAAAACTTTCTTCTTTCCACGTTTATTGATAATACTAAAAATTGTTAACCTAGGTTTCATCTTACAACAGAAGACTTCTTCAGAACAACTCCTAAGCACAACACTCTTCTTTATATATACTTATATAATTGATAAAATCAGTATAATTAATACCTTTTTAACCCAATCACTCAGGATTGTCATTTAAAATTTAAAAAACATGCTCACTTTTAGTCCTAAGGGTTACCACATTTATTATTTATTTTTATATTTTTGTAAGGTGTATGAATGTAAATATATATATGAACCCATATACAAAACTACCCTATAGATAACATAGTATAATTATATAAATAATAAATAATAAATATATAATATATAATAAATATTAGAATAATGGGAATTAAAGATGGGTTAAATATAAAAACATTTTAAATGTTGGTAAATTGTATATATATGTTAAAAAGTATGTATAGATTAAAAAATAAACAAAAATGTTGTTAATAATCTGATTATTAACAACATTTTTGTTTATTTTTTAATATATACATACTTTTTAACATATATATATATATATATATATATATATATATATATATATATATATATACAATTTACCAACATTTAAAATGTTTTTATATTTAACCCATCTTTAATTCTCATTATTCTAATATTTATTATATATTTATTATTTATATAATTATACTATGTTGTTATCTATAGGGTAGTTTTGCATATGGGTTCATATATATATTTACATTCATACACCTTACAAAAATATAAAAATAAATAATAAATGTGGTAACCCTTAGGACTAAAAGTGAGCATGTTTTTATAAATTTTAAATGACAATCCTGAGTGATTGGGTTAAAAAGGTATTAATTATACTGATTTTATCAATTATATAAGTATATATAAAGAAGAGTGTTGTGCTTAGGAGTTGTTCTGAAGAAGTCTTCCGTTGTAAGACGAAACCTAGGTTAACAGTTTTTAGTATTATCAATAAACGTGGAAAGAAGAAAGTTTTGGATTTATGTGAATTTCGTGGTTGTTAATGGTCCAAGTGTTCGGGTGACTACAGCTTTTGCGCTTGAATTTCTTGGTTTGTTTCTATTTGTTCGAGTATATCCACTTGAAAACATGGCAGTCATTTGAGAAATTCCCTCTGCCACATGAATTGTAATCAACTTGTTGCTACTGGGACTGTTGGACTTTATGCTTTATTTTGGTTTCTTTGGAATAGTCATTGAGGGGCAAAGAATTTGTCCTCAGCAGCAGTGAACATCTTGCCTTATTGCTCACATTGCTACAACTTTTTTTTTGCCTAAAATGGGTGGAGCCATCAAATTGACATTTCCATGTTCCACAAAGCCAGTTAACTGCAGTCAGGCTTGACATCTTATGGCGATGCCTGATTCAGTGGAACAAACTGCTGCATCCATGGCATTATGGAGAAAGTGCATGAACAACAATGCTAGCATGCTCATGGTTGCCACCTAGCTCTCCAACTGCTTACTGGTATTGCCAGGATAGGGCATTGTTTCAGAATTTTTGTATCCACTAGGTCTCTCTGAAGCCTGAGTATGTAACACCATGTAGTTCATAGCCCTAATGGAGAATATAGATGAATAAAAATGCTTTCTTAGTCTGTCCATTATCTTCAAATCTTTATATAGTGGATGAATGGCTTGGGCATACTCAGCAGCCTCATGTCTTGTGGCCACTGATACCACAGTAGCATCAACAAGCAGTCCCTTGCTCCAGTATGACCTACCCTTGAGGATTAGATAGACTCTTATCTGGCTTTTAGGAAATTGGCTAAACAAATTTGATTCCATGTAATCTTTATTGCATATCATATCAATCTATGTGAGATGAAGGAACCACCCAGGCTGCAGGGAGGGTTGACCAGAAAACCTTTTGGAGGATCTCTTCCTTCAGGGATGTGGAGTTCATATGACTTTTATATCTTCTGCTGCATCACTTCTAAAATTTCACTGAACCTGTAAAACTTGTGATGGGATTGGGGCAAGCATTCTCTTTCCTCAGATCTGCGTCTGGGATGGGAGACTTCAGGGGGGAGATTGTGCTTTCTCTCCCATTGCCACTTCATCAGGAAGCTCTAGGGGGGGTCATCTTATTAGAAACAGTAACCATCCAACCCAATACCATATTATTGGGTGACTTTAATTACCCTACTATTAACTGGGAATCCTATAAGACACCAAACGTACATGAACAGAGATTCTTGGATTTTTTAAACAAACTCTCTGGACCACAGAGTCAATATACCAACCATGGATAACCTGTCAAAAGATTACCAAGTTGTGTATACCGAGGCAAGTGCTTTGTACAAGTCCTTGATAGTCTGATTATCTTTGCCATAGAGTTTGTCAGGTGACAACACTGGACATTTAGTATCCATTTTATAATGTGAACTCTTACATGAGTAATTGTCTGAATTGTGGTTGCCCTCAAACCTAGGGCTCCAAGAGCGATATCAGCAGCTGGGTTGGGTTTCTGGCACAAATTCTGTACCTGTTGCTTAGAACTTGATCCCAGCAGCAGTGAGCATCATGCCCTCTTGTTCACTTTGCTGCAACTTTTCTTTCTTTTACTTTTTGTACAAAGTGGGTGGAACCACCAAAAGGGTCATCTGTGAAATTCTCAGCAAAACCAGTAAACTCCTGCCAGAACTGACTTCTCATGGTGATGCCTAATCCAGTGGAATGAACTGCTCCATATGAAGCAGTCTGTCTGATGATAGTAAGGCCAATTTTGTATGTGTCTGACATCGTATAAACAGTTTTTTGTGGGTTCCATCTGAGACATTACAATGTTTATGGGGATCCACAAGAATAGGGGATAATCAGAGCAAATACCACCCTACTGGTGTCAGTCACAGCAATTAACCAGTGATCTTTAAGAAAAGAGTCTTAATTCCTAGTAAGCACGTATGAATGGCTTCTGGTGCCATGCATGTGGTAAACACACAGGGGTGGGGCGGGGGGTTGTGGTGAGACCTAAGGGCAGTGCTCTCAACTGAAAATGTCTGGTTTCCACTTGAGAACATGAAATTCAAGCACAAAAGCTGTAGTCACCCGAACACTTGGACCATTAACAACCACGAAATTCACATAAATCCAAAACTTTCTTCTTTCTACGTTTATTGATAATACTAAAAATTGTTAACCTAGGTTTCGTCTTAGAACAGAAGACTTCTTCAGAACAACTCCTAAGCACAACACTCTTCTTTATATGTACTTATATAATTGATAAAATCAGTATAATTAATACCTTTTTAACCCAATCACTCAGGATTGTCATTTAAAATTTAAAAAACATGCTCACTTTTAGTCCTAAGGGTTACCACATTTATTATTTATTTTTATATTTTTGTAAGGTGTATGAATGTAAATATATATATGAACCCATATACAAAACTACCCTATAGATAACAAAGTATAATTATATACATAATAAATAATAAATATATAATATATAATAAATATTAGAATAATGGGAATTAAAGATGGGTTAAATATAAAAACATTTTAAATGTTGGTAAATTGTATATGTATGTTAAAAAATATGTATAGATTAAAAAATAAACAAAAATGTTGTTAATAATCTGATTATTAACAACATTTTTGTTTATTTTTTAATATATACATACTTTTTAACATATATATATATATATATATATATATATATATATATATATATATATATATATATACAATTTACTAACATTTAAAATGTTTTTATATTTAACCCATCTTTAATTCCCATTATTCTAATATTTATTATATATTTATTATTTATATAATTATACTATGTTATTATCTACTTCATCAGGAAGCTCTGGGGGGGGGTCATCTTATTAGAAACAGTAACCATCCAACCCAATACCATATTATTGGGTGACTTTAATTACCCTACTATTAACTGGGAATCCTATAAGACACCAAACGTACATGAACAGAGATTCCTGGATTTTTTAAACAAACTCTCTGGACCACAGAGTCAATATACCAACCAGGGGTGCAATCATACTGGATCCGATCCTTATTAATATGGGGGACTGCTGCACACCTCATATTGTAATGCCTTCCCTGGTAAAGTCAGACCACAAAATGGTTTCCTTTGAAGTAAAAATAAAACCTGGACCCCCAGCTAAACCTGGAATATTCAGGAACTATTCTAAGGTTAACCTCCTGCTATTAAGTGAGAACCTGGCAAAATTTCAAGCCCCCATAAACCCTGAGAACACTTTTGCCTATGCAGAACTCTTCACAGAAACCCTGGACAAGCATGTTAATAGCTGCATAGAAGCAGCTGTACCCACCAAGAAGAAGTACAGAACTAACTCAAAAAAAAAAACAAGCCACCCTAGTGGAATCACAAAATCAATCAGATGTATAACAGGAGGAAGAAATTCATGGAAAAAATTAGGAGGTGCAGCACCCAGCAAGATAAAAGCACTCAAACTAGCCAAACAACTCAGAGGACAAATAAAGTATACCAAAGCCAAATTTGAGATGTTTGGCTTCCCAGGACAAGGACAACCACAAAGCATTCTTTAACTATGTCTACACCCTCAAAGGCAATACACAATTGTGTGCAGAGCTCATTGTAAATGGAGCCACCTATACTGAGCCTGAATATATAGCAAACCTCCTGGCTGATAAATTCAGCTCCAGCTTTACTCCTCTCTCCCCCTCAACCTTCCCTCAGGAAATATCATCAAATATAACTCCCCCTACTATCACTACAGAACAGGTCCTTAATATTCTCTCTAAGACCAAGAACACTGCATCAATGGGCCCAGACAATATCTCAGGATGCCTTCTAAATAGCATGAAACATGACCTATCCAGATCTCTGAAATTACTATTTAACTATAGCCTCCAAACAGGATTCGTGCCTCATGAATGGAGAAAGGCAACAGTTATCCCTCAGCACAAAGGTGGGCTATCTACAGACACTGGAAACTACAGCTGCATAAATCTCACTAGTCTTATATATAAAGCCATGGAAAGAATTATCATGGAGATGATCAATAGGGATATAATAAACCTCCAGACACTGGACCTAACCCAGTTTGGTTTCATCAAGGGCAGATCATGCCTACTCAACCTGGTGGACTTCTTTGAGAAGGTCACCAAAGCAATGGATGAGGGCAAAATCATTCACACTGCCTATGTTGACCTGGCCAAATCATTTGACACAATACCTCACTGAGGCATTGTTGACAAACTCAAGAGGTTAGGTACAAACCCATATGTCACCCAGTGGATAGCCAACTGGCTCACACACAGGACCCAGGATGTTAGAATTGGGGAGGGTCCACCTCTACAAAGAGGTCAGTCACAAGTGGAGTCCCTCAGAGATCAGTCCTTGGACCTCTCCTTTTTGGCATTTACTTCTCAGAAGTCAAGGCCAATGTCAGTGGTCTCTGGCTAACTAAATTTGCAGATGATTGCAAATTAGGAGCTGTCATTGAATCTCACACCGACACAAATGTTCTCCAGGAGGGGCTGACACAGACAAGCAACTGGTGTCAGAGCCATGGACTAAAACTAAATGCCAAGAAATGCATAATAGTAGCCTTTGGGAAGTCATCCATCCCTGGTAACTATCATATTGACAACACACCCCTTAGAGTTGGCCCAGTAGTCAGGCACTTAGGGACACACATAGATAGTAATCTAGCCTTTGATCATCACGTGTCTACTACAATGGTGAGGAAATCATTCTGTGTTGCGCAACTTATAAACACAGGGTATGGCATCTAAGTCCAAAGAAGTCATTGTTCCACTGTATTCAGCATTCATCAGACCAATCATTGAGTACAGTGCCCCCTTTGGTATGTGCCTAACCAGGCATATCCAACAATTGGAATGTCCACAGAGGTTCCTCCATAAAAGAATATGGCCCATAAGTAATATGTCCTATGCAGACCGCCTCAGGGCCCTATCCCTGTATTCTGTCTTCTACAGGCTTTTGAGGGGAGATCTCTGCCTGGCATACAGGGCATTGTCAGACCCCAGTCTGATGGACCTCCTGCATATCCACAAAACAAACAGTACCAGAATTACCCCTTCTAAAGATTTAAACCTTGTCTGTGATATAAATAGGACCTGCTGGACAGATAAGTATGTATCCCAGAGACTACCCTGTCTATGCAACAAGCTCCCCATCCATGTGAAGCAGAGTTCTTCCCTAAACCAGTTCAAGTGCAACTTGGAAAATTGGATGGGAAACCGGAAATTCATCCCTGGTTTGGCACCTTTGTCTTTAATGGAAAAAGGTAACCTGTAAATGATTCATCTCACAGGTCTATGCTTACATTTATCAAGGGTATCAGAACTTGTCAAAGATTTGGGATGCATGGTTAGGCTTAAAAAGACCCTTGTGGTTGTTAGCCTAGTAAAGACCTATGAACCTATGAATCAGAACTTCCACGAGGAGAGTGTAACCCAGACTATAATGTCCTTTTGCATTCTTCAGTTCCTTAGTCCTGATGGAGTAGGAAAGATTGTTGGCTATCAGGACCAGGATTACTAGTGTGGAGGAAGGAACCAATAGAGCAGATGCGTATTCCACCTTGAAGATCCTAGATAATCTCCTCAGTGATGAAGGGTCCATTTAGGTAGCTGGAATTAAAGCCATCAGTGCAGTCTACATCAGCACTGAGATCTGCCTAGACACTGTAATGAGGGGCAGAGGATCGATGCTGACCATCAACACAGATGACTCTTGCACTGAGACAACCTGAATGGGTTTTGGCACCTAAGGATGAAACAGCAAGGTTGTCAACACTGACAATGGCCTCAAAACCAAAAACTGCTTACTTAGTATTTGTCACACTGTCCTAGTGTTATAAAGGATACAATCAATTTTTTATTGAAACTGAAGGATTGGCAGACACATAAACAAGTGGAAAACTATCTATTTGTTACATTAGATATAACATCACTTTTCACTGTCATACTGAACAAATATGGCATTTAAGCCATTCGAGATTTCCTTAATACAGAAATATGTTTGCCCGCAAATGAAACTGAAAATATTTGTATGTTATTAGATGTGGTACTGAAAAAGAATGTTTTTCTTTTTAATGATGAACCATTTGTACAAATAGCAGGTGTTGCCATGGGTACTCCCATGGCAAATACGTATGCAAATTTGGTTTTACATCAGTGGGAGAAGCAGTTCATTTATAGCAATAGCAATGATTTGAATAAGAAGGTCTGCTTCTATCAATGATTTGTCGATGATTGTTTTTTGCTCTGGAATGGAACAGAAGAAATGTTGAGTGACTATGTTTTATATTTGAATAGTACCACCAGTTTTCTGAAGTTTAAGATGACTAGTTCTTGTAAAAGAATTGTGTTTCTGGATGCAGAAGTAGAGAAGAAGGGCAGTTCAATAGACATCAGTGTCCATAAAAAAGATGTACATATGAACTGCAGTGTTCATTGACAAAGCATGCATGCACCTCACGCTTTTAAGGGTATTGTAAAAGCACAACTGACTAGGGTTAGTAGGTTGAATACTGATGATGGTAAATGTGAAGAACAAATGAGGGAAATAGTTATGGAGTTCCATGATAATGGATACGACTTGATGACCATAGAGAAAGTTTGTAAAGATGTTTTTGATAATAGGTCAGGCGTCTGCAAACCTGCCATGTCCTTCTATTCTCATGTTGCAGTATTCATTATAGTAGGGAGATTGCTGCCTGCAGTGCTAACATCTGGCCAGTATACCAAAGTCTTTGATTCAGGAGGGTACGTGTGATGTCCTCTGTCAGAGCCATAAACTGACATGGGGGTATAAAAGTGACATCTGCACGTACCCTCTTGAGAATTTTTCTGCCGCAATGAATGTTGGACTCCATTTTGCCACTTCAGGAAGCAGATCGCTAGTTCTCAGATGACTGCTACAGATAAGTACCCTGTTGGGTTGTCTTTTGTTAATTGCTAAGACGTACATGTCCACTAGAAAGGAAAAGTGTGCTTGTGGGAGACAAATTCCTCACAAGGACATGCATGAAAAGTGTGTATTCTATTTAGGTGAGGCCCACAACCACACATCCTGCCCCATTTGCAAATATTTTTTACCTAAAACTCTTTGCAGCCATCTGACTCCATTAAAACTTTACTTGGAAAATCAAAGGCTCCGGCATCTCATGCTCAGTATGGAGGGTGAAGTAGGCATGTTTGATGAACCACCATGGAAGAAGGCCGAAAAATCAGTCTGGATTCCCCACACTGGGCCTCAGGCATCCGGAGAGATTCTTGAGGCAGATGAAAACCCAGGATCTTTTCAGACCTCCATTTCCCAACCAGCCCTGGGTACCTCGATGGAAGCTGGGATGGCGAACACTTTGAGTATGTCTGCTGAGTTTAATCAGCCATCAGATCCTGATGGCAGAGGGGAACCACGGCTCATACAGTCGGAATGCCCTACTCTTACACTACCAGCTACCCAGATGTCGGCTCCTAGTCATTCTCAGCCGTCTGCCCCTAGTCATTCTCAGCTGTCTGCCCCTATGAAGAGAAAACAAAAACTAAAACATCCTGAGCCTCAACCTGTTCCTGGATGGGAAGTTTTCTCACAGTCTTTTTAAGGCATTCCAGGCCTTACAGACACAACAACCACCAGCTGCTATCCCTTCAGGACCTCCTTTAGAGGTATCAGAGGAACACTACTCCTCTTCTGAGGAATCACTAACCTATGGATCACAAAGAGACTCTCCCAAGGATTTAAAAACCCACCAGCAGACCCAGCAGTTATTGCAGTCTCTGCTGATAAAACATGCAGACAATTATCTTCTGCTGCTCTCTATCCGACTGATAAAGGCAGCAAGTTCATGGACAGACTAGGGAAGAAAGTGTATACCTCCTCTACTCTGGCTATAAGAGCTCTCAGCAACCAAACACACATGGCTAGGTATGTTCTGGGCACCATTTCCAAGGCTTCTAACCTCCTCTGTGAGGTTCCTGATTCATCTATAAAAACCCAACTTAACACACTACTTTCCACAGCATCTCAAGTGACTAGGCATTCCATCAAGTGCAGTTATGATGCTGTGGATGCCGCTTCAAAGTCTGCTGCATCAGGTTCAGTGCTGAGGCGATATTCCTGGGTGAGACTTCAGCCACTTCTTATGGATGTGCAAACTAAACTGCTTGATGCCCCACTGGGCAATAAAGCCCTATTTGGACAGGCTTCAGCAGAACTTCTTAAATCCCTTCAAGAAAAGGGAAAAGAACTTCAGAACCTTAAACATTTTCTGGTGTCTCCTATCCCCAGATATCACAGAAACTACCCACAAAAGGCTTCTTTTGTCAGTAGGCAGCCCTCCCACCCAGCTCATCAGTCAATGGGACATAGGCAGCCTAAGAAAAACTCTACTCCCAGATTTCCTTCCACCCCCTTTCAGAGCCAGTCTGACCAAACCAGACCACCTCCACTATGACTTACTGCTACTAAGTCCAAACATCCCCCTATCCCTTCAGCTCACTCTCTCCCTACCCTCTTGGTGGAAAATCACATCAGAAAACAGGGTCCTCTCAGTCATTCAGAGGGGATACTTTATGACTTGGTGGATGTTACCCCCCTTCCAGGGAATTCCTCAACCTCCAGCAAATCAAGTTCATCTTGTCCCACCCATCATTAACAACTGCTAGCTCAGAGCACCATAGAGCACCTATCCTCCCCCCAAAGAAACAAAAGTTTTTGAGACCAGTTCTGGATTTGTCTTTCCTAAACCTGTTCCTCAAGGTACCCAGTTTCAAAATGATTACCTTACCCTTGCTCCTACCATTCATACCTACACAGGCTTTCATGGTAGTTCTGGATTTGAAGGCTGCCTACCTCCACATTCCTATACATCCAGATTACAGGAACTGTGTACGCTTTGTAGTAGGTTCCTGGCATTTTCAATTCTCTGCATTGCCCTTTGGACACTCCACTACTCCTCGAGTGTTCACAAAGTGTTTAGCACCCTTCATTGCTCACTGTAGAACACAGGGTATACAAATATACCCATATCTAGACGACCTGCTAATTCTTCATCAGGACCATCAAGTCCTTCTACACCACCTACAACAGGCAATCTCCACCCTGACTCACTTAGGGTTTACTATAAACAACGAAAAGTCTCACCTGAATCCCACTCAAGACCTGGTTTTCTTGGGATGCAGGGTCGGAACAGACAAAATGAAGGCCTTCATTCCAGACCAAAGGATCCTGGACCTTTGTCTATATTTCAGCAAACTTATCACCCTCACCTCCTTGCCAGCACGAGAGTTCCTAAGGATGTTAGGCTACATGGCATCCCTAATACCCATGTTGCCCCTGGCAAGGCTCCAGATGAGAAAAATCCAGTGGATCCTGAATAACTTATGGAGCCAACACTCCCATCCCCTGGACAACCCCCTCCCCCTACTTCAGTGTCTGAAGAAGGAACTTCATTGGTGGATCTCTGCCATCCACCTCAATCAGGGAACCCCCTTACAGGTCCCTGCCCCCCTACAACAAGTCTCCACAGATGCATCAGACATGGGCTGGGGTGCAGTGCTACTACACAACCAGAAGCAATTCACCATGCAGGGAAAATGGTCCACATTATGACAAAAGGACCATATCAACATCAAAGAAAATGAGGGCACTCCTTCTAGCCCTACAAACATTCAAGTCAACTCTATGCCCAGGAACCCTGAAAGTGATCACAAACAATATGATTGCCCTGTGGTACATAAACAAACAGGGGGACAAATCCTACCCTCTTTGCAGCCTAGCCACCCAGACCCACCCAATCTCCTCTTTTCCCTGTTTCAAATCCCAACTTAAACCTCACCTGCCCCTGTACTACCCCTGACTAGCTGCAACTTGCTCCTAGTACTTTCATTTATCCTGTATAAAAATCTTTCTTAAACTTACTTTTCTGCATTCATCCCCCATTTGAACACCCTCTATTTGTAATTAGTTGCTTATTGTTGTTACTATAAAAGTATGCTAATGCTATTATTATTTTTCTCTGAGCTAAATCTGTATCTTTGTTTTTTAATGTGTATTAATGTTTTGACTTGGAGCTTTTCTCCCCGGGCCTCTGCTGAAAATGGACATATATGCAGTTGGATGAGCCCGGTCAACAAATGTAAAATAAATAAAAATGAAAAAAATCTGGACCCTAGCATCATCACTCCAGATTCATCTAGTAGCAGTGTGCATTCCCTCTACAGAGAATGTTATGGCAGACTCACTTAGCAGAACTTCAGCTCCCTCTCATGAATGGATGCTTCACAGAGAGGTATTCCTAGATCTTATCCACAGGTGGGGTATTCCACAAGTAAATCTTTTTTGCCTCCATCCAGAACAGACAGATGTCCAGGTTTTGCACAAGGGATCCACATCCACAAGCCTGGAAAGCGGATGCCTTCTCTTTGCTTGGGAAGGAATGTATCTCTATGCCTTCCCACCCTTCACACTGATTCAAAATGTCCTCCTGAAAATCCAGAGAGACAAACCCAAAATCCTGTTGGTGACCCCCTTTTAGCCAAGACAGCATTGGTTTCCCCTTCTCTGTCTATCACAGGTTACCCCACCAAATAGACTTGCTCACACAGAACAGGGGATCCCTACTACACCCTCAGGTGAACAATCTAAAACTGACCTTATGGGTGCTAGGGTTTTAATCCCCTTCAGACACCTATACTCAGAGGACATACTCAATGTTCTGCAGGAGGCCAGAAAACCTAGTACCAGGAGAAATTATGTATCTAAATGGAAGAGATTCTCCAGGTGGTGTCAGAGGAAAAACTAGGGCCCTATGATTATTCCTGTACCCTTGGTCCTTTCCTATTTGTGTGAGCTCCTTCACTCAGGACTAACTTATTCTTCAGTTAAAGTTCATCTGTCTGCAATCTCTGCTTGTCTGCCCATGTTACCACTTCTGGCCTCTATTTTAGAGATCAAGCTTCAGATTAGACCCCCCAAAAAGCCTATACCCCCCTTGGGACTTGAATTTTGTCCTAGAAAAACTTACATTGCCACTTTTAGAACCATCACATTCAGTATCCCTAAAACTGTGCACCCTGAAAACAATTCTGCTAGTGACCCTTTCTTCTACCAGGAAGGTATCAGAGATACAAGCTCTTATGACTACCCCTCCTTACCTTATTTTCCACAAGGACAGAGTTGGCCTCAGGACTAAGCCCTCCTTCATGCCTAAGGTGGTTAATGAACTCTCATTAAAGCAGACCATTAACCTACCTGTTTTTTACCGTCACCCTATAAATCTCTCAGAGAGGACTCTTCATTCTCTAGATGCCCACAGACAACTGAGGTACTACATAGACAAAACCAAACCTATTAGTCTGACCAGTTATTCATCTCCTTCTACCCTAGGGCTCGAGGGAAGGCATTCTCCAAACAGACCATTTCTGCATGGCTCTCTAAGGCCATTGGCATATGTTATTCCTATTGTGGAAAAACCTTATACGGACATGTCAAACCACACTCAACCAGGGCAGCTACTATCTCAGCTGCCTTTTTCAAAGGGGTTGATTTTGACTCAATTTTAGAAGCTGCTACTTGGGCTTCAGTGCACACCTTTGCCAAACATACAAACTGGACCTAGCCACCAGAGCTATAGCTGAGTTTCCCAGATCTGCTCTTCAGGGTCTCATTGACAAGGGACCCCAATCCTCCACCCAGGTTCATACCTAAAAGCTTTGGTACTCTCCCTACAGTTATGAATACTGCAACATGAGAATAGAAGGACATAGAATAGTTGTGTAAGAACTTACCATAACCTTAGATGTTCTTCTCTTCCATGTTGCAGTATTCAGTTCCTCCCTCCTACCCCCTCTACTTTACTTGTCTAATATACCTTTACTTACCTGTGGGCAACTTCTCCACTAATCACAGCCTATCAAGTACCCTATGATCTAGTCTACATGTGAGTCTCAGGGGGTCTCCCAATTATGACCTCTTTAAACCTCTAGGAGTACTACTGTATGTGACAGTCCATTCTGAATAGGGTACATGCAGATATCACTTTTACACCTTACATCAGTTTATGGCTCTGACAGGGGATGTCACACGTACCCTCCTAAACCAAAGACTTTGGTATACTGGCCGGATCGGCGCTGCAGGCAGCAGTCTCCCTACTGCAATGAATACTGCAACATGGAAGAAAAAGACATGTAAGGTTATGGTAAGTTCTTACACAACTATTCTTTTTTAATGGATGATTGGACAAGTAAAGCAATGAATAGGGATGTTGATAGAATAAGGTATGTGACCACATTCAATGTGAAAACTAATCAGGTAAGGAAAATAATTCAGAAAAACTGGAGTATATTATTAGCAATGCCAGAATTACAAAAGATTCTGGATGGTAAACCAGTTTTTGCTTATATAAAAAGAAAGCTATGTTATAAGGATTTTAAACCTATAGGGAAAGCCCCTACTATAAGCAAACCCGGCACAGTCCAATGCATGAACTATAGTTGATGTAGTGGCTTATTCCTGAAAAATAACAATGTATTTGTACATCCAGTAACAAATAAAGAATATAAGTTCCATTGTTTTGACACCTGTCATACTACATATGTTGCATATCTTGCTAATTGTGTAAAATGCTCATCATTCTATGTAGGTAAAACTACAAGGAAACTAAGAGAAAGAAGTGGTGAGCATAAGTCAGAAGTGTGTAGAAAAACTCAGACAAATGCATTAAGTAGGCATATTATGGACACTGATCTTGAACATTACTTTAGGTTTAGAGTTATGGTGATGTTAATAACATACTGGAAAATAAGAAATATGAACGGATAGTCAGGTTACAAGCAGACTCTAAACCTGGCCTGAATAATATCATCGGTATAAAACATGTGCTGATTAGGAACCAACTGCAAATGTACTAATAAACTACATATAGAAGGTTATGTCATAGATCTATGTGTACATGTTTTTGTATAAATATGATTTTAAGGCATTGTTTTTAAGAAAATTAAGTTTTATGTATTAATTAGGATGATGATGTCTGTTGTGTGTGACTGGCTGACTGTGATCACATGTTTTTATCTGTTTTATATAAAGTGAGTTTTAACATTGGAAATGTATTAGCACTGAGGAAGGGTGGTTTACCCAAAAGCTTTGCTTGTTGGAAATAAAATTGTGTTTTTTGGCATTGGACTTGTTTTTTTATCAGACAAAAAGTACAGGCAAACTTTTTTGAACAGGGAGAAAGTGGGAATAAGAGAAGACTAGTAAGGGGAAAGCTGAAAAAGGGCGTCAAGGCTACACCAAAGTTAGACAACTAGAAAAAGATGAAAGTTATGAGACCATTACTGACAAGACATGGCTTACCTGAAGTCAGATGGCATCAGAAATGCCAAGTCTAGAGATCGAAACACCTTCTGCAGCATCATCAGAAGTGGTTTGAAGGAACAGGTATTTCTCAGAGAGGATTCTGCTGCTCTGGAACTGACTCCCCATCCATGTAAAACAAAGCTCATCCCTGTCCATATTCAAGCATAACTTGGGTACATGGATGGGAAACAGAAAATTTACCCCAGGACTACTAATGGACAGAAACAGCCCCAAAATGCTTTATCCGATACATGGGTCCCCTCAAATTATAGATTGTATGATCCCAATTAGTATAACTAGGGTAATATATAATTATCAGCCACAGGATGGGTAAGGCCAATCTATAACCAAATGAGATATGTTAATTCAGGCACCAAAATGGAAACTGGCTAGGCTTAAAATGGCCCACAATGACTGATAGCTTAGTACTTACTATGAACCTATGAATAAGAAAATCTTCTATCTTTCAAGCTAAATGGGGATCACAACAGTGAAGTCTGGAGAGGTTAGGCAAGACAGATATACTATGGGTAAGAGGAGGATCTTGTGCTAGTAAGATATTCGTAGCTGCCAAGAATGTGCACCATTAGCAACAAGTCTAACAGTTCACAGATGAGACCAACTTAAAGGCATAGATAATGAGGCTGAAAGAGAATCATTATTTCTGTCACCAGATCAAAAATCTTTTCCATTTTGCCAGCTAAGATTTCCTGGTATTAGGCTTTCTAGCCTCCTTAATGATCACATGTTCTCAACAAACTGGTGCCTAAAAGGCAGCAGAATTATCATCCAAGTTCTGTGCTGTAGAGTCTTCACACTGTGCTATATAGGGACCTAAATAAGGAGGAAGGACCAATGCATCTGTGGCCCGTCCACCTCTTACCCTTAGGATTACCCCGGGGAGATAGGGGAAACAGAAGAAATGAGTATAGAAAGAGACCTATCTGAAAGAGAATGCATCTAATGCCCAAGCTTCTTTGTGTGGTGCCTTAAAGCAGAATTTCCACAACTGCAAACTGGTCTCTCTCTGGGTAAACTCACCTGTGAACTATATGTAGGAAGACATCCCAATGTATCATCTACTCTTATGGATTGTTAGCAGAACTTGGCTGGTCAAACAATGACCTTGTGAGACAGGGTACAGACTGTGAAACTCACTTCAGCGATTCGCTGAATTCACTAAGGGTGATAAAATTGTTGCTCAAAGCACAAGAGAAGTACAGAACTTTAACCATTTCTCCACTGTAGTGCGATCTCGAAACTGGTACATATAGTTGGGGGGGGGGGGGCTAAGTCCCCCACTTGGGTGGATTCGATTTAACTGTACATTGGTTTATTGTGCTTCAGGCAACTATTTCATTGCCCTTAGTAAATTTAGCAAATTGCTGATGAAAGTTTCACTGATTATGGGTCAATGGTTAGTTGTTTGCCAGAATGACATTTTGGCAAACTAATATAGACCCGGTGTGTGTGTGTCAAAGGTGCTTTCAGCTAAGACAAGAGTTCCACATACTGAGATAGAGAGTAGGGCTTCTCCCTTACCATTTCCATCATGGGAAGAAGCAGTGCTGCCTTGGTCAAAGGTTGCTACTAGCAGCATTTCTAGCCTCTCCTCACTTAATGCCTGGATTACTTTGTGGAGCAGAGAATAAGCAAAGAGAAACAAAACTGCCCAACTAAATTTGAAGGTATCCACTCCATTACCCTTATGTTTTGTGCTCTGCAGCAGTAATTTTTCAGTTGTCTGTAGCTTGGAGAAGCAAAGAAGGCTGTTTCTGGCACATTCCACTTGTGGACGATTACCAGAAAGATATCCCTGTCCTGCACCCATCTGTGGGGGGTACAACGTTCTCATGTTCAAATGATCTAAACGTGAGCACTGTTAAGACTAGATGTGGAAGGCCCAGAGGTACATGCCTATTACTAGGGCTCTCAAGCTTGCATAGATAACCTGCAAAGAAGGTATAAATGGGATCCCCCTGTTTAAGTATACCACAGCTCTGGTGTGGTCTGATCAAGTGTGGAACACATAGCTTCAAGATTGGTTTGAAAGTCCTGACTGCCTGGATGACAGACATCAAATTTACGCTGATAAGTTGATTGTTGTTTTAGGTGCCCTGTACTCTAAGATTGCCTGCATGGGCAAACCAGACACAGTCTGCAGTTTCTGTAATCAATGCTTGGTCCTCGGTTAAGGGACACCCAGATTTCTATTTATCTGTTGTACCCACTTCTCTTATGCACATAAGTAAAGTGGCTCCCCTCTCCAGGGACAGGCTGAACTAATACCCTATGCTTTTGGGGTACCACTACAATTTCCTCATGTGCTAGAGCGATAAGGATGGCAAATGCCTTTGTGCCCTATAATCCTCAGGTAATCTCTCACAAAAGCTATGTTCTGAGCCATATCTTGAAAGAATTGCATGCTAATGAGTCTGCCTTGACCTGGGGCAGGAATGCTAACTGGCTGTTAGAGCACAGCAGTACTCCCAAAAAGACTACCATCCTGGATGGTGTTTGAATGCTCCTGGGAAAGCAAACAGAAAAAGAAAGACAGAATAAGCTTCTGTAAACAGTCCAATATGTGACTGCCCTTTCATAGGTTCATAGGTTCATAGGTTCATACTAGGCTATCTACCCTAGGGCATTTATAAGCCTAGCCAGAATGTGTTTGGCTTTCGCCACCCATTTTAAATTTATTTTGCTATGCCCTTTTTCGAGGTTAGTATACTGTGCCTGTGTCTAACAGTGACACAGAAGTGATACCCGGGGTAAACCTACGATCTCCCATCCACTCATCAAGATTCCTCTTGAAGAGAGTCAATGAGGGACTCTGCCTAACCTGGACTGGGATTTTATTCCAGAGTGAAGGGAGCCTCTGGGTTATGAATCTGTCCCTCCAGCATGTCCTATTTATTTCAGTGCTGAGGTTCAAGTCTCTCGGCGTAGCTCGATGGGATTTGGATTTTCTGAGGTGCAGCATGTCCATTAATTCCGGGTTGGACATGGCTTTATCGTCAGGCACAGATCGCCTCTGAACAGGCGGTATGCCACTGAGTAGAGCTGGAGTTTCTTTAACCGGGCAGCATATGGCATCTGTTTGAGCCCTTTGATACTCTTGGTGAGGTACTTTTGGGGTCTTTCCAGTTGCTGCAGGTGTCTGGTAAGGTACATCCCAAAAGGGCATTGTACTCAATTATGGGCCTGATGAGGGATGAGTAAAGAGGCACAATGACCTCCCTGATCTAGATGTGAATCCCTTCATGATTAGGTGGGCTATATAAAATGTTTTTCTAACCACTTTGGCCACGTGGTTGTCAAATGAGAGATTGCTATCAACTTGGGTCCCCAGGTCCCTAATTACTTCTTCTGTACTTAATGGATTACCACCTATGTGGTAATTTGTGGGCACTTTGTTTTGCCAAAGGGATGACTATGCACTTTTTGGCATTTAGCTTGAGGCCATGGCTCTGGCACCAGTTGTCTGTTTCTATGAGGCCCTTTGGAGGATGCTTGTGTCGGCTGGAGTCTCAATTATGGCCAGTTTGCAGTCATCTGCATTTGGTCAGCCACAGTCCTTCCGTGTTGGCCTGTACCTCCGAGAAATATATACCGAACAAGAGAGGTCCCAGGACTGAGCCTTGTGGGACACCACTTGTAACTGGTTTGTAGTCTGACATGGCTCCAGCAATTCTAACCATGTGGGTTCTGTCCTTGAGCCAGTTTGCAATCCATCTAGTGACATAGGGGTTTATATTTAAGCTGGTGAGCTTATCTATAATGCCTGAGTGGGGTATTGTATCGAAGGCTTTTGCAAGGTCCAGGTAGGCTGTGTGGACCACCTTCCCCTCGTCAATGGCCTTGGTGACTGTTTCAAAGAAATCAACCAGGTTTAAGAGGCAGGATCTGCCCTTAACAAAGCCGAACTGGGTAGGATCCAGTGTTTGTAGGTCCCCAATATCTTTATTTATGAGGTCCATGATGATCCTTTCCATAGCTTTGCAGACCAAGCTAGTCAGGCTTATGGGGCGATAGTTTCCAGGATCCGTTGAGGCATCTCTACCCCATCCCATACTTCTGAACCTCTTAGTACAAGAAATCTAGACAAAGTGAAAAGTACTGGGGGAACAAAGGCCCCAAAATAGAGACAGGTTTTAAATATTGCTCTTATAAACTTAGAAAGTTGCTAGAATAAAAGATTTGTGTTAGCATGCATTTTCTGAAGGATATGAAGTCTGAAACTCAGATGTGTGTCACTTTTAGTGGCTTCAGTCATCATAATTCCCCTAGTGATGTGGACATCTTCCAACTGGGTCTCACCCTAACAAATGACTGGTGCCAGAAACTCGGCCTCAAACTGAATGCCAAATAATAAATCATCATCCCCTTTGGAGAGAGTGATGCCCCCACAAATTATCACATTAATAACAAGGTCCTAAGCACGCAATCAGTCATGAGGGACTTAGCCATCCAGGCTGATAGCAAACTGATTTTTGACCATTATATTGCCTCCAGTGTAAGGAAAGCTTTCTACATGGCCCACCTCATTAGTAAGGGTATCTCATACAGAGACAAGGAGGTCATAACATCCCTGTATTATTCCCTTATAAGACCCATTATTGAGTACAATGTTCCTTTCAGTATATACCTCACAAAGCATATGCAGCAGCTGGAGAGACCACAGAGGTTCCTTACCAGGAGAATCCAGCGCCTCAAACATCTACTCTTTACAGATGGGCTAAAAGCCCTGTCCTTCTGCTAAGTCTCATACAGACTCCTCAGAGGTGACCTCTGTCTGGCATACAAAGCAATCTCGGACCCCACCTTGATGGGACTGCTGCATATCCACAAATCAAGCTCCACACCAGTAACTCACACACGTGACCTCAACTTGGTCTGTTACATCAATAGGACTTGTTGGTGGGACAGATTTGTGACCCCAGAGACGACTCCTGTGGAATAGACTCCATCTCCACATCAAGCAAAGTATCTCATTAACCCTTTTTAAGCTCAACCTGGATAACTGGATGGGGAACAGAAAATGCACCACTGGGATTTCACCTGTGTCCGTGCTGGACATCGGCATTAGGTGCTGACTTGCTAGAACATGGGCTAAATTCTGGGCTAGGCTTGCAAGGGCCTCAGGGCCAATAGCCTAGTAAGTTCCTATGATCCCATGATTGATTTGCCACAAAACTATAAATTTTATAAGGAACAGACCAAAAACACGAGGCAAAAAATTGGTCTGTCTCATTCCTGGGTTTGGGATAGTAACATATCCCTTATATGACACACAACATGACATTTTGTGTTAGACAAGGGTTG
Source organism: Protopterus annectens (assembly GCF_019279795.1). NCBI lineage: Eukaryota > Metazoa > Chordata > Ceratodontiformes > Protopteridae > Protopterus > Protopterus annectens. The sequence goes on from NC_056744.1 coordinate 1,218,299,330, forward strand.
CATGCCTAGTTTCTGAGCCACTTAGACTGACCCCGCTCACTAAATGAGCATAATATACAAGACAGGAAACAAAAACATAACATCAAGTAATATAACACATTATATACTTAACGTGACCACAAAGAAATATATCTTCAACCAAAAGAAAGACTGAATTTTTCTGTATAGACAGTGGAAGGGTAATTGGAAGCAGCAACAGAAGGCTTTCTTGCAAACTGACTACTGAGTACATATATCTTATTTTGGAAGTATTCTGTAGTGGGTAACAATTAACAGTAAACCATTGGAATATTGAGAGGAAAGGACTCATCACAGTCTTAAAACACAAGTGCCAAAAGAAGCCTGATTTCTAAAATCAAAGCTCAAACTACAATGCTTGCTGAAAGCTTGAATTGATAACTAAGTGGCTGCAGAACAAATATTTGACTTCTGGAATCACAGCCCAAACAGTAATGCTTTCTGAAAGCATAAATCGACATGTTACTGCAGAAGGAACATAGTAATGGAGATATTATTTGAAGGAAGTGCTGGAAGCAGCCATGCACCTCGTGGTTGTCAACAAGCATTTTCCAGTGGGTAGTTTATTACAAGATGGCAAAAGATAGAATGGTTATCAATCCACAAAGGGTTATTTAGACACTGCAAGAACTTCTCATTTCCCTGATGTAAGAGAAAGAAAAAAATATTCTATCTCTCAGATGTATTGTAACCTTACAGGTAAATCATGAATTGGTGCTGCACGTCCAAGGTAAGAACTGCTCAGTCTTTCCTAGATTCTGGTCACTGATGGTGTTTTCTTTTTCTGCTAACAAAAACACTGAGTTATATTTCAAATGAAGGAATAAAAATACCCATTTTGTTAAATTTTGCAGATGATATTATTATTATAAAAAGAATGAAGCAAATATGGATTCAGTGATAAAAAAGCAAGACATTATTCAGGTTATTGGTTTTGTATTACATTAAGACAAACATCAAAGTTTAGGATTTGAGGGAAGGATTAGTGGAATAAATTTCAATAAGGATAAAATTAAGATCCTTTGGATAAACTTCAGGAAACAAGAAATTATAAATTCCATATGGAAAGAAAAAATAGAAGAAATAAAATGTGTATTTTGTGACAATCTTTTAGGCTTTCCTTTAAAAAGGAATTATATTTAGTAAATTCTGTGCTGTTAACAAAGATTGCTTATCTATATATAGTCTTCCTTTAAAGTTTGAGAAAGATGTATATAACATTTTCTTTTATTTGGAGATCAAGGTTGAACCCTGTGAAAAGAGGGGTACTGTATGTGAAAAGTAAGAAAGGAGGTTTAGGGTTAATAAACCCTATAATATATATATCCTCATTAAACTTATATACAGTAATGAAATGTTTAAAGGAGAATGAATGAAGGTCCATTATTAATGAAAATATTAAGTTTAAACTATAAAACAGAATGGTTGATTTTTCTTAATTCAAGAAAAAGAAGGGTTTGTTGTAATAAAGAAATGGAAACTTATCAAGACAAGATTATATTGTGGAAAATAAATGTGAATGACATTAATAAGAGAAAAAAATGGTATGAAAAGATTATGGGAAAATGTTATAGGATATATCCTTGGAAGCAATTAAACATTAAGAAAAGAAATGCTGTCATTGCAAGAATGAAAAGAAGTAAAAGACATATAGAAAGTCAAGATTTTTTTTTAAATGGAGACTGTCTATACAAAAATTACCACTAAAGGCAAACAAGCCACATAAAAGTATAAAAGATAGAGTATGTTTATATTGTGGGGAAGTTGAAACCTGTGAACATGTTTTTTTGGAATGTAATAAATCAAAAATGTTATGGAGAAAGATTATAGAAAAGAAGTATGTGAATGAATTTAAAGATGTCAATAATTTAAACATGGATATAATCGAATTTGGGTATCAACAAAGGTAAGAAAGAGGTTAAAAGTCTTGATAAAAAATATTTGTTATACTATGGTTGATCTGGAATCATAGGGTTAAGGAAATTATGTTTAATGAAAAAATAGGACTCTGCAACAATGTTGAAAAAAATAAAGTATTGGTTGTGGAAATTGGAGTGGGAGGCTAAAAATTTTAAAAAGTATTTGATTTATTTCATGAAGCAAAATGTAAAATGAGGCTCTGATTTGTAAAGTGTGTGTCTGTGTGTGTCTGTGTGTGTGTGTGTGTGTGTGTGTGTGTGTGTGTGTGTGTGTGTGTGTGTGTCTCCAGAGAATGAGAGATATTGTAAATAACTGAAAAATATGTATATATCGTAAATAAGTAAGAAATAAAGAATGTTTGACTTTGTAAATAATTATGGATTATGTAAATAAAGAACCCATACTCTCTTCAGTAGGTTCCGTGGGATCTTTTACATCCACTTGAGCTACCATTAACTCAAGCAAATGAGGCCTCAGTCAGTTTAACATCTCATCCAAAGGACAGCTTACGCAGTACTTCAGCACCTCCATCATGCTCATGCTGTATTGCAGTGTCAGCAATCTACCTGGTGTGGGAATAGAACCCACAGCCTTCTACACCAAAGTCAAGTGTACCTGTTGCTCCACTGACACTGGCAGTATGTATGAAACTGGCAGTCTTGTGGCCTAGGTCTTTGAACCAGCCTGTGTACCTGCTAAACAAGTAAATACATACAATGGTAAGATGAACAGACTGGTTTAAATGAAATTCTGAAACCATTTTGTGAAGGAAATGCAGATTAGAGGACACCCAAATCTTGTGAAAGGTCAGACAGTGTTCTCTATATATCAGGACCTAAAATCATTAAATTCTACTAGCTGAGATGATATCCACTAAAATGAGTGCCATCTATGAGAATAATTTAAAAATTACTAAACTAGATGGCTTGAAGGGACAACTAAGAAAGCAGAAAGTGCTCTGCTATCAAATATCCTTCACCATCATTTAGGATAGCGTACACTTTCCTTGAATCACAGAATAGCCAAAGTGAGCTCTGCAGCCTGCCAGTAAAGTAACTATCATCAGTGAACATGGATGGATTTACCAGCAAGAATAGCAGACTAACACTTAGGTTAACTTAACTCATTCACTAGTCTAGATTCCAGTGTCATAGATATGGTACCATAAAAGGCCCGTGAGAGTATGATGACTTTCTATACACTGGCATGACACCATCCACTACAGATAAAGAAAAGTAACGTCTGGAAATATGACTTCTAAATTTTACACTATTTAAAATAAAATACAGAAAGCCTTTTATATGTTAATACATATTATCATCTGCTTATAAATGTGTGATCCCAAACATATATATATATATATATATATATATATATATATATATATATATATATATATATATATATATGTTCATAGGTTCATAGGTAGATACTAGGCTATCTGCCCTAGGGCATTTATAAGCCTAGCCAGAGTGTATTTGGCTTCCACCTCCCTATTACATTAGCCTACTGTGCCTCTGTAAAGTAGGTCACAGAAGGTACCCTTTTAAGATTAGTTTACTGTGCCTCTGTCTTGCAGGGACACAGAAGAGATACCAGGGGTGAATTTGCGATTTCCCATCCACGCGTCCAGATTTTGCTTGAAGAGGGTCAGCGAGGGGCTATGTCTAACATGAATTGGGATTCTATTCCAGAGTGAGGGGAGCCTCTGGAAAATGGATCTGTCCCTCCAGCATGTCCTATTTATTTTTGTGCTGAGGTTTAGGTCCCTGGAGCATGTAGCTCTAAGGGACTTGGATTTTTTGAGGTGGAGCATGTCCATTAATTCTGGGTTTGGCATGGCTTTGTACGTCAGGCATAGATCGCCTCGGAGTAGGTGGTAAGCAACTGAGTAGAGCTGGAGTTTCTTTAGTCGAACTGCATAGGACATCTGTTTGTAGCCCATGATCCTCTTGGTGAGGTACTTTTGGGGTCTCTCCAGTTGCTGCAGGTGTCGGGTAAGGTACATCCCAAAAGGGGCATTGTATTCAATTATGGGCCTGATGAGTGACGAGTAGGAGGGCACAATGACCTCTCGATCTAGATGCGAACCCTTTCGTGATAAGGTGGGCTATATAGAAGGTCTTTCTAACCACTTTGGCAATGTGATTATCAAAGGAGAGATTACTATCTACGTTGGTCCCCAAATCTCTAATTACTTCTTCTGTACTTAATGGATTACGGCCTATGTGGTAATTTGTGGGCACCTTGTTTTTCCCAAAGGGGATGACTATGCACTTTTTAGCACTTAGCTTGAGGCCGTGGCTCTGGCACCAAGCATCCGTCTCTGTGAGACCCTTTTGGAGGATGCTTATGTCAGCTGGAGATTCGATTATGGCCCCCAGTTTGCAGTCATCTGCAAACATTGTCAGCCATAATCCCCCCGTGTTAGCCTGAACCTCAGAGAAGTATATACCGAACAAGAGAGGTCCCAGAACTGAGCCCTGTGGGACACCACTTGTAACTGGTTTGGATTTGGACATGGCACCTGCGATTCTGACCATGTGGGTTCTATCTCTGAGCCAGTTTGCAACCCATCTTGTGATATAGGGGATGATATTTAAGCTGGTAAGCTTATTTATGATGCCCGAGTGGGGTATTGTGTCGAAGGCTTTTGCGAGGTCCAGGTAGGCTGTGTGGACTACCTTGCCCTCATCTATGGCTTTGGTAACTGTTTCAAAGAAATCAACTAGGTTTAAGAGGCAAGATCTGCCCTTAACAAAGCCAAATTGGGTAGGGTCCAGTGTCTGGAGGCTCCCAATGTCTTTGTTTATGAGTTCCATGATAATACGCTCCATAGCTTTACAGACCAGACTAGTCAGGCTTATGGGGCGATAGTTTCCGGGGTCTGTTGTGGCACCACCTTTGTGGAGTGGGACCACTGTAGCTGTACGCCATTCTTTGGGTACATATCCTGTAGTAAGGCTAAGTTTGAACAGTGACTTAATGTGAGGGTTCAGTTCTTCTTGGAGCTCGTGTAAGACACAGCCTGGGACACCGTCCGGTCCCATAGATGCTGTGTTTTTTGCTTTGGAGAGGGCAGCTTTCACCTGTGCATCTATGATGTCAGGGAGGTTACATTCAGTTGGGATAGGCATTTGCTCCTTTGGGTGGAAGGGAGGGAGAAGTATGCGCTGAATCTGTCTGCCAGGATGTTGGCTATGTGTGTAGGTTCGGTATATTTTGTACTGTTATGCAACAATTCAAAGCATATCTGGGAGTTTCCGCCCATGTTCCTGACATAACTAAAGAAGGCCTTGTGATTATCTTTAGTGTCTAGGGCAATTTTTCTTTTGAAACTGGCCTTTGATGATTTTATGAGGGATCGAAGTTTCTTGCTAATACTGATCAGAGATGCCTTCCCTTTGTGGGATTTTGCTCTGTCATGTAGTAGCTTCCTCCTTCTGTTGTATAGCTTATTTATGGCCGGGGTCCACCAGACCGGTCTCCTGTTTTTGGAGGAGTGAGTCTTGGTTTTATTTGGGATAGCACGATCCATGCATTCCTGCAGGTGCTCATAGAATGCATTTGTAAAGAATTCTGCGGATTGGGCTGTATTATCCTCTGGCCCAGGGGCTTTGAAGGATTCCACCTCAGTCTTGAGAAGTGCAAAGTTGGCTTTTGAGAAATTCTTTACAGTGATTTCCTTGGCTGGGGTGGGGACGGGATATGGATGTCCAGGGAAATTTGTTTATGGTCTGATCTTACCAATGAGGGGTTTACCTCTGGTGTGGAACATAGAGTCCCCATGTTGGTGATGACCAGGTCCAATATGTTGTGCCCTCTTGTGGGAGTGGTGACCAGTTGTTCCATTGCATTAGAGTTTATAAATTCAAGGAACCATTGGGCGAGGGTATTTGGGCTTGAGTAGTTTTCCCAGTCAATGTTTGGGTAGTTGAAGTCACCCAATAACATAGTGCTTGGAGAGACCTTCATATTCTCCAGTGTTCTCAGGAAGGTCAAGTGGGGTTCCTGTAATAGGGAGGGTGTTCTGCAGCAGGCAACAAACTGAAAGGCAATTTTGCCCGCTGTTAGTTGCACATGGATGGTTTCCGATGCTTCTTGCAGTGCCACTAACCTGGAGGTGTAGGTATCTTTGATGAATATAGATACTCCCCCTCCTTTGGTCCGAGTTTGGGGGCCAAAACGCATGGTATGAGTTATAACCTGGTAGTGCTGGGGTTCTCTCAGGAGCCTTGAACCAGGTTTCTGTTACTGCACAGACATCGATTTTCTCCATACTGAGGAGAGCCTCGAGTGTGTGCATCTTGAGGTTTAGACTTCTGGCATTGAATAGCATTACCTTTAGTATTTTTATCCTTGGGTTGTCTATGGAGGTGGGTTTGTCCTTTGAGCCTTGCCTAAAAAAGGCACTATGGGGGTGGCAAGAGCCTTGGCCAGTATACGAAAGCCTAAGGGTGACAGGTGCAAGCCATCCCTAGCGAAGCAACGTGGCTTGTCGAGCATGTCATCCCAGGCTGACAGACACCGGATCCCCTTTGAATGACATCAATACTTTAGCCAATTGTTGAAACTGATCATTTTGTCTTTATGCTGTGGCATCATTCTTGGTGAGGGCAAGATGCTACTCAAGGACAGGGTCATACCAGCCTGGGCTACATGGTCAGAAAGGTGGGCTATATAGAAGGTCTTTCTAACCACTTTGGCAATGTGATTATCAAAGGAGATTACGTCCCCAAATCTCTAATTACTTCTTCTGTACTTAATGGATTACGACCTATGTATTAATTTGTGGGCACCTTGTTTTTCCCAAAGGGATGACTATGCACTTTTTAGCATTTAGCTTGAGGAAGCATCCGTCTCTGTGAGACCCTTTTGGAGGATGCTTATGTCAGCTGGAGATTCGATTATGGCCCCCAGTTTGCAGTCATCTGCAAACTTTGTCAGCCATAATCCCCCGGTTAGCCTGAACCTCAGAGAAGTATATACCAACAAGAGAGGTCCCAGAACTGAGCCCTGTGGGACACCACTTGTAACTGGTTTGGATTCAGACATGGCACCTGTGATTCTGACCATGTGGGTTCTATCTCTGAGCCAGTTTGCAACCCATCTTGTGATATAGGGGATGATATTTAAGCTGGTAAGCTTATTTATGATGCCAGGTCCAGGTAGGCTGTGTGGACTACCTTGCCCTCATCTATGGCTTTGGTAACTGTTTCAAAGAAATCAACTAGGTTTAAGAGGCAAGATCTGCACTTAACAAAGCCAAATTGGGTAGGGTCCAGTGTCTGGAGGCTCCCAATGTCTTTGTTTATAAGTTCCATGATAATCCATAGCTTTACAGACCAGACTAGTCAGGCTTATGGGGTGATAGGGTCCGTTGTGGCACCACCTTTGTGGAGTGGGACCACTGTAGCTGTACGCCATTCTTTGGGTACATATCCTGTAGTAAGGCTAAGTTTGAACAGTGACTTAATGTGAGGGTTCAGTTCTTCTTGGAGCTCATGTAAGACACAGCCTGGGACACCGTCCGGTCCCATAGATGCTGTGTTTTTTGCTTTGGAGAGGGCAGCTTTCACCTGTGCATCTATGATGTCAGGGAGGTTACATTCAGTTGGGATAGGCATTTGCTCCTTTGGGTGGAAGGGAGGGAGAAGTTTGCACTGAATCTGTCTGCCAGGATGTTGGCTATGTGTGTAGGTTCGGTATATTTTGTACCATTATGCAACAATTCAGAGCATATCTGGGAGTTTCTGCCCATGTTCCTGACATAACTAAAGAAGGCCTTGTGATTATCTTTAGTGTCTAGGGCAATTTTTCTTTTGAAACTGGCCTTTGATGATTTTATGAGGGATCGAAGTTTCTTGTTAATACTCATCAGAGATGCCTTCCCTTTGTGGGATTTTGCTCTGTCATGTAGTAGCTTCCTCCTTCTGTTGTATAGCTTATTTATGGCCGGGGTCCACCAGACCGGTCTCCTGTTTTTGGAGGAGTGAGTCTTGGTTTTATTTGGGATAGCACGATCCATGCATTCCTGCAGGTGCTCATAGAATGCATTTGTAAAGAATTCTATTGGGCTGTATTATCCTCTGGCCCAGGGGCTTTGAAGGATTCCACCTCAGTCTTGAGAAGTGCAAAGTTGGCTTTTGAGAAATTCTTTACAGTGATTTCCCTGGCTGGGGGTGGGGACGGGATATGGATGTCCAGGGAAATTTGTTTATGGTCTGATCTTACCAATGAGGGGTTTACATCTGGTGTGGAACATAGAGTCCCCATGTTGGTAATGACCAGGTCCAATATGTTGTTCCCTCTTGTGGGAGTGGTGACCAGTTATTCCATTGCATTAGAGTTTATAAATTCAAGGAACCATTGGGCGAGGGTATTTGGGCTTGAGTAGTTTTCCCAGTCAATGTTTGGGTAGTTGAAGTCACCCAATAACATAGTGTTTGGAGAGACCTTCATATTCTCCAGTGTTCTCAGGAAGGTCAAGTGGGGTTTCTGTAATAGGGAGGGTGTTCTGTAGCAGGCAACAAACTGAAAGGCAGTTTTGCCCGCTGTTAGTTGCACATGGATGGTTTCCGATGCTTCTTGCAGTGCCACTAACCTGGAGGTGTAGGTATCTTTGATGAATATAGATGCTCCCTCCTTTTGTGCTTCGTCCAAGTTTTGGGGCATGGTATGAGTTATAACCTGGTAGTGCTGGGGTGCTCTCAGGAGCCTTGAACCAGGTTTCTGTTACTGCACAGACATCGATTTTCTCCATACTGAGGAGAGCCTCGCATCTTGAGGTTTAGACTTCTGGCATTGAGTAGCATTACCTTTAGTATTTTTATCCTTGGGTTGTCTATGGAGGTGGGTTTGTCCTTTGAGCCTTGCCTAAAAAGGCACTATGGGGTGGCAAGAGCCTTGGCCAGTATGTGACAGGTGCAAGCCATCCCTAGCGGCATGTCATCCCAGGCTGACAGACACTGGATCCCCTTTGAATGACACCAATACTTTAGCCAATTGTTGAAACTGATCATTTTGTCTTTATGCTGTGGCATCATTCTTGGTGAGGGCAAGATGCTACTCAAGGTCAGGGTCATACCAGCCTGAGCTACATGGTCAGAGAGCTCCTCTATGTCTCTTTTCATGTAGTCCAGGGAGGTATGTCTCAGGTCATTCACACCAGTATGGGCAATGATGGAGTCATACTTGTACTTGCTTTGGAGTGACCTGAGTGCTTGCGTTATGTGGCGGATCCTGGCACCCGACAGGCAGCTTACAGTGACCTTCTCCTTGTTCAATCTGGTGAGCGGGACATCAGTGTGCCGGACAATAGAGTTCCTTATAACAAGTGTATTTGGTGTGTTGTTTGGCCTTAAGGGCTGTGACTGTGAGGCACACTGATTTTGTGAGATATGTGATTCGTGGATATTGTTGAGGGGTAGCTGTTGCTTGGATATCTGCTTAGGAGGTCTTTGCTGTTTAGGCAGATTTTTATTTAGAGCCTCCGAGTATGTTTTTGTGTGTTTATGTGTTGGGTATGAAAATGCAATAGGTCTGTGTGAGACTGGATTTGTGCTGTGGGTGGTTACCTTTTCCTCCTGACTGACTGTGCCAGTCTTGGGTTGAAAGAGGTCTGCCTCCAGTTTGGCTGTGTAACTGCATCTCTCACATGTATTAGAGTTTGTTGGAAGGAGGAGACGGTTGTCTATGTACATAAGGCAATTGTAACATTGCCTCAAAATTCCCAGATTCACCAGCTGCCTGGAGAGTAACCTTGAAACTGGCCCTTGGACATACCAGAATAGTATAGGGAACTGTTTTTTTTACTGATCAGATTAGGGAAGGGAACTGATTTTTCACTTGATCAGGAAGGACCAATCGGGAGCCTAATACTTATGAGAAGTCAAGGAGGGTGTAGTGCTTTAGTTAGTTAGTGTTTCCTTATAAGAGCTGAGCAAGTGCAGGGCTTTATTTAGAAAGACCTCCCTTTATATATAGGTTCATAGGTTCATAGGTTTATACTAGGCTATCTGCCCTAAGGCATTTATAAGCCTAGCCCAAATTTTTGTGGCTTACGCCACCCCTTATATGAAAAAATACTGTGCCCATTAGTTTGTTGTGCCTCTGTCTAGCAGTGACACAGAGATGATTGTAAACCTACGATCTCCCATCCACAGGTCTAGATTTCTCTTGAACAGAGTCAGCGAGGTGCTCTGCCTCACATGGACCGGGATTTTATTCCACAGCATATCACTCTGAGTGATAAATCTATCCCTCCAGCACGTCCTATTTATATCCGTGCTAAGGTTTAAGTCGCTTGCTCTAGTGGTTTTGGTGGATTTGGATTTTGAGGTGGAGCATGTCCATTAATTCTGGGCTGGACATGGCCTTGTATGTCAGGCACATGTCACCTCTGAGCAGACGGTATGCGACTGAATAGAGCTGGAGTTTCTTCAATCTGGCAGCATATGACAGATTTTGGAGTCCCTTTATCCTTTTGGTGAGGAACCTTTGGGGTCTCTCCAATTGCTGCAGATGTCGGGTGAGATACATCCCGAATGGGGCATTGTACTCTATCATTGGTCTGATAAGTGAAGAGTACAGGGAACAATGACCTCACTAGATCTGGATGTGAATCCCTTCATGATCAGGTGGGCAATGTAGAAGGTCTTTCTAACCACTTTAGCAACGTGAGTGTCAAAAGAAAGGCCACTGTCAACCTGGGTCCCCAGGTCCCTGATAATCTCTTCTGTGCTTAGTGGATTGCCACCTATATGGTAGCTTGGGGTTACCTTGTTTTTCCCGGCGGTATGACTATACATTTTTGGCGTTTAACTTCAGGCCATGGCTCTGGCACCAGCTATCTGTTTCCGTGAGTCCCTTCTGAAGGATATCCGTGTCCGATGCACTTTCCACTATGGCCCAGTTTGCAGTCGCCTGCAAACTTTGTCAGCCAAAGTCCTCCCATGTTGGCCTGTACTTCTGAGAAGTAGATGCCAAACAATAGGGGCCAAGGACCGAGCCCTGTGGGACACCACTTGTGACCGGCTTGGAGTCTGACATAGCGCCAGCAACTCTAACCCTGTGGGTTCTGTCCTTAAGCCAGTTTGCAACCCATCTTGTGACATATGGGTTTACATTTAAGCTGGTAAGTTTTTCTACAATACCTGAGTGGGGTATTGTGTCAAAAGCCTTTGCAAGGTCAAGGTAGGCTGTATGGACTGCCTTTCCCTCATCAATGGCCTTGGTGACTGTTTCGAAGAAGTCGACCAAGTTCAAAAGGTATGATCTTCCCTTGACAAAGCCAAACTGGGTCGGGTCCAATGTCTGCAAGTCCCCTATATCTTTGTTTATGAGCTCCATTATGATCCTCTCCATAGCTTTGCAGACTAGACTTGTTAAGCTTATGGGGCGGTAATTACCAGGGTCTGTAGAGACGCCGCCTTTGTGGAGTGGGACCACAGTTGCCGTACACCACTCCTTGGGCACGTATCCTGTGGTAAGGCTGAGATTAAACAGCTGCCTTATGTGCGGGTTTAATTCCTCATTTAGCTCGTGTAGCACACAGCGGGGGACACCATCCGGTCCCATTGATGCTGTGTTTTTAGCTTTAGAGAGAGCAGCTTTCACCTGCGCATTTGAGATGTCCGGGAGGCTACACTCGGCTGGGATAGTTATCTCTCCTTTAGGGGAGAGGGGTGAAGTTTGCACTGAACCTGTCTGCCAGTATGTTGGCAATGTCTGTGGGTTCAGTGATTTTTGTATCATTTTGGACTAATTCTGAGCATATCTGGGAGTTTCCACCCAGGTTCCTAACATAGCTGAAAAAGGTCTTATGATTGTCCTTTGAATCCATGGCAATTTTTCTCTCAAAATTGGCCTTAGTTGATTTTATGAGTGCTCGTATTTTTTACTAATAATGATCAGGGTGACTTCCCTTTTATGGATTTTGTTCTATCATGTAATAGCTTTCTCCTCTTATTGTAAAGTTTGTTAATGGCTGGGGTCCACCAGACTGGACGTTTGCCCTTTGTGGAAAGAGTCTTGGTTTTATTTGGGATTGCCTGATCCATGCAGTCCTGGAGGTGTTCATAGAAGGCATTTGTAAGGGCTTCCGCAGCTTGGGTTGTGGTTTCCACTGGCTCAGGGACTTGAAGGATACCACACCAGTCTTGAGTAGTGTGAAGTTTGCTTTAGAGAAGTTCTTCACTATGGTCTTTTGTTTGGGGTGGGGGCGGGATGTGGATTTCCAGTGAGATTAGTTTATGATCAGATCTCACCAATGAGGGATATACTTCGGTGTGGAGCATTTTGTCCCCATGTTTGTGACAATGAGATCTAGTATATTTTCTCCTCTCGTGGGAACAGTGACTAGCTGTTCCATGGCATTTGAATTTATGAACTCCAGGAACCGTTGGGCTAGAAAGTTAGGGCTTGAGTAATGTTCCCAGTCTATATTCGGGTAGTTGAAGTCACCCAATATGATGGTGTTTGGAGATACAGTTATACCCTCCAGTGTCTTCAGGAAGGCTGTGTGGGGTTCCTGAGTTTGAGAGGGTGGCCTGTAGCATGCTACAATTTGTAGAGCAGTTTTGCCTATGGTTAGTTGCACCTGGATGGTTTACCAACCTGGAGGTGTGGGTATCCTTTATGAATATGGATACACCTCCTTTTGTGGTGTGGTCCGGTTTTGGGGCCGGAACGCATGATATGAGGTAAAACCTAATAGTGCCGGGGTGCTCTCAGGAGCCTTGAACCAGGTTTCAGTTACAGCACAGACATCGATGTTCTCCATACTGAGAAGGGCCTCGAGTGCGTGCATTTTGAGATTTAGACTTCTGGCATTGAGCAGCATTACCCTCAGTTTCTTCCCATTTTTGTTTTCTAGGGTGGTAGGTTTAGAATTTGAGCCTTGCCTAAAAAAGGCACTATGGGGGTGGCAAGAGCCTTAGCCAATATCCGGAATCCCAGGGGTGACAGGTGCAAGCTGGGGATGGATAACAGGACAACCTGGTAAACACCAGATTCTAATTATGTGGGGGAGTGCTGCTTCCCCCACCCCTCCTCGCTAATTAAATATACTAACTCTGGGATCGCACATTTATAAGCAGATAAAATTATTTAACATATAAAAAGGCTTTCTGTACTTTATTTTAAACAGTGTGCACTTTAGAAGTCGTATTTCCGAACATTACTTTTCTTTAGTTATAGTTGACAGCTTCATCGGATGATCCCGATGTTGGCCAACTTTAACTGTTCGATGATTTTTATGATGAAAAGCCATTGCGACGAAAAGGAGTTTTGATTAGTAGTGTACAATGAAAAGCCGTTTCTTGGATGTTTCTTCAGCACTTAACCATAGACCCCAATAGTGGGCCTAGGGTTTTTATTTTGGCATTAATAACTGGCACTGAAGAGTGTACAGCTCCATATCAGTGAAAGCAGTCATTTGACTCAGGTTCAAGACTTCTTCCAGTTTTATGCAAATTCCTGTGGCCTGAAGTTATGAGACATCAAAAGCCAAGGATGTTATTAAGACATCTTTTGATGAGGCTAAAAGCAGCTTGTCAGATGGGGGCAAGCATCTGAAGTTTTTTCTCCAACAAGGACTATTTCACAATGGGTAATACCTTGGTAAAGATTGTATGAATAGAGGAGAGACCATACAGCACCACTTTCTACTGAACTTAATTCCATTTAAGCCCAGAAAAAAATGAATGAATCCACCGGATACATTCCAGACACTGGCATGCCAGAAGCTATCGATCATGTTCACCAACACATGTCCAGGAAATTTGTGGAGACCGGGCCATGACCTCCTAAAAATCACTGAATTAAATGAGGTACAAATGGAAAGAAGCTTATCCTCCTTTAAATAAAGGAAAATCAATAGCAAAAGTCTTCCCTTTCTTCAAAGGACAGACAGGGCATATGACCCTTTTATGGAGTACAGTCTGCACTTTTCCTAAGATCTTTGCCAAGATGCATTGGTCCCTAAAGGGAGGTCTTTCTATATAAGACCTAACAGTTCAAATATATGGCCATTCATGACTATATGAATAACCTTCTGGTCACTAATCGATTTACAGGTAAATACTGGGCAATCATTCAGGAGGCTATTGCACACCTAGACAATATCCAGACAGTGGCCAAAGGTGAGAATTAAACCCTGTAGTTAATGGCTTTCCAATCAACAGTAAACTCAGAGAATCACTCTCCCAACCACAGACACTTGTACACAGCAGTTAGCACTATGATTTCTAGGCTGGCAGAGTCAATACTTGGCAGTTAAAGTCAGAGGAGGTAACACAGCCTGATTCATAGGATCCTGTTCTCATTCTATATGGAAGTTTCTTCCTAGAAAGAGGCATTGTGGAGTGTCATTGAGATCATCTGCATTGATTAATGTCTACTCCTTTTGAAGTCCTTAATCAGGTCTTGGAGTCCTGATCAAACAGATATCCACTCTACAAAAGGACATCCAGAATGACCTGCCTAGGCTCACCATAAAGAAAGGAAAGTCTAAGGCATACCTTCCATTGCAGCTGCATTCCCAAGCCAACTGACAAAGTCCAGTAACTGCCAGTGTCAAAGTTCCAGCAGGCCACAAGAATATTCTTCTAGCTTCTCGACTGTCTGACCCACTACGAAGGACTGATATCCTGGCAGATGAGACAGACAATAGTGGATCGAAATGTCAGTATATCAGAGAATAGCAATCTTCCTAGTTTTGTCTGGAGCTTTGTATTTCTTACTGGAGGATAAGGTGGAAAGGCTTTGCAGTCTCTGTAATATATGCTGTGCTGAAAAGATCACACAGAAATCTGCCCCAGGACTGGCCAGGATGTCAAGCCACTCTGTCAGAGGCATTTACAGAGCATCATCCTTCTTATCATCAGTGAGAGAGTAATCCAGATGCTTCCATATTGTATGCATGGTATCCTTAAGGACAGTCCATGGCAGAGTGGATGTTACCCCTGCTTCCTTCCCATATTGGTTATAGCAATTCTGGTGACAAGAAAGAGTGGCTACAGGGTAAGCCATAGTAGAATTCATCATCCTGATAGTCTCTGCCATAAGGAAGCCATCTGGGAGGAACTTGGAATCTTTGTCTGGGGGGAAATGAAAATTATATATTTACCATAAAGATAGA
Organism: Protopterus annectens; assembly: GCF_019279795.1. Lineage (NCBI taxonomy): Eukaryota > Metazoa > Chordata > Ceratodontiformes > Protopteridae > Protopterus > Protopterus annectens. The sequence continues at coordinate 1,218,314,409 of NC_056744.1, forward strand.
AATGCATGGCTGTGGTTCATCTTGCTTTGCTTATAGGAGTTTAACATAGATTCTCAGTCATGTCTGCACCGATGCCAACTTTCCCATGCTTTAACTCCTCACAATTCACATAATGCCATGCATGTCACAGTCTCTGCAGTTTGCAATTCAGCGTGCACAGACCACAGTTATTAGATAACACTCACACCCCACCAGATAGGTCAGGGAATAGTGGGTAGGAATGTAGAGGTGAAGGATCATAACCATGCAAATATACCATTATGGTAAGTACATAACTTCTATATATGTTATGTTCTGGTTCATCCTCCTTCATTAATGGGACAGATTCCCTAACTAACCTAGATAGCCTAAGAAAGAATATCAAGGACTACTGCAAACCCAAATTCTGCTCATGACAAGACAACATCCAGCTTATAGTGCTTTGCGGTAGTGACCACTGAAGACCAAGAAGCAGCTACACAAATATCTCTACTGACAATAACACAGGTAGTAAATGAAGTGACTACTGCTCTAACTAAATGCACCCTCAATTCACCATTTACCTTGTTTTTGACAGATGAAAGAAATGCAATCTGAAAGGCATCTTGACAGTATGGCTTTAGAAACCTTTGTACCCAATTTAGAATCTGCAAAGGAAATGAAAAGTTGTTGATCTTTTCTAAAATCCTTAATTCAGTGAAGGCTGAAAGCAAAATATACTCCTGTGGTTAGTTATTTGGAAATAAAACCAGAATATTCTTAAAAATGCAAGAAATGGGGGACTGATACATGATGCTCAGAATGTACTTAGCAGAAATAGTTTCTACAAGAAAAATCATTTCCAGGAGAGTTCAGCCTTTGAAGCTTGTTTAAATGCATGCCAGGTCAATTGTTTCAGTACAAATGAGATCCAGGGTGGAACAGGTTGCTGGACTGGAAATTTGAGAAGGAAAACTCCCCTCAAGTATGTTTTACACACTTTAGTGATGCCAACAAAGAGTTCTGCTCTCCTAAGTGAAAACTGTGTATACGTGTTAGATGAACATAAATAGAAGGGAAGCTTAGCCCCATTTCAAATATGCCAGTTTGATAATCCAGCACTAAAGGAATCAGAATGGAAAGGGGATTCCCAACTTTCTCCAACATACACACATACACACTGCATAATGTATACATCTGTTTTTTGTTAGGATTTTCCTGGTGCTGGACTTCTAGGTAGAAACAAGAATACAGACCATCTTGTCAGAGTAAAAAGGGTCCCTAACCATTACTGGAAGTGGAGATACCGTGATAGAAGCCAAAGAGCCTGAAGGCCTTGGTGAAGCTTTCCAGACAGATGAGACAAAAGGTTCTTGGAAGGTCTCAGTATGAGAGGCTTATGCAGGAGGTGACACCATAGCAGGGGAAACTACATGTTGATGCTAAAAATGGGGGAATGGGAATAATATTTATTTTCTTTCATTGAACTTTCTAATAGAACATTCATATTAAGGGAAAGGCATATAGACTTGGAGGCCACTCCTAGACTAGCATGTCCCAAGCCTGCTGTCCTGGAGGATGGATCCGGGAAAATAAGTTATTATACTTGATATTGGTGGGGGCTGGTAAACAAATCTTGACAATGCTTACAATATCAGTGAAAGAGAAAATTCACCACTGACCAACAGAGTGACCACTTGTAAGGCATCAGCAGACACCTGCAGAACTAGTCTGCCAAAGATCTGGCTTTCCTTGATAAACTGGTGACTATCAGAAGGCAGTTAGAAAATGTCACCTCCTGCCAAAGCCCCACAGCTTCTCAACACAGGACATAAATGGATCCAATAAGGTTTGTTGGTATTCCACACTACTACCATACTGAAGCAGTATATGGCTATCACTCCATGAGGAAGGAAATCTTGGAAGGTCACCAGTATGACAATAACAGTCCTCATCTCAAAAATGTTGATGTGCAGACTAGCTAATGTTTGTGACCAGTCAGTGAAAAGTGCCTAGTGACTGCCTCTAGGGGATTAGGAAGAAGGACTGGACTGTCCACAGAAAATCCAGATTCAGACAAATACTAAGTGAGGTGCACTCGACATGACTTGGATATCTTGGAACTTTCTCCCCAATGAACTTTCCTCACTTCCCTCTGTATCACTTTTCAAAACCAAACTGAAACTTTTCCTCAAAAGACACTGGTTGTGCTCCTGTACTGAACCTGGCTGATCAACTAGCTCTTCTTACTACATTCAGCCTACTATCTTTTTCTTAGTAATCAACTTCCTTATCTTAATAACAGCAAACCTTCTCCTTCTACATACTATTCCTTATATCTTCTTAATGACATTAATGGGAATACTTTTGAACTAGTTAATTGTATATAATCAGCTGCCTTACTCACTTGCATATCATGTGCTGAAACTGCATGTGCATTATACTACTTATACCTGATTATTTTCCACTATGTTATTTACTTCTGACCTCTCGGTTATGTCTTACTAATGTACCTGCACTGTGCATTGTTTACCTTAATTTGTATATGATTTTGTCATTGTTTTTCATCGGAGCTTTTCTCCCCGGGCCTCTACTGAAAATGGACATATATCCAGATAGACTAGTCCGGTCAACAAATGTAAAATAAAATAAAATAAAAAAATAATCTTGATTGGTGCTGTGAGAGTCTGAGGCCTGGTTCCACTGATCTGCAAAATTCCACTGGAAGATCCACATATGGAACACTGCATAGAGAAGCAGAAATACTGTAGCCACTATCTCCTCAGAGCCCTGATGTACATGTCTTCCATCATCAGAGGGTACTGAAAAATGTCTGAGAAACACTGTAAATCAAGGAAAGGCCTATGAGAAGAAATCAACCTGGCAGAACTTGTTTGGGAATGTGGTAAGGAAGCAAGATGCACTTTGCTTATTGAAGAAGTACTGTCCCTATGTAATGCACCTGCTCTTGTTCTTAATGGAAGAAGTTCATCCACAACTTGCACTGAGATTTTTTGTACTTTTTTAAACACCTTTATTCAGTTATGACTTAAGACGTAGGCAAATGCACATTAACAGAAAAGAAAACAAACAATTTTAACATTTTCCATTTAACTACAATACACATCACATATATTTTCTTTAATACTATCATCAGTCCAACATTACAAAAATTTGCTGAATTCCTGCCTTACCTTAAAACTCTGAACTTATGCATGCATTGTTCACATAATTTACATTTACTTCTGTGTAACTTGCTCCTTCCCTTTTCTAAAGATCCCTGTTCCACTTCTTTTATGTCTTTTATAGTATTCAATACTTTGAATACAGTTGGTGTAGACTTTAATTTCCATTTTCTAGTAAGCTTTTTAGGCAGTCAAGCAGAATTAAAACTTAATAAGGCCTTAGTATATCTAGGCAATTTAGATCCTGTATCCCAGCTGAGAAGAATCAGCCATTTCCTCACCCAATATTTCTGATAGAGTACTCGGTACTTTTCTGTTATCGGGGCAACAGCTGTAATGAGCTGTTGGAAGGTTAGCACGCAGTCGCAATGATCCATAACATAACGTCTTCTCTGTTATATAGAGGAAGATGATTTGCACACGTCATTTAGCAGGAAATGTTTTACAGCAACCTTACCTAATATGGTTAATGCTCCCGTCTCCGGACTTTACCAGGTACCATTATTTTAGCACTGCTGCCAGTAGCAGGAAATACACGCAGTAACAATATTTAGTAAATTAGTAATTGGAAAGTACTTCTGTGCATTATCAATGACGGGATCATTACAAACAGCATTAGCATAACCACCCAGTGGCAAACCATGCCGTGCAAGTATACGGAGACAAACTTGGTCAGGCAACAGGTCGATTCGATATGACCTAACAACCTTCCACCTTTGTAACAGCAATTACCAACACAAAATGGTACATATGTGTTTTGTGTTGACTACTCTCTTCCACATTTTACAACAAAGTACAACAAATTTAGGTAGTTAGTTGGAACTGTGAGAGAGTGTTATTAACAAGGAGTCAACGGTTACAGACTTTTAGCAACATTACATTGCCTGCTTTATGAAAAGCACGTCCCCTTTGCTGATGTCCCTCTAAAACAGTAACCTTCACTGATGTGGTGTAAGAGTAAGGGACTTAGAATGCGAACGGGATACAGTAGTTTGAAAATTGTCCTTGCTCCTTTTTTGGTCCACAAATTGAAGTGGAAATCTGTTGTCAGAAAAACTGAGGGCTGTTTCCACATCAGTGGCAGCAGAGCAATCTGTGCGACCGCATGCTGATCTTCCAACAGCTCATTACAGCGGTTGCCCCGATAATGGAAAAGTACCGAGTACTCTGTATGGAAAATTTGAAACCTCTCAACTCAATACCCTCCCAAAACATATGTTCCCAGTTACCTCTTTCTTCTCCAACATGCCTCCAACATTTTTATCTACCTAAGGAAAAATTATTTGATACAAAAATACTTATGGAAACACTTTCAAGATACTAAACGTTCTAAACATGGTTTAGAAGGGACTGGGGACTGGGGAGTCATACATATGTCTTACCATTGTTTTCTTGTAAATTGCTTTTCCTGTCTCTTACCCCAATCTTTTGTAACCTCTCTGATTATTATATTATCAAATAATATTTCATATGCCCTACTAATTATCACTTTAGCTGCTTCTGTTACTAGATTCAACTAAAATCTCTACCAGAGCAGGTCATTCACTTAAAATTCCCCTATTTCTTTCTCTTTCCCTGCAATCCAAATGTCATCTTGGCCTCATCCCACTCTAGTACCCTTTCTGCTTGAGTTGTTTGCTCCCAATATTTTGGTCCTTTGCCAGGTTTCTTCAGTAAATTCCCACCCCCTCTTGCCTATTTTCTGTACCCCTACTTGCAATCATTCATACTGGCAAAATCTAATTTATCCATGCGCACACTGGCTTAGTTCTTAGAATACTTTCTGCTACTTTAAGAATAGTATATTCTATATGGTTGTTATTATTCTCCTTAAGGATCTGCATCCAAAATCCCACTCTCTCTCTCTATTTCTTGACTTTCCCCCTTGCTTCTTCATCATCCCTTTCCACATTGAGTTATAACCTTCTGCTTGTGTTATGTATATGAGCCTGAAATGTGTAACTCTGAAGTATCCCTTCAAATTAATAGTAAACCTAAACAGCATTGTTCTATTGGAAGGATCAATGCATCCCACTTAATTCTTGCCCTCTCAAATAAATTCCTTACATTCTTTAAATTCTTTATTAATTATTGTCAACAAATCCTCCTCAGGTTGATAAAATTATGCCTGACTTATGTGCAATACTAAAAGGACTGAAAACATTCTCACTGTTTGTATCTTACCATCCTTATGAATAAATAAGACTTTCCTGTTTCTCATATTTGTATTACTTTTTGTTTAGTCTCTTCCCACATAACCTTAGCTGACATAACAGAAGCCTTTTTAATCAATACTCCTAAATACTTCATCTTATCTTGTCCCCATAAGTACGGGCATTGCTGAACCAATTTGTGTGGGAGTACATGATTTATAGCCATAGCATTTATTTTACCTTCATTAATTTTATATCCCCAAAAGACTTTAAACTGTTACAAAATGTTCCACAACACTGAGGTATTCTTATCTGGATTTATCATGTACAAAATAATATCACCTACAAATAAAGCTAACTTTTCTCGATTACCATACCAATTATATCCATTTATTTCTGAGTCCCTTACTTTGCCAGTTGTTTTAAATATAAAGTAAATAACAAAGGACAAGGGGGGACATCCCTGCCTGGTTCCTCTTTCCAAACACAGATTATATGAGAGTAACCCTCCCACCTTAATTCTTGTCTCTGATCCTTCATATACCCTTCTAATTAACTTTTATTATTGTAACAAGGAACACAAATGCTTCCACTGCCCTACTCATAAAATCTCAGCATACTCTGCCAAATACTTTCTCTGAATCAAGACCCCTAACAACAGAGGTATTTTATTGCGTTCTGCTTCCATCTGGATTATCATTGTTCTATTAATGTTGTCAAATGTTTGCATTCCTCCACAAAAACATACTGATCCATATCTATCAATTTTGTCAACACATTTACCATTCTTTTAGCTAGTATAGACATAAACACTTTATAACCATGGTTTAAAATTGAAATAGGTCCATATGAAGCTGGGTATGAATGGTCTTTGCCATCTTTAGGTAGCACAGCCACTACAGCTTTCTTCCAAGATGTTGGTCCTTCTCCTTTTATAATTCTGTTAAACAAAATATTCCAGATTGGTATCCCTTTTTTCCCTCCTAATTTCCAAACTTCCACAGAAATACCATCTTTTTCTGGAGACTTTCTGCAAGACTGATTATACATCACTGTATTTATCACATCACCACCTATCTTAACTGTTAGCTGCTGAGCCTCGTGTGAAGGCTGCCAGCCTAGGTATATAGAATGTTGTATATAATTCTAGGTCATTGTAAATATTAATGTAATCCACAGGCTTGGTTTACAAATGTAAAGAGAACTATATGTTATGATTAAACTATATGTTGTACTGAGCTTCAAAAATGTAGCCACAGTGCACTCTGCTGGAAGAAAGCTGATAAGTCAAGCATTGTATGACTGCTTGATCTTAAGCTCGGAGACAGGATGTCTGGGCTAAGGAATTCTTTCTATTGTCTTAGGACAAGAGTTAATTGCTAAGGTTTTACATGTAAAATGTCTTTTATTGCTGTGGCTTCCTGCAGGTGCATTTTACAAAAAAGAAATGTAAATTTTGAGTTTCTGTTAGCCTGGGAAACCAAATCAGAACTGTTAAGAATGATGCACTCTGAAATGACTCAGCAGTACTGTGTTATCATTTAAGACTCTCTCTGAGAGAAAGGGAAGAGCATTTTGGATTTTGTCCGAAAAACATCCACACACCAGCACTCTGCCTTTGCTTTGTAAGTAAGATATTTATTTAGAACAGTGATTTCTATTAGAGGTAGATAGAACTAGCCAGATTAGTCTAGCTGTTTTCTATATTTATGTCAGACTATTCTACAGTATTATTTTAAAGCATTTTCCTTTGATTTCTGAACTCTGTATTAGCACTGTGTTGAATTGATGATTATTGTCTTGTGTTTTTATTATTTATTATTAAATATTTTAAACCTTTCAACCGTGGCTGTTTTGCGTAGAGATAATTTAAGCTCTTGGAGTACATTGCATGTATTTAATGCTACTGTCCAAGCCACTCCAATAGTCTTGCTGTTCAGCACACTTACTAGTTGGATAACAGTAATATTACACGGTAAAATTGGTCACCCTTTGGGAAGGGCTTTATTAGTAGCTGATATTAGTGGTTGCTGGCAGTGCTTTCTAGCCTATAGTCTGGAGAGAATGGGCATTGCTGGAGAACCTGTGCCAGCCTTTCCCAGGAGTGTCTGTGTGTTGTTTATAACTCATATCTCAAAGTGTGTGTGTGTCAGCTACTTGGGCAGGGACACAAAGCACTGGTTGGACAGAGAGGGTGCTGGAGGTTTTGGCTTGACCACTAGGCTGAGATCTGGACCCTACAGCTGTGCCAGTGGGGAGTCTTATTGGGGATCTGGTGAGAAAGGGAGATACCAGCCCCAGACTGACTGTGATCTCTGTGTGCTCCTAAGGGAAATTGTACTTTACTGTGTGTGTTCTTGTTATCCTTCCCAATGTGCACGCCCCTCACTGGTGCTAGAGGTGAGGGTTAAGGCTCCTTGATTACTGGGCCAGTGCACGGGTGTCACACCTCATCTATCTCTATATATTTACATCTTCCATACATATACATATTTCCATTTGTACTCTTTCTTGATTTTCACATTTCTCTGCTTTATACAAATTTTCATAACATTTCTGGAATACCTCTAAAACCTCTACAGGATCTATGCTTATTTTTCTTGTTACAGGTTCCCTTAATTTGGCAACAATCCTTGTGGTCTGGAGGTATTATCAAAAACTATTTGCTTAACTGTAATCTTTCTAAGTGAATGCATATTATCCAGATGCTCCCTTATTTCTCTTTAGTACTCTGCATTTGTTCTTCCTCTTGTTCTTCAAGATTCCCATTATTCTGCAATACTTTAAAGTTGTCAGCTTTATCTGCAACAAGACCCACTAACAACAGAGGTATTTTTTTACATTCTGCTTCCATTTGGATCATCATTGTTCTAGTAATGTTGTCAAATGTTTGCATCCCTCCACAAAACCACACTGATCCATATCCATCAATTTTGCCATTCTTTTAGCTAGTATAGACATAAACACTTAATAACATTTGTTTAAAATTGAAGTGGGTCTATATGAAGCTGGGTATGAATGGTCTTTGCCATCTTTGGGTAACACAGCACCCACAGCTTTCTTCCAAGATGCTAGTGCTTCCCTCCTTTTATAATACTGTTAAACAAAATCTTCCAGATTGCTATCATTTTCATCCCTCCTAATTTCCAAACTTCCACAGAAGTGGACCACTTATCTTAACAGTTAGCTATTGAGCCTCGTCTGTCTCTAATTTTGATATAATTAAGTCTTCCATAAATATTTTCATTTGTACTCTTTCTTGATTTTCACATTCCTCTGTTTTATACAAATTTTTATAAAATTTCTGGATCTTTATTTATTTATTTATATTTTTGTTACAGGTTCCCTAAGTTAGTTAACAACCCTTTGAATGTTCTGTTGCCCAAGTAATTGAGCTGAACGTTTTCTGCCCTGGAGCTATCAAAACCAGTTGCTTAACTGTAATCTTTCTAAGCTCATGCATATTATCTAGATACTCCCTTATTTCTCTTTAATACTCTGCATTTGTTCCTCCTCTTGTTCTGTGAGATTCCCCTTATTCTGGAATACTTCAACCTTTGTCAGCCCCTTTAAGTAACTTCTATTACTTCTTAACCCTAGCTCTTTCTGTTTTATTTTGATCCTGTTTTCATTTTATCTCAGTCACTAGCTATAACGTCTGAAGATATTTCTATCTTCCATAATAAATCTGAAATAATTTCTACTACCCATTCCTTAAATTCCTCTTTTTTAACAGGTAGGTGGGAAAGAGACAGTGTCTCATTTTTACTTCATTACCCTGCATTTGTATCTTAAATGTTATTGGTGCTTGATCAGAAATAGTTATTGGATATGTGTTGAAGCTTTCAATTAAATGCACATTTGCATGTGAAATATAATTTCTGTCTAGTCCAGCCCAGCTATTATACCTTGGGGAATAATATACAAATTCTGTTTGAGTTCCTACTATTGAATTCACATCCTGCATACCAAATATTTTCATAAATTTCTTTGGAAATCTACCCTCTTTTGTTATATTGTTCCTTCTACTTCCCTGATGCATTTTCACTATTGCAAATCAAATTCCAGTCCCCAGCTATAAATAATTTTCCCTGCTGGAAGCTAATTAATTCTCCCATAATTTTCTTATGCTCCATAATAGCATTTTTTGGTGGAATATAAATACATGCCATTGTAATCTTCCTCCATTGCCAATAGCCCCTTACTACCAGAAACAAGACACTGTGTCTTTTTCCCCATCTATCACTACCTCTATCATTTAGTATAATTACTCTATTTTCCTCTATCCCTGATATTCTGCTGTATAATCATTCTGAAATCCTCTCTTTGTCAAACTCCCATGCTCATTTCTTTCCAAATGTGTCTCCTGCAACATTGCTATTTGTACTTTGCATTTCATGATATTATTTAATACTCTTTCTTTTTTTATCTATGCCTGTAATGTCATTCACATTCCAGGATAATATGGACAGCATAGCCATCTTGATAAAAAGCTATACTTCCCACATTATACATGATAGTGTTTTTTTTTTTTGAATATCTACTTCTAGCTTTTGTGTTACATACATATACTGTTTGGTAGATTGATCTTTTGTACAGTTGTTTCTTCTCATCTCCATTTCAACCTATGTCATTTTTCAAGACATTGTTTTAAAGAGATTCTCAAACAAAAAACATAAGTACAAAACACCTACATCCCCTATTAACTTAGAACAAACACACAAAACTATGTACATCATCAAAACATAAAGTTAAACTCTATAGAAAGGAACAAGTGATGGCTGCACATACAGGCATTACCTAACTTAAAATTAAGGTTACCCATACTAAAGCTCATGCTATAGCCTGTGTTCCCACTTACATTGATTGCTGTCTGTTCTTTTCTTATATTTCTTCCCCTCCTAGATATGACAAATAGCTTGTGTGCTTTCAGAAAACCTTAACTTTTAACCCAAAAAGTGTACTAGATATCTTTAAATAAAACTAAATTGTACACTGTTCTATTATCTGCATTAAAGTATTATGGCTGCTAGGGAGGTTGTTACCTCTTATTTACTTCCTATAATTTCAAACTTATTTTTTTCACTGAACTGCTTGCCATTGTACATTTAAATTTTGCATTTCCCCCAGCAAAGAATACTCATATTTCTCAAGATTAACTGATTGCACCTGCAGACATCTTGTATTCATGGAACTGTACTCAGCAATGAGTCTTTGTTAGTTTCACTCAGAAAGGAATGCATATCTTGACTCTACTGAACATTTGACAGTGTAAAACAAACAAGCTAATATATTTCCAGTTGTAAGAAGCTTAGCATTTTCATGGCTTTCATCATTTTGTCTTATTTTTAAAGCCTACATACTTAACAAAAACACCTGTTTAGAGCTTAAGCCATAGGTAGTATACATTCATCCTTATAAAATAAAAGGGAAATACCCTAATTCTGTATATAATATGGTTAGTGCACTTTTACACCCCACCACCACCCCAGCAGTCCAAGATCACAGCACATTAAACTTGCTTTTGTTCTGCCTTTTTCTCTCGTTATATTATAAAACCTATATTTCTTACAACTAAAAAGAACTTGTTAACTTTAATATCTTTAACCCATACAACAGTCAACAAAAAGACTCCCTTCACATTTAAAAGACCCCTGAAAAAACTACAACAAAACTATTTTACTGTATATAACATGCAGTTTATATCATGAAATATTTTATACAAATACTAATAAGAACAAAAATTGTTATACTTACAGTGAGTTTTCCTTCTTCTAGTGTCCTTCTAAACATTAATGATCTAAAGTGGGGTACATGTTTTATAGTCACTCACAAGTATAACAAAGTCAATAAATGTCCCGTATTTTTCTGCACTTTTACTTGCAAAACTGGATTTCATAAATGAGATAAGATGCTTTATAGTCTTCCATTTATTCACCAGTTTCAGAGTTGTTGGTTTTCTTTCTATCTCCATCTCCCAGCATCAGACTCTAATTCGAGTTCAAGGTACTGTTGATTTCTCTAGTCAACTCCTGTGTTTTTTCTTTCTCTTAAGTATTTTCCTTTGGTACACTGGAAAAGGTCGCACTGACCAAGTCTCTCTATGAACCTTACCATCAGAAGAATGAGCAGCAGAGTCCCCTTCTGCTTGCTGACTCACTTTTTGTTGGATAAACTTTTTTACTTCCTCCTTAGCCTGTTCTATATCAAAAAATGACTGCTATTCCGGGAAAAAAACACTTTGAAGATAGATTGAGACAGCAGCTTGAATCTCGTGTCTGCCTCTTGACAGTCTCTGATTACTGAGATAAATTTGATTGTCCTCTGCCTGGTGTACAATGAATAATCATTTTATAAAAAACACTCTTGTCACCAATTTTTAATACTTTGCTCTTCTACCAAAACTTTGTCAGTATGGTATAATTGCATTTTTTGCTAATATAGGTCTTGGCTGCTTTCTCATGGCCAGGTTTGGAGCACACACTCAATGTGCCCTTTCAGTTAATAAATTCTGCTGTGGAGCATAAGTCTGGATGCTTATTTGTGCTTTCATAAAATTAATACAGTCTGTTCTTTCCAGTTTCTCTGGTACAGCAGAAAATCTCATGTTTTCTCTCTGTGCATCCTGTCTTCTAACAATTTTTTTTTTAAGTTTTCTTGGGATACCTCATATTCATCCAGCTTTTTCTTCACGTCATTCTCTGATATTTGTAGTTTTATCAGTTTCTCTGAATGGCTGGTTAAAGCTTTTTCTATTTTTACAGCCTTTGTTGTTTGAATGTATATACTTCTTCAGTGTTTCATTTATTTTAATCACCTCTGAGTACATCTGATTTTTTTTGTCTAAATTACTGGAATCCATCTCTTGAACGAAAGTTGAACCTTAAACTGTTTTTTTGCTAAACAGCTGCCAAATCCTTCCCAGACAGTGTTTTCTCTTCAGCTTTTCTGGTTACTCTTTTTTCAGGTTTTTCCTCATTTCTACTTTGCTGGCATTCAGGCAGTGTATTTTGATACATGAGTCCACTGAAGATTTCCTTTCCTTCCTGTGAAGAACTCTGAAGGGAGAAGAGGAAGAAAACTCCTTTGAATGATCCTTACATTTAGGAGGTTTGAACCTATCTTACGTAGTCTTCTTGTTGTACTTACCTGGTCAAGATGTAGAAGATGAAAGTTTCCACAAAGAATCAAAAGGTTTCAGCAACACTTTCAAAATCAGCTTGCTTTTCCTGTCTATAAGCCTGCAGGAGAGACACTTAAAAAATCCAGCGTTTTTCATTATACTAGTCTAAACAACACCAAAAACAAAATCAAGTTATGAAACTTTGAGAGAGAGACAGAGAGAAATATATAACTAATAGGGTAGAAAAACAATCTAAGATGATTTGATCAGACACAGAAACAACTGCTAAAGAAAGTGGCACCAGCTAACAGTGAAGATGGAGCACATACACCGAAACAAATCAAAAGTAAGGAAAGATCTTACCAAAGTTTTGGCAAACTCGTTCAAGATTGAAAGAAGCAACTTTTGGATAAAAGAAGAACAATCTTTTCTGAAAAGGAATAGTAAAATCATGGCTACAGTTCAGTGAAGCTTGTGGTTATCAGTTATAATGCAAATGCAATAAGTAGCTAATACGATCTGGAAAGACATCAGCGAGCAACACTTTATAGGAATGGTGAAGATAGGTACAAGTGCAGAGGAGACAGAATTAGACTCAAAGTCCTATCAAAGAAAGATGAACCAGACAATGGCAACTATCAAATCATTTTTGAATGACATCATGACAGATGATATTCTTTTTTAGACAGTCTCCAGTTGATGGACATTAGAAAATGACATATCAGTCCTAGAATCCAATTGAATTAAGGTTATTCTTAAATGCCAGGAAGTCTAAACAATAAATTGCCTGATTTTGAAGCACTCCTGCATTTGGAAGACATTCATGCCTGCATAGTTACTGAAACTTGGTTTAAATGTAAAGAGAGCACTCCATCACTTTTCATTTTAGGCACAGTAGCAGCTGTGGTGAAGTCTCCATATTGTCAATGGACATATTACCTCCCTGCAGATCCTAGTCTCAAACTGAACTCATGCAATTACAGATCACTTTATTTAGAATTAATTATAAACTAACAGCTTGTTACAAAACACCTGCTTTATTCTCTGACAACCATATAAGATTCCTCAGTGTTCTAAATTACCTCCCTATCAGCAAAAGTTTCTTTATTTTGTGTGACTTTAGTCTTCAACAAACATCTATACCTCCAATGTAAGATATGCCGAACAGTTCCTAAAATAAACAAAAAATTCCCATAAGCAAATGGTAAATAAACATACTAGATGACACATTCTTACAAATATGTACACCTTTGGCATTACTCCACTGGTGTCTTCTCCCCTGTGAAATCTGACCATACACTTGTCACTGTCTCCTTTAAACTCACAAAAGCTCTTAACAGCAAACGCCATTGAACTTAAGGACTGCAAACATGCCAACTAACATATTATGCAATTAAATATTAAAATTCACTTATGACTGCACTTCAGACCTTAAAACTCATTTAGAATAATGCATAGCACTAGCATTCCCTACCAGAACCAAGTATCACAGGAAACACAAAAACAAACCACCTTAGTCATCCACTGCCATAAATAGACTATACAACAAAAAAAGAAACTTCTTAAATTATTTACTAGAGCCAAAACCTATCTTCTCAATAATATCAAAAGTATTGGGGGAAAAATAATAAATAAAAACCGAAGAACACTCTCAGGTTCATTAAAGCACCTCAAAGGTTAGGCTGGCATCTGAAGCCAAAGATAATTATAAATCCTTCTTTATTTATATTAGGAAACTAAAAAAAAGAAAAATCCTACATTGCTCAGAACTTAAACATAGTGGGGCACTGCAAATATCCTTGCAAACAGCTTTAGTGCCAACTTTATCTCTGAGACATCTTTACAAAAGCCCTGAAAAATCTATATTCCTTACACGTCCTATTATCTCTAAAGATTATTTACTGAAAGTGCAAACCAAGACCAAAAATATTTCCTCCATGGGACCTGACAATATACTGATTTGCTTAATTAATAGTGTTAAACATGCCCTTGCAGACATATTCCTCAAACTGTTTAGCATATGTTTAGCTACTGGTTTTGTCTCTAATGAGCAGTGCACAGCAATGGTATTCACCTCCGTGAAGATGGCCTTACAACCTACATGAGTAATTACAGACTTATCAGTTTTACAAGCCTCATCTGCAAAGCCACGAAACATATTATAAGTGATCTCATTGACTGTGATAGCAAGAATCGTGTTAGACTTGACCCCCAAAAGTTTGGTTTTGTGAAAGATTGATTCTGTCTATTTAATCTTATAAATTTATTTGACAGTTTTACAGAGGCTGTATAGGGTAGTCATGCAGTGTATGTGTCATACCTTGACCTGGTTAAGGCCTTTGATATCATTCTCCAAGCTAGCATCGTGCAAAAGCTAAATGCTTTAAAAATCAACCCAATTGTGATAAGATGGATAGCAAACTGTCTGAAATACAGAACTCGCACAGTGTGATTTGCAGGTACCTGATAAGAAAGTATAAAAGTGATCAGTGGTGCGCCTCAGGGTTCAGTGCTGTAACATCTCCTTTTTGTTGTTTTCCTTTCAGATCTCCAAGCAGAGAGCCAAGAACTCTGGCTAACAAAGTTTGCAGAGTATTGCAATCTGGGGTTTAAGTCCCCCTATGACACCTTAACATGCCAGAATGAACTTAGCATAGTGGACCCTTGGTGTACTAAAAATGGGATCAGCCAACTGCTAAGAAGAATAATATCATTACGTTTGGTAGATAACTTCTCATCTCATCATACTGTGTGGACAGCAAGCCTCTACTAAATGAAAATGTAGTGAGGAACCTAGGTACTTGGGTTGATAGCTCCCTCTCTTTTGACTATCATGTAAAAACGTTTGTCTGAAAATCCTATCATTTAGCCCATCTAATTAATTTTTACTTATTTATTCATTCATTCATTCATTCATTCATTCATTCATTCATTCATTCATCCATCCTTTGGTAACTGGGAAAGTTCAACTGAGCCAATGACCCATTTCCAGTGGAGGCACTAGGAGAAAAGCTTCACAACAGATTCAAAAAGGTTTGCCAAAGGAATGTCATCAAGGTCTGAAGAGGGATGTATATCACTAAATATATCAAACAAACTGAAAGAACCTGAAGGTTCCTAACCAAAAAGTTCACAGGCCTGTATTCCCTGAGATAACTAGAGAGATTAAAAGCTATATCCCTTTATCTGGTGTCCTGTAGACTTTTCAGGGACAATCTCTGTCTTGCTCACTGTGTCATTAGAGACTCAATTGTCCTGGAAGTCCTTTTTCTTTGCATGTCCAATATCTTCACCAGTACTAGAACCAGAGACCTAAATGCTCACAAACATAAATAAAACACAGTAGAATGACAGAATTATAACCCAGCACATCAAAAACATCTGGAATAAACTTTTCCTGCGTGGTAAGCAGTGCAATTCACTATCATTCATTAAGCATAATTCAGATAACTGAGTGGGTATTAACAAATTTATTACAGGGTTATGATATGGCCTTTCTGGAGAAAGGAGGTGCTGCTTGAATGAGATTATTGGCAAAGTGAGAATGGTCATGAGACTTTGTGGCCATGGAATCTCTATGAATCTATACGTTTTCCATGCCCGTCTCAAAGACAAGGATCTCTGAGTCCTCGGGATCAGCTTTCCTAGTTGAGTAGGAGGAAGGGGAGACCATCTTCTTGCCTTAACTCCAACAGAGTACTGCATGGGCTTACCCAGTTAAAGAAGCAATAAGCAAGAAGTGATGGGGTCCTGACAATGGAGAAAGTGCAGGTCAGAGGTGGCACTGCTTGTGCAGAGCTCAATCTAATACCACTGTGCTTCCTGAAGATAAAATATCACATCCACTGATGCTCCAGAATGCATTCAAACTTCCAATGTGATTGCACCTATTATGCCTCTCTTGTTAGCAAATGATGGGTATGAGCTTGAATCCATTGAGAGGGAACCTATGACTTGTGAACATGGTTAGGCTGCCTTGCAGACAGACTTAGCAACAGAAGGGAGTGACCAATATATGAATGCCAACTGCCTTAGCTTCTCATATCAGCCCAGCACCAGCCAAGCATCATGGAAGAAAATGTGCTTCTAGTTCCCTCCACAGAGCATACTTCACAGCAGCCATCTTAAAAGAGTTAAAGTAAGCCTCAAGCTTTCCCTGCTTCTCCTGTTGGTGATATGATTGAAGCACTGGTACTTATGCAATGTTTCTCTTCATGCTTCATTACCATCCTTACTAAGCAGTAGAGACTATGCCAGTGCATGTCTTGAATAGGGATCTTGCAAACACGGGAACACAGGTTGAAGCAGTTGCAGTAATGAAATATCCCACACACTTCAATCTGTGTGTTCTTGAAATAAGTGTAATACAGTGAAACATACTTCCACTCCATGCTCTGTTGGATTTCCTGAAGTCCAACAGATTGAAACAACTTCCACCTTATCAAGGTAGGCTATCCTGTTATTAGACTCCCTAGTTGTAGGTCGTGGAATACGCCATTTTTCTTCCATGTTTGTATTGCTTTCACTAAGGCTTGGTCAGGCACAGCACTTTTTTTGATCATCTGAGTATTTGAACAACAGCTGCCGAGCCATGACAGCGTTCGCTGATCTTTTACTGTTACCTCATTAGAATCTGATACCTACTATTGTTGCCTCTATATTGGTTTAAATATTCAGCACAATGTGATGCTTATATGTAAATCTGCTGCATTTATATTTAACAGTTGTATCTGCATAAGTGAGCTCTATGTCATATTGAGTTAACCTGGGACACTTCTAAGGCATTTAATCTGTGCAACCTGGTATATCACAGTGTATTAGCAGCTTAAACCTACTCCTCTCAGCTATTGCTCTGCATGCTCACCCTTATCTCCTGCTGTTACCAAGCTCCCTTCCTGATTTATTTGCATTTTCTCCCTTCCTACACTTTGTCATGCTCATGCCTATCCTAGCCTCCAGCCTCTCCCTCTAGCTCTCCTGATTTCTTAGCTTGTTCTTTTAGTATTACCTTTGCATCCCCTCTCTCAGATTAAATTACTAAACAGTTTTTTTCTCCCTTACAGCTTGCTACATCCTGCCCTCCCATCTCCCAAGGCATTTCTCCCTCTCACCACCTGGAACTATCAACCTGTGACAACCAAATTAAACCAAAAAGGGTTCCTATTAAAGAAGGATAAGAAACCTGCTGCCGCCTAAAGTTATGCCAGTGTACGTGCTTCAACTATTGTTTGCCTTTTTCTCTGCTTACATAGTCTGCCTAGTGTTGTGCCTCTCTGTGCATTGCTAGCAACCTGCCCTCATTCCCCATTTTCTCCCTCTTCTCTCTTCAGCTGCAATTACCTAGGTCTGCCACTAGGTGGTAGTGCAAACCCTTCCTTCCCTAACCCTAACCTCAAGTGCTCTAGGTTTGAGTTAGGCTTTCCCAACTATAGTTAGTGTTTAGCATCACTCTGTAGCTCACTCTTTGCATTGGTTACAATCCATATTTACCCCAAAAACAATTGTATCCCAGCTTTCCCTTACCCATGCTGTCTTATTTCCTTACTGCTTAACTTCCAATTCCACTGATTGTTCCTGTAGGCTTCCTCCTCTCTCAGCTCTTCCTGCTCCGTTCGCCCTGCGGGCTCACTCCACTCCCCTACACTGCCCCCAATTTCCACCCACCCCCAGCACATCTACCTTTATAGCTCTCTAACCACTCCCACATAAAACCTGCCTAGTAAACAAGGTCCCTCCCTCCCTCCGCTCCCTATCCCTATCCTCAGCCTGTCTTACACCCACCCACTGCCCACTGCTTTACTCATCCTCCACCCAGCAACATCTCTGTCTACACATCCTCACAAAAACCACTGCAACTACACCACTCTCATTTATTAACCATCTCTCTTCCTACATATCCCGCTCACTTAACTCGCATCTAACACCTATCACGAAAACAAAAGCTGCTCATGCTTTACTATCCTTATTTCAAAGCCTCATCCTCTTCTACCTACTCTACCACACTATTCTCCCACAATTTCAGTACTCGCCTCCCTTTCACACAACTGCAATATATGTTAAAAAAGACTCTCCCTCTACAACCCACGCCTCTTCCCACCTCTACAAACATAATGTATCTTTTCTATTTCAAAGGAAGCTCTTCCTTACTCCTAGTAAGCCACTTCCCATACCCACCAAGCTAACCTCATTAGGTTCCAATACCCACACCTATAACCCATTAGAACATAGATACCTATCCATTCTCTAATCTAAATTAGTCACCCTCCTCCTCCGCTCTGGAGACATACACCCTAACCCAGGGCCTTCACACAACTCCACTTCCACACCAAACTCACATAGTTCTCCCCTCCCCAACAAATCTCTTCTCCTTGCTACACTTAATGCCAGGAGCCTTTGCAATAAAATACCCGCCTTTCATGCCTCGATCTCCCACAACAAACCTGATATTCTCTCTATCACAGAAACCTGGCTAAAACCACACATAAAAGATACCAAAATAACGCCCCCTTACTATAAACTCATAAGAAGTGACAAATCCCAAAAGAAAGGTTACTTTTCTCCTCCTCCTTAACAGTGACACCCTATACTAAGCCCATACCCTCATTTGACACTGCCGAGCTAACCCTCACCCTTTGCAAAGTAAACAACAATAAAACTTTATGCATTGCCACCCTGTACATACCACCTGGTAACAATATCCCTATTCTGGAAGATATTCTTGCCTAGTTTACTTCCAACATAAACAATGAGACAATAATCTTAGGCAATTTCAACATTAACTGGTCTTCCATTGACTCATCTACCCCTTCTCAAAGCATCAACCTGTATCAATTCACTCAGCTAATCAAAACTCCTACTAGACCAAATAAAGAAACACCACAGGTAGCATCCTTGACTGGATACTAGTCTCCCACCCAAACCAAATTTCTGATAGTGTTACTCTCCATGACTCCTTTAGTAACCATCTCCCTGCCTACATACACCATTCCCCTTCACCCTCCTCCTTCAGCATAAACACATTACTACCTGCAACATGCAAAACTTAAACCCCCTACTCTTCTCTAATGCCTTAAAACAGATAGACTGGAACCCTCTAAGGTACCTTCCTTTAGACGCCGCTATCCCACTCTTCAATAGAATTTTCACTGATCTACTTAACCACTTTGCCCCTTGCAGAACCAAAAGACTCAGATTGGAAACAGCCCCCTAGCTAACCAAATACACAAAACTACTTATGCATCTCCAAGACAAAACCTGGAAATGGTATCAAAAATGCAAAACTCCCAACTTTCTTGCCAAATACAAGCAACTGCGAAATCAAGTAAAAAAACAAATAGCCACTGACCCTAAATACTACTATCTTAAACTTCAAAATAATCATAAAATCAACCCCACAAAGTTTTGGAGTAGCATTGCATCAATACTATTTCCAGGTAAAAAAGAGAACCCCTGCCCTGACCCAGGCGCATCTTACCTCCACCTAGCTACCCAACTCAACTCCTTTTTCATTAACTCCATAGGCAAACTCACCTCCTCTTTCCCTAATAATATTCCTCCAACATAACTGAAACCAAGAATTCAACCCCCAATAACTCTGAGTCCTCCATTTACTCTCAAATCCATTCCTACCCACACTATAAAAAAGCTCCTACTAAAGTTAAAACCTTGTTCTAATGCCCCAGATGACATTCCATCCATCTTTCTCAAACTAGCCACTGATGGCATAGCCCTTCCCATCAGCATCCTAATCAATTGCTCCATCCAGGAGTCCTATGTACCACACCTCTGGAAAAAAGCCTTTATCATCCCCGTCCACAAAGGAGGTAACAACTGTTCAATCTACAACTTTTGCCCTATTGCTATCCTATCCCCCATCTCTAAGATACATGAAAAATGTATTTACCTGCAACTTTTACCCTACCTACTGGACAGCCAACTACTGACTCCTACGCAACATGGGTTTAGACTAGGACATAGCACCACCACTGCGCTCCTTTCCTTCCTCGAAATCATCAACTCTGCTCGCGACTCTGGTAACACAGTTTCTACCCTCCTCCTTGATTTATCCAAAGCTTTTGATACTGTCTCCCATGAGATTCTGCTTTCTAAACTCTCCCATCTTAATCTCTCCTCCTCTTCTATCAAATGGTTCACCAGCTATCTCTCAGCCAGGGAACAAGCTGTAAAATGGAACTACTGCACTTCCTCTTTCCTTCACATCCCAACAGGTGTACCTCAAGGCTCTATATTGGGTCCCTTACTATTTAACATTTTTATCAATGATTTCCACCAAAAAGTCCTCAATGCTAAACTGGTACAATACGCAGATGACTCAACTATCATCTGCTCTGCCAAAACTCTTCCCATATTAATAAATCTTACTCAAGAGGCCTTCTCCTCCACTGAGGCCTGGATGCTTGACAATCATCTAGCCCTAAATGCCGGCTCCAAATCCAAAACAATGATCTTTACCCCTTCTAGACATACTGCTGTTGACAAAGCATCCTTCTCTATACTCAGTCTAAACAAAACATCTATTGAAATAGTTCCCCATGCAAAACTTCTGGGCGTCCTTATTGATGACCAGCTAAAGTTTGACATCCACTTACAAACCAATATAAAAAAAACTCTTCAAAAACTTGGAATGCTTTATCAACAAAGACTCTACCTTTCTCTGTCTTCTCTTCTAGACAATTCCTATCTACCACCTACCTCCTACCCTCCCTTTTGTATGGAGCTCCACTACTCACTAATCTCCAATCAACCCTGAAATCAAAACTTTCCTCGTGCTATAATAACATTTCCAAGTTTGCCACAGGATCCAAATCCTCCACTCACCATTGTAACTCCCTCCATGCACTAAACTGGTTGGAACTCCCAGACTACCTAAATTTCTTTCAACTAACAACAACACACAAGCTCATTTGAAACCCTCTAGCTGTCCATTACTCTCCTCTTCCTTAAAACTTCACCAGCCACACAGAACACTTAGATCCACAAATCAGAACCTCTTGGAACTTTACAAGCCTTTACACTTACCAGGGCAACTACTACTATCATTCTCCCTTGCTAGATTATGGAACTCTCTTCCCCTCACATTAGAACTACCCAGAATCTCCCTTCCTTTAAAACCTTACTCCACTCTCACCTCTCCTGAATCCTGATACCTATCTCTATTTTATCCTACTCACAACTCTGCCACTGCTTAAATTCCTTTGTCTAAAATTATATTGTACTAAATGAACATTAATTTGTTGTTTCTTGTAAATATCTTATAAGTGGTTGACTTAGCTCATATATTTCAATGTTTTTATAATATTGTCTTTCTGTATATTGAATGTTAAATTCTTGCTCTTATATGCTGTACTAATATATTTTAATATTGTCTTTCTGTCTGGAGCTTTCCTCCTTGGGCCTCCATTGAGAACGGGCTACCTTGGGCTAATGGACTTTCCCGGTTAACAAACTGAAATAAATAAAATAAATAAATAAATCTCAACTATTCCCAGAAGAAATTGGGCACAATGAAACTCCTTTCTACTTACACTTTTTAGTTATCGTGTTATTAGAACTTGATGCTAATTTTAACTTGCATCAGTTTCAACCCCTCCCAATGGTATTTCCTCAGATGAAAAAGAAAAACAGGTAGGCAAATCTCCCTTCTGCCACTGTCAGCAATGAGCTCAGCATACTATAAATGTAGACTTCCAGAAGTGGAGAATTAAATGCTGTTCTTGTCTGGGCTACTCCCATCAAAAAACATGGACTCCTGCTTCATCCTTAATAAAATGCTCATATCTAGGATATCACATTCACCTCCCCTCTCAGCATAATGTACAGTTAGTGCTGAGAAATTAATTATTATTTTATTTTTATTTTGTTTTGTTTACTGAGAATGTCCAGCTGGGTACCAGGCCCCTTTTCAGTTGTGGCCTAGGAAGAAAAGCTCCATAAACATAAAGTTAAAGAACAATACAATCTACTGACCCGTTTTCGCATTCTGTGTAAATACTAAGACATTATGTATATATAATAGTAATACATAAACATTATACATTTAGTCATAGGTTCCTAGCTTAATAGGTGTATACTAGGGTAATGACCACGGTGGCCTTTATAAGTCTAGCCATGCAACCCAAATGTATCCCATGAGTTATTGTGCCTTGGAGGTTATTTTAAGGGACTATATCTTAGTTAGGGCATGCTTCTGTCCATCAGAGACATAGGTGTCAGACTAGGGGTAACATTCAGATTTCCCATTCACTGGTCTAGGTTGAGCTTGAGTAGAGTTAGGGAATGAGTTGCTTTACATAGAAGAGAAGCCTATTCCAGAGAATGAGGACTCTCTAAGATATGTACCTGTCCCTCCAGTGTGTCCTATTTAAGTCACAAGCAAAGTTTAAATCCTTAGAACAACTAGTTGTGGTACTCTTCAGATATGCAAAAGGTCCATCAGATCATAGGATGTCTTGTATGCCAGGCATAAATCACATCTTGGCACTCTGTAGGACACATAATGTAGAGATAGGACTTAGGGGAGATCTGCATAGGACATTGTGTTTACACCCTGTAAACTTTTGTGAGGAACCTGTGTGGATAATCCATTTGTTGCATGTGCCTGGTCAGGTACACACAGAAGGGTTTTTTAAACCCAATGATCTGATGATGGTAGATTACAGTGGCACAAAGACTTCCCTGGACCTAGGTGCCATGCCCTTACTTATAAGTTGAGTGAGATAGAATGATTTTCTTACAAACCTAGATACATGTTGGTTGAAAGCCAGGTTACTATCTACACAAGTCCCAAAATCCTTGTATTCTGTGTCTACTTTTAGGATTGTTTTATCAATGATGTAGTTCCTCTGGTTGGCTGACTTCCCAAAAGGTACTATTATGCATTTTTGGCATTAAGTTTAAAGCCATGGCTTTGGCAGCAGTCATGCGTCTGTGTTAGACTTTCCTGTGAGATGTTAGTATTTTGGAGGGCTTCAGTGATTTCATAGCTTGCAGTCATCTGCAAATGTGGTAAGCCAGAGGCCCTTGGCATTGGCCTTGACTTACAAAAAACAGATAAAAAGGAGCCAACTCGGCATACAGCCCTGGTGACTGGCCTCTTTTTGGAGGTGGTCTGTCCAATTCTAATTTCCTGGTACTGTCTACAAGCCAGCTGGCTATCCTGTGAGTTACATACTGGTTTACGCCTAATTCCATAAGATTGTTTACAATGTCCAAGTGGGGTATTATATCAAATGCCTTAGCTATGTCAAGGTAGGCAGTATGCACCATTTTGCCTTCATCCATTGCTTTGGTGACTTTCTCAAAGATGTCCACCAGATTCAGTAAGCATGACAAGCATGACCTGCCTTTGACAACCCCAAACTGGGTTGGGTCCAGTATCTGAAGGTTTCCTATGTCACTGTTAATTATCTCCATGGCTTTGCATATGAGACTAGTAAGAGTAATGGTTTTGTAGTTCCTGGGATCCCCAGAGCGCACTGAAGGTTTATTGTTGGCATTAGACAGCACATCTAAGACCTGCATCCTACTGATAGTTGGAGGGATTATGTTAGATAGTATTTCCTGGGAGGGGTGCAGCTGGGAGTGAGGGGGGTAAAGTTGGAGCTGATTTTGTCAGCCAGAAGATTTGCTGTATCTCATAGTTCTGTGAATGAGTCTCGATTTACCAGCAGTTTGGCACAATGTTGTGTGCTACCTTTGAGGTTTCAGACATAGCTAAAGAAGACCATGTTGTCGTCCTTGGCCTGGATGCTTGCTTTACCTCAGAGTTTGCTTTATTTATTTTATTTATTTATTTATTCATTTATTTATTGACATTTGTTGGACTTAATTAGTCCTCTTAGTTGTCTATTCAATTTGATGAAAGAGTTTTTGTTTGCTGGTATTACACTTCCTAATTTTAGCAACAATTTTTTATAGACCCTGTTAAATTTTAGATTCTACCAAGGTGGTTTGTTTTTTGAGCTAGTTTTGGGCTTACGTCTTGTCAGCACAGCAACCTGTATAAAATTATTGTCATGGTTATACAGAGCTTCTGTGAATAATTCCACACTGGCTGCTGTGTTAATTGAGTTTGGTGGGACTTGCATTCCATTCCCCTGTCATTTGCTGAAGTTCTTTTTCAGAGTCTGCCTGAAATGCATGTGCATGGTGTAACTACAATATGCATGTGCAGATTTGGTAGTGCCACAGCAGTCAGAAAAGAATAGCACATGTGTTTGGCAAACAAAATAAGTGCATAGAGGTACGGTAAGCATATGTGGGACAAACAATTCAGACTGCATTTCCTAAGCAGCTACTCTAGTTAGGGCCCTCAATTTGCTGTATGCCATAATATTTTAGTCAAAAGCCAATTCCAGTGGCTAATGCACCGTTCAATAAAACAAAATATAAAATACATTTCTTTGAACTACAGCAGCAGCTTTGTTATTTACCCTGTCTCCAAAAGACAGCCACATTCAGTGTACCTCTCTGCTGCTATACTGGGATGAAAGTGAAAGAACAAATGGCCAGTATAATATATTTAAACATGCTTCTGTCAGATATATATGCATAGCATGCCTCCTTAACTATATCCATAAAAGACAGTCACTTGTATACACATCTGATGTCTAAATATGAATAACATGGGGAAAACAATCACAGAAATATATTCCAACCTGTTGCTTCTAGATAGTACACTACCCCTGAACAAGCTGTAGTAACCTTCTATGCACACTTCTCAGGTTTGATTAGGAATAAAGAAATAATGCCCACACTGCTATCACTAACACATAAATAAGCCAATATAGACATTCTATAAACACCTATAAGCAGGGCTGATTTTATGTTACATGCGGCTCAGTGTAAGAAGATGAGGATGGGGGGGCCTCTACTAAGGCTTTGTCAAAATCTCTTTATAAAGCTGGGGATCAGAGAGCTTGCACTCAGAATCTCTGACATTCAATGGTTTGAGGGCACACACACACACACACACACACGCACGCACGCACACGCAGACGCACACACACATGCACACACCCTAGGCTACACACTAACCTACAGGAAAATTTAAGGAATGCCAGTTTGTCTACAAAATGTGTTTGAAATGATGGAGAACACCAGAATACCTATATAAAACCCACACAGTGGCAGAGGAGACATGCAGACTCCACACAGAAAGGCCAAAGCTAAGATCTCCACAAGAGAATCAAGCACCGTAAGCTGTCAATAATACTCACTACGTCATTGTGACAATTGTTTCTTTAGAAGACATTACTCAGACCACCATAGAAAGACAATTATTATACACAATGCTGATGTTTGACTACATTGTAAAGTAAAAGCAAGTATGTCCAGTTTGTTGCTCTAAGATACACTGCAAGACTTCCACACAAGTACATGCATAAACCATAGCACTGATTGTTTTACACTGATTTTAGCAAATGTAAAACTCTGTTGTGACACTGTTCCTGCCAAGCCAGATCAGTAATTGCTTAAATTGCAGGTACTATTCCCACACTAGTATCTTGGATTAGTTTTCCAGTACTACGGCTACAGTGCAGCATAAGGAGTGTATTGTTCTTTGAATAAAATGTTAAACCAAAGTCTCATTTGTCTAAGTTGGTAATAGCTAAGAGGGATTCAGGGAGATGCAAAAGATTACACTATATATATATACTGAAAAGTGTACTGTGGCTATACAAAGCACACTGTTCTAATATGCAACATTATTAACACAACATCTAATGAAATAACAACTTTTCCAAGAACGTTTACAACAATAATTTCTCTAACATGCCATATACATTATCCCCCACCCTTCTGATCATAACCACATCCCAGTTTCTCTTTTGATTACATACTCATCTCATTTTTGTATATAAGTTATTATTACATCCAGATTACACTTTCTAAATTATGTCTATAACTTTCATAATCATTTTCTCATAAAAAATACACAGTACTGTTTAATGTCACAGAATGCACTGACTGCTTCTCAACACTTTGATCCTTTCCCAAAACTGATTTATTATATTACATTATTTAAAAAAATGGCTTATTGTTTCCTTCTCTCCACATGCTATACACTTTCTCATTATATTGTTACTTATTCATAATCAGCCTCCACAAAACGTTCCCACATACCAATATATCCTCAACTCTATTTCTTCTGTATCTGATAGCCTGCTTTACCTCATCACTTAAATCTTTCCATGGATTATTCATAAAAAAAAAAAACTGTCCATGACTGCATTATACAAGTCTCTTCTGGACTTTTCTTTTAAAGGAAGAATAATATTCCAGTCCCAGAATATGTTGCCTTATTCATTCATTTCACCTTGTACGGATATAAACATCCTAGTTACCGTCACTAAAAAGTTGTTAAGTTTTATTTTAGAGATTCGTTAATATTGCTTTGCTGTTCCTCACTCATTTCTGTTTTAAAACAAATGTATTGTTCTTAAATAAATTAAAGTATTAATCAAACTTAATCATTCCATTAATTTTCTGTTGTAGATAATCTGCAAAAAACAATATCAGTAATCTCCTTCTATAATATACCAGATAATAAAAAATATTTAGTGTGTGTGTGTGTGTGTGTGTGTGTGTGTGTGTGTGTATGTGTGTGTGTGTGTGTGTGTGTGTGTGTGTGTGTGTGTGTGTATATATATATATATATATATATATATATATATATATATATATATATATATAATAACATTTGCAAAACCGAAACTGCCAGGGATAAGCTGCTACACAGCAAGCAAGCGTTACTGCAGAACTCTGACGTTCACTGCAACTACATACAGACATGGCAGAGAACCCTGCCATTGCTCCCGGAACAATCGGCACATTATACACTACAATAAAGTAACAAAAGGGACACCCTGCACTACTTTTGGATGGGTATGTATTAAACCATGAGAAAGTAAATAATGAGAAGACGTACTGGTGCTGCAAATGGAACTGTTTCCAGAAGTGTAAAGGTAGGGCTGTCATGCAAAGTGTGCCGAGGGTGAATTGTTGCTGAAAACAGTAGGGCATAACCATAGTGGGGACCCATCCGAAATTGAACGGTACCATATGTATGATACTTTAAAGCTTAAATCAGAGTTATTACATGACACGCCATGTGTAATTGTTGCTGATGCCCTGGCATCAACATCCAGCAATATTGTGCCTAACTTACCAAATCGCAAGGCGCTAAAGGTACAAGTGCCAGTGTTAGTACATTGCAAGATATTAATTTAGCCGACTTCCCCACTAAGTCTGGATCATTTGTCAGTAAAATATTAAGTGATAGTGGTACAGACACAGTGGTAGTGGTGTTTACAACAGTACAAAATTTAATTGATCTTAGTACAGCCACTATATGGTTAATGGATGGCACGTTCTTTCATAAAGGGATAATTTGTCGTCAGCTGTACAGTATACATGGCTTGGTTAAATATGGTGGCTACAATAGGTCTGTACCATTACTCTTCTGTTTGATGAGCAAAAAGTCCTAATTATATGTGGCACTGTGTGTTGGAATTAATGGTAGAACATGGCTGTGAATCACAGTTGAAGTACTTGTTAACGGACTTTGAGGTAGCTGCCATCAAGAGCATCAAAGGGAACTTACAAGGTCTAACGTCCAAAGGGTGCCTCTTCCATTTTGTCCAGAATATCTGCTGTAAAGTACAGCAACTAGGGTTAGCACATAGGTATAATACCAACATGTTATTCCAGGTGGCAGTTAAGTCACTTGTTGCCCTAGCATTCTTACCAGAAGAGGAGGTGAAACCGGCGTTCAATCTGTTGAGGGACTCATTTCCATGTGAGGGGAAAGACCTCCTGAGGTACTTTGGAGACTGGTATGTGTTTGGTAAAGCTCGTACATTTGCTACGAGAACAACAACATGCTGTAGATTTCCCCCACTCTTTCCCATATCATTTTGGAATGTGTATGCTTTGAATGCTGTCTTCCTTCCATGAACATAAAACAGTGTTGAAGCATGGCATAGCAGACTCAAATCACTGTTGGGAAGCAGAGCCTCCGACCTGTGTGCATTGATGCATGTCTTAGCTAGAGAACAGGACAGGGTGGAGGAGTTACGGGCTCATATATCCTGTGGCTGTCCACCTTCACCAAAGCGCAGGCATGTTATTAAACATCACGGGCAGTTTGAAAATGTGCTGCAGAACAGAGTAATGTATGGCTGTTTGGACTTTCTCACAGCAATAACAAGGCTTCTGAAAGTGTAAGTATTCCAATAGCTTGGCATCTGAGGGTGTATTTATCCTGTTGTCACTATGTGGTTAATTTTGGGACTAATTGAATTGTGCACTGTGTATGTGTTGCATTTGGGCTACTGCTGTCACACTGCGGTTGGAGGATGTCATACTGGGCTGTTTACAAGATTACCGGATCAGTAATATTTTGAAATAAAGGCACAATTATTTTTTTCGACATTCTGATATTTGAGCTTCTATATTTCGGATATTACAGTGTCGGCCTTTTACGTTTTCGGCATTTTGGTGTTTCGCTGTTTTAGTCTCGAGATGCTGAAATCCAAGATTTCGGTATCACAAGATTCTCTAGTGTGTGTGTATATATATATATATATATATATATATATATATATATATATATATATATATATATGTATATAGATATATATATATATATATATATATATATGTATATAGATATATATATATATATATATATATATATATATATATATATATATATATATATATATATATATATATATATATATATATATATATATATATATATATATATATATATATATATATATATATATATATATATATATATATATATATATATATATATATATATATATATATATATATATATATATATTTTTTTTTTTTTCCTAAGACTAGTGAATGAATTAAATATACTTTTTTGCAAAAGATAAATTAAACAAATTGCATATGTCTATCAAATCTTCAGTTTCCTTAATTATCTCATTCCATTGCTTTTTTTTTACTTTTTCCCACTACATGACACACTCAGTACTTTGATCTCTTTCAGCGTAAAATAAACACCATCTGTTTAGACCATATCACCACACCCTTTACTCTTTTCTTCATTTAATTCCAAACCTATTCTCTCTAAAATGTCCATCAGACCCTTCATTGCAACACTCACCCATACTTCTTCCATTAGTTCTACATCATCTACATAATTTAAAAGTAGCCTGACTTGTTCTTTATGTCTTTTAATTCTTGTTACGTTAACTTCTTTACTCCATTCAAAGTTAAACCTAATAATACGCATCTCACAGGACATCCCTGTGTGACTCCCCTCCATATTCTGATCTTCTCTCCTATCCATTCATTAACTACATGGCTTACATGTGCATGCTTATATACAGATTCTATACATCTCACCATCACCACTTGAAATTCTACATGGTTGCAGGATTTTCCACAAATGACCCTGATTAACATTATTACATGCTTTCTCTATATCATAGCTTATCACTCATCATTCTATTTCATTTATTTTAATCTCATGTTCTCTTTCACCATAAATAACATTTCTCTATTACCCTTTCCCATAACACCATTCATATATTCTCCTATTACCTCTTCAATAACTTTATTAAACTTTTTATGCATAGAAGTCAGAGTTTTACAATCAACATAATGTTATACAATACAGTTGGTTTCCAGTTCTTTAACAACTTCTCAGCTTTTACCCATATCAATTTTATTACACTTGTACTTCATTTTTACTATACTGTTTTTAAACCATTCATTTATCATCAACATGGGAAATCTCTTTTTTTTTCAGAATACATTTTTATAAAGATTGTTATTAAACCATCTTTTCACAGTATGGAGTCAATTTTCCCTTTTTATGACTTTTATGTTATTCTTTTAAATTTATTTCCACTTTCAAAAGCTTCTTTTTTGCTACTACTTATTTTATTAACATTCCTCCCGCTAATCTTCCATTTTATATCTTCTTTATACATCTTACTTAAATGTTTCAAATGCTATCCATGTTTTTTGTGTGTTTTTCTTATCTCACCTGTTTCTTGAGAAACACAAAAAAGTCCAAACCCAGGAAAAACTGAATGGAGGAAATTACCAAGAGCACTCTTATAAGTTAACTCTCATCATTGTGGAATAAATTTGTTGGATTTTTTACCTTTGGTGCAGTGCTCTTGGTCATTTCCTCCATTCAGTTTCACCTATTTCTTGCATATCTGATAATTCACGTTTCTTCCATTTACATGGCTAACTAAAAGGTTTCATTTCTTCTTTTTCCCCTTTAATAAAGAATTTTTGCTTTTTAACATATCTTTAATTAGGTTCATAGGTTCTTAGGTTCATACTAGGCTATTTGCCCTGGGGCATTGATAAACCTAGCCCGATTGTGTTTGGCTTACGCCACCCCTTGATTTGAGTATACTGTGCCCTTTTTAAAGTTTAGTTTACTGTGCTTCTGTCTAATAGTGACACAGAAGTAATCCCCAGGACAAACCTACGATCCCCCATCCACTCATCAAGATACTTCTTGAAGAGAGTCAGTAAGGTGCTCTGCCTAACATGAATTGGAATTCTATTCCAGAGCGAAGGGAGCCTCTGGGTTATGAATCTGTCCCTCCAGCATGTTCTATTTATTTCTTTGCTGAGGTTCAAGTCCCTCGAGCGCGTGGCTCTAAGGGATTTAGATTTACTGAGGTGGAGCATGTCCATTAATTCTGGGTTGGACATAGCTTTATATGTCAGGCATAGATCGCCTCGAAGTAGGCGGTATATGCAACTGAGTAGAGCTGGAGTTTTTTTAACCGAGCAGCATATGGCATCTGTTTGAGTCCCTTGATCCTCCTGGTGAGGTATTTTTAATGTAATGCAAATATCTCATTCTTGCTACTAATTGCTTGTTCCAACATCTTGCAACATCTGTGCCACTCTTTTTTTCTACCACTTTCTAAAGTTTTATTATCATTTTTGTAACCTTGCTAACATTCTGTTCAGTTGTCATAAAATTGTCACATATCTCTGTGATACTCATAACTGCATCATTATTGTTTAT
Source organism: Protopterus annectens (assembly GCF_019279795.1). Classification (NCBI taxonomy): domain Eukaryota; kingdom Metazoa; phylum Chordata; order Ceratodontiformes; family Protopteridae; genus Protopterus; species Protopterus annectens. The sequence goes on from NC_056744.1 coordinate 1,218,345,894, forward strand.
AATTTTCAAGTTTGCAGAAAAAAATGTAAACCTTTGTACTGGTAAACTAAAGGATAGCATTTACCTTACTTGCATAACTGCTTTAAAACTGCATAATGCATAAACGAACAAAGATAATTTTTTGTTAGGTCAATGATTTCATTTAAAAGTAAATGAGAAGTGGGTTCTAAGGGCATATACTGTACAAATACTATATACATTTGAATATTTTCCACTGGCACAGCTGCACTGATTGGTGCAGAAATTTTTTTTTGTAGATTTAAAGGTAAAAAAGTTATGCACGTATATTGATGTGAATGTTACAGACAGGTATGGATGTAGTTCCATTTATGGATTAAAAGGTCAGGATATATACATCAGAATTTGATGGAATGTGATTAGGAGCAACTTCTAACATGAAGTGGACATGAATAGCTAGATGTTCATTTGTTAGTCACAAGCCACATAATGTGAACCGATGTATTACCAAGATGAGTTTCCTTTTTTCTGTAAGCTTGTGTTATTCAGCTGAGGCTGATTCAGATTTTGTATCACATATGCTCTATCATAAGGTAACTTTTTTGTACATTCTGTACAAATGTCTCCATCTCTGTTTATTTAAAAGAAAGTATTTTATTAACTGTTAAAATAAATATGAAAAGTACTGTGTCAACAACATGAAAACTAATAGAGCTGTGTGTATCAGCAGATGAATGATTAAAGGCTTTGAAGAGCTTTCACACAGACAAACTGGAATACCTTCTATTTTTGGCAAGAATACACAGTGTGTAAAAATGAACTGCTTGATGAAAGCTGAGCACGCAATTCTTTTTCTTTCTTTCCTTCCATTTATTCATACCTGAACATAACTAATCTGACACTAGCTAAAGTAATAGAGGAAATAGTTTAAATTCCTAGCTACAGCAAGCACTGTTTTAAGGTTTTTAGCTCATTCTGTTTTATTTTTTTCATAAAAAATTATGCCAAAAGCAAAATTACAAAGATAAAAAGGAAAGAAAAATACATGACACAGTTATACTTTTCTTAATGGAAGTATTTCACATTTAGACTTCTCTGGTGCTCATGCTCTCTGATGTTATTACATGCATATAACAACCTGTTGTGTTTTATTATAAAACTTCGCATTTTTGTTTAACTGAAATTTCAACATAGCAATACAAGTGTGTTAAGTAATTAAAATAGATGCTAAGCTTGTTGCTGTATTGTAATTATCAGTATAGTGTATGAAATCTTAGACTATTCAGTTATATTATCATTAACAAACAACATGTTTTAAGCCTGTGACTGTTAGGAAAGAAAAATGCTGTTCTACTTTCAAGAAACTCACCATCAACCTAACTTCAGTATTTATGACAATGGTTGACATAAAGGAAATTTATGGTGCTTAGTGCTCAGTGCTTTGCACAGCAGGGACAACAATAACAGAAGTTAAATAGTTATTTTATATGTTTCCTTTCTTTTCCAAAGCAGAATAATAAGGAAATAGTAAGGAAATAGATTTCTGACATGATTTGTTAATATTTGTTTAATAATGTATTGATTAATGCAAGATTCTTAATGCAAAGATTATAGGATATGGCAATGATTTAACAGACTGCAAATATGTGACATAATGAAATCCAAGTTTTTCAGCATGTTTAATGAGTTCAAAGCTGTTAACTTGATGCTGAAATTTATTACGTATTTAACATTTGTTTACTGGGACAGAGGCCATTTTCAGCATAGGCCTGGGTGGAAATGCTCTAGATGCATGTCTTTAGAATGTGGGAAGAAACTGGAGCACCCAGAGGAAACCCACACAAACACAGGGAGGAGATGCAGACTTCACACGAAGGCACCCCAGCCAAGAATTGAACCAGAGGACCTCTTGCTGTGAGACGACAATGCTAACCGCTGCACAACTGCACCACCCTATATGAAAAAACAAAATCAACTGACATGCTTTGCAATAGATTTCAAGAGCTAAATACTTTGAAAATATATTAAATATCTTATAAATAGGGAAAATATAAACATGGTTTTATATTAATTTTTTCTCTATTATAACAGCATATAGGTTCTGGCATCCTGGTAATATCTTGCTTACAGCTTGATGTCTTAAGAGACTATAAAAAATGTTTAATATGTTTGTTTGATAGCTCACATAAAATAGACTTGAATTAACAGAATTTCAGTGCAGAAAATTTTGTACACAGCTTTATGGAAACCTTTATAAATAATACTACAGGCAATGTGCATTAGTAAACCACAGTGCTTTGATAATGGATTAGAGCTGTTGTTGCCAAAAAATGGTATATGATGATTATAGACAAGTTGTTTTATATATGTCATCATCATCATCATCATCATCCCCCTTTTTACCATTTTTTCTACTTGGGATCGGGGTATCGTGTTAAATATTGCCAACCCTCTCGATTCAGTGCCACATTCCTGCTTTCTTCAACACTCATGCCTGTCACAGATCTTCTTTCAGACAATCCATCCACCTCTTTGCTGGATGTCCTCACTTCCTCTTAACTTCTTCCTTCTGTAAAAAGGACACAAACAGCAGCAAACAGGTTGTAAACCAGTCTTCACAAGGAGACCAAGATACAAGAACAAAATTGAGGCACTGGAAACGCACCTTCCTGTCTGTCCTAAATCTTCCTCACCAGATTGTCTTATGTTTTTCTGTATATGTCCAAACCACTGTAATCTTTTCTCTTTGATCTTTTCTGCAATTGGAGCTACTTTGGCTTCTGCTCTTATGTCGTCATTTCTTCTTCTGTCCCATAGTGTGCATCCTACCACCCTTCTCAGGCACTTCATTTCCATCACCTCTAGCTTCTTCAACTGTTCTGTCTTTACTGCCCAGGTTTCTGTACCATACAGTACTACTGGTTGAACCACTGTCTCATACACCTTACTTTTCAGCTTCTTTGGCATTCTTCTGTCATAGACTATACCTGAGATTCTATGCCAGTTGGCTGCAGCCCCTCTGATTCTAGCTTTGACCTCTTCATTCACACTTCCCTTCTCCTCAACCACCCCTCCTAGAACTTGAAGCTGTTTACCTGTTCCACTATCTTCCCTTCTATCTCTATTCTCAGCGTCTTCTGATTTCCCCAGTTTGCCACCATTACCACCGTCTTATCTGTGCTTAATTTCATCCCATGTGCCTTCAGTTTTGCATTCCATTCTCCTATCCTTTGCTGAAGTTCTAGCTCAGAATCTGCCTGTAATGCCACATCGTCTGCATACAGCAACTTTGTTGATCTGTCCTCTCTGACTTGTTTGCTAATGTAGTCCATCACCAGTATGAACAGTAATGGGCGCAGAGCTGAATCCTGGTGTACATCCACTCCCACTGGGAACCCCTCTGTGAGGCCGAACACTGTTCATACATGAGTCATTGGGTCCTTGTACATAGCCTGCACTAATTCTACCAATGTTTCTAGGACTTCAAACCACCACAGTACTGCCCAGATCTGCTTGCTTGGGACCTTGTCATTTGCTTTCTGCAAGTCTAGGAATGCCCAGTTGGACTCTCTCCTCATCTCTAGCTTCTTCTCAAGTACCTGCTCACTCCAAACATTGGATCAATTGCTGCATCCTGATCTGAATCTCCCATCTTACATTCTACTATTCTACGTATCTGTTTATCAGTCACCCTCTCCAGAACTTTCATGCAGTGTGTGATAGGAGTTTGATGCCACTGTACTCTTCACAGTTGTGGATGTCCCCTTTGTTCTCATACACTGGTATGAGTATGCTTATTCTTCAGTCATTTGGGATATACCTTTCTCTCCACACTGCTATTAGTACCCTCAGGAGCCATTTCTCCCCTGTCTCACCCAGCATCGTTATCATATCTGATGTGGCCTCATCTGAGCCTGTTGCTTTCCTTGACTTTATTTTCCTTATTGCTGTTCTTAATTCTTCTAGGGTGGGCTTCTCTTCTTCTCTCATTGTAGGCTGTTCCTGGGGAAGTACAACTTCTGTGGGGTTTTCTTTGTTCAGAAGCTGCTGGAAATACTCCTTCCATCTGCATTTGATGTCCCATGGACTGGTCAGCAGGTTGCTGCTGGCATCCCTTATGAAGGGTGTCTAACTATCTTCTTTATCTTTCTGTCTTTGCCTTGCAACCTGATATAGTTTCTTTGTGCCACTTACCGATTCACTTTCCAAACATTGGTAGAGTGCTTCCGATGCCCTATTCTTTGCTATTGCAACTTCTTTTTTAGCCAACCAGTAGTGCTTCCTAGCCTGTTCAGTCTTTTCTCTCTCCCATTTCTTCCTGCACTCCTCCTTTCTTTTGATGACATCCTGGACTTCTACATTCCACTACCAGCTTTCCTTATATACCTTATTTCCACACCTAGCTCAGCCACATATCGTTTCTGTAGTCCTAACACATGCTGTTTTTAGGTGCTGTCATTCATGCTCAATTCCTCCTCTTCTTGGGGTACTAGAGCCCTGAGTAATTCCTCGAACTGTTGTACTTTCTCTCCAGTCAACTTCTAGGTCTTCAGCCTGGTCTCTGTTGACCCTAGAGCCTTCTCTGACCAAGCTTGCAGCTGATTGTGGCAACTAGTGGTTCATGCTGTGGGCTGACTGTTTCACTGGGGATGACTTTTCAATCATGGATTCCACCCCAGTGCCTTTTCCTTACTAGGAGGAAATCTACCCGAGTTGCATGTTGGCTACTCTTGTATGTGATCTTGTGACTGTCTCTCTTTCTGAACCATGTGTTGACTATTATCAAGCCATTTGCCAGACAGAAGTCTAGAATGGCTTCTCCTTCTTTATTCCTATTGCTCTACCCATGTGGACCCAGGCAGTCCTCATATCCTGTTCTGTATTTCCCGATATGTACATTCAAGTCACCCATTATCAACACCAATTCATGTTGTCCTGCTTTATCTAGTAGGTCCAGCAACTGATGTCTGAATGCACTCTTTTCTTCACTATCGCAACCCTGCTGTGGGGCATAGGCTGAAATTATGAATACTGCCCTGTCATTATACTGGAGTCTGATTGCCATGAGTCTGTCATTAATTCTGATGATATCCCTTACTGCTTTTTGAAGCCTCACTCTCACCAAAATTCCTACACGATTTCTAGCCTGTCCCCCTCCTGAGTAGTAGAGTCTGGATCCCAAGCCAAGGGGCTTTGCTGCACTGCCCTTCCATCTCATCTCTTGGATACACAGGATGTCCATCCTCCTCCGTATTATCATGTCATCCACTTCCAAGCTGAGTCCTGTCAGTGAACCTACATTAAGCGTAACAGTTATATATATATGTATATGTATGTGTGTGTGTGTGTGTGTGTGTGTGTGTGTGTGTGTGTGTGTGTGTGTGTGTGTGTGTGTGTGTGTGTGTGTGTGTGTGTGTGTGTGTGTGCATATGCATGCATGTATATCAATTTTCAGAAAGGAACTTGTTTTGAAGCTGCAAGAGATTGCAGATTTGCATTCAGATGTTTTCTAGGAGTTCAGAAAATTTGCAATTTCAAATCTTCCTAAAATGTTAAAAAAAGTTTCACTAGTAACTAATATAACAAATAAGGCTCTGCTCATGAGTTATTGTCTATACTTTAGAGTGCAAGGTTTGAGTCCTTCCATCTTCATTATTTCTAGTTAGTGTATAATTTTGAGCAAGTCATTAAACAAATCATGTAAGTTACAAATTCAAGCCCTGCCTGAGCAGGTGTACAAATTCTGTCAATAAACAAAGGTTTATAATAATAAATCTACTTCATTGTTTAATAAAAAAATAAATCTAAGTAAAAATTCCGTATTATTATGTAATTGATTTATTATGCTTAACAAATAAGAGGCAATGCATTTTAATTTTTTGTGCTAATCCAAGGGGAATACATTTGTGAAGCTGAAAGCCAAATATTTGTTGTGACTAAAAGTTTAAACTGAATTTGCAAATGATGTATTTTTATTCTAAAAAAAAAAGAGCATCATACAATGTAGACTCACTATCTGTAAAATGTATACTCTATTTATGGGCTTTTTAAATCTTCCAGAGTTATTACCAAAGGCTTAAAATGTTAATTATAGTTACTGTTTTCATATTTATCTGTTTTCATGCACATTCATGTTAAAAGCAAATGTCACTCCAATAAGTAGTGAAATCAGGACACCTATTTTACTGTCCAGTAAATGTTAAAAAATACATTTTTGCTGAGTATTAAATATAATACTACAGATATGTTGCTCTCATCAGCCCTGATATTTAATCATTTTGGAGGAAAAAGCTGAGTTCACATAAAATACTCATGGAAAGATTTATAAAAATAGCAGCGGCCCCACTCATTTCAAACACAAAACACTTTAATTAGTGAAGCACTACTTTTTGCTTAAGACTTACTTCCGTTTGGAGGGATTTCGAACTTGGCTGCACACTGGTTAACAGAATAATTAGAGCTCTCCCAGTGTGAAATCTGCAATTGTGAAAAGAAACATTAAAGTAATAAAACTGGATAAAATTTAGTTACTGCCTTGTAATTACACTACTTGCATGCCAGCAGAGAAGAAATGTAGAGAAGGTAACAGAAAACTAGAAAAGGAAAAGAGAAAACTCCATCTGCAAAGAACCCTGCCAGTCATCAAAAAGCAGGTTGTGTTTCATCTTTTGTACAGGAGATGGCTTCCAATAAGTTAGAATAATAAAAATAAACCAAATGCACTCAGAGGTGCTTAAAATAAGTGAAACACTGAAGGAGTATATACAGTCAAGTAGCAAAAGGCTGGGACAGATGAGCTGACAAGACTGCACAAATCAGAGACTAAAATGAGAAAAAGGCTGACCAAGAAGAAGCTTTTTCAAGAAGAGATATTTCAAAAAACATGGAAATCAAATCTTAAAGATAATATATGAGGTTTTCAGCTATAATCAAGAAAATGGAAGGAAAATACTGTATTAATGTTATGAAAGTATAAATAAGCAACTGCACTGGTGTTCAACATCAAGATTTGTTAATTGAGGTAAAAATGTTGAATTAGTTCAAAATGGCCGCTGTTCTGTGAGCATTGCTATCACCTAGGTCTCAATATACCCTGGATTAAAACAAACCCAGAAGGCAACGCAGAATTAATAATACAGAAATAACTGTAGATATTTACTGCTAATATCATCCAGCAAACAAAAGAGGAAGAAAAAGTGACAGATTCAGCCCAGAAACAGCAGGATTAACTAAGATTTCTGAATAACAGCTTAAGCAATGTGCTACTAAGGTCCTGCATCTGACTGCAAGATTGGTAAAACACTATACAGCAAGATGTCAAAAGAGGAAAATAATATGGAAACAACAACTAAGACCAAATTCTCAGTACTACCCTCACCTGAGAAAGACACAACTTCAAAAAGACAAAAGACAACTAAACAAACTGACAACTCTAAAAATACAAATAAATCCAAGACAGACCAGCCAGCTAATCTGGAAGACATAAAATCTGCCTTATTACCTATCCAGCAAGCATTAAAGGACTTATCATTACAATTTCAAACCTTTGGGTGACTCATTCAGCCAAATCATATCCAGAATGGAAAAATCTGAGTCCAAAATAATAGAAAATGAAATAAAAATAGACACTATTTCTCAAAAAACTGATGCCCATGACAAAGAAATACAAAACTTACAAGCAAAATTAACAGACCTGGAAGCAAGATCTCAAAGGAACAATATCATCCTCAGAGGAATACCTGAAACTGTACTTCATAACAATCTAATACCAACAATCAAGCAAATAATAAATTCCCTCCTAGAGGAATCTGAAGAAATGCAGCAAATAACAATAGAGAGCCCAAAGAGCCCTGAGGGAAATGCAAACATCACTGAAACCAAGACCTGTCTATATTAAAATATTAAACTACCAAGATGTAAATAAAATCATACTGGCAGCAAGGAAAAAAGGCACACTCACCTGGAATAATAATAAAATCTCCTTTGCTCAAGACCTCCCAATACAAATAAGACAAGCAAGACAACTACTATCTCCATACTGCAGGTTCCTAATAGAAAAAAAATCGAATTCCAGATGAAATATCCAAATCAGTTAATCTTTTACATCAAAGAGGTTAAATACATGGTTGCTAACCCCAAAGAGGCAAAAGAGACATTCCTGGCTGTTTTCAAGCAAATTCCACCTTCAGAAGTGAAATAAATCCACAAAAAAAGATAAAGGTCCCTTGGATGAAAAAACGACCCCATTCACGAGCACTCTAGCTGGGATCCAACTCTGAAATCTTCCCCTTGCTGTCTAGGCCCTTGGGTCATTGATGTGAGCCACGAGGAACACAGGAAAGGGAAGTACAGCCTGGGTGGGAACCAAAAATGAACTGCTGTTTCCGATGCACGAATATAGGAAGGAAGTTCCCATCTCGAATATTGGCTTGCAAATTCAGTCACCCTAGGCTTTTGATGGCTTCATTAAGAACAGTCAGACAAAATGGATTTCAGCAACTCCAAAGGATTTTACTGCCTGAAAAATGAAAATTGATCTGCACCAGCTAAAAGAAGAAAGCTGCACCATAGATGTCAACCAACCTGCAAGCAAAACCTTGAAGAAATAACGTACTGTTGAACTGAACCATTCACTAAAATAGTACACCCAGTACTGTGTAGGTGAATGAAACTCCAGCCTTAAATAATAGGCAAGAAATAAACTGTCAGAATTATGCTAGCTCATAGATTAATATTGGGGAAAAAAAGGGAAAAAATTGTTAAATGTTTTATGTAAATACTAGAAATGTGTTAAAAGATCCTGGAGAGAAGTAATCTCAGGAAATTAGTTAAATAACCTAACAATCCTGGGATAATGTAAATATAGCCTTAATATGTCAACTATAGCAGAAGGACTGTTTGGCTAAGCTGTTTTTTTTTTTTTTTTTTGTCTCGCTATACTTCCTACTTCTGTTAAATAGGTGCCAAGTATATATTTTATTACCCACACAGATTGATGTGGAAAAACATCAGTATAGGCACCGAAGAAGGCCGAAATCTGAATAAGTAAAGGGGAGGAAAAAGAAGTCAAATGAGAGAAAAATGTAAAAATGACAAGATTGATTGTTTAACAATATTACTATGGTACACATATTGCTATAATTTACTGAGGAATGTATATTAATATGCTGTTTTAAAAATACTATTAGAAAGAATTAGTCACAAGACAAAAACAATACATGCTGTACCTTAAATGCAATACCATCACTGTATAAATAATATGTTGGAAGAGGCTAGGGATATTAAGTAGCAGTGTTTGTTGAGGGAACTAGTTTGTTCAGCTTTGTCCACATTGTTTATAGTAACACAGGGAGGATACTATGGAGTAAATCTATATCTAAAAAGAAAACACATTCCAAGATTAGACGTAAAGGTAAACCATATAATGAACCTTCATCCTCCCCCCCCCCTGATTATTCCTGGTCCAGGGATATAGTGGTTAGGCACAGTGTAGGGACGGGGATAAATAGATGCTTTCCTAAACCATCACACAGTAACACATACAAAACTAACAAAACAAAACTAATATACATGGCATATCTAAGGAATACACCTAATAAATAAATGTGGGAAATAGAATCATGGAATGTTAAAGGGCTCCAAAACAAGAAGAAAAGAAAACTATTCTTACACCTTACATTAAAAACCACAGCCAACCTCATACTAATACAAGAAACGCACTTGACTGCAGATCAATGGGCAGAAATTAGCAGAAAGAAATGGATAAGTCAAATCATAGCTTCAGAGGGGAAAACAAACAGTGCTGGGGCTGCCATAATAATTAAAAACCAATTTAAGGAAAAAATACTTAAAATCAAAGCTGACAAGGAGGGAAGATGGTGCTATGTAACATTTAATAGTCCTACAATACCAAAACCTATAATGGTACTTAATGCTTACGCACCCTGTAATAACCAACAACACTTTTTTATGCCATTATACCCAACCTTAAACCAATTTAAAGATCACTACCTAGTGATCGGAGGTGACTGGAATACATATCAAAACCCAGAAAAGGATAAGTCTAATCTGACCAAATCACATAATAAACAAGCCACATTAGCCCTTAATGAACTCAAACAAGATTTCAAACTATATGACCCTTTTAAACATGGGAACAGTGCAGATAAAACAGGGAAATTCACATTCTATTCGCAATGCCACAAAATGTGGTCAAGGATAGACTTCTTCTTAATCTCTGACATATTCATTAACATGGACCCAACAATAACTATGCATACCAGGTTCTTTTCAGATCACTCCAAAATCACACTGAACATTAACTGGGACAAAAAGATATATTTAGAGAATAGGGGTCATAATTGGTCATTAAACCCTAATTTACTTTCCAAAATGGATGTAATAAAAGAAACAGAAGCAATACTAAAAATAGCTCTTACAAATATCACTAACTCCCAAGTACCAACTGACATAGAATGGGCTGCAACCAAAGCACAAATCAGAGGATTGTTTATCAAAAAAGCAGCATACTATAAAAAATACAACTGAAAGAGGAGCATATACTGAAAGGGAAAATAGAGCATCTTGAAAAAGAACTAATAAATAACCATAAGAACCAAACAGAAGCAGAACTTTTAAAACTGCAAAGGGATCTATATATGTTAGAAAACAGGAACCTATCTTTCTATGAAGCCAGAATGTTAGCCACTTACGCAGAAGAAGCTCAAATACCATCTAGAGCTCTGGCCAGAATTATCTGCCAACACAAAAATGCCTCCAATATATCAGAAATAAACTACAGAGACAAAAACTGCACAAAAAATGAAGACATTATTAAAACATTTGAACAAATATACTCTCAAATATATGGAGCACAAATACTACAAACCTCAAAGGAAGATAGAACTCTTTTTCTTCAAAAACTGAAATTCCCTAAACTCAATTTAGACCGACAAAAAAAACTGAGCCGATATCCATCAGTGAAATTATTACAACAATCAAACACTTAAAAGTGCATAAGGCTCCAGGTCCGGATGGACTCACATCAGAATTTTACAAAGCATTTTCCCCCTTGATAGCCAAACTACTATACTATACACTGAATTACATAATAAACTATAAAATAAATGATATTCACTTTAATGCCTCTAAAACTATATTTATATTAAAAGAACACACAGACCCCAAAAACCCCAACAGCTACAGACCCATCTCCCTCTTAAATATAGATACTAAAATATTTACCTCTATACTTGCAAACAGAATGAAAAATCTGATAGAAAAAATCCTCTCCCCAAAACAATCCGGTTTTACACCACATAGACAGACTAGTGACAATACATTAACATTAGATGCACTAATATCCTACGCTAACCGATACAATATCAACATCTACACAATGGTAGTGGATGCCCACAAGGCATTTGATAGGGTTGATCTAGAATTCTTACTCCAAACACTACCCTACTTTAATATACCCAATAACTTCATTCAGATCATCCAAACTCTCTATAGCAACCCATACACATCTCTGTATATAAATAAAACTTGGTCAAATAGGATCCAAATAAAAAATGGAACAAGACAAGGATGCCCACTATCACCCTTCCTGTTTAACCTATACCTAGAACCACTCTTTCTATACATTAAACAAAATACATATCACAATCCTCCATCAATACACAACTTCAAAATATACCTCACTGCATTTGCAGATGATCTGAACATATACTGCACTACACCAAATTCAGATATAAACAAAATAATAGCTGCAACTGAACATTTCTCGACTATGTCTAACTATAAACTAAACCTTAATAAAACTAATATTTTCCCCCTAAAAACACCCAAACTCATCTCACTAATACCATTGTTAAACACAATAAAAATTAAAGAAGAAACTAAATACCTGAGAATCACCTTTTTCCAGAGCAACACAATGTAAACCTTAAATGGCAAAATATAATGCAAGACTGCAAAAGATGGAACAACCTAAAACTACCATTCTTGGCCAAAGTATCAATAATCAAAATGAACATTTTACCTAGAGTAATGTATATATTCATGACATCACAGACAACAATACATAATAAATTCTTCAAACAAATTCATACCTTCCTAGCAAAATTTATATGGGAACCCAAAAAAAACAGAATCTCCTATCCAAAATTAACACTCCCCAAAAGCAAAGGAGGACTAAATCTACCAGATTTTAAAATGTACTACTCGATCATTAACACTAACAGAATATTGAGAACAGCTGAACATAACCCGTCAATGGAAAATTGGCCTCCTCTCTGGGTGACAATATATTATAGATATATTAAAGCTCTAGGTTTCAATCCCAAAGCACTTCCATTCCTGAAGCAGAAAGAAATACAAACTTATAACATTATAGAGCCCTTAAAACATTCTATCAACCTAGCGCAAAAACTCTTTCAATTCTTGAACCTTAGACATGCCATGACAATACTGCAACCCCTTCATAAAAACCCAAATTTAAAAATAAACAATAAGATGCTGGACTTAGTCCCTTTTCCCAGACTAAAAGATAAAACAGTTCAAGATATCTATCCCTTAACTGTTCAATACAAGAAATGAGGACCAACTTAAACCTCCCTAAATCACACATAATAATCCTAAGACAAATCAAAGAACTGTGTTCCAGTTATCTCCAAAATATTACTCTGACCAATAGTGACATAGAAACTTGTAGCAGGCTTTGGAAAACTATTATCACAACAAAGAAAACTATTACAAATTCATATAAAATGATAAATGAAATCAAATACCAGAAGGACCTCCTCTTCTCTAACTACTGGAGAAAAATTAAACCATCCATAGATGATCAGCAAATAAGCCAGGCAATCAATCTAACACTGAAGATTCTACCCCTCAAAAAGTTAGCATACACTCAGCTCATGATCAATAATAATGCTTATTTTACACCTGCAATCCTACACAAATTTAACACATCAAAATCACCTTTCTGCCCACACTGTAAGGACCAGATAGCTGACTTAATCCATGTATTTTGGAGCTGTAAATGTGTCTATAAACTCTAGAACTCTCTCAAGGTACAATTACAAAAACGGGTTATCAAACATCAACATTAACTTGGGAATTCACTCTGTTACACATTCTCCCACCCAACATCCCAAGAAAACAAGCAAATACACTTTTAACAATTTTCCTACTAATGAAACTGTATATAGCTTTTAAATGGCTAGATACGATAAATATCTCTTGGGAGGGTTTTAAACAAGTAGCTATACAACACCTTTTAGCTCATAAAATAGTAATAGATAAAAGAAACAAAAACATGAAATCCAGAGAAATTTGGGAACAAACCTTTAACATCATATTAGCATAATTCATCAAACAGCAACTTAGAAATACACTATAATGGAACCAAAGAACACATACAAGTTCAGATATTAAATAATAACTTGGATATTACGAATGTATATACTGTCTATATAACTGTGGAATTAACAATGAAAGCATCTATGTACATAGTGTAAATAGATATGTTGTATAACCTATATCCTGTGGTATTTGACATCAATGTATAACATATGTATATGTGTGTATGTATGTATATATGTGTGTGTGTATGTATGTATGTATATATATATATATATATATATATATATATATATATATGTATGTGTGTGTATATGTATGTATGTGTGTGTATATATATATATATATATATATATATATATATATATATATATATATATATATATATATATATGCACACGGTCATGTTGTAAGATGGTTTTTATTTGTGACATTTATTAATGTAAAAATAAAAATAAAAATTATTGAAAAAAAAAAAAAAGATTTGTTAATTGAAAGGGCAATTATGTGTATGCTCCAAACTTGGCAATGGTAAAGCAGCCAAGACCTATGCTGGTAAATATGCAATAATGCCAGCAGAAATAGTTGCTGTTGACAAAATTGTGGAAGAAAAAACAGTCCTTCAAACTGGAGACAACAGAATGTTTGTGCAAATAATTAAATTTATCCCAGCAATTAGAGAGTGTTGAGAGGCAAGTGTGGGATTCAGTCTGTATCCAGCTATCATCAGAATAATTTTTCATGGAGGATCAGAGACATTTTTAGATATCAAACATGCTAAGGAGTAAATAAAGTTTATCCAACAAAGAGTGAGCCAGTAAGCAGAAGGGGATTCTGTTTCTCATTCTTCTGACACTAACAAATCCTATTGTGAGACTTTGCCAATGAAACCTTTTCAAATGTTTCAAAGAAAAATGCTAGAGTAACAGAAAAAAGAGCAAGAGCTAATGAGAAAAATCAGAAGTATTCTGGATTTGAACCAGAGACTAGTGTTGGGAGATGGAGATGACCAGTAATGTTGTGAAGTTAGAGGGAAAATGGTTGCCTGTAAATCATCAATCACACTCAATATATGATTAAACATGTGAAATGTAGCTTTGCAAGAAGTGGCTGGAAAGATTGCTATTTTGTTGACTGTAGTAAACTTTTGAGTGAATTGCAAAGCATATATGACATTTTGTGCCAGTTTAGCATTGCCGTCTCACAGAGGTTCTCCGGTTCGATCCTCGGCTGGGGTGCCTTCTGTGTGGAGTCTGCGTGTCCTCTCTGTGGTCGTGTGTGTTTCCTCTGGGTGCTCCGGTTTCCTCCCACATCCTAAAGACATGCTGTATGTGGATTGGACACACTAAATTGGCCCTAGGTGTGAGTGCATGCATGTGTGTGCCTTCTGTGGAAGGTTGGGTGCCGGGCTGGCAACTCGACACCCTAAAACTCCACTGGCAATCATGAGTGGATGGTGATCCGCTGTGGCGACCCCTAACAATTCTGAACAAAGCTGAAAGAAGAAGTAGAAGATATGACATTTTGTGCCAGTAATGTTTAGAATGACACTGAAGGGATTGAAAAAATAACTGAACTAAAATAGGTTTTATTAATATTTGTATAAAGAATTCATTACATAAATTGCATGTTATTTTATGTTATATTGTAAAGCAGTTTTGGACAGAGTGCAGATTATTACAAGCCTAGCCAATAACTAGAAGTCAGGGCTATTTTAAATTTGAAGTGGAGGAGTCTTATCAGTGACTGCTGAATATAAAATATATTAAAACTTTCTAATTTTTGTTAGTTGTAATGCATCTAGGCTTTTCATTGTAGTAGGCTGAGACAGGATGGAGTGAAGCAAAGAAATTCAAAATGACAAACAGCATGGAAGTTATCTTGTATTTGCCAACTCATTAGCTTTTTTCAATTAGTAAACGCTTTCAGTAAGAGTCAAAAAGTCTACAGGTACAAGCAATTATGCATGATGCATCTGTACAGTGTGTTCTGGATGAAGCATACAAAGATTCTTTCGTGAATCTGCAAAGTTCCTACCTGATTTTTTCTCATTACAAACTGCTTTTACTTGGAGGTGAGTTGTCTACAGGTGTGGGCAATTAATCATTAGATATCTAAACACTATGTACTGTGTACATTTCTTTCAGCAGAGTGTAATTAACATTCAAGTAGATATTGGCAAGCAGGTCAATGAAAAATAAATTAAGCTTGAAACTTTGTGAAAAGTGGATAAGATAAACAAGTAGTTGTCTCCCTAGTAGCCATTCTTATGTGTTAATGTATTTAGTATAATATTGGAAAGTTTAGATCTGATGTTGTCAATCTTCATTTTATCCTTGACAGATGGGTTTGGTTTTGACATCGGAACTGACTCAGCTATTACTACAGCTTACACCATCCAAAAACTCTCAAGCTTCACCTCTACCCTCTTTCACAATTACCTCAGATCTCATTTGCCATTTTCTGAAAACAGTCACATCTAGTTACTACTATCAAGGGCTAATGGGTTTAGGTAATTTTTTTTTGTATTTTTCTTAAAGTTTCTGCCTCTTTTCCCTTTTAATCTTTCTTTTTACACTTCGTGTACTCCTCAAAGTATCAGCATTGATACTTTACCCATTTACGCTTTTGGTATTTCCCACTATAATTGCTGATAGTCCCCCCCCTTCATAGTTTTTTTTCCCGTCCCTGTACATGCTTGTGTATTTCTACAACTATAATCGCTGATAGTTTCTTTCCCCTTTTTCGCTCCTTTATAACAATAAAAATATAGTAAAAATAATATCCTTTCTGCTGTCAGTTTCCCTTTCTTTGTGGAGTGATATTTTTCTTCATCTGTTTTGTCTAGCTACTTTCCTCACTTTGACTTGGCTGAGAAGGGTAAGGGCCTCTCTGGTTTCAAAAAATGCCAAAAGTGTGGCCATAAAATTACCTTGTCAGATTTTCATTCTTTATGTGTGCATTGTCTTGGCTCCCACAACTTAAGACTGTAACATTTGTCACTCCTTTAGTCACCGGGCTCTTGAGGAAAGGCATAATAAGCTTATTTTAAAAGAACTTCTTCATTCAGCTTTTGGTGAAGCCTTATCCACTGTAACTAAAGCAAAGACAGATGTTTCATCACCTTCATCCTCATCTTCTATGGAGAAAACTAAGAAAAGAAGTCTTTCAGTTCTGACCACTCTATCAGTTCCAAAAGCCAAGAAATTGAAAACCTCGATTCCTAACGTTCCCACGGAACTGCAGGTCTCTGCTGTTGACACTCCGGTGCCAACGTCCATTCTGGCAACAAATGCAATTCTGAGCCCTTCAGCATTGAAGGCTTGATACAGGAATTGACTACTGCCTCACCTGCAAAGACCACTTTGCCAAGAATTACCTACTCTCCTTCAATTGATCCCTTTGCTGGGGAGTTCCCAGAAGTCTTTTTGCAGAGGCATAATTCCCCTTCCACGTCATCCGTCCACTCCACCAAGAGTCTTTCACAATTCGACATGGAGATGCTAGTGAATAAAATTTTATGGGCTAGAGGGCATTCAGGCCTCCCTTCAGTACTGACTCCTTTGGGTCTTGGTACCAAAACTTCCTTTACAACATTACCTGCTCTTCCTCTAACTTCCTTGGAGGTCTTTAGAGTCCTCTGTGCCAGATCTCCCAGCGCTGACTGTACCAGCTCTAGAGCTGTTTACTTCTTTGAAGCCAGTAGTTACCCTGAGCTGTTTGGTTATTTCTGAACCAGAGACCTCCCAGAACCATGGCTACCCTGCCAGTTCTGGGGGACAGGTCTCGGCTGCAGGTTTTTCTGAGCCATCCTGCTCTCAGAGCTTTGGCTCAAGTCTGTCTCGAGAGTAATTTCTTCGAAGCAGGGAGTGACCCCAGTTCTGAGGCAGTCTTTCTCAGTTCTGGGTTCTCTTCCCTCTTCAGGGATGCTGGCCTTCAAGGCTATGCAGAGAACCCTTTCTTTTGCAGAGACTCAGTTGGTGCTTTACCCCTCAGAACAGGTACCTCCCTCAAGTTCAGTTATTCCTCCTGCCTCTCCACTGGGACAGCAGGTGCTGAAACCTCAGGTATCACAGGCACAAGTACTGTCATCTAAGGAGGTCCCTCAGAAAAAGAAGTGCAAGAGAAAGCACTTGGATTACCCCCAGGAATCAGTCACTGAAAACACAGATTTTGATGAGGAGGAAGGGTCCCATGGTCACCCTCTAAAGATGTCTTGTTTGGAGACATCTTGAAAATTTTAAAACACAGGGGTGGCTGGAAGTCCAAAAACCCTTCCTCTGAGGAATCTGTTTACCTGCAGGCTTTTGGCACCAACCCATCTACCTCTTGGATGACTCTGCTTGCTAATGAACTCATTCAGTTGATTTCATAGTGGGCATGGAAGGCTCCAGACACCATCGAGCCCATCCTCAAAAGACCAGATAAGATGCTATCTGCCCTGATGACAAACAGTTTTGGGACAAATGGTTAGCTATAGATGCTATGGTCGTAGCAGCAACTACTAAAAAGGAACTTGCTGAGGAGAGTTCCTTTGTCCATCTGCCTAACAGGAAATCTCAGGCTATGGACAGATTTGGGAAGTGGGTCTATGCTTCATCAACCTCCACCATAAGGTTCTTGAATTTTTGGCACATTTCACCAGACTCCAATGGGATCTGATTAAACAGTTGTCAGACATCCTGGTGGGAGCTGTAGCTAAGAGAGTTCAAGAGAAAGTTGCTTCCCAGTTAGCCCATACAGCAGAAGGGATATCTAGAGCAGCAGGTACAGGCACAGCCATAAGGAGACATGCCTGGATGCGCCTATGTAATTTTGTGGAACCATTCAAGTCTTCTTTCATCAATGCTGACTTTGATGGAACATCCTTGTTTTGCCCAAAAGTGAAAGAGAGTTTATCTGGGTGTGAGAAGGATGGTAAGACCCTATCTGCTGTGAGCATACATTTTTCCACTCCCCCCAAAGCTCATTTTCTAGGAAGCAGAGGAGTGCTGGAAAAATGTGGTTCAAGAAATTCCAAGGGCCTTTCCAAGACACATGTGGAGGGAGTTCTCCAGGGGCAGAGGGCGAGGCCAAAATGGAAGATGCTGCCCTCGTGGCAGAGGTGGTCCACAAAACCAGGGCTTCAGGGATTCCTTCCCGGGCAAGACTTTTCAGTGTTCCTGAAGAGAAGCCTGATTTTCTTCCTCTGGAGGAGTTGGGGACACTTATCCTTGCACCTAAATGCCTGGCTAAACTTAAACGATTCCTGGGTGCAACAGATCATATCCAGAGGCTCATTTCCTTTTCTCAACTTCCCCCATTCACTAGAAAATCACTGATGTCCCACCCAATCAGAGGGATTCAGCAGTGCAAGAAATCCAGAAACTGCTGGACAAAAGTAATCTAACAAGTCCTGCCAGACCAAGAAAGATCTGGAACCTACTCAAGATTCTTGTCAGTGCCAAAAAAACAGGGGACTGGAGACCAATTTTGGATCTCAGTGTACTGAACAAATCTCTTTGGCAAACAAAGTTCCAGATGGTTATGCTACAGTCTATTCTTCCCTTTCTGAAGAATGACGACTGGATGTGCTCAGTAGACCTTCAGGGTGCATATTACCATGTAGAAATGGACAAACGCTCCAGAAAGTTCCTCTGCTTCCAACTGGCAGCCAGTCAATACAAATTCAGAGTGCTGCCCTTTGGACTCACAACAGCCGCAAGGGTGTTCACCAAATGCATGACAGTAATAGCAGCTCACTTGAGACTACAATGATTCCAAGTGTTTCCTTACTTGGACGACTGGCTTCTAACCACTTCAACCAAGCATCAGTTAATAGTATCCAGAGACTATACCCTCACCATCTGTGCCCATCTGGAGATTACGGTAAAACCAAAAAAGTCACATTTAACCACAACACAAAATTTAGAATTCATAGGGGCAGTACTGAATACTCAAACAATGATAGCATCTCTTCCTCCAGAATGACATCAGAGAATTGTGGTCCAAGTTCAAAAGTTAATTCACAAACAGAAGGTTCCGGCATGATTAGTCTTGCAAGCTCTAGGATCCATGGCAGCTTCTGTACCTCTAGTGCTGCTAGCCAGGTTACATATAAGAATTTTGCAATGGCTACTAGCCTTCCAGTGGTTTATTCTTCACCACCTACTGTCAGACAAAGTATTGATCACCAGTCATTGTAAAATGGATCTTTGTTGGTGGATATATTCTGAAAAATGTCCTCATAGCTGCCCATTTGTTTTTCTGGAGCCCACGGCCATAGTGACCATGGACACCTGCCAGATGGGGTGTGGGGGCATTATCTGAGCAAGTGTGTCCAGGACACTTGGTCTTCATTAGAGGCCAACTTGCACATCAATGTCCTGGAGATAAAAGCAGTGTTTCTTGCATTTCAGGCCTTTTAGACAGCTTTTCCACAGGGGACTATTGCAATTCAAACAGACAATATATCAGTGATTTGGTACATCAACAAGCAGAGAGGAACCAAGTCTTACCCCTTTTGTCGAGAAGCCCTCAGAGTGTGGCAGTGGGTGACCTTGCCCAACTGCTTTCTAATAGCAACACACATTCCAGGGAGTTCCAATGTGATTGCAGAATAGCTGAACAGATGCATCCTTCAGCCTCACAAGTGGTCTCTCAATCTAGAAGTGGTGAAAATTATATTCCGTCACTGGGGTCAGCATTGTTGCGACCTGTTCGCATCTCCCCTAAACAACAATTGCTGCGATTACTTCTCCCTGATTCCCCCTCTGGGTGACAGGCTTTGTAAATCATTCCTAAGAGGCACACTTTTGTTGAAACCCCCATTCAAAGATCTGACTCCTCCTTGGGACTACTACTACAAGCAGTAATACATTCCCCTTTGAACCCTCTACAGAATGTGATCTGAAGTTTTTATCTTGGAAGACACTCTTTTTGGTAGCCATTGCTTCTGCCAGAAGGATTTCAGAAATCCAGGCCTTACCCTCTGAACCTCCTTATTTGTTTTTTCATAAGGATAGGGTATCTTTATGAATGAACACCTCCTTTCTACCAAGGGAGTATCAGAGGCTAATATTAACCAGACTATTAATTTACCGGTCTTCTTCCCAAACCATTCTAACAAAGGAGAATACAGCCTACATTTACTAGATGTCCATAAATAATTACAGCAGAGAGTCGATTATCTGAACTAATTGGGATCTAGGGTAGTTTGGATAATCAAACAGTTTGAACAATAAAACATATAATTAAAACACAAATAATAAGGTCCAAAAAACTTCTGGATAACTGAGGGTGAAGCAATGAGATATAAACTTGTTGTAGGTATCCAAAAAATCTCCGAAGGTCTCCAAATGATTAATTAAATATAATTTTATTCCAAGCAGACAAGCGCTTTCGCTAGAGATAGCTTCATCAGGTCTATAACAGTACAACTGAATTAAATTCCTATTTTTATAGTCTCTATAATCTAATTAACCTTAATATCATCATGCATTTAAAAGGGAAACGTCACAACTTTTAAAAACAACATTTTTGTAAACAGAAACTACGTTTCCTTCTAAAATATAACAATAAAATATGTTAAAAAATGTATAAAAAACTCCATTGCTGTTATACATGCACACTTCATAATATATAAAAAGATATATGTCTGTATATAATATAATATAATATGATATAATAAATACATTAATTGTTAAAAATCTATTTAATTATGTGATAGCCATACCTAAGTTAATGTATAAATGATTCTTGTAACCTGTAATGACTATGCTGGGTGAAATATGCAAAACCTGTGTGTGTATATGTTGAGAAATGGATGTGTATCTGTAAGAAATATATATGTGAAAATACGTATGTGAAACCTAATTGTCATGTTGGTACGTGAGCATATGGAATACTGGTAAGTAAAGATACATATCCTGTGTGCGTGTGTGAACATGTAGTGCTATGATCCAAAAATGATGAATATAATTAAAACAGATAAAAAAACGTCTAAAAATCTTGTTTTTTACTGCACACAGGAATACACTTATTAACAATTCAGTGATTCCAGTGGACAATAAAGAATATTTTTCACACATGAGCTGGCTATAAGCTCAAAAAACATGCTCAAGCAAATATGTATAATTGCATATTCAGATGTTATGATTTTTCCTACACAAAAACTTTGGAAGACTAGTTCGAATAATTGACGTTTTGGATAATCATCTCTCTACTGTATGTTTCTATCTTCACATAATGAAACATGTGATACCATCAAGTCAACTGTTTGTTTCTTTTTCCAGTGCAAAGTTGGGTAAGGCAGTCAGCAAGATTACCCTCTCTAAGTGGCTGAAAGACTGCTTTTCATTAATTTATGATAATACTGCATTAACCTTGCCTAAACCTGTCAAAGTACATTCTATAAGGTTTATAGCCACTTCAGTGGTCTTCCAATCTAGAGCTTCAATGGATGACATATGTGCAGCAGCTACTTGGGCTTCTCCCCATACCTTTATTATTCATTACAAATTGGTCTTGGTCTCTAGGGGAAGATCATCCTTTGGCTCAATGGTACTCAGGAATATCCTTCCGTGAGTCTACCCAAGTTTTTAGGTAGCTGGGAACTCTGTCCCATTTGTCAAGGATAAAATGAGAATTGGCAACATCAGATAAAGAAATTATGTACTCATTTCATCTGTGTTGTCTTCATTTATCCTTGATTTCCCCCCTTCATCCCCCAACCTCAAAGATTTTTTGGTGGAGCAGATCACATACGCTTGAGCTGTTATGTTATTCAAACACAATAGATAAGGCTTTCATCTAGCTTACTTTATATATAAATGTATACACAGTTTACTTGTTCCTATGTCTTCTGCAAACTCAATCTGAGGTAATTGAGAGAGAGGGATTCTAGGTAGAATTGAAGCTTGAGAGTTTTTGGCTGGCGCAAGCTGTAGTAATGGCCAAGTCAGTTCCGATGTCAAAACCAAACCCATCTGTCAAGGATAAATGAAGATATAGATGGAACATTAAGGTAAGTACATAACTTCTTTTTTATTTCAGGTGGCCAGTGCACTTTTTCTTAGGACTAAAAGTTAATGTTTACTGAAAGCATGAATTGT
Source organism: Protopterus annectens (assembly GCF_019279795.1). NCBI lineage: Eukaryota > Metazoa > Chordata > Ceratodontiformes > Protopteridae > Protopterus > Protopterus annectens. The sequence continues at coordinate 1,218,368,309 of NC_056744.1, forward strand.
ATTTCACATCCAGGGGAATATAGATAAGAAAAGATCAATCAGTGAAAGTAATAACACAGGCTCTAACATATGGTTCAATACGGGTAACCTTAATTTTAGAAGAGGCAATGCTTGTTGGCAGTCATTGATTTTGGGCAACTGCTCCTATCTGGAGGAATAAACCTCATTTTCTGAAAGTGTAAGTGTTTGTTCTAAGATAAAATGGAAGTGTGATTCTATAAATCTGTTTAGGTTCTTGTTTTGGGTGTTTTTACTGAATTAGAAAATTCTGAAGAATGTGACAGTACATAAGAGTTTGACAAGCCAAACATTTGTGAGTGTGTTTAAGCTAAAAGCTGGAAATAAACATTCAAATCAACTGTCATGTATAAAAGGTAGAGGTAACAGCTTTCCATCATAATGGCTACTCTAACCATACTGCGATGGAAGTTAAATGACCTTACAGGTACAGACAAAAGCAAACAGTACTGAATTATATCATGAAATCTAGGGTGCAAATAGCAATGCTCCAGGAAACACATTTGGATAGAAATAAGATTGTGAGTTTCATAAAGAAAGGATTTCAGGGTGGGCATTCAGCAGAATATCTGGGTCAAATGAAAAGGGGGCAATAATACAGATTGCTAGAAAGGCTCCAATATAGAATAGGAAAAAAAGACAGTAATGGCAGATTTGTGGCAGTAAGGGTTTATTGTCTGGGGAGGAAGATTATGCAGGTATGTATTTATATTCTACATAAAACTACCAAAATGGAGCTCAAGAGTCTTTTGGGAGAGAGAGATAATCAGCTTTCAGCAGGGGATATTTTTTATGGGTGGGGACTGGAACTTGAGGATGTATCAGGGGTACATAAAAGGGAAATATAACAAGAAAGGGTAGACTACTGAAAAAAAATATGAGAGCATTTGGTATGGAAGATGGGAAGTCTGCAGTAGGGATGAAAGACGTGTATGTAGTATTATCCAAGGTATGACAACTCAGCTGGATTAAATAGAAATTACATTTCACAAGAGCATAAGTATTTAATTGAAAGCTTTGACACACATCTAATAACTCATCATACACTAAGATAAAGATGAAAAGTAATGAAGTAAAACTGAGACATTGGCAGTTTCCTACTTATCTTAATAGGTTCAAACTAAGTATGAGGCAAGGTGGCCTTGTAGGCCACTTTAGGTTTAACCAATTTAGCTTGGTGAGAATCAAACCCTGTACCTTTTGTTTTTGAAGTAAAGACTTTTAATTATTATGCCAGCTCCCAACCTTCAAATATTAGGTTATCATTCTTCAAATTATTACAAGCCTAGCCAATAATGAGAAGTCAGAGTCAAACCCTCCATCTTGCATCTGTGAGGTAAAGACCTTAATCATTATCCCACATGCTCCCTATCTGTTAGAGAGAAATTTAAGAAATGGATACTGGAACTGATTCAAGTGATTAGGGAAGAAAGAAATTTCTTCACAAGGGATAGTTAGTGAGCGGAGGAAAATGAAAATGTAATTTAAAACAGGTTAGAAATAAAAGAGAAATATATATGGCAATAGATAATAGGGGTTACTTAGAAGAGCTGACAAAGGTTAAGCGAATCTCACAGAACATAAAGAGGAACAACTGCAGAGTGCTTGAGGAAAAATAAGAGAGTATTTGGGTAATATGCATGAGTTTATAAGCATTGACATTAAGCAACTATTCTTGAGTAACAACTCCGAGCAGAGCACAAAAACATAGAAAGGGTCACTGCCAAACTTAGGGAGCCTAAAACAAGAAAAATTACCACAGATCCTATAGGTATATTAGACATATTTTGGAATGTTTATGAATTTTTTTATAAAGCAGAGGAATGTGGAAATCAAGAAAAAACACAAATGGAAATATTAATGGTAGACTTAATTATGCCAAAGTTAGAGGAAGGTTAGGCCAAACAATATCTAAGATAGGAAGAGATGAGAAGAAATGATGACATATAATCAATCAATAGTGAAGTCACCACAAACAGATGGTATTCTTGTGGAAAACAAGTGTAAAGAAAGTGACATATTTGGAATGTTTTGTTTTAAAAGTACAAACATTTTGGAAGAAAGCTGTCCTGAATGTATTACCCAAAGAAGGCAAACACCCTCCAGACTCAGATTCATATAGATTAATTTTAATTTTAAACCATGATTATAAAATATTTATGTCTATCTAAGAGTATAGCAAAAGGGTTGCCAAAATTGTTAGATATGGATCAATGTGGTTCTGTGGAGGGGAGGCAAACATTTGATAACAGAACAATGATGATCCAAAAGGAAGCAGAATATAAGAAGATGCTGCTATTATAGATAGGTCTTCTTGCAGAGTAAGTGACTGATAGACTCAGCATGGATTTATGAGTGGGGTAGTTGCAAACCCTGATAAAATAATAGGATTAAAATATTGGGATACAATTAGAGTGGAAGGGTTCTTCTCCAATAAGCTGTGTTTATGCAGAGGAAGCAGGCACTGGTGTCCTCTTTCCATTTATTTGCTTTACACTTAGAACCACTGGCAAAAAAAATAAAGTACTCAAAAAGTCAAGGATATACCTGTAATGGTATTCAAGAAAATTTAACTCTATTTGCAGATGATATTATTTTCTCTTTGATAAATCCGGAAAAAGAAAATGTCAGTGTTGTGAAACATTTTGAGGCAGTTTCAGGTCTTTTCTGGAAATGAACTTACTAAAAATAAAGCAAAGCCATAGTAGTTGTGATGATACTCCACTGGACCAGTAATCAAGGAGTCTCAATCCTCACCACTGGCAACAGAGGGGGACGTTCACTGAGAGGATGACAAGTACACACATAATATTTCCAGATGCAGCTCTCTGCATCAAGTGCAATTTCCTTTAAGAGCACACAGACACCACAGTCAGTCCAGGGCTGGTTTCTCCCTCTTTCTCCAGATCCCCAATAAGACTCCCCACTGGGATAGCTATAGAGTTAAGATCTCAGCTGAGTGACCAAGCCAAGACCTCCAGCACCCCCTCTGTCCAGCCAGTGCTTTGTGTCTCTGCCCAAGTACCTGGTAGACACACTGATATTTAATTTACACACACACACACACACACACACACACACACACACACACACACACACACACACACACACACACACACACACGTGGAAAAGGCTGGGACAGATTTACTAGCTATGCCCCCTTCTGCTCAGACTATAAGTTAGTTTCCACTGCCACCAGTCACTCTTTAGCTACTTTAAGGCCATTAACAAAGGGTGTCCAATTTTACTGTGTAATATTAATATTAATACAAATGGTAGTTTGACCAAGAGCAAGGCTCTTAGGAATGGCCTACACAGTGTCACCAAATAAATATGCAGATAGTCTCAAAACTTAAATATCTCTACACAGATCAGCCACAATGAAAGGTTTACATATATTTAATAATAAATAATAAAAGAACAAGACAATACTGAATATATATTCAGAGTGACATCAAAGTTCAAAACCACAGGTATCTAAACTAAGCTTCACTATATTCCTGACTGTATCTAACAGAATTATACTGTTCCCTAGAAACTTACTTCATTAGAGAGCAAGGCAAATGTGCTGAGTGGATCGTGTTATTGTCAGGTCCAAGACATAATGCAGAATGCTCTGTCTTACTAAGAGACTTCTCAAATTAATATCTAAAATATTACTGCTGGAATAGCTTGCAGAATAGTATAATTACTTGTCATATGAGTTCTAGTTCCCAGGCCAAAACCTGCATTGCTAGAAGTGGGCAGCATTTAGCATCTACCTGTAAAAATATACAGACAAGAGCTTTCCTCAGATCTTTGGCAGATGCTGGAAGTCATAAAAAAATTGCATTCCATCATGCTTCAAAAGCAGCAATTAGTTCACCCCAACGACAATATGAAAGCTTCTTAGTACAGACCTTGTGTCTGTAGCTGCATTGAAAACTTGAAAGATAGCCTCTTTATTGCATCCTATAAAGTCATAATTTCAGATATTTTTCTATCTGCTGGACTGAGGTTAACCTCCTGTATTCCAATTTCCACTGTTAAAATATATACATTTAAACAGTTACAATAGTGCATGTACATTTCTATTCTCTTCCAGTAAGGGACACTGTGGTTACATTAATTTAAAACAGCACTTTGCAAACACCTTTTCAAAACACACGTCTGTACAAGCAGTTTGATATACACATGACATACAGTTCTAATACATTTGTAACATAAGCATCTTGTATAAATCATTTTGATATTCACCAATGACATATAATTATTTACAAAATTCCAGCTACCTGTGCTGGCAGTATTTCCTTTCATCACACTTCTTTCCCCCTTTGAAGACTCAAGCTAGTTTTTCAAGTGACCCTTGAGAAGCGTTGCTTGAGAGGGATGACCTTATCTGGGAATGCATTACCCTATACCCTGTCTTGAGATTCCAGCTGCCTTTGCATTGCTGGCCCCATTACAGTGTTCCACTGTTGTATCATATGCTTGCAACCATAGGCGCCACCATAGAAACTTGGGATTTTTCTGCCTGGCTCCCTGTAACCATAGATCACCCTCATACTCCTCCTTCTTCCTACTGCAAATACTTAGCACCAGGCCCTTTCTATCATGGCAAGGTTTCATCATGTTAACATGGTACAGTTTGTGCCCCTGCCTCCTGGCTCCTGCTGAGCAGTTCTACCAGATAGTTAACATCACTGAGCTTCCTTACCACTTTGAAGTGTCCTTCCCAAGATGCCTGCAGCATGTTGTGTCTGACAGGAATTAGAACCATAACCTGCTGCCCCACAACATACTCTCTAGCTCGAGCATTCCTGTCATACCAGACCTTTTTCTGCTGCTGGGCTTCTGCCAGCTTCTCCTGGGTCAAGCCCATGAGTTCCCTGAACCTTGTCTTGAGGTTTAGGACATATGCCACAACAGACACCTCGTAGGATTCACATACCCTCTCACTCATCATGAATCAAATCCAGAGGTCCCCTCACCCTATGCCCATACAGCAACTCAAAGGGTGAAAACCTTTGGATTACTGGGGCACCTCTGTTTAAGCAAACAACAGATGGAGGAAATATTTGTCCAACTCCCTCTTAAACTGGTCTGCAAATGCCTGTAGCATGGTCTTTAGTGTAGAGTTTAATCTCTCCACCAGACCATTAGTCTGGGAGTGGTAGGGGGTGGTCTTTAGGTGCTTCACCACACAGTGCTCCCACAGACAAGCCAACAGGTCTGACATGAAATTGGTACCTCTGTCAGTCAGTATTTCTTTTGGGAAACCTACCCTGCTGAAAATCTCTAACAAAGCATTTGCCACCTTTTCTGCCTCAATGGAGGAAAGAGTCACTGCTTCAGGATATCTGGTAGCATAATTTACTACCACTAGGATATACTTCTTCCCTGTCAAACTTGGGGTACTCAGAGGCCCCAAAATATCCATAGCTACCTTCTGAAATGGCTCCTCAATCAAAGGAGCTTTCACCTTGTCTCCTGCCTTGCCTACTTTTTGGCACTGCTTGCTCATAGGTCCTACAGTACATTCCTGGAAATCCCAGGCCAATAAAAGTTATGCATAATACATCTCTTTGTATGCTTTATGCCCATATGACCTGCAAAGGGAATATCATGGGCTATGGCTAGTAGTGCCAGACTGTAGGCTCTGGGCACTACCAACTGCTGTACTACATCACCTGCTAGCCCTCCTTCAGGGGTCCACTCTATACAGTAACCCTTTGTTCCAGTATACAGATTCCCCCTTTCCTTGAGAATCAGGTGCCTCACTAGCTACCTCCATTAGGCTTTGTAATGTAGGGTCTGAGAAAAGAGTCTGTCTTACCTCTCTCTTTGAAACCCTTTCCAGCTCCCCTTCCAAAGGAAGTCTGGTATCCTCTGACAGTTGTGCCTCACTGTCAGGCTGGATACTACTACTCACCTCTGCTCTTGCAGTCACTCTGTCTAAGGGAACATCAGTACCCACAAGCAGCTGTGGTTCACCTCCAGTCTCACTGCTACAGGGTAGCTCCCTCCGTGAAGTAGCCACTGCACTAGTTTTGGCTTCAAGTGTGTGGTCTGTCTGGGTCCCCCCCCATGCTACCAGACCCAAATAGTTGTCTCCAAACCTGACTGCATGTATCTGCATGCACATGAGGTAATGCATTATCAAAATCATTCCCTATCAGGACATCTGCAGGGATATCTTAAAACACACCTACCTTCTTGCTTCCTTTTCCACCCTCCCAGTCAAGGTGAACCCTAGCCAAAGGTATTTGGAATGGGGTCCCTCCTAAAGCTCTGACTGGAGTAGACTACCATAGCAAGTAGTGCTCCTCTTTAACCATTACAGAGTTCACAATGGTTATGTCAGAGTCTGTGTCTCTCTCTTAGCAGTGTTCTGTTTCCCATCTACTAAGATAAGATATAACTTCTTGTGATAGTTTGGTATCCTTGTTGCCTCAAGACAACTTACTGCTGGCATTATGTCATTCTCACTTACTGGCTGTCCCACCACTTGTTCCCCACATTGCCTCCATGGATATCTATATGCTACATGGCCCCACTGGTTGCATTTAAAACATTTAACCCTTCATCCTGGACGTGTACCTAAACTAGTGGCTTTCTCTGTTACTGACACTCTGTTGGGATGGTTTAGGCTGCCCACCATGAGTTCCCTTAGACCCATGAGCAGCACTGGGTATCCCTTTTCTGTGCAGTGATGCCCTGCTTGCTAGATATAGGTCTCCATTTTCCACAACTCATTTGCAGTCTTGCATTCCCTATCTGCCAACCAAATTCTCATGTACTCAGGCAAAGGGCTAAGGGCTTGCTCACTCACCAAAAGGTCTGCCAGCCCTTCAAAAATGGTGACCTGACACCCACTCACCCATTTATGAAAATAAGTGCTTAGCTCAGCAATATAGTCACACACACTTTCATCTGCCTTGCATGTATGCTCATGAAACTTTTTTCTATAAGCTTCAGGTGTTAACTTAAAACACTCTAATAAACAATTGTTAACAGTATTATAATTTAAGCAATCAGTATCAGACAATTTAGAAACAGCAATTACAGCTTTACCATGGAGTAAGGGTTTCAGGAACCATACCCAGAGCCCTTGGTCAACATTTTATTCTTTATATACCCTTCCAAACATAGGTCACCCTCTGTAAATCATGGAATATGTTTACTAACCTTTATTGCTTCTGGGGTTCAGTTATTCCCTTCCCCATTACCTCCATGACCCTGGCGAAGAGTCAGCATCTCTTTTTCATGTTGCTTCTGCCTCCAATTAATATTTCAAATATTACTGCTGAGATAGTTTGCAGAATATTATTTCTTGTCATCTGACTCTATCCCAGGTGAAATCCCCCACTGCTGGAATCTGGCAGTATGTAGCATCTACCTGTGAAAATACGTAGACCTCAGATCTTTTGGCAGATGGTGAATGTCATAAAACAATTTACATAAAACTTCTCTAGTTCAGACACTGTGTTGCCTGTTGCACTGAAACTGAAAGATAACCCCCAAGATTTAATAAACTCCATGTAAGCCCATGTAGAGCCTACACGGAATGTATCTGTGTACATGGCCACAGTTCTTCCTCACCAGTGAGCCATGCATATTAATGATGGGGAGCTGTTGAAGGAGAGCATAGGAAGAGATATTGAATCAGTGTAGGAGATATGTAGAGGCTACCCAAATGTGTAATATACAAGTTATATGGTTTTATTTGTTTTTTTTATTATTTTCTGCATGTTTGCACAGTGAGGAGCACAGGAATGCCATGTCGTGCTTACATATAGAAAGCTGACACCTGCGACACATGTAAAAATAGAAACTGGGTGTAATCAGTTATCATAATTTTATTTTTCCATTGTAATTTTTTTTTGTAATTGCTGTTTGTGTGGCACGGTGTGGAGCACCACAGTGCTGAGCACCACTTATATATATACATTGCTGACACCTGCCAGACATCTAACAATAGAAACCAGATGTAATTAATTATTTATTTATAGGTTTGTTTACACATGTTTGTGTGGTGTGGTGCGGTGTGGTGCTCAGCAACATGTGAAGGTATATTAGTTTTCATAATATCCAAGTAGCTAGATGGGTAGAGTTATGGCCTTATGTGTAGTAGGTCCTGGGTTCGAGTCCATAGCAGGCAGAACATGTTTGCAATTTTATGTACAATGTTTGTTTAATTTAATAACAAAATTGTGAAATATGGCACTGCTGCGCTCTGCTAAACTTTGCTCAACCATGCTAAGCACTGCATAAACATGCTAACTGCTATCAATGTTTGCAGAGTGCTAAGCTTTGCTAAAACCACTGTTGTGCAAGTTTCATGCTGCTCATCACTGTTTAGCTGGTTTTCATGCTGCTAAGCAATGCAGTGCTTTTTTGAATGTTGTTCAATGTGTGTAAAGGCAGGAAAACAGCCTATATTAAGCACAATAGGTGGAAATTCTGCACCATTCATTGGAGGTCAATTGACCATTGATATGGCAGGCAGTGCTGGTAAAGGCGCATGCTTTTGGGTGCAGAAGTGGGGCATTCAGGAGTCCCAGGGTCATGGCTGGGCTCCTGGTTTGAAAAAAAAAACAACATGAACCTAGGCTGCTGCATGGCGGTTTCCAGGGCTCAGAGTATAAGCTGGAGGCCTATGACCATTTGGCCAGGGAACTCACCAGTATTACTGGTATCCCTTGCACAGGTGAGCAGTGTCATTACTGTTAAGATGACCTGAAATGGAGAAAGAGGGAACCTTGAACACCTGGGCCCAAGATGCCAGAGCAGGGAATGCCCCACAAATATGTAAGTAATTTTTCCTCTTTTACCAGTATGCAAGCTGGATGTCTGCAAAAATTGGTAAGCATAATGGTGTGCTTCTCTCTCAACAGCTGCAGCTGAGAGGGCTCCCAATGTCGAATCCAATGCGGGATGCCTGGCCAGGTTGTGCCATGAATGTGGTAACTATGGATGTATTATGCTAACTGTAGTGCAATAAGCTAAAAAGAATAAAGCATTTACTGCAATAAAGTATACACAAGAAAATCTGTAGTGCAATAAATGGGCAATTAGAGTTGTAGTGCAATAAATGGGCAATTAGAGCTGTAGTGCAATAAATGAACAATAGCAACTGTAGTGCAATAAACAGTAAACAATACCAATAACAGTAAGCAAAATGGTGTACAGCAGGAATGTGTTGTCATAACCATTTCAGTAGAGCTGTAGGCATTGATTGCCTATGGTAAGGTTGCTGCACTCAAGTGTAACACTGTAATAGCTGTAGAATGCAAAACCAATGGCCTGCAAACTGTACTGCTTAACTCCTAGTGCTGTCCAAGGCTGTCTCCAGGCCAGTATTGGTCACATAATGCTCTCTGTTCCTCCTGCTAAAGGTAACAGAGGTATTTGGGTGAGGTAGATACTCCATGGGCAGATATTGTTTGTGGATTTCACAGATATTTGAAAGCAATACCAATAAAAAGTGTTCCTGCATTGTTGATTCTAAAATAAAGCTGTATTAATATATGCAGTACATTTGTATTCCATGCGTGTTCTACAGTCACTGCAGTCAATTATAACACTGTTAGTTCTAGAATGCAAGAAGAATGTACTGTAACTTGTATTGCTCAGCTCATAGTGTGGTTCCAGGTTATCTCTAGGCCAGTATTAATCATTCAGTAGTCAGCAGTAATTCAGTCTGTTAAATGCCTTCTACATAATACATTTTCCACATAGTCCTGGGTTCAAATCCAGTGTTGTGTAGCATAAAATTTTCAGAATCAGTCAGATAATGGTCACATTTTCTCTCTCCCCAGGAACAAAAGGTATATGGGTGAGGTAGCCCGTATTATGAGCAGATATTGTGTTAAGATTTCAGAGAATTTTAAAATCAATAGCAAGAAAGTATTCACCAGCATTGTTGATTCATTCCTTGCATGCTTGTACTAAGTTGCTGCAGTCAATTATTACATTATTTGCAGATGTCCCCTGCAGTTACAGCTATTGGGTTCTATCCCCATGCCTCCCAGCTAAGTCATGACAGCTATCTAGTTTATGTACTGTACACAAACATGCCTCTCAAGTGTCATGATTTCTTGTAATGTAATTAAAACTGCCTAATACATCTGTCACAGGATTACCAGAAAGACTACCTGGAATGCAATGTATTACCAAATCTGCTTACAGAACATGTTGGTAGTTATATAAGTCCACACTATGTGAAACTGTTCTCTGTAGTTGTGTACCTGCATTTATCATTGCTTGGCCCATACTGACCCATGCTAACAGCTTGGGAGGTTTGTATGTGCTGCATCAGCTATAGGAGAATTGTAGTCATTGTACCAAAACTGACACAACACACTTGTAGATTAATATTCCAAAAAATGAAGAAACCAAGGTCAAGATCCACACAGAAAACTTTATTTTGAGTGCTTTTGTCTCTCTAATGGAAACTTCATCAGAATGAAGCAACCTTTTACCCAACATCGCTTATATACATGACAAAGAAGTATCAGCTGAAACAATTAGTCAAATGAGGTTCTTAAAGCAACCATATCCAAAACCAGTATAAAATAAAAACATAAAAAATGCTTAAAAAGTATTTTAAAGTGCATAAGAAATTATAATGAATGAACCCAAGAATGCATGCATGACTTTCATCCACAATATTTCCAACATCAACATATAAAACAACTATCCTATATTTTAAAACTTTCTTTATAAAAAGAATTGTGCCTTCAGTCTTAAGACAGAACTAATTGACACAGCACTATTTGCCATTTAAGTTCTGACAATTCCAGGAAATCATTAAGGGGCCCCCCTCTTTCTCCCAGATTTACCTGCTATATAATGATAAATTTAAATCCACGTCCTTCACTGGCAATAATGTGTGCTGCTAATGCATTTTTATACTCTTTCTTATTTATGTCATAATAATGTTGATATATTCTGCTTCTCAATGCATTTTTTGTTTTCCCAATGTAGAAACTCAGACATTGAGAGCATAGGGCCAAATAAACCACAGCTTTGCTGTTACAAGACGTTTTCCCTCCTATAGTATGTCTCCCGTAATTAGGAATCAAGATGTCTTTGGCTTCAAGGATGTATTGGCATTGTAAGCAGTAACCACATTTTACCATCCCTATACCTCTGCCTAGATCATGTTTCTGTCTTTCCAGCATGTTTTATATGCTGCAGTCTCTCTATATACTATATTAGGGATTGATCCTACAAGTTGTGCCTGTTCTAAGTCAGTACTAAAAATGTTCCAGTTGTGCTGAATAATGTTCTTAATGTTATAAAATTGCTGGTTAAATGTAAATATAGCTCACCTTTTAAAAGTGTTCCTGCTCTCCTGTCTTACGTCATTTTGAATTCCTCCCCCTGTACCAAGGAGGGGAAAAAATGCCCACTCAACTTTTGTTTATTACCTCCTGAAAAATATCGTCAACATAACTCCCAGGATAACCCCTCTTTTCTAACATCTCTTTTAAGAAGTCAATTTGTGTGATGAATTCTTCATATTTAGAAATCATCCTAGCTAGTCTTACCCCCTGCCCTTTTACTAATGCCTTCTTTTGATGAAGGGGGTGACAGCTGGCAAAATGAAGAAGACTATTTGAATACATGGGTTTCTGGTTTATGGTGGAAGTAAACTGTTGTTTAACTGAGTCGTTTTCGATGGTGGTGTCCAAATAATGGACAGTGGATTCAGTGATGGAATGAGTAAATTCCAGAAAATCAGTGCTAGTTTTCAAAAATTCTAAAAAGTTATTAAGTTCCCTCTTGCCTTTCTTCAAAAAAAATTATAATATCGTCAAGGAACCACCCATAAAATGTCCAGTCCTTTGCAAAGGTACTATTAAATATGTACTCTATCTCCCAAAATGTCGGTACTATGTTGGCAAAAATGGGGGCACATGCTGCCTCCATTGCCACACCCTTCACCTGTTTGAATAACGGTTGTTCAAAAGTTATGATGTTTGTGTCTAACACCAATTCCATCAATCTTCTTAATGTTAGAATGCTATTGTGACTGAGTGTAGAATACTGGCAGAGATATTGGTAAAACCAGTCTATACCCGTTTCATGTGGTATGACTGAAAATAAGTCCCTGATGTCTATTGTCATAAAAATCAAGTTGTCAGTGTACATCTTTTTATTGATTTTGGACAAAAAAAATCACACAAATCGTTGCGTATCCAAGGGCAGTCTAGTAATATATCCTTTAGTTGGCCATCTATAAATTTCACTATGGGGAACGTTTTTGATGCTTGAACATCAGCAATTGGTCTGAGCGGGGGATCAGTTAGGTCTTTATGAATCTTGGGGATCCCAAAGATTGTGGGTATTTTAGGATGTTTTACTGATGTGTAGTGATGTTCTTCTAACTTAATCTGCTAGTTCATAAGTAACTCTTCTAACATAATCCCCCTGATTTACTATTCCTCTGTGCAGGACTAGCATAGTCCTGCATGGAGGCGACCATTTAGGAGCAGGATGGCAGCGCGCCATGCATAGTAATGAGGCGCTCTGACTGAGCTCCTAGGCTTACACAGAGTGTGTAAGAGTGCAGGGGGCATGTCTGAGAGCAGAGCTCTCAGAATATACATGCCCCGCAATGAAGAACAGCAGAAAGGGTTAGGAAATGAGTGAGACTGCATAGGTGTCCGCATATCCCCACCAACAGTCCCCCTTGTGTACAACAGCAACAGTATACATAAATAAAATGAACAAACCCTTTATTTATTGTTAAAAATCTGATTGAAGCTAACAGTAGGTACGCAGGTGTGCCCATCGCTTAGCTACGGTTAATGAAGCTTAAATGGCTGAAGAGGATAACAAGGAAGATATATGCAAATGAAGCAGCATAGCAATAGTGCAGTGGGCAGAACATTCACCTTACGAGCAGGCAGACCTGGTTACAGTCCCACTGCAGCAGATTCCATTTTCCATGGCAAAGCACATTATGAGTAATATTTATGTTGCATAACCCACTAAATAGCAATAGTTTTATGAACTGGAGTACTGCAGTAAATGCACATGTGAGGTGTCATTATCATAATGAATAAGGTACTAGTAAGCAGGTTTAAGCACAAATAAGCAGTAGTAAACATATTTAAGCACTAGTAAATGGGCTTAAGCCTGTTTGTGTGGCGGTAAGCAATGCCTACACTGATTAAGCAGTTCTAAAGCTAACTCTCTGTAAGCAGATGTAACTGCAGGTTAGCAGTGCTTACCATCATGCAAACCCGCTTACAAATGCTCAAAAGTGCCTTAATCACTCTTGTATCCAATGGCCCTTGTTCTGCCCATCAACAAAATAAACAGCCATGCAGGTCTCAAACCCAGTACCCTACACACCATAGTCAGAGTAGTTAAACACCAGGCCAACACAGAAGTACAGAAGAATGAGGTATCAGCAAACAAGTCCTCACCATAGTAAAACCAAACTGAACCTGTGAAAGGAATCAGTATACAGTCATATGTTCCATAACCCACTACATAACATAATTATGTGAACTGGAGTACAGCAGTAAGCCCAGAAGTGAGGTGTAATTGTAAGAGGGTGTTGAAGTCCCCAATAAAACACAAGGACCCCTTAGAGTGTACGTACACATTAATCATGGATACCAGGCAGATATATAAGATGCAATGAATAAGAAATCAATGCCAAAAAGGAAATATAATGCAAAGTGTAATGTAAGCAATGCTAAGCATTGCACAGGCCAGCATAGGAGGTGTAAGCAATGTGGAGACCAGCTAACTCATTGTGCCCAGTGGTATACCCCTTAAAACAATGCCAACCTTAGGTAAGCAGGTTTGCCCACAGCTTAACCATTTCAAAACCAGCCAATCACAGAAAAGTGCAGGAAATCAGCCCTACTTAAACCCAAGAGGCGGGAATACATCTCATAACTGGTTGTAGCTTCCCCTTGCAGGCACTATGGCAGTAAGGGGAGAAGGTATGCGCTTTCAGGCATAGCACTAGTGCATCCAGGAGTCCAAGGTCATGGCAGGACTTCTTGTCAAAGAGCATAATCAGAGACTGCTGCAGGGCCAGTACCAGGGCTCCCAATATAAGGCAGAGGCCTGGGACTGTCTCGCCTGTGACCTCACCAGTGCCACTGGCATACCCCGAACTGGTGAGCAGGTCAGGCACCACTATGCCGACCTGAAGCGGCATAAGGGGGACCTCTTGGAGGAGTGGCTCCAAGAGGCTAGAGCGGCAGGGGATGTTCCAGCCATGTGTAAGTATCACCCCAGTATGTGTGTAATAATTGCCAGCTCAGGTATATCATGGATAGGTATGGCTAAATATTCCTCTTATGTCCCCACACAGCTGCAATGGAGCGGGCAGTGAATGAGGAGGCCAACTGTCACCTGCCAAGGTTGCGACGTGAGGCAGGTCAGTAATACGCATGCATTTACTGTCATAGGAAATAAAACTAAAAGTAGTAGTAAATGAATTGCCTGTATAAAACATGTATTGTTCAAGACAAGTACTGCATACACTAGAGAATATGGCAAGAAGAGTCTCATATTGTTTGTATGTCAATAAAAGTGTAATATCCTGACAAAACTGTTGGACTGCATGTGTATATTCGGGTATCATATGGTAATGTAGATTTGCAATCATGTAATAGTACTGTTGTATTAAACACTGTTACCCACACCATGCACCATAAATTGAATGTGTAGGGAGTGCCTTCTGTGCGGAGTCTGCATGTCCTCCCTGCGGTTGGGTGGGCATTCGAAAGACATGCATAAATGGGCGTGCCTTCATTGAAGGTTGAACGTCGAGCTGGCACCTCGGCGTTCATGAAAATCTACTGCCAATCATTAGCGGACCGGAGTTCCGCTGTGGCGACCCCTAACCGGGAAAAGCCGAAAGACAACAACAACAGGAATGCCTGTATATGACAGGTGTAATCCCCAGAGGCTATTTAGTACAACTGACAGGCACATAGACAGTAAACAGGGAAAATGCAGACAACAAAAAACGAATAGCACATGCAAATGAGATGTGAACTGTCATACCCCACAACTGTACAGATTTGTGCAGAATGCCTATTAAAGTGGCCCATATTTATTGCCTATCAACATGTCCCCCTGGGAAATCAGTGGGATGATCCCAGATGTATAGGCAGCAAACAGGAAATACAACTGATTGACACACATCTGTGAGAACAAACGTGGCACACTAGCAACTTCCCAATACCTTATGTGACTAAGAAGCCACGTATGTCCCATTTACACCCCAACTTGTTAAGCTGTGGTCAGAGTGTGTACAGTAACAGAGTAAGATGTATGTGCATAATAGTAATGCGGAACCTGGTACCGTGTGTAAGAATCATTCAGGTAGTGCTAATAAACATTCCTCCCACAGGTCTGTCAGATACTAACACTGTGCCCAGAAATACAAGAATGATATGCAGTTGCTGTGAATAATGAGGTATTACACATCACTGTCACCCAAACTGTCCTACAACATATAACTGTCTAGGAAATCTGTATAAGAGTACTGTAATACAAGGTCAGAATGCAAAAGCAGAGGGGATTAATAAGACAGAAAGCAGATAAGAAATATACAGCAATATCTATATAGCAGACAACTGTGATGGACAGTGTTTAAGTTGTAGCAGACACAGCCATGGTCTGAATTCTGGGAGTGGAATTAGGCTGCATACAGAATCATACCCCACAACTGTACAGATGAGGCCAGAATGTCCAGTATATGGGCCCATATCTGCTGCCTATCCCCCTGTCAAGTTTGTGGGATGATCCCAGATGTTTAGCCAGCAAACAGGGAATACAAGTGATTGTTGAACATCTATGAGAACACACCTGTCACTGTAGCAACCCCCGAAACTGTTAGGAGAGTAATATTTCCAGTATGTCCTATCTACACTCCCATGCTGTCAAGCTGTGACCAGAGGATGTACAGTAACAGAGTGAGATGTATGTGCATAATACTAATGTGTAATCTGGAACTTTGTGTGGCAACAGTCAGGTAGTGTTAACAAACATTGCTCCCACAGGTACGTTGGATACGAACACTGTGCTGAGAAATACAGATCATTATAACCTGTACTGGTACTGTTCACTCTGGTATTGTAGGGAAGTGTGAGTGTTGCAGTTTCTCTGAATAATAAAGTATCACTGGTCACTGTCACCCACACTGTGCTACATAATATAACTGTGTAGGAAAGCATGTATATGTGTGTGTCAGGTCACTAAAGGTGGAAGAGGGCAATATTCGAGATATGTCCCGGCACACCAGCATGTGGTTAACACATGGCCAGAGTCTGTGCAGAAAGAGTTGGATAGCATAGTGGAAAACATCAACCCAGAATCCGGGTGTATGTGTACAAACAGTTAGTGTTAACAAACATTCCCTACAGGTAAGAGATGTATACTGCAGGTAAAACCGGGTCATGTGTAATGATGACGACAGCCATATCACTGTCCAGAGTAAGGCTATAGGGTAGTGTAGTAAGACTTGTAAGGTACAGATAACAGCACTGACTAGGAAAGTAATGTGGACTACAGGAATATACTAGTTGTTAATTGACATCTTTCTCCCCCCCCACCATATCTCCAACAATAATCAACATACCCTTCCCAACTGGTATGCACTGACACCTATTTTCTGATAATGTCCAATTGTTTGATAAATATTTTAATGGTTCCCATGCATGTGCTATATTGAATTATTCCAACATCGGTGGCATGGTGTCATCAATGTACCTGCATGCTGTTCATATTACCACTGTGATCGCATATATGCATGTGTTCTGTTTGCTATGCAACTGTTCTGTAACTGGTGCCTGGGTTAATAGGAATATCTATGCATGCTATTATACCTAACCCTGGGATGTGTTGACTATTACTAACCTATATATGATGATGAAATCTTAACACTATAGCACGGTTGGGAAGGCCAGTCCCAGTGGGCCCACCTGTCCCACCTCAGCTGGCCATGGCACTGGGCACCAACATGTCTGGGGTCCAACCCGGGACCTCCCTGTCCGTTGGTCCTGCACCACTATTTGGGTGGAACTGCCTCAGGGGATGGGGTTCACCCCCACCCCAGAAGTGGGCACGGACAGTCGCCTGTCACCCATCACTAGGTCGGGGCCGTGGTGCGTAGAGTGATCAACCAGCAGTTTGGTGATCTTCTACACCAGCTCGAGGGCTGCATGTCGTGATTAAAGAGTCAGCCTGGCTCTGCAACTCAGCCCCCAGCACAGCCACTTTCGGGGCGGTGAAGATGCAGTGGTGACTATCTCATGGGTGGGGACTTCAGTCCCACTGTTACCACTAGGGGGCTTGTGGGCTTCCGATTTCCAAACACCCCTCCCCATCAAGGTGTTTACCCCCCACGTGTCATATACCGCCCCTGTATGCATCTTGTTTGTCTTGTCTGTTAACCTACCCAACCTACCTCCCAAATATACCTACTACCCCTCCCCAACATCCCCCTCTCAAAAAAAAAGGGCAATCTGTTCCCACAAAAAAATCTTGCCCCATACACAGCTGTCCATTTCGCACATGTATCCACTGGACACGTAATCCGGTCTAATTGGCATCACAACATATTATTGTTGTCCTCACCCCCTCCCAGGGGTTTGAGTGTCCAAATCAATCTCCAAATTCAGTGTATATGCACAGCTGTTGCTGTATAAGAAATGGGCAGCAATGGACTTTCCTTACACCCTTCCTGCACATCCCTGGCTATTTTCCCTACCGTCTTTCCCTCTTTGTGCCCCTTTTTTCACCAATTTCCTATCAACCCCTTTTTCTTTTCTTTTAAAGACATTAGCGTGGGGGTAAGTGGGAGTAAGCACTTTTAAGCAGCAGTAAGTGGGTTTAAGCCTGTAGGCACCGGAAGCTGTTGAAGATGGGGGGGTGGAGGGTGAGAGTGGCACTTAGTGATCTAAAAGGGCAAGTTTTTATAACTATTTACTACCACAACATAGCTTCACTTGGAGGAAATTTTAAGCTTAGCCAATTCCCTTTTGGTGCTTGAATTAACATTTTCTGATTGGTCTTATCCATTCCATGGCTGATATGGTATTCCATAGATAATTTGAGGGGGCCCTTGTAAGGGATGCAACATTTAGAAACTGCCTATAACCATTAGTGCTATGAGGGGCAATCCTGGAGTACATTTTCTATTGCCCATCTTTAGATCCAAGTTGCATTTCAATATGGGCAGGGATGAGCTTTGTTTTACTTGAATGGATAGTCTGTTCTGGAACAGTGGTAGCCTCTGTGATATATATCCATCTCTCCACAACATTCAGTTTAGATACCTGGACTGAGTATTTCTGATGCCATATGACTTGCTGGTGTTCAGTAGGTCCATATGTATGAGGTCGGAGGATGCCTTGTATGCCAGACATGTCACCTCTAAGCACTCTGTAGGCTACAGAGTATAGAAATAAATCTTTGAGGTGGTCCATGCAAGACCTATTGTTTAGGACTTGTTAGTAAGGTATCTTCCTTTTAGTAAGGTATCTCTGAAGGTATTCCAATTGTTGCATGGGGCTGGACAGATACATGCTAAAGTGGGCATTATACAAAATGATTGACCTAATGAGAGGTTTGTAAAGGGGACAACAACATTTCTAGATCTAGTCACGATTAATTTGTTTATAAGCTGTGCAATATAGAAAGAATTTCTTATGACTCTGGGCACATGCTGGTCAAAAGTTAGGTCACTGTACACACAAGTTCCCAAATGTTAAACAATTGGGACAGTTCTCAGAGGGCATTGTCATGATTTTGACACCAGTTATTATTTGGGACAAACCTTCCTGCATGACGGTTAAGTCATTTGGGGATTCAATAACTGCTCCTACCTTGCAGTCATCTCAAACTTAGCCGGCCAAAGCCCTTTGGTATTTCCTTTTACTTTTGAGATGTATATGTTAAACAGGAAAAAAAAGTCTCAGCACCGAACCCTGGGGGACTCCATTGAGGATTGGTCTCTTCTCCTATTTTGATCTCTTGTATCCTGTGAGCAAGTTGCCAATCCAGCTATTGATGCAAGTGTTTGCTCCTACATTATTCATCTTTTGTACTAAACCTGAGTAGGGGATTGTGTCAAAAGGCTTGGCCAGGTCAATATAATGTGGTGTGAACTGTTTTACCTTCATCCATTGCTTTGGTAACCAGAGTAAAGCTTAAAATTTGCCCATGATTTTGAGCCTTTCATACTTTCCTCTGGGCTGTTTTCAAACACAATTTAAGGCCATGCATACATGTATGCATTCTTTGATTCACCTTCCTTATTGTATTAAATTATATTCCTTGTATAATACAGCACCAGTTGTTAGAATGTGTTTTAAATTTGTAGTTTTGAACAGTCTTCTAGTAAGCAATAAAACAAAATGTATGAACCAATAATGACAAAACTACCAGTTTCAGAATATGTCAACCATAAAAGGCCACTCAAACTTCTGTCATTACAATCCACTAATATCAGTAAATATGCATAATCTTTGCAGAAGTAAGTCATCCAAATAATTCCACATTAAATCTGTAACTAATGAAGAGGTTGCTGCTAGGAAACAACTTTATATTTCATTGTTTCATCTACAAATAAAGTGGCCGTTGCACTTGAAGAATAATTTGGCTATGTTACATTAAAAAATGATAAGCTAATATTATTGCAATAGGGAATGGATGGCAAACTGATAACAAGTTTATAGTTACTAGGTAATTACACCAAAGGAGGACATTCACAGGACTGCAGCATCCACTCCCTTTAAAATACAAAACTGTACAATATCAGTGATCTATCTGCATACTGTGGGAGTAGAACCCACAGCCTTTTGCATCAAAAGGAAGGCTGCTACCTGTTGTGCTACTAACAATGCAAACAGACTTGGAATAAGCAGCCCTAAACTTCTCCTCCCCTGAAGCTCTCAGCTCCTTGTAAAATTGTGTATTTATTTAACAGGAAAGCCCAACTTGGAACAAATCCAATTTTCAGCAAAGGACCAGGGAGAAATGCTCCAGACACATGTCTTTATAAAATGGGAGGAAACTGTAGCACTTAGAAGAAACCCACACAAACACAGGGACGACATACAGACACCGCACAGAAGGCACCCCAGCCAAAAATCAAACCAGAGAACTTCTTGCTGTGAGGCAACAACATTACCACTGCACCATCAACTTGACATAACCAAAGCTCTCTATTTCACAGCAGAAGAAATCTGGAAAAAGCCAACATTTATTTGGGGGAGAGCAAAAGCCCAAAACCAGGGACACATTTTAAATATTGCTTGTATAATCTTAGAAAATTGCTAAAATAGTGTTTTGTGTTACCATGTGTTTCCAAAAAAGATAGGAAGACTGAATGTTTTGTGTCACCATGTGTTTCCAAAAAAGATAGTAAGACTGAAACTTAAAGGGGTATCATTACTTAGAGAATTTCATTCTCACTAATTTGCCCAGCTACTGCCTTCACACACACACACACACACACACACACACACACACACACACACACACACACACACACACACACACACACACACACATATACAAAGGGAGCACCAGCTACTGCCTTCACACACACACACACACACACACACACACACACACAAATGGAGCACCATCTACAGCTTACACACACACACACACACACACACAAACACACACACACACACACACACACACACACAAATGGAGCACCAGCTACTGCCTTCACACACACACACACACACACACACACACACACACACACACACACACACACACACACATACACAAATGGAGCACCAGCTAAAGCCTTCAAAAACACACACACCACACACACACACACACACACACACACACACACACACACACACACACACACACACACACACACACACGGAGCACAGCTAAAGCCTTCACACACACACACACACACACACACAAATGGAGCACCAGCTACTGCCTTCACACACACACACACACACACAAACACAAATGGAGCATGAGCTACAGCCTTCACACACACACACACACACACACACACACACACACACACACACACACACACACACACAAATGGAGCACCAGCAACTGCCTTCACACACACACACACACACACACACACACACACACACACACACACACACACACACACACACACACAAATGGAGCACCAGCTACTGCCCTCACATACACACACACATACACACACACACACACACACACACACACACACACACACACACACACACACACACACACACGGAGCACCAGCTACTGCCTACACACACATAAATGGAGCACCAGCTACTGCATTCACATACACATACATAAATGGAGCACCAGCTACTGCCTTAAATAAACATAATGGAGCACTAGCTACTGCCTTAAATAAACATAACGGAGCATCAGCTACTGCCTTAAATAAACATAACGGAGCACCAGCTACTGCCTTAAATAAACAAAAAGAGCACCAGCTACTGCCTTAAATAAACAAATGGAGCACTAGCAACTACCTTAAATAAACATAACAGAGCACCAGCTACTGCCTTAAATAAACATAATGGAGCACCAGCTACTGACCTAAATAAACATAATGGAGCACCAGCTACAAATGGAGCACCAGCTACTGACTTAAATATACAGAACAGAGCACTAGCTACTGACTTAAATAAACAAATGGAGCACCAGCTACTGACTTAAATAAACATAACGGAGCACCAGCTACTGCCTTAAATAAACATAATGGAGCACCAGCTACTGACTTAAATAAACAAACGGAGCACCAGCTACTGACTTAAATAACCAGAGCACACAGTCGTGGAGGAAACACATAATAAAATAAACCTCTCCTTGCCGTGGATGATCTGCCAGCAGGCTTGATGTGATCAGGTAGTGGTTTCTGCTTACTTTTTTCCTTGTATAGCGTGCGATGCATGCGTGAGTCCTTACAGGTCTTGCAGCTGTAAAAGTGGGGGGTGCTCCCTCCCCCTTGACCTATAGTTCCAGCGCCTATGGCTATGCCTGCACAGGTTAAGCAATTTAGAAGCTGAGCATAAGAAACTGTAACCGGAAGTTAGCAGTGCTTACCACCGCGCAAACCTGCTTACAACTGCTTTAAAGTGCCTTAATCACTCTGTATCCAACAGCCCGTGTTCTGCCCAGCAACAAAATAAACAGCCTCTGCAAGGCTCGAACCCAGGACCCTGCACTCCATAGCCAAAGTGATGAACCACTAAGCCATGTCAGATACACATAACCCTGATTTCTCCAAAAACATATCATCCAACCCAGTCATTCAACAGTACAGAGAATGTATTCCAACATTTAGATGTGTGTGTGTAAATATATTAATATCTCAACAGATACAGCATATATATATATATATATATATATATATATATATATATATATATAAACATATATACATGCAAATGCCTACATCTATAGATATATATGCCTACACCTATATGTCTAAATATACACAGCAAGTTACATATATGTAAGCAGATATATGTCTGTATAGGTATATATGGACATACATCTGTAGATAACAATGGGAAAATAACTAAAAAATATATGCCCACATGCACCGTTAATGGGGTTGAGAGGGCCCAAACAATATACGTCTTGTACGAATAAGTATACCTCCCCACAGTCAAACACATCTACCCTGCAATACACTACCAAATTTTGCAGATCCCATAACCAAGTCCTGACACAACATGGGCATCCCTAGGATAGATGTACACAGACACATATATGTATATATATATACATATATATATATATATATATATATATATATATATATATATATATATACATATGTATAGATATATCTGTAACTACACATACACACGCAGAGATATGTACGGTAAGTTACATATGTAGTACGTGCACTCAGTATGGAACAGCCACTATTCCTACAGTTACCACCTTGCCAACTGGAGACTGTATGAGCCACCCATAGAAATGACATTCACTGCCTTCAACTTATACCCACAGAGATATCAAAGGATATAACACCACACACAGGTGTGCATAAATGGGAAAGCTTTATTTGTATATAATTACAGTTGTAAATGCTATGTCATATATCTGTTTAGACACGGACATCCATATAAACTGAGTAATGCAGCTGTGAAACAGTAATACTAATACAGTAGTATGGAAAGGTTAACAAATGTTGCTCTCCAGGCCAAGGCAATCAAGTAGTACAATAGTAAAGACAGACTGGCCCACAGGATTCCAAACAATCAACGGTAAGTAATGCACGCATATAGTTCAGCAGCCTCTATCTACACTCTGTAGACAATCCTTAGGGGGTACAGACCTCAGTTGACACAATGGGATGTAACTGTTACATAACAAGGCACAACTGACACCATCACAAGCACACTGACAAACAGAACAGTCTGTATGGCAGGTAGCAGTAGGCCTGCATCTAACCAAGGTGGATTGTATGGTAATGTACATCCATATACCTTAAGGCAACTCACCCCTGATGGTCTTCAGGACTTTGGGCTTTCATGATTTTGTAGTGCTCCCATATACATATGTGTATATATAGATATATGTATACATAGATATATGTATATGTATATATAGATATATGTATATATAGCTATATATGTATGCACATCCTATGTGTACAGATATGCCTAGTTATGTTGGTATATATGTAGATATCAAAAACTATATGTGCATACATATCTATTCTGATATACCTACTACTGTCAAAATATATGTGGATATCCATACGTATATGTGCATATGTATCTCTATCTGAATATATGTAGACATATATTACTCTGTATATGTATATATATTGTTTTTATTTGCATATCTATGTACATATGCATACCCATCTATGTATGTTGATATGTATATCTGTATGTCTATATAGATATCTGGATAAGTATATGTACATATATCATCACCATATGTCCTGAACATGGAGTGTAGCCCTACTTCAGCCCCTGTAGACCTAACTTTGTAGTGCAAGGGGATGTCAGGTATGTATAGCAGGTATACCTGTAGAGTATT
The DNA here is from genome assembly GCF_019279795.1 of Protopterus annectens. NCBI lineage: Eukaryota > Metazoa > Chordata > Ceratodontiformes > Protopteridae > Protopterus > Protopterus annectens. Next base: position 1,218,392,354 of record NC_056744.1, read on the forward strand.
GCTTCTGTCACAGGGATTGTCTTCACAGACATGGTGTGTGTGGGAGGTCACATCTGCTTATCACATGTGTGCCATTGGCTACTGACAGACATCCTAAGGACATTATAGTACAGTACCACTGCTAGCACGTAATACTCCTGTGGACTACAGCAGAGATAATGGCCAATATATGTGGACAGTCTGACACATTCTGGACAGTTCAGAGGTATACACATAACCCCTTAGTGCAAGACATGTGGACCAATCCTGACAATGTGGATGTTGACAGCCATGTAGATGGGTATAACACGTAACTACTGGTATTCATTTGCCCACATAGGTTATGCATTCACACATCTCTGTCTGTCCTGCCACATAATAACCACTGGTAAGGGGGTGCCATGGTCACATACCACCTACTAGATATTGACATACATCTGTACAGCATCCCACTGCTCTGTCTGACATGCATGACTGTTATGATGGCCCAGCAGCAGTACATCTGGCAAGTAACTGGACATTACATCTCACTGGTTAAGTACACTAAGCTGCTAGGCATGTAACAAAGCACTGTGCAGGCTACAGGCAGACCAGCTCAACAATGACCTACATTTCCTATGGGGGAATGCACATGTACCTGCACATATATAGCAGGCTCTACAGACATGCCACAGCACAGAGTAACATACACCCATATGTAGGTGCATCACCACAATCAATGTGAACACAGCCACAGCTACATATGGCATGCTAGCATATTATTACAGTATATAGACTATCTGTTCAACACCAACATCATATGTGCCACACACACTCACCCTACATATACTGGGCTGCTACACAGTGTGGTCCACTGCCTGTCTGTGGTATGGGACATGTGCGTGTATGGCCCTACAAACATGTAAGCCAATAGGGTAACATAGAGTGGAGCAGCATGTAACCTCAGATAGAACAGAACCAATAACAATGACATCTACTACAGTCTGTACACAGGCCAAGGTACATATTAACAATACACACACTGCCGACAATCACCATAAGTACACATACCTCAGTACTGTACACACAACCACAGAATGTCCAGGTTATGTCATCAAATATAACCCCTACTATACATTACATGTGTAGCAGTCTGATATCTCACTGGCTTGTTATCAGATACGATGTCAGTAATTATGGTGTACAGTACATATGCACCACTTACTGCATGACATATGTACAAAGGTTGTCAGGGTTGTGGCTGGAGGTACATACACAGGGCCAATACTGAAATGTTTTTTGTGATAACCTCATACATTTACTGACATGTTGCTGCGATAACCACATATATTTACTGTTGTAACAGGGTTTGTTGTACCATATGTCCTATGAGGGATATGAAGTCAGTAACTCTCACAGCTGTCACCATCTACAGACTACAATCCTCATACTACCTTCTGAAGGTCACAGATAGATGCTCTTTGGGTAACACCTGAAACAAAAGGCACCACACACTGCCCAGTCTGCAGATGGTCCTACAGATAGGTGTTCCCTCATTATAAATAGCACTGATATGGCAGGTATGTAAACATGTAGGACAGCCATATCCACACACACACACACACCCTGTTAAACCAACATTACTCCAAATGAAGTAAAGCAGCACGTATATTCTGTAGTCCGGTCAGGCACATGCCCCTCCTGTGTGTTGGCCTGTTTCCACAGTGAATGTTGTTAGAAGTAAACCCAATCCATCTGAGATGCTGTTTGCCAAACAACAGATTGAGATCCTGCTCACAGGGAATGAAAGGCCCAGCACCAACATGATGTTCCTAGATATTGGTGTGTGTTTCCATGCAATTGGCTATGGGAATGTTACCACAGCTGTTCCACATGCAATCAGCTAGAGGAGGGCTGCAATTCATGCAGAGACCATAGGCTGATCCAGAGCATCACTTAAAATACACATGCTGCTGCCTAAGCAAAGCAGGTGCAAGTCTCCACATCCACCAGAGATGGAGTAAGAGAGACAGACAGAGGCACAGAAAATCCAGGGAGGGGGAAAGAGTAAAATGTATGCACATTTGTGTCACACACCTACCAATACAGGGTATCAAACCCCTGATGACTATGTAGTGCTATCATATATCCATGCAGTTATTGGATGCGCCACATACGTTACATGTTTGGGAGCCCTCAGAACGTATATGTGATGGTGAGTGACATCTGCAACAGGGATATGGTAGCTATGTGGTAGGTGTAGTACATGTGCCTGCCCGCATGAACAGGTGTCAGCATCAGCACAGCCACACTCTCACAGGGATGCACACACATTGCCACACTTGGCAGGGCCAGGAATACAGCTCATCACTAGTGGGATTGCCACAACACAGTACTGTGCAGGTATCAAATGCACCACAGGGATCATATGGAGGTTATATGTGCAAAGGGTATGTGGAGGTGTCTGACATCAGACAGCATGCTTCAGTATGCCAATGGGGGTTTTAGTGAGTGTAAACGTGGTCATACGCATCATACACCACACACACAGACATGGGTGCCAGTACTGACATGCATGTGTGGCACTACTTCACGGGTGTGTTGTGGTTGATGATGCCAGATGGCTATACAAGGCTAGGTGATGTGTATAACTTGGCATCAGGCCACATGACAATGGTCTGCATTGTGGCTCAGGGGTGCAGTGTCTGGAGTTGCCCACACAGGTGGGTATTATATTCACTATTCAGTCAACTGGGTGACTATTGTATGTGGCCAGTGCTGTGCATTGATTGCCATGTATGTGTTCCTTCATCCATGATATAGACAGTGTCTGGGATTTGCACACCTCCCACATGCATGTACAGTGACATGTGGAACTGTACCTGGGGTGTCTGGGCCATGTTGTGTACATGGATCATTATCATCAGATGTGCCAGTCCTGGCCTCATGTGGCAGGAACTGTTCATGGATAGCAGGATGGCCCTGAACGTACATTGATAGCATGATACCAGTATTCCCTGGTGTCAGTGGCATCTGTCCATACAGGGCTTGTGTTTCAGGCATGTTATGTCCTTTGTGGGTCACATTTGATGGCACCACAGGTGTTGCAGGTGTCCAGTGGGGAACATGGGGGAGGTGCACTGTCGGCATGTACATGCCTATTGGACTGATGGACAGGGTGCCATGCCCTCTGTAGCTCACTGCAATCACATCATGGTTACTATCAGTGGGCAGTATGCAGGGTACTACCAACATAGCCACTGTTCGTCTGTTGCCTAGGCAAGTGTGTGTGTGTGTGTGTGTGTGTGTGTGTGTGTGTGTGTGTGTGTGTGTGTGTGTGTGTATGAGACATGAATTGAGAGTGTACCCTGGGTAATACAAGGGTTGCTAACATTGTTCAGCTGGCATTGATGTCACATTTAGGGGTATTGATGTGCATCCCAGCCTCTTGGCTATTTCACATCTTTTATCCCTGCACGTTGGACATTGTGATATATACTTGGCCCACCATATAAGAAGTTTGCAAAACCTGCTCCACATTGAGTCCAGTTGTTACACACAACCCCCACCACACAGGATATGAATGACAAACACAGACACACATACCCACACACACACAGGTCATGTCTGGGATTAGAACTCCTACCTAACTAGTATATTATACTATAGCACTATGCTGTTATAGGACGTGCCACGGAGATTACTAGAGTTCTCTTTCCCCAAAGGTGTATTTCACAGTGAATGACATCAGTGTGATTGCCAAAGTAGGGCATTTGAATTGTAGTGAGTGTGACTAGCCTAAAATGCATTGCTCCTTACACAAACATAGAAACACACACACAACATCCACAGCTTCCATCTGTGGGGATAGAACCCCTATCAGAGGTCTATATAACACTACAGCATGATGCTGTTATAGGGTGCACCACGGAGATTACTGGAGTGCCCCTTCCCCAAAGATGTATTTCACAGTGAATGACATCAGCAGAATTGCCAAAGTAGGGCATTTGAATTGTAGTGAGTGTGACTAGCCTAAAATGGATTGCTCCCTACACAAACATATAAGCACACACAAAACATCCACAACTGCCATGTGTGGGGATAGAACCCCTACCAGAGGTCTATATCACACTACAGCATGATGCTGTTATAGGATACACCATAGAGATTACTGGAGTGCCCCTTCCCCAAAGGTGTATTTCACAGTGAATGACATCAGCAGGATTGCCAAAGTAGGGTATCTGAATTGTAGTGAGTGTGACTAGCCTAAAATGCACTGCTCCCTACACAAACATAGAAACACACACACACACACACACACACACACACACACACACACACACACACACACACACACACACACACACACACACACACACATCAATTGCCAAGTCTGGGAGTAGAATTCCTACCTAACTATTCTATCACACTACAGCAGTATGCAGTTATAGGATGTACTACGGAGATTACTGGGCTACACCCTTCCCAGAGGTGTATTTCTAGGTGGATGACAGCAGCAGCCTTACCAAAGTAGAGCATTTGAGTTGTAGGGAGTGAGACTACCATAAAAAGCATTGCTCTCTACACAGATAGACAGACACACACAAACACACACTCACGCACACAGTTGCCATGTCTGGGATTGGAACTCCTACCTGACTAGTATATCATACTACAGCATGGCATGCTGTTACCATATGGACTGTTATATTATTTACTGTTGTCAAACCAAAATTGAGGTACAGTGCCCAGGAAAACCAAGAAACAACTTTGAATATGAAAACAGGCACCTGTTTTCATTGTCAAAGTTATTTACTGTTGTGTTACTATACATTAATATGTATTCATATGTAAAATGATGTTCCATTCTGTTAATACTAACAATGGTTGTTATTACTAACCTTAACCTATTACTATACCTCTATTAGCACAGCACTTCAAGGTAGGCTAGTTCCAGCTGATCCCCCTACCTTTCCTCAACTGGCCATGGCACCAGGTCCAAGCACTTCTGGGACCTAGACTGGTGGTGCCCCCTCTGCTGCTTCTGCGCTACCTGTGGCATTGGGTAATACCACTCCATGGGATGGGGCTAGGTCCCACCCTCTGGGAGCGGTAGTGGAGGGGGTGTCACCCAGGATGAGCTGCCAGTCTTAGAGCACAGGATAGTCTACCATGGGTTTGACAGCCACCTGCACTAGATTGAGGGCATGCTGGCTGAGCTGGTGGGCCAGCCTCACCCTAGTGCCCAGCTTCCAGCACTGCCACCCTCATGGCAGTGAAGGAGCAGTGCCAACAGTCCCATGGCTGGGGATATGAGTCATGCTGCTGCCATCTGGAGGTACATGGGACTTGGATTCCACAACATCCTCCCTCTTCAATGTGTTCACCCCCCCCCCATGTGTCACACACTGTCACTGTCTGCTGTCTTGTCTGTCTGAAAATGCATCCTCACTTACCCAACTTACCTCCCCCACACATACCTCTCTCCTTTTGCCAACATTCCACTCCTGTTGGACTTAATAAATTAGATATTCCGGAATTGATTGATGGTCTTGTCAGTGCTGCATTTGTTGTATACTAGTTTATTTTTTCGTACTATTTTCCACTTCAAGTTGTTTTTTAACATTCCACTCATACCTTAAAAAATATGCACCTCAAAAAAAAAAATTAAAAAAAATTACCCCATACATATCTATTTCATCCACGTGTTGTGTCCACTGGACACAAGTAATTTCATCCAATTGGCTTGACAATGCAGTTATGTTGTCCTTACCCCTCTCTGTGTGGGTGAGACTTCAAATCCATGTACTTATTCTGTCAAAGTGCAGAGTTGTTGCTGTACAAGAAATAGATAGCTATGGTTCTTTCCTACACCCTTCCTGCATATCCCTAAATGCCTTTCACTATGTTTTTCATCCTGCTTGCACCCCATTTCAACACTATCCTATCTCCCCATTTTTTCTTTTCTTTATATTTTTTTATAAAAAATATTTTTCTTTTTATTTTTAGTGCGATGCTGTGTGGTACGCTGCAGCATGCAGCTTCACTATGTTCATTTAAACAGAGCTATATTGATTATATGTGTTCTTAAAGTTCTATTACACATTTACAAAATAAACACCTGTCCCATGTTTCGAACCTAAGACCATTGCACCTGCAGATCAGTGCATTGATCTGTCATGCCACACAACTCTTACTTAAAATAGGTGCTTTAAAAATGAAACATAGTAATTGCCAGTTACAATCAGTAAGCAGGTTTCAATGTAGCTGCACAAACTTGAATAAAACTTAATGAAAAACAAGGGAGTGTTCCTGGGACTCTGATGCAATAGTACACCACTACAAAGACATAATAATGAATGTATGTGAGGCCTCTGATAGCAGGTACATATGCACTTTTATCAGCAACATGCAGAAAGACACCTGCTAAGGCATTAATGGCAAACTACATGTGTATCTGGGACCCTGGTGCAGAAATACATCCATATAAAGCCTTGCACATACTGTTGGATGTAGAACTTGATTGTGTGCACATATGTCTTGCAAGTACACCTGCTGCAACAGTGACTCATTATCTCACTCTGTTAAATACCTCAAAAACAGTACATTTTTGCCACACACAGCCCTGGGTTCAAATCCAGTGGTGTGTAGCACTGAATTTTCAGTAATGTGAAGCCAGCAATTAATGACAGAATCATGCACTCTTTTTCCACGTAACGCATGTCAAATGAATGGGCTGCTTTTAACTGACAGAAGTCACAGGCCTGCAGGTAGGAACACACATAGGTATCCCTACAGCAAATGTATATATGAATAAATTAGGAACAAAAAGTCAGAGCCAGCAAACGGTGACTGTATAAAAAGTTGTATTAAACAAAATCACAGCATATTGTGAGAAAATTTGTGAAATACAATAGCTGCATATATACACAGATAGCAAAAAATCCAATTGGCTGAAAATTATAGATGTTCATTAAGTCCAGGTATGTTTGCAATTGTTGCAATGTCCACATGGAAAACAGAAATCATGTGGTTTATTGTCCCTGTGTTTATAATGATTAAAGAAAGAGTTTTTTGACTTGAGATTTTTTCCAACTGTTCTAGTGACTAAAAGATACACAATGCTCTCTATAAACACACATTAGTACATTCTACTAGCAAGTTTAACTTTATTATCATTGACATGATTTTATAAATCTCAATGGCATTCCATACTAAATGCAAAAGAAAAGAAATGGATAATTAGACTGGGTGGGTTGTTCCCACCTGGACTTAATGAACATCTATAATTTTCAGCCAATTGGATTTTTGCTATCTGTATATATATGCAGCTATTGTATTTCACCGTTTGCTGGCTCTGACTTTTTGTTCCTGAGTGTTGGTGTTTCTTGAGCCTTGCAGTTGCTGCCGTGCAGGAGGTTTCTTTTTTCATGTTGCACCTTTATTCACATCCTGCTGGGGCCGGTGACTTTGGGACTGCTGTCAGCATTTTTTGTGCAGCGTCCTTTTCATTCAGCTTTTTGTCTGGATTTTTGCTTTATTAGCATAAAATTGATAGCTGCCATCCACCAGTTGGCTTCATCTAATCTTGAAACCTGTTTGCGCTTTATTCAGCGTTGGGACTATGCTCTTTATATATCAACAGGTTTGACTCTGTATCCTTAAAGTTCGTGGTCGGGTCCACAAACCATTTTTGTATATATTCAAGCTTGACAACAGTTATTTGTGTATTTTGTTCAACGATTACCATATTTTGGACTTTTCATTTTATGTTTGATGCCATATGGGCCTATAATGCAAGTAATATTTTTTACAAACTATTGTATACATTTAGGGTTCTTATAAGATTGTCACCAAGTGGGATTATATATTGAACAACTACATGGCATGTTTTTTCTATTACCAGTATACTATGATTTACATATGACATGGTGACTGTATATGTTTATTACATTCATAACATCTTTATGTTCAACTTGCCATAGTGAATGACTTTTGTATTCATGTTTTGTTTACATATAACTACCACTTGTTTGCCATTGCATAGTTATTTTTGTTTAAACAATATGGAGTGCCTATATTTTTGTTTATCAGATATGGTTTAATTGACTAATGGAACAACATGGTTATTTAAACAATTGAACCATTAGGCTATTTAAATAATTTTTGCAACGACAACAGCATTAACATCTATTGGAGTCATATATAGATAATTAGTATTAATAACTATTGTACCTATATATATATAGGTCTATTGTCATTCTCGTCTCAGCAAGGGTTCATTATATGTTTTCCTAATTTTATTTGAACATCACAACACCCTACCAATGCTGTAGTATATATTACCATCCAATAAAAATTTTTGGGTTGGTTCAGTGTTACTTATAAGCCAATTGTCTCAATATGAATTATATTTATTTGTTTGCACAAATCAACCAGGATTTTTTCTCTCAGGGTTCCATATTTCATTTATTGGATTAATTGTTCATTTGACATTGTTTCCTGTTATGGTCCATCTATATTTGTGCCATTATTGTCCTTTACCAGCCCTTTTGGTTTTTGGGCACTTGTATATTATCCTTTTGAACTATGGATTTTCCAGTTTCAGTTGACTCAGAATCAATTGTGGATTACTTTTGAAAATTTAAACAAGCATCTTAGATCACTAAGCTATTTAATGCTTACCAGACTGCAGGGACTGCGTGTGCCACCCCATATCACCAATGAGGATGAGGAACTTAATTCACAATGGAACAAAATACAACAAGAAGCAACTATGGCTTTTGTTGTTGAATTATTTAAGTTCCACAACAGGGCTATTGATAAAGAATTAGAGGAAATTAATATTCTAGTCAACAAGTTGGAGACTTATGAGAAAGAACCATTTTTTAAGATTCTATTAAACAAGGTGGCCTCTGATTTACGTAAGTTTGACACTGAACTAAAATCCAGAAAAACCAAAAAGTTTACTAGGGACCAGGAAGATTATAGGAGGGGTAATCCATTTAGTTTTAGTTCCAAACATGTTAGGTTTTCGCCCATTCCTTTTAAATCTACAAATAAAAGGAAACTGCCTAGATCAATATTAAAAAGGCAGGAGATTGAGACCACATCCTCTTTTGAGGATACTTCATCATGCACAGAAAATGAAGCCACAACAGTCTCAGAGTCATCCACCCCAAAAGAACACCTAAAATCAGGCGGGAGGGGGAAAACATGTCGTGAAATAGAGAACATCCAGGGCCTTCTGAACATTGCTCTGGTGAAATGACAACTCCATGTTATAATGTTCTAAACTTATCAGGTTTTGAACTTTCTCCCATTCAGTTGAGAATGTTGAATAAAGGCCTTTATCCCAGGCTTTACTGTGTCAGAGGAATCTTTTAAATTTGAAGTTGTTTTGGTGATAATGATGTTACTTATGATCATGATAGATTTATATATCATAGATCTAACTTTTCTCCACCTATGCATCAAATGGTATTGCAGTTTCAGAACAGTGTACTTAAGGACTTGCATTTTTGGGGTCTGATATCTCATTACAACATAATAACCTATCTTCTGATGAAAAACAAGCCATTTTGAACTTCAAAACAACAGGGACATTGTCATCATCACAGCTGACAAAGGTGGTGCTGTGGTTGTAACAACTCAATGACCAAAGATATTATTCACATATGGTTAATGACCCAACCAACATGTTCAGCAAACAAATTGAGACATACTTCGACAGGCAAGGATGAGGCTATCTTACGGCAGGGATTACTGATGATATCATGAATCAACTTTTAGTTCATGATCCCATCAATCAATACATATATTTCTTGCCAAAATTTACAAAGATCTTTATCCACCTGGCAGACCTATTGTATCGGTAGGGGATATATTACAGAACCCCTTTCTTTTTTTTGACCACAAGATACAACTAACTTTTACAGATTGTCTCTTTATGTTCCTTGGACGTAAGTGCTTTATATACTAATATTCCACACCAGGATTATAGTTCTGACTTCAATAATTTTCTATAAAGAACAATGCTTTTGGCAAAAAAGGGACAGCTATGGGGCATCCTTTTGCCCCATATATTGATCTCTTTTATGGCGTTTGTTTGAAACATATAATCTATGATGAACAGAGGAACACATTCTTGACTGAATTGATATATGGAGTATGGAGGGGGAAAGAAGTTCGCTGGATTTTTTGTGGTCAGCTCTTTGAACAGAAGTGATTTATTAACATACAAGACACATACCAACTCATCTGGTCAACTCTTAGATTTACAACTTACATTTTGCTTCAACCTAATCGCCTTTATTCAAAGCATTATAAACACAGGGACTTCACAAGGCATTCCATACTAAATGCAAAAGAAAGAAATGGATAATTAGACTGGGTGGGTTGTTCCTGGACTTAATGAACATCTATAATTTTCAGCCAATTGATTTTTGCTATCTGTATATATATGCAGCTATTGTATTTCACAAATTTTCTTGTACACTGAAGAAGGCTGTGCTTTGCCAGCGAAACGATTGTTTTGTTTCATATATGAATAAATTGTCATGATTCACAGAGAATGTCAACTCAGGTACTGCGAATGAAGGCCACTAATATCAGAGTGCACCACATAATCCTTTCAGAGTTACAGTGCAGATTACCACAGCTGAACAACGAGCATACACATTTAAAGTCCTTGCTTGTAACAAGGGCTGTCATCATACATGCTGCAAATTCCTACCAGACTGTAATACATGGCCTGGCAGATGACCAAATGGTGGACATATTCATATATTTTATGTGTTTTTTGTTTTTGTTTTTTCAAGTATAGTGTCATACTGATTAATTAAAAGGTAAATATTACTGGTCATATTTTACTTCATTTACTTCAAGTGATTGTTATAAAGGTCCTGAGTTGAATTTGTATTTTGTTCCGAGGAAGTGTGTTGTGGATGGAAGCATAGAAAAAAGTTGTTTGACCTCTAATCCAGTTGTAGGTCTTAGTTGTTATGAGCCTTGGAGGCTTTACGTACACAATAGTACAGGTATTAATGTACTTTTTTTAATGTGCTTTTTTCTTTCTTATTGTAGGTGACCATGGGGCTTGGTATCTGTCCCCTACACAACCTGATGTCAGTGTCTCTTCAGACTCTGATGATGGTGGTGGCCACAGTGAGGCACAGGTAGGGATGTTGGGGGCTGAATCTGTCCCAGAGGTAGACATCCATCTTCTGCCCCCATTGTCACCACAGACAGTCTGTATGTCCACACATGCCCTGTCCCTGGAGGCCATAGATATTTGACAGTCAGAGGGTGGGGACATTGAACAGGAAAGTGTGGCAACTATGGCTCCAGTGAGTGTAGACATTGACCATAGCATAGCCAGAGAGCTGTTGAGGTCCCACACAGACAGATTGACAGGGGTACTTGTAGGATGCCTGCTGTCCATCCATTATGTGCTGCAGGTGTCAGATCATGGGTCACTCGGCGCATGTTTCGGGCCATCATGGAGGCATAGGCATGTTCTGAATGGAACACCAGATGTATGCTTAGGTTTATAGATGCAGCACAGTCTGACATCCGTGACTGCCTGCACTGCATTGGGGACACACTGGATTGATTCATTGATGCAGTGGACAGATGGTGGGCTGAGACTGGGACTGTCTTTGACTGCGCATTTTCTGTACTGGAATGTGTGGTTGGAATTGAGTGTTGGACCTGTGGATGTAGGTTAGCAATCCCATCTGCTGAGAGTCCATGGGGCCTTGCACACTCACGCTGCCATAGTGGCAGTACATCCAGCACTACAGAGGGAACTGTGCTGTCCAGACCACAACGTGGCAAGCCATGGGCTCATAGTCCTGGGTGTTCCCGTGGGACAGACATTCCCAGAAGACAGCAGTCACCATCAGGTACTTGCACCACTTCTGATCTTGGGCATGGAGGTGCCAGTGCAACTCCTGGCAGAGCCAGTTCCTGTGTTTGGGGCCAGAGATGGTGAACTGTCAACTCTACCATGTACGGTCCAAAGCTGTCCAACATATACATGTGTAGAACCAGCACTGAGCTTAACTGTGTAAATGCAGACACACAGACACACACACACACACACACACACACACACACACACACACACACACACACACACACACACACACACACACACACCACTGTCAAATGCAGGTCACCTACAGACACTCACGGCACCTCTCCATGGTCCATCTTATATGCTCCCCTCTTGACTCACACATATGCTGTCTACTGTTTGGGTGCTGGCCTCCTGCACCCCCACAAAACACCTTGTGCATGTGATACCTGTGTCACATCCCTGTCATCCTCGCCATCAATGCAGGGAAATGCAGCTATGTGTCTGATGCACAGGGTGACTATATTAGTTAACATGTACTTGTGTAATAAAATATTGTTCCACCATGCCACTTGTAGTGGTTATCGATAGATACTGTATGCTGCCATTTGTCATGAGTACAGCACATACATCTGTGTACCTTATGTTATATTGGCTGTACAGCATGGTAGTTGGATGACTCACTGTAAGGACATTAACCTAGTATGTGACATTAGTACTACATGCTTGTGGGAGAGATTTGTCTAGCAATCTGAAACACATCCTTGGAACAGAACCCTGCCTAATGGCACACAGAGCACCTCAGTTCATCTCAGCATATGCCATCTGTCTGATTGGCTAGGTGACCATTATCTCAACACAGGGCATCTGCCTATGTCCCTCTTGGACTGGGGCAATATGTGCTGATCCTGTAACTACGGGTATAATGATATCTATGATCATGAGGGCTGTATGGCCATTATTCTAGTCTAGTTCAAACATCCTATAGTTCAATAATGTGATGTACAATGCTCTAACAGGCTCACACACAAAAAAGGCTACAGTGAGGCTAGCATCACTTCCAATCACTGCATACAGGACACGCCAAGGCACACACGTATTGCAAGTTGGTTGTATGTAGATGTGAACACTTAACTATGTAATGGGACCTACTACAGATCACAGCATAGCTGGCTTTAGGCACCAGTGAGCCCTGGGGGCTCCCAACCAGAACATGTTATCTTAAACTGATATTTTATAACATGTCAGTCAAATCAACAAAAGCTTTGTACATCAATCCTGTCTACTTACTAAACCTATTTATATCTCCTTTAAAATTCAAAGTTATTCTGGTTATAGTAACACTGTTTTATCAAGTAACAGGGTTCACAATTCCATTAAATATTTTACCACTGATGTAGTGCCGCTAGCTTAGTTAAACCCTGCTGGTGGACATTCTCTCCACTAAAATTAACAACATAACCAGCTTCATACCTGCAATACCTGTGGCTACATGGCCCCTCTTAATCATCCTTGACTGTGTGAGGCCCCACAAAAGCTGCTACTGGTTGTGGAAAAATGAGGATAAAAAATGTACTAATTTCCTGATAATGTTCTTTTACCTTAACAGGGCTGTGATAAGACCCTTTTAGGATAAAGCTAATAATGAACAGGAGCAAGGTTAGCACTAGAGAGACTATCAGCCCAGAGTGACTGATCTTAGTGCAAACCTTGGATTTTAAGAAGAGCTCATGCTTCTGATCTTCAATGGTGGTTTTCTCTTTCAGGGAATGTTGTAATACTGGCAGAACACAAGATACTTTAGTGTTCAAGTTCTTTGATAGAGAATTTTGTGCAATGCCAAAAATAATAGCAGAATGAAGGCTCAAAATCAGCAACATGTTTGACGGATTACTCTAATTCTCTTCAAAAGTCAATAGAATAAGTTTTTGCATCAACATCCATGTTTGGACAATAAGATATATAAACCTCTCATGTCTGAATTTTATTGTCTGTCTGTAATCCTGAATGATTTACCATTAAATCAACCTTTTTACAAAGGTCAGAGCAAAATTATGAGACAAAATCAGGGAAGATCTCTAAAATCAGTGACAGGTATGCATTACTCTTCACTGAGGTAAATAAAAGTGAGATCTAGTGTGGCAGTACCAGTGTTTCATAATGTATTGGTATTTGCTGAAATAAGTACAAAACTAGTATTGCTATTGCTTACTTATGCTTGTGTGCGTGTACCTACGTACAGTATGTATGTAAAAAATATCACAGATTTGTATCTGTGCATACACCCAATAATGCTGGGAGACACACATTATTTTTCTGATTATCAGTAAAAAAAGGTAGCTAACATGTAATTACATATCAAAATTAAGGCATAAAATATATCACTGAACAATTGGACACTTAGATCTTCTAGAGGTCCCAATCTAACATCATTGACTGTCTTTACTGGGGAAGTTAAGGAGGCAAGCTATATTCCAAGATAGGACCTGTGTATCCTCACAGCAATTGTTTTATTAGTTTATTGTGAGCTTCTATTTTGTCAGCTTTGAATGTTAAGCACTGGGCACAACTTAGGTCTTCCTTGAAAGAAAAAAATAAGACTGAAATTCTTTTCTTAATCATGAGTTTTGTTTACACCACTGTTCGACTAAAAGGTTGGGAAAATGCTCTAAATGGAATCCTAGAGAATCTATAACCCCTATAGCTTCTGCGGGCACCAGCTTAATTGAGTTATTTCCTAAATATTTATTACTGTTCTGTCTTGGTCAGGAAAGGTGTGCTGAAAGGATGCAAGGAAAACTAAAGTTGAACCACACTGCATTTCTTTCCTTTACTATAATTTCTGTTCAAGCCATCATTGGATGAAAATGTTGTGTAAAAAGAAAAAAAACTTAAAATGCACATCAGAGCACACAGAAAGTTATGGCTTCATGAAAAAGCTGAAGAGTAAGGCAAAATATGGCAAAAGGAAGAAGAAAGTAATGTGCATGGTATGGGAAGCCCAAGATAGGGGGAGGAAACAGATGGGAGCACTGGAGGGTGTGTGTGTGTTTGTGTGTGTGTGCAGGGAGGGTGCTGAAACAGTAGATAGTCTCTAGGGTGCAATTTTACCTAAGTAGAGCTGTACATAGAGTTATTTTAATGTATCATTGTTGGAACTAAATGCCAGTAACTCTGAATGTCCCTTTGTGAGATGGACCAACATAATGTGGTACACAGGCCTGTTTTAATATAGGAACATTGAAGCTGCAAGTCATTCTGTGTGCACTACTGCTAAAAGTTTGCAGCATGAACTAAAAAGTTGCTTAGGGGTGGCAGTGACAGGGCGATAGACTGAAAGTGCATGGGAGCTCCCAACTTGACACTTACTGGGGGCCCCCAAAATTCTAAGACCAGCCCAGGATCACAGTACGTGTTGCACACAATACACCTCATGTCTGTTAGTACTATCAGTTTAGGACATATTATGCTTGATGACATAAGCAGGCCTTGTTGTGGTCAGTCCTTTGGGGGGGTCACATCACCCGCTACAAATAAAACACTGCAAAACCCTACCTATGACTAGGTTATGCCATATGGATATATACACATGCACCAAGTGGGTTGGAGTGAGATTAGAACCCCTGCCTATCTAGTATTATACACTATAGATCACAGTAACTATTGCATGTGCCAAGGCATACATCTGATACAACACTGTCAGCTGGTAGTCTTAAGGTGGCTGACTTCATCAGGCCTTGTAGAAGAGGGCAGTTTGGAAGCCCAAAAAGTGCATAACCATCGCAGGTGGATAACCCATGAAAGCATGTCAATTGTTTTGCAGGGGAATATATATATATATATATATATATATATATATATATATATATATATATATATATATATATATATATATATATATATACACACACACACACACACACACACACACACACACACACACACACACACACACACACACACACACACACACACCAAGTGGGCTGGAGTATGATTAGAACCCCCACCTATCTAGTCTTATACACTACAGATCACAGGACTTACTGCATGTGCCACAGATTAAGTCTGCTGCATATGTGATTGCAGGCACAGTACTTGTGCATTACATAAACTAGGCTTGTGTTGAACAGCATCTGTGGTCTGCAGAGTGATATTGCTTCATACTTTTATCTGCATCTAGTATCCTAGCAGTGAGATAGCTGTTTTTATCCTAGCTATGTGTGTACAGTTACCAGTATGGCCATATGTGGCTGTTGCAGTTACATAGGTGAACCTGTGGGCAGGGGCAATGTGCCCTGTCCATATGTGTGTTGACAACATTATACATTACACTACCTACTCACCTGTGTCTGCCTAGATGGTGACATCCAACAGCCACAGGGGGTGTAGTTAAGTGGATTATGTACTGTTTTGCCCTTAGTTTGGATCATTTGAGCAATAGTCTGGATGTGTGATATTGCAGATATACTCACCATTATTAGGGTATGTCGAACAATACAGACATCCACACACATTTCTGTATATAACAGGGATGTATATATAAATGTAGCTGTGTGTATGATATGTATAGGTGTTATGTAGATGTATGGGGGAGTGTATGTATCATTTTAATATATATAGCTTTATATATATCAGTGTATATCTATTTGACACTACATTGCAATAGATATACTATGCATGTGAGAGAGGGATAGTGTCAGAAGGATATGTATACGTATATGTCTGTATGTATAGACATTTATACATAAGTCATTTTGATGAAGGGGCAACAGAATTGCGTTCATTTTAACTAAGTGTCTGGGTATACCCAGTGGGACTTTCAGTACTTATAAAGTGACCCCAGGCCACACATACCTGTACTCCAGTCTGGGATTTTGTAATTTACAGACATTAACATCTGCCCTTGTTTCTGTAGTACTGCACTTCACTCAAAATGTCCACGACATTCCCCAGCTGTGTGCTGTACTTATATGTGACTGAGGTTGGTAATTTTACACCACCAACAGACTGACAGTCTGCATACCTCTCAAATGACCTGATATTTACAGAATGTCCATAGTTTTGCCTCATATGTTTGGTCTGTTCCTTTTGGTGAATTATTGAATATTGATGTCACTGCATTATACTAAATACAGACAAACATTTGTATTTCAGACTGTATATCCTTCAGAAAATATGTAATAATGCAACACCTTTAATTCCAGCAACTTTCTAGGTTTATGGGAACAATATTTAAAATCTGTCCCTATGTTTGGGCCTTTGCCCCCCCCTCCCCCCAATCTTTCTGGCTTTGTCCAAATTTCTTGCATTAAGAGGTTGAGAGGTATGACAGTCTATGAAAACACCAACATAGTACTACCTCACATGTAAAAGATGTGAGTAATTCCAGATTGGAACCATCAACACCATCACCCATGCTAGTTTCCCTAATCCACTGAGCCACACAGGTTGCCAGACAGAGAGAAGTCATTCATTACACAAACAACAGCATAAATATGTACATTGTTATCCTGCATGAAGAGAGCCAGATAATGTGTGAGTAGTATCTATGTTACAGCCCTAAGATTGCCTGGTCCACTGATATACCATAGCTGATTTTCTGTTAAAACAGTTATATGGGTACGCTGCTGTGTTGGGGTGGGGAAACAGCACGTGATCAGTTTGGGCAGACAGTTTTCCACATATCATGTGTGACCACTGTTTAACATCTCCCTTGCCTGATGTCATGAATATTCCAAACATGAAGCCTACTGAATATTAAGGAACACATACTATTGGACTGGGTATATGTAGTTCCATGTGGATGTTAACTCTGACCAAATAGCCCACTACATTTCCTTGTATAACAGCAGCAGATCCATACATACAATACCATAGTATAGTAATCTTTACAATTAGTGTATAGGTTAGAGACTTACTTTACGAATGCAGAAGTTGACAGACCTGTAGTTCATGGCTGACTCTGTGTGATGCAAGCAGTACACAGCTGATACATTGATAGGTACAGGTTCTGTGGGTTGCCTGGCATCAGCTATTTTAATATATGCATGTGAGTAGGAGTAAGGTGTCAGTCCCCTAAGCCCTAGGTTTATCAGTGAATGCGCTATAAGTTGTCTCTTAGCCAATGCCAGGATGTACTGGGCACACCTACATCTGCCTACAGGGGGCTCCTCCTCTGAGTCCTCCTGTGAGTGTGGCTGTGGTGACCTAGGCACTGGTGGTGGTGGGGGTTATGCATCCCTTCCCTTTGCTGACCCTGCTGCAGCTGTTTTCGTAGGATCATATTGTATAGCATGGCACATACTGTGAACATATGTGCACATGTGGCTGAAGGGTACTGCAGGGCTCCACCAGACCGGAACCATGACTTCAGCAGCCCAAACACATGCTCTATGATGTTCCCAGTTTATGCGTGTGCTTCATTATGACATTCTTCTGTGGGTGTGTGTATTTCTGATGGGTGTCATCATCCACCATTCCAGTGCATAACCAGCAATCCCCCAGTAAATGGCCGTGTGGGATGTCCCCCCCCTAGCCAATATCTGGTACATCCATGATGTGTGCCAGATATGGGAGATATGATAACTGTCAGGGCTGCCAGCACACACATTTATGATAATGCCCTGGGCATTGCACACAACCTGGCAGTTGATGGAGTGGTACCCCTTGCAGTTGATGTAGATTCTACCTTCCTCAATGGGTGGTACATTGATGTGTACATGAGTGCAATCTATGGCACCCAGTACCTCAGGGTAGTGTGCTACCCAGTAGAAGTGTTGCATATTGCTGGTCCTGACCACAGGGGTGAGGGAAAAATAAATGTTCTCACTGGTATGTGGCAGCATGGCATCCAGGAGCTGGTGGAGTACCCTGGATTCTGATGCCTGTGAGACCCCCATTATGTCCCCATTTGGTCTTTGGAAGGTACCTGTGGCTATTATCCTAAGGGCTACACATACCTTTGTTTCCACTGGAATGGGTTCCCCTCTGTTGGCTCTGGTTCTGAGTTGAGGGTGGCAGAGCTCAGTGAGTTCTTGTAGTATGATCCTGTCCACCCTGTAGCGCTCTACAATCTCCAGCTCATGCAGCCCCTGGAAGGTTACCCTGGGCCTGAACACTCTTCTTCTTCTCTGCTTAGGTTTACTGTCAGCAGCAGCACTGATTTTAGCATCTACCACATACAGATGTAGCAGACCTGCAGCAGTCCCTAGCATTCTTTCAGTTAAAATTCCCAAGTCTGTACTCCAATGGTGCAGAGTATGGGGGGGGGGTCAGATTGTAGGGTGTATGCATACTTTATAGTACTCTAATGTAGGTGCTGCCTGTGTGATTGGCTATCTATGATGCATTGCACCTGCCTAGTATATTATTAACATCATTTAATGGCCCTAGTTTAAGTTAAACAAGGGTCAAAACTAATTAATACATCATTACATTTTAGATATTGTCAGCAATGCAGCGTGCTGTGCAAACGTGTGCTCCGTAGGTAAGCAAAGCTTAGAAGTCAGTGCAGACCCCCCCTCAGATTTCCACACTCAGCATGGTGGTGCACTGCGCAAACAGGAGCAGCTAAGCTCCAATCAGCTTAGTATTTATTGGACACACCCTCTCCTGATGTCAGCTGCCTCCTGTCTGCACACCAATATGATTCTCTGCCTACATGGAGGGGATATGCAGACATGATTACCCCATTATGCTCTTCAGCAACTCCATCTCATTTGCATAGGCATCCATGCTTACAACCTGGAAACTACATGCTTCCAAGTCCTACCACATTAGCTGCAGCACCAATGCACCACTGTAGATACTCCACACAGGGTCCTGTAATACATTTCTGTCTCATAATGTTCATTTTATTTCCACATTTTTTTAAGGCATGCTTGAGCACTGTGGCATGCTGCACAAATATGCCCAGATTATTAAAAACAAAAATTTTATTTTAACATATTTTCTGTAACTTTTGAGACACAGAGGATATTTTCACGCATATGTGTGTGTGGTATGCCATTTCTGTTCATCTATCTACATTTTACAGCCCCTTTTGTCTGTCTACATTCATGTACATGGAATTTTGTACACTAAGGACACAGACACAGGGTCTGCAGGGCTGCCTATCTGCTTGCTAGATCATTCTACCTGCCTCATTTACATGAGATTTACCTGTTTATGAAGTGATTTGCATGCCATGGAACTTCCTGTGTTGGTGCATGCATGTGCACCGCCCAGCAGTGCTTACTGGAACGCAAACCTCATGTAAGCAGCGTGCACAATGCCTACATGGTAAAAAAAGACCATGTAGGCTATATTAAATTCCACCAACATCTTTTTATGGTGTAGCCATAAAGTAATTTAATTTCAGCTATTTTTCTGAAGTTAACCTCCTGTATTCCAGTTTCCACTGTTAAAATATACATTTAAACAGTTACAATAGTGCATGTAGATTTCTGTTCTATTCCAGTAGGGTACACTGTGGATACATTTCAAACATCACTTTGTAAAATACCTCTTCAGCACACATCTGCACAAACCACATTATATGACATACAGTTCTAATACATTTGTAACACAAACATCTGATATAAATCATGTTGATATTCACAAATGACATATAATTATTTACAAGATTCCAGGCAGCTGGGATGGCAGTATCTCCCTTTGTCACGGTGGGATTTTTAGAAAAATGGTAGCGCAACTTACCTAGATATAAATGGAATCTGTGGAACAATATGTCCACAATAATATTCAGGAGGAGTAAAGTTTAAGGAAGGAAATAACTGAAAAATGTATGTAATATTAAAGTGAATTCTAATTGTGAAAAGGGACCCACGTGTATATTGCATGAAATAAATGTTACCATAGTTTGTTTTATATTGATGTATGTGTACCCAGCCAGGTACACATACATTAGTAAAGATGTTTGTAAAAATACTTATTTCTATTTTACAGATTTTTCACAAACAAATCAGTTTTTTCTTGACTTGCTCAGTCTTTTTATCATGAACTAAATCATAACTGAATGTTAAATAATTGCAGTAAAAGGTCCTACTAAAACATATTCGACTATATTTTACTAACAATCCAAAGTGCTGTACATTGTGCTGACCTATCTGTATAAATACATATTACCCCACTGATAATGAAAACTGTCAAGAGATGACTACAGAGACTAAAAGACCATCATCTACTCCTGTTCCACTGTCTTGGAAGATATAGCAGATGATGCAGACACTACATAAGGATCCTAATGGTTTAACCCATACATCTGTACGGCATGCAAACCTCAGCACTTTCCTAAGAAAAATACACTTGCAGGGTCATCCAGCATGATTTGGATGACTGCCTGTGTCAGATCAAGGGCAGACTGGCACACTTTGAGGGGCAGGCTGGCCCCATCATCCAGCCCCCCCAGCACAGCTACCTTTAGGACCAAGAAGGGACAGTGGTGACTGCTCTTGGGTGGGGACCTCAGTACCATTGTTTCCATCTGGGGGGACATGGGCTACTGATTCCCAACCATCCTCCCCGTCCAAGGTATTTACCCCCCCATGTTATACACCACCACTGTCTGCTGTCTTGTCTGTCTGCAAAAGCAACCTTTCCTACACAACTTACCCCCCAAACTTACCTACTAACTTTCCCCAACATCCCACTCTCATCTTAAAAAAAAGGGGAGGGACACCCCCCCCCAAAAAAAATCACATCCCATACATACCTCTCCATTTCGCCCCCTCCTACACTGATATCAATCAATTTATCTTTGAATTACTCAACAAATGTATGTTGCCCACACCCCTGAGGGGTGTGAGGCTCTAAATTCCAAATTGTCCACATCATTCACAACTGTTGCTGCAGAAGAAATGGAGAGCTATGGTCCTTTCCTACACCAATCCTGCACAACCCTAGCTGCCTTTCATAATGTTTTTCCCCCTGCTTGCCCCCATTTCACCACTTTCCTATCGCTCCTTTTTTCTTTTCTTTTTTGGAATTAGCACAGGTTTAAGTGAAAGTTAACGCCGCTAAGCAAAGCTAGGGGAAGCTAAGTGTCTCTTGGCACCACTTAACATTGCACAAACTTGCTTGAAACAACTTAAAATTGCTTTAATCACTCTGTCTCATTCAGCCACTGTTCAGCCCAGGAACAAAATAAGCAGCCCTGGCAAGTCTCAAACCCAAGACCCTGTGCATTAGAGTAAGAACAACACACCACTACACCAAATGAGCTGTGAGAATTACTAATGCTTTTGTAAATATATCATGCATTACGGTCATTTAACATTAGGGAAAAAAGTTATCACTGCCAAGTCTCAAACCCAGGACCCTGTGCACTAGAGTCAGAGCCATGTACCACTACACCAAATCAAACATGGGAATTAGTAATGCTTTTTCAAATATATCATGCAATACAGTAATTGAACATTAGGGAAAAAAATATCACAATCAATTCTCAAACCCAGGACCTTAGGCAGTAGAGTCAGAGCAATACATCACCAAGGCAAACCAGCTCTGCAGAATTAGCAATGCTTTTGTAAAGATATCATGCATTACAGTCATGTAACAGGAAAAAAAGACAAGCATGCAAATTATTGAACCCAGGACCTTCTAAACTAAAGTCACAGCAACACACCACTACACCAAACAGCTCTAGAGAATTACTGATGCTTTTGTAAAGATATCAAGCACTACAGGAATGTGACTTTAGGGAAAAAAGACATCACTACCAATGTTTGAACCCAGAACCCTCTGAACTGCGGTCAGAGGAACATATCAGTATACCAACTGACCTCTGGAGTATAACAGCTTTTACAAACATATCCTAATTGCCATTCGCACAGTACTCTTATATATAGTGGCCAAATCACACTGTACCTGGGCCTCTGATGCAGACACAGAACCAGTACACAGACAAATAAATGCTGCTGGATGTACGAGAGGCCTACAATATCAGGAAGAGCTGATAACTGCACAGACTGTTGCTGAATATCCACAGTTGTGCCCCCTATTTATGGCAGGGTTGTCATAAAAGCTACTCTGTGTGCTCACATACTGGCAAGGCAGTGCATATTGGGGTTACAAAACCATGACAGACAGCTCTGAGTCATACATGTTCATGCAAATCCTGTGTTACACAGCGTATGCATGCATGTCTTACAAATACACATGCCAGATTAATGGCTCTGTAGGCCTATCTGTAACATTTCTAGCATCTGTCACATCTAGTCACCCACAGTCCTAGCACACAGCCCAGTCTGTGGCATGATAATTACAGCCATGTCAATACTACATAGGAATAATTGTGCCCTGCAATGTCCTGCGAAACTGGTTGCTCCTACCGCAGTCATTGCTACCCACAGTAGCACTTTAAAGGCCTGAAGGGTGGGACACATCTCACAATTATGAATATGTGTACTAAATGTTGACTACCACTCTCTGGATGGCAGTATTATGTAACATATGCACCACAGGCACATGTCTCACCTGGACTGTTGTGGGTACCCACAACTAGGCCATGCTGGGGCACAACAGCTGACACCACACCCTCACTGACAGTAAAAGCTTGCTGTCCCCCAATGTCTTCACATTCCCTAGTCTGACTCCTGGCCAGAATGCAGCAGCTGTGGCCTGCTACATATGCAGCAGTATGCCCAGCTACTTGCTACAGAATATGAAAGTCTGTTAACAATGGCCAGATGTAGCATGCAAAACTGTGGATATAACACATCTATCCAAACAGTGGGCAGCATTTCCACGTACCCTCTGTGAAGCTGTAGCTCCCACACCTTAATAATGTCCTCCCCACAGGCCAGAAAAAGGGCCAAGGCCCACATGAAGACCTTAATTATAGCACAGTGTTGACACACCATTGGCTAATGGAAAGGCAACCCAGTTGTTCCGGATGCAATTAGCAAATGGGAGCAACAGACTGGTTCACAGGCCATCACCTGCTCATGAGCATTACCTACAAAAGGCAAGGTGCTGCCTATGATAAACAGGTCTGACACCCTCTTCATGATGACAGACTGCAATTTTTTACTACACTACCAGCGTGTCTCTTCTGAAAAAGGACTACAGCACTATACCAGGTATGCCATACAATTAAGCCTGTAATGGAATGCAGATGGAGGGATGCAGCCATGGGAAATAGGAATTTAAACAGTAGTGACACTGGCAGCCCGGCTAACTGGTATTTTCTAAATAATCATATGTCATTAGTGAAAATAAGTGTGACTCATATGCTTGTCTTACAAATCTAAGAGAATATATGTTATGTGGATATTAAACTACTGGTGCAGAAGTGTGTGTTGAACTGTATGTTATGTACTGAGCTCCTATCTTTTTTTACTGTCCAGAGTTTTGCAGAATGTGTATGTTTGCCTCATATCTTTAGTCAGTTTCTCAGACATTTGTGCTTTTCCTGGCAAATTGCTGGCAAATCATTAAAGACTGAAGTCATAAAATAATAGCACACATTTGAATGTCAGATGTCATATCCTTCAGGAAAGTCATGCGAATGTAAAACCTGTTATTATACCATGACCCCCCATTAATATTCCAAAACGTGCACGCTGATTGGCCAGCGTGCATGTTGTAAATCGACTTATACTAATGGAAAAAGGTCCGGTCGCCCGGACTTTTTCTATTACTATAAGTCTCTTTTAAAACATTGTCTCGCTATGTTAAAAGAGTTTAACATAGCGACACAGGTTTAAAAAAAGCAACGGAGATCTCCGTTGCTGTTTTTAAAGCTGTCTCGCTATGTTAAACTCCTTTAACATAGTGACACAGTGTGTAAAAAGCAACGGAGATATTGCTTTCTCCGTTGCTTTTTTTTTAAACCTGTCTCGCTATGTTAAATGGGTTTAACATAGCGAGACAGCTTTAAAATAAGCAACGGAGATCTCCGTTGCTTATTTTAAAGCTGTCTCATGTTAAACCCATTTAACATAGAGACAGGTTTAAAACGGAGAAAGCAAGATCTCCGTTGCTTTACTGTTCACTATGTTAAATGGGTTTAACATGGCGAGGCAGTTTAAAATAAAACGGACATCTCCGTTGCTTATTTTAAACTGTCTCGCTATGTTAAACCCATTTAACATAAAACAGTAAAAGCAATGGAGATCTTGCTTTCTCCATTGCTTTTGGCCACAGCTCTGATGTACTGTGTAGGCATGCGGTACATCAGAACAGACAGAATACCAGACAGCTGCGGAAGGGCAGCAAAGAGGCATTATACAATGCCATTATTTAAGAAAAGTAATTATTTCTTTTCTTAAATAATGTCATAGTATAATAGCAATAACCACTTCTGGTGTGGTAATGCGTTACCCACGGCCGTCTTTGTTTGGTCCCTCGGGCTTCGCCCTCGGGACCAAACCACGCCAACCGTGGGTAAATCCCGCATTACCCACACCCAGGCGTGGGTTATTGCTATATTCTATCAGATGTCTAAGTTTGTAAGAGCAATATGTTTAAAAAGTGTCACTACTTCTGACCCTTTGTCACACCTTTGTTTGTGCCTTTGTCCACGTCTTGCTCTAAGAGGTTGAGAGGTATGACTGAACTTCAAGAATGTAACCACAGTGTACCATACTTGAGAAGAACAGAAATGTATATGAAGTATTACCTGTGCAAATGTATGTATTAATAGTAGAAGGTGGAAGTCTTGAACATACAGAGATAACTTGCAAAATGTCAAGAGAATAAGTTGTAGTTGTTTTATGAATGTGTTATCTCATTTTCAGTGCAGCAAGCAGACATAAATGTCTGTTGTCTTGAAACATAAATAATTACTATTTTGAAAATGTGAGAGGGTCTAAATGTGTTATGAATTCCACTCTACACAAACATATGAGAGATGTGTACTTTTAACGCAGAGATGTGTAAATGTATGTTACTTGCTGTTCGCCTGGGAACTGAAGGCAGCTGACAAAGAGTGATGTAATCTGAGCTAACCCAGCAGTAATGTTGATTATTAACTGCAGATATGTCTCAGAGAAAGACCTTTGCAGTTTGTATGTGTTTTTGTGTCTGACAACATCCACCCATCTGCATTTACCTTGCTGATAGGAGACACCCAGCAGTAGATGGCAGTGATGTGTGTGGACACACTAACAACACAGTCTGTCACAGCAGTCAGGACATTTCTGGTAGTCCTGGTACCATCTCAGGTTACTAGGCTATGGGCCCTGGGCAGACATATGCCTAGGCCACATGTTAGCCCATGTGTATGCAAGGCTGCAGCTGATATCACCATCCAACAGGGACACAGGTGGTAACACAAGGGTGTATGTGCTGTTAACCATCCAGTTGACCAGGTTATGACTGCAAAGGTTTAGGTAGCTACCCTGCCTGATGTGGACAGGGTGCCTATTCCAGTGACATCACTCCTGAGGAGTATGTATGACACCGGATAGAGGGTTGGCCTTATAGCCTATAGGTGTACGGTAGACGTTTGATGGCCTGGTATTCCCTGGTGGGGAATTTCTGTGATGTCCCCAGCTGCTGCATGAGATGTCTGATGTGAATGATGAATGGAGGATTATGCACATTAATGGTCCTCATTGGAGGGGGGACATGAAACATCAGGAACAGGAGTGCAATGCATGTTGTAATGCCAGTATATTGACAACACTCACACACATACTGTGCTGATAGATAGCAGGGGTATGGTGTGGGTGTTAGCGGTGGATAGTGCTAGCAAATGTGGATGTGCAGAGTTTGTACATAATAGTGGCCAATGTATGCAGTCCTGTGATGTGTTCCGCTCTTCATGTCTTTCAGGTGGGATGTACCACAGATGGCAACCGGCCTTTTCAGAAGTGGAGACTGCAGCAATCATTGATGCGCTCAGACTCCATCACAGGGTACTGTTGGGAAGGAGCAGGCAAAACCTACAGGAACGCACTGCCCTGTGGGCGGAACTGGTAGTGACTGTCAACAATGTGGGCCACCACAACAGGACCTACGAACAGGTCTGACACTGTTCCACAGACCTCATCCACAATGCACGGCAAAGGACTGCAGCTGTGGCCAGGGACCGTGCTGGCACAGGTGGAGGGCCTGCTACACAAGCACCACTCACAGCCATGGAGGAGTTCCTTGCAAACCTTGGTGCAACAATCACAACATATGTCACGGAGGAGGGTAGCACAGAGTCAACAGTCAAGGAGCATCCAGGTAAGGCCCCAGTGGACATCACTTCAATACTGTAGCATTCATAGTGGTAGCTTTTGCATACTTGGATGCATATGTCAAGTCAAACTGCATTTGTGGGTGAGGTTTTGTAATGCACACAAGTGCACACCTATTGTGAATGTCAGCAAATTGGGTAGTATCACATCTTGTAGTGTACATGTTCAGAAATGCACATATTATCCTGTACCAATGCCATGTGTGTGTGTGATGACAATACCTCTCCTCCACAACTACATAGGTCCCTCTAGTGTGGCTGGTGAACAGCTACCTGAACCTGGTGAGTGTGGAGCTGTCTTTGTTGTAGCTCGCCAATACCCTAGGCATGTTAATGGCAGCCAGTTTTCCATGCATACAACTGTTACGCTTAGCCATATTGCAATGGGTGCATGTTCACTTGTGGTGGGGTTAACTGCAGTGCATCACACTGGTCATCACAGGAGCCTATTTGCAGGTGCTGTAACATATTGGCACATATGTTTGTACAGGTGTAGCCACTGTGCTGTACAGGAGTACATTAGTATTGTGTACACAGGTGCACTGTGTGTTAGTTGAAGGTCCATCACATACTCCCACTCCTCACATATCTCACAGGTGTATAGTAGTAGCAACATTAACTGGACATAACTGCACTGCATGTTGTTGAGGGCCTGTGCACAGTCTGTCTGATTGTGTGCCTTGCATGTCATCCTTCAGAAAGTGTGGCCTTTGTGCCACCTCACCTGTGTGTGTGTGTGTGTGTGTGTGTGTGTGTGTATGTGTGTGTGTGTGTATATATCAGCAAACATTATAGTACAGGTATTAATTTCCATATGCTGTCTTCCCCTCACAGGTGAACATGGGGGTCTCTCCCACTCCCAACCTGATGTTAGTGTCTCATTGGACTCTGATGATGATGGTGGTCATAGTGAGGCACAGGTGGGGTTGTTGGGGGCTGAATCTGTACCACTGGATGACATCCCACTTCCAGCCACAATGTCCACAATCACACTCAGTATGCCCACACACACACCCAGTCCCCAGCAGCCACAGATATTGGACAGTCAGAGGGTGGTGGCATCAAACAGGCTAGTGTGGCAACTATGGAATTTGTGACTGCTGACAGTAGCCATAATCAGAGAGTTGGTGAGGTCCCATACAGGCAGATTAATAGATTTGTCATTTTCCTTTCATAGGTGAACATGGGGGTTGGGGTCTCTCCCACTCCCAACTTGATGTCAGTGTTTCATTGGACTCTGATGATGATGGTGGTCATAGTGAGGCACAGGTGGGGTTGTTGGGGGCTGAATCTGTACCACTGGTTGACATCCCACCTCCAGCCACAATGTCCACACACAGTCAGTATGCCCACACATACCCAGTCCCCAGCAGCCACAGATATTGGACAGTCAGAGGGTGGTGGCATTGAACAGGCTAGTGTGGTGACTATGGCATCTGTGACTATTGACAGTAGCCATAGCCAGAAAGCTGGTGAGGTCCCACACAGGCAGATTGACAGGGGTGCTCAAAGGAGGACTGCGGCCCATCCAGCCCCTGTCAGAGGTGTCAAAGCAGGTGTCACCTGATGCATGTTTTGGTCCATCATGGAGGCACAGGCACATTGTGAACGGTACACCAGATGGATGCTTAGGGTCATGGATGCAACACTTCCTGCCATGCGTGACAATCTCTGCGACATTGGTGATGCTGTACGTCATTTTGCTGATGCTGTAGACAGACGGTGAGGTGATACATTGTCAGTGCTCAACCGTGCAATGTCTGTGCTTGAGCATGTGGTGGGAGTAGGGCATTGGACACATGGATGTAGGTTAGCAACAACATCAGCTGAGAGCCGATGAGGCTGTGCACATTCACACTCCTGTAGTGGCTGTACCACCAGCACTACCGAAGGGAGGGTGCTATCCAAACCACAATGTAGCAGGCCATGGGGATGTGGTCCTGGCCGGTCACATGAGGGACATGGATTCAGCAGACAGCAGTCACCATCAGGGAGCAGTACCACATTTGGCCTTGGGCCTGGTGGTGCCAACGACACTCCTGGCAGAACCAGTTCCTGCGTCCTTGGCTGGAGACAGTGAACTGTACATCCTGCCATGTACAGTCCATAGCTGTCCAACATACCCCCATGTAGGGCTAGCACATGGCTTGACTGTGTGCATACACACACTCACACATCACTATTACATGCAGGTCACCACCAGATACACACAGCTCCTCTCATGGCCCAGTTGAACACCACCCCTCCAGACACACACACATACAATGTCAACTGTATGGCCCAGCCTAGGTCTTTGGCAACCCTACACCACACCCCTGTGGATGTGATGATACCTGTGCCACATCCATGTTATCCATACCATCGATGAAGGGACATGCTAATATGTGTCTGATGCACAGGGTGAATATACTACAGGTTATGCCAGTGTGTAGTGTAGTAATGTTATGCTGTGTAAGGTACTGTCTGCTGGCAATTGTCATGGGTACTCATTGAAGTGTATGTACCTCTCTGCCATGATGCATTATTGCTGTTAGAACTGCTGACTGACTGTTGTCCCACATCCCTTATTCTGTTTCTGTTCCAGGTGTCTGTGTGTGTACACCCTGGGGAGCTGCTAACATTACCAAAGCAGAGTATGGTGGAGTGGAAACACAGTGACCTTTTCATCACCAAGGTACAGCTGTATATGTAGATGTTTATCTTGGCGCGTATGCATGCAAGTGTGTGTGAGGGATAATGGGGGCAGACAGAGTAACCTTGTATGCATACCCCTAGACATAGCCAGCTAGCCTGCATACATGTCACCTGGGTGTTCCGTAGGACCACAGGTTCATAGATACAGAGGAGGTTACTAGAATACTGGCCCTGGGTCCCTCACAAGCCTAGCCATTACTTTATCCCCAACATAATCATCAATCAGCACCTGTTACCCCCGCCATTGCTGGACACAGGTTGAACCCCAGGGACAGATGTATTTTTTTCCAATCCACTCAACCTTGATGCAGTTGATGAGGGTAGGCATGGTAGTGTTAAGGAATAATTATTTGTTCTTCGAAGGTCAATATTACAAACATGTGACCAGCGTAGCGATGGGGGTGGCCTGCGCCCCCACTTTTGCCATTATGTAATGTCCTTTTGGAAGAATGAATTTATTTTCCTTAACCAATATAGGGATGATATTCAATTCTATACTAGATATATAGATGATTTGTTCTTGTTGTGGACAGGAACAGAGGAAAGGCTATTGGAATATTTAACCTATATCAATCACACTGTGGAATTTTTTAAGTTCACCCATGAATACAACAAGGATAGAGCATTTTATTTAGACATTGATCTTAGAGTGGATAAAGTTAATAAATGTTTGGCTTCTAAAATTTATAGGAAACCCACATTTTCCAATGCATATCTGGATTACTCTAGTTGGCACCCTGACCACTGGAAAAAGGCCATTGTTAAAGGGCAATTGGTCAGGGCAGCAAAAATGATCACCCTGGAGAGTGAATTTTTGGATGAAATACAATTCATCACCAGTATGTTTTTTAAAAACGCCTATCTGCAAGCCATGATTGAAAAAATTAGACTGGAGTTATCAAATAAAAGATTACAAAACATTTATATGCCCATTTTGGACAAGAAAAGTATGGTAAATTTGGATGTTAACAATATTCCGAATAATCATAGATTGGAGAAAAATAAACATATGAATAGGAGTTTTATTTCCCCTTATAATAAAGATTCTGAACATATTGCAGCAGTAATTAGGAAAAACTAGGAAATTCTACAGTCTGACAAGGAAATTGTCAAATTACTTGGTGAACAGCCCTTTTTGTATATAGAAGGGATTGATCATTTAAAAATATTTTGGAGTCTGCTGTTACACCAGGAATTATTAGTGGAAGTAAACCAATGGGCAACTTTAAATGTGGCATGTGTACTTTATGCGCTAATATTTTGGTGACTGGTAGTAAGTTTGGTTTGAATGGGAGAGTCATTCATATCAGGGGACATTACAATTGCCACAGTAAGAATGTTGTATACATGGCTAAGTGTTTGCTTTGTTCGGCTTTCTACATAGGAAAAACATGCAGATTTTTTTAAGGACAGAATATATGAACATTTATCAAATATCAAAAATAAAAAGTTGACCAATGCATTATATAGACATATTAACAGCAACCAAGGTCATGTTTTTGGATTCCTTGTTGTGCAACAGCTATTAAAAGATCAACAGGGAATTATGCTTGATAAACATTTGAATATCAGTAAACTCAAGTGGCAGTTAAAGCTTAATGCCACAAAATTTCCTGGTATAAATGAGTGTGTTAGTATCAACAGTGTGTTAAAAGTGAAAACATTTTAGGATAGAATGTATTGATTTATGTTGTATATCTTTTTATACATGTAAAATACAGGTTATAAATGCACATATGTTTTGTATTTTAGTAGTTAATTGGGTTCAATTAGCCAATTAACATGGGTATAGTAGGTTGGGGTTATTTTCTGTTCTTTGTTCCGAAGAAGACCTGTGTAATCTGGAATGAAAGCACTAAACCATTGAGCTGGAATATTGTGGAATTTTATTTTATACTTAACATTGAACTGCAGTATTGTGGAGTATTATCTGGACTATTTATTAGAATATTGTGGAGTTTTTATCTGAGTTGGAGTTTTAATAAAGTGGACTTGTATATTGCTCTGGCTGATGGTTTGCTTTTTTTTGATTAACTAGTTTTTCAGTGTGGAATTAAATGCATGGTACTGTGCTTGACATATTTGGGGAGTATAGTGCTGACACAGGGTAGACTCTGGTAGCCAAACTTGACTCTCCAGCATATGTTTCTGCTATCTCAAATACGAGTCAGGCCTCTCGTGCTAGTAATGTGCACAGAGTTATACTCTCATACATGGGGCATCTGTTGAAGGGCTGAGCACAACATTGCCATCTTGGCATGCCACAGACACTTGTGGACAATCTGACCGGTAACCAGTGGGGCAGTACTGATTGCAGGCTGTCTGCGTGTAACAGGTGTTGAGGGCCATGGCTGACCAGGTCTGTGGGTGTTAAAATAGCCTTTACAGTTTCTGCAGATGTATGCATAGGTGCATAGCAGACCAGCCATGCTGCTAATGTATTGTTGTACTGACTGAGGACTATTCAGAGGTAATGTCCACCTTTTGTCTGGTGAACCACATAAAGTCTTCTTCAGTTATGTCAGGAATCTCTGTGGCAAAGCCCAGGTTTGTTCCGAATTAGTCCTTAACAGTATCACATACAAACTTCACCCCCCTGTCCCCCCCAAAGGCCTTTTCAACATCCCCGATACTTGTCCTGCACCTCACATCTCCATAGATCAAGTGGTACAGACCCTATCCAAAGTAAAAAAACACAGCTTCCATGGGACCTGATAGTATCCCAGCATGTATTCTGCACCATCTCCAGCAAGAACTGGCTTCACCATTGAGCAGCCTATTCAACCACAGCCTAAGTACTGGCTTCATTCCAGCAGAGTAGAGAATTGCCATTGTCATCCCTTTGCACAAAGGTGGTGCCATTACTGACCCTGGAAACTATCGCCCCATTAGTTTGACAAGTCTGATCTGTAAAACCATGGAGCGTATTATTATGGATCTGATAAACAAGGACATAGGCAATCTCCAAGCACTTGAGACCACCCAGTTCAGATTCATCAAGGGCAGATCTTGCCTGTTGAACCTGGTCTGTTTCTTTGAGACTGTCACCAAGGCCCTGGATGAGAGAAAGTCAGTACATACAGCTTACCTTGACTTGGCCAAGGCCTTTGACACAATCCCCTACTTGGGCATCATGAAAAAGCTAACACAACTTGGTGCAAATCCCTATCTAATCAGATGGGTGGCCAACTGGCTCACCAACAGGACCCTCAAAGTCAAAATAGGCACCCCCACCGCTGATAGCAGACTTGTCACTAGTGGAGTTTCCCAGGGATCTGTCCTGGGACCCCTACTCTTTGGCATCTATTTCTTGATGGTACAGGCAAAGACAATAGGCCTGTGACTGACCAAGTTTGCCAATGACTGTAAGTTGGGTGCTGTCATTGACTCCCCAAACAATGTTAACATACTGCAAGAGGGTCTCACAGCAACTGACTGGTGCCAAAGTCATGGCCTCAAGCTAAATGCCATAAAATGTATCATCATGCCATTCAGCAAAAACATGACCCCTACTGATTACCACATCAATGGCAACCCCCTAAGCACACAACCTGTGGTGAGAGATCTGGGCAATCAAGTTGATAACCTCACATTCAACCATCATGTAGCGGTTGTAGTCATAAAAGCCTTTTACTTGGTTCATTTCATCAGTACAGGGATTGCATCCAGAAAAAAGGAGGTTATTACCTCTCTATACTCCTCCCTCATTAGACCAATAATTGAGTGCAATGCCCCGTTTGGGATGCACCTCTCAAAACCTCTGCATCAAATGGAAAGGGCACTGAAATACCTCACAAAGACAATCCATGGCCTCCAACACCTGTCCTATGCAGACAGGCTCAAATCACTATCACTGTACTTGGTATCATACAGATTGCTCAGGGGTGATCTGTGTCTCAGCTACAAGGCAATCTTGGACCCTGCCCTACTAGAGATGCTCCCTATCTGTAAGTCTAACTCCTCACGCACTAACCACTCAAAAGGCCTGAACCTAATATGTGACAATAACATAACCTGCTGGAGGGGCAAGTTTGTCTCCCAGAGGCTGCCCAGTCTCTGGAATAGACTTCCCATACACTTCAAACAAAGCACCTCACTGACCCTTTTCAAACACAACCTTGATGAGTGGATGGGAAACCATAAATTTGTCCCAGGGGTTCCAACTGTGTCCCTCATTGACAGGGGCAACAGGTGCTGACTGAGGTTTCTTTTGGGGGATAAACTCTTGGATAGGCTTGTAAGAGCCCCAGGGCCATTAGCCTAGTAACCTTCTATGATCCTATGAAGCAAATTTCTGACCATTGCCACTACTTGTTGCCTGCATGCAACATTTTTGCCATCCTGAGCACCCAGGTCTGTCATCACAGTCTGTGTGTTTATGGGGTTGGTGCTGATGTGGGAAATACTGGGGACATGTCATTGCTGTATGGCATGCTGACACTGTTGTCTGCATTCTGCTTGAGGCCAGGACCCTTGACACCATTCCATACCCACTGTATGGCCCATTGCAGTGTATTAACAGTAGTTTCTGGTTCAATGACAGACTGTACAATACGTACATTTGACACAGCCTTAGGCTGTACCTACATATGTGAGTGGTGGCAGTTAGCATTCATGCCTATATACATGTGGGTTATTAGGTGCAGCAGGTAGTCACAGAGCTTTTACATGTCTAACTATTGCACACACATAGGTGACACAGATTGTGGTTGCCACGTTATCAAATGTGGACTGTGAGACACACCTTGTAGTAATGTGACAGCTGGCAGGACATGCCATACCCATGGCAAGTGCAACACACAGGACTTCCTTTGGTTTGCTACTATGATACCTTATTTGTGTGACATTACCTTAGCTTATGCTATTTGTCATAACATTAAGGTGCTTCTGATGTGCAATAACTACTGTATGCAATCAGTAGACAACTGTATGAAATGTTTGTTGCCCTACAATCTCGGTACCTCTTTATTGTTTCAGTTGTTGTCAAAGGTCACACCTTTCCAAACATGGACTGCAACCTGCAGGGTGGTACAGATGGTGCCCATACCTAGGACCTCTGCATATGCCTGAAGATTGTCCTGATGTTTGACACATATTTTCTTTCCGTCTGTCATAACATTGTGGTTTTCTGGCAAATTGTTGGGAAATCATGACATACTAACATTACAGATTGACGGATATTGTCACGTGACAACACATACCCTTTGGAAAGTGCATTCAAATGCACAACCTGTTCTGGTATCTACTTTCTATGCATGTCACAGTGATATATGATGATTGTGCTTAATGTTACGTCTTTTCCCCTCTTTTCCATATGTCTTTAACCAGATGTCTTTCTATGAGGGGTTCAGAGGTATGCTGGTAGCCATAACACAGACACCTGCAAGGGGGAACACACACAGACAGACACACACACACACACACACACACACACACACACACACACAGACACACACACACACACTCATGACCTGGCCTTGCTGATAGTAGAACCTCTACCTGCCTAGTTTTATAAATGATAATGCTATATACATAACACAAGCACCACAGAGTTACTATAGTGCTGCAGTGTCTGCCACTACTGATCAATTGGGTGACAATTGCAGGGGCTGTTAGGATTGCCAATGGGGCGGTCACAGACCCTTAATATGGTAGACCCATCTGAAACACACACTGCTGCATGTGGACATGCATTGAAACACACATGCACACAGAGTTGACATCTTTCCAATTAGATGACCTACTTATCTAGTTATGTACAATACAGACTGACATGACTATTGCATGTACCACAATGCCTTTGTGTTAGAAAATGTGCAACTGTGCTTGTAATGTGGATGACATCTGTAGGGGCCATGACTAGGTTGGCAATGGGTGAGTTAACAGGGTGAAACAGGCACACAAAATGGTATAACCATCGCATACATACAGGCAAGACAGCCAAAGGGGATATGCATACAGAAATGCATACACTCACGCAGTTGACAATTGTCAGATTAGAAACCATACCTATCTACTTGTATGTACTTTAGTGCTATATACATATTGCATGCGCCATGGATATTATATGCCGGGGACATAACTCACAACCTCTTACACCAATAATTTTGGGAATGCCTTCATGTATGTTGGGATAAACCACCCATATTAGTGACTGTCCTCACATATTGCTCTTACAAACCTGGACAAGTGATAGGGTAACAGACTTTGCATCAGCATGACATTTCAGATGGGTATAACATCTGAAGCTGACATGTCTGTAACTATAAACTAAAAACTGGAAAAGAAACACTTGAAAACTCAAAAATTAGCCAACAACAACACCGAGACACAGAGTCTCTGTGTTGTTGTTGGCTAATGTCTGTAACTATGGCAACTGTCACGTACTTGCCAATGGTTTCTCATAAAACCCCATTGTTAGGAGACACGGACCACATATAAGTTGCAAAATATGGATATTCTGCATACATCTGTACAGATGACTGGTATGGCCAGTAGAGTTTAACGCTGTCCATGTAATGTGGATGGCATCAACAGGTTCTTTAAAGTAATGTCATGTGGTGGGGGTCAACATGCCTTAAAATGGTATAACCAACACACACAACAGCCACAGGAGATATGTTTCACACACAAATACACACACAGTAGTATAGCTAGCTGTATTGAGATTCAAACCCCTACCTACCTACTTGTACGTATTATAGTGCTGCCCACTTATCGCATGCACTACAGAATTAAATGCCTAGAAAGTGTCCAACAGTGGATCTAAGTTTGATGACATGAACAGGCCCTGTAAAGTAATGCAGTGGGGGGCACCAAGGTTGAACAGGCCTCAAAATGGTATAACCAATGCACACAGGAATTGGTACACACACACACACACACACACACACACACACACACACACACACACACACACACACACTATTACAGTTGCCAGTATTGAGATTAGAACCCCTACCTATCTAGATACTTGTACTCTAGTACTACATAGTTATCTCATGCACCATGGAGATTACAGGGCTGAAGAGTGTCCAAAGGTACTTCTATGGCGAATGACATCAGCAGGCCTTGTAGGGCAATGGGACGTGTACTGGGTGGGAAAGGCCTCAAATTGCTTTAACCTACACACACACAACCCATGCTGGTAATGTCAGATTATAACCCCTACCTCACTATTATTACACAATGGAGCTCACCTTCATACTGGCACATGCCACTGGTTGCAACTGGTGTGCAATTGTCTGCAGCAGGACATCACTCTATGCCTTTCTGGGTGTCTCTCTCTCTCTATGACTCTCTCTCCCCCTGTCTCTGCCTGTGTATGATTGATATATTTGTATATGTTGCCTCTCTCTCTCTCTCTCTATATATATATATATATATATATATATATGTGTGTGTGTGTGTGTGTGTGTGTGTATCACGCTCAACAGATGCAGAAACATCACATATGGCCCACCTACAGTTAGCTGAGTGTAATCCTGTGTGATGGGGTGGGGAGAGACAGTTAAGCTGTACATAGCTGTCTGCATGCAAAGATATATATGCACAATGCAGTTGTATAGTCCGATGTGGGTTTAGACATGGGCTGTAATTCTCTAAGTGTAGGAGCATGCCCAGTATGACCTTCTATAGTAAGAGTGGGAGTCCATTCCAGAGATTGCTGTACTCTGGTCCAGGGTTTTCTGAGCAGCCTACAGCCGATTGACTGATGAAACTGTGTAAACAGTCCAGCACCTCAGTGATATACTGGCTGGGGATCTCCTGGTTGTGTGGTATCCTTATTAACTGAAAAGTCATATCTTGGTGTGGGTACAGAGTGCACTGGACTGAGCAGAGGTTTCCATAATATGCATGGTATATTCTACATAGCATTGTGATTTCCTGGTATGTCAGTGGCAGAGCAGTATTTATTTATTATTTTTATTTATTTATTTATTTTACATTTGTTAACCGGGTTAGTCTGGCTGAGCTTTTGGCTCATTTTCAGCAGAGACCTGGGGAGAAAAGCTCCTCTGGACTAGAAAACAATTTATTATATTTTAGTAACATAGTAGTAACAATCAGCTATAGGATAGCTGATAGTATAGCATTATGTGGTGAACCGCTGACAGACATTTGTTTATAGGTTCTTAGGAGGTTACTGGGTTGTTGGCCCTGAGACCCCTTATAATCATAGCAGACAGGAGTGTAGCCCATGTTTAGACATGTCAGTATCCAGAGACCCTGTCCAGCAGGGACAAAGGTGGAATTCCAGGAGTCTATTTTCTGTTTCCCATACAGTTATCCAGGGTGCACTTCAAAAAGGCTATCGAGGCACTCTGTTTGACGTGGACTGGAAATACATTCCACAGATGGGGGAGTCTGTAGGACACATATCTGTCTCTCCAAGTCCAATTGATATCACAGACCAGGTTGATGCTGCGCCTACAGGATGCTAGAGTGGAGCTTGGCTTCCAGATATGTAGCAGTCCCATCAAGGCAGGGTCTGGATTGCTTTGTATGCCAGACAGAGGTCTACTCTGAGGAATCTGTATGAAACTGAGTAGAGGGACAGTGCTTTTAGCCTATCTGTGTAGGGTAGGTGGGTCTGGATTGTCCAGGTGAGGAACTTCTGTGTTCTCTCCAGCTGCTGCATATGTGCTTTGTGAGATATATGCCAAAGGGGGTGTTGTACTCAATAATTGCCCTTATAAGGGTAGAATACATGGATCTAATGACCTCTTTGTCCCTGGATGTTATACCCTTAAATATAAGGTGGGCCATGTAGAAAGCTTTCCGTACAATGGTAGCAACATGGTTGTCAGAAGTCAGGTTGCTATCAACCTGGGTGGCCAAATCCCTCACTACAGATTGTGTACGTAGGACATTGTTGTTAATATGATAATATGTGAGGATGTCACTCTCCCCAAAGGGATGATGATGCATTTTCTGGCATTCAGCTTGAGGCCATCTTTCTGGCACTAGTCATTTGTTTGTGTGAGACACTCTTGGAGGATGCCCACATCATTTGAGGGACTGAAGACTGTGGCCAGCTTGCAGTCATCTGCAAAATGGTCAGCCATAGGCCACTTGTTTTGGCCTGCACCTCAGAGAAGTATATCCCATATAACCGAGGTCCCAAGACCAATCTCTGGGATCCACCGCTCGTTACGGGTCTACTGCTTGAGTTGGCTACCCCTATTATTATTAGGTGAATTCTATCAGTGAGCCGGTTTGCTACCCATCTGGTAACATATGGATTGATGCTTAGTTGACAGAGTTTATCTACTATAGCCAAGTGGGGAATAGTGACGAAGGCTTCGGCCAAGTCAAGGTGGGTGGTGTGCACTCTTTCCCTCATCCATGGCTTTGGTGACTGTCTCAAAGAAGTGTAGTAGATTTAACAAACATACATCCCCTTGACAAGGCCAAACTGTGTGTGATCGAGTATTTGGAGTTTCCAATGTCCCTGTTACTGAGGTCCATGATAATATGTTGCATGGTTTTGCAGATCAGGCTAGTTAGGCTGCTGTGTATATAATTTCCTGGATTGGTGGACACTCCACATTTGTGTAAAGGGATGACAGAGGCTGTCCTCCACTTGGCTGGGACAAAGCTGGTACTCAGGCTTTGGTTGACTAGGGTGCCTAATGGTGCTGCAAGTTCATGCTTGGGTTCATGTAGGATGCAGCCTG
This sequence comes from Protopterus annectens, assembly GCF_019279795.1. Classification (NCBI taxonomy): domain Eukaryota; kingdom Metazoa; phylum Chordata; order Ceratodontiformes; family Protopteridae; genus Protopterus; species Protopterus annectens. The sequence continues at coordinate 1,218,431,733 of NC_056744.1, forward strand.
GGATGTTGTCAGGTCCCATGGAGGCTGTCTTGTTTGCTTTTGAGAGGACAGTGATGACCTCTTCCCTAGAGATAAAGGTTGGGGGGAGGTACTGGGGATGTACTGATTTACTGATGGGAGAACAGAGGGGAGAAGTTTCCACTGAATCTGTCAGTCAGTAGATTGGCTATATCTACAACATTTGCATATGTGGTGTCCTTGATCACCAGTTCTGAGCAGATCTGAGAGCTTCCTTTGAGACTGTGGACATATGTGAAGAAGGCCTTATGACTGTCTCTAGTAGATGTGGGAAATTTGGACTCAACGTTGCCTTTAGAGGATTTCACTGTTGCTCTTATTTGCTTGTTCAGGCAAAGGAGAAATTGCCTCCAATTGGGCACCTGCTCCTCCTTCTTGCTCCTGGACAGCAATTTTTTTCCTTTTGTTATATAGTTTCTTTTTTGCAGATGTCCACCAGACAGGTTTACTCTTCCTTGCGGAGGATGATGTTGTCCTGTAGGTATTCCCGATTCCATGTATATATATATATATATATATATATATATATATATATATATATATATATATATATATGTGTGTGTGTGTGTGTGTGTGTGTGTGTGTGTATATATATATATATATATATATATATATATATATATATATATATATATATATATATATATATATATATATATATATATATATATATATATACACTCCTATAGTACTTTGGTGTACATTTGGATGTTGGTGGTTGTTCCTACAGTGGGGGAGGGGGCTGTGCAGGTGTTTATACCATCCCTCAGGTAGTTGTAATCAGCTTTGGAGAAATTTTCTTTTTAACATAAATAGAGGAGGATCAGGAGAGACAGTGATATCGCAAGTGATCGCTTTTTTGTCTGATGTTGCCAGGGAGGAGGATACCGTAGGGGTGCTGCAGTGGTTAATCATGTTGGTTACTAACAAGTCCAAAATATGTATCACATCTTCTATGGGTATCAAGTAGCTGTCCGAAGGCATTTGCATTGTTAAAATGAGGGAAACTCTGTGCATTTCTGTTCTGGCATGAGTAGTTTTTTTCAATATATGGCTGGGTAATTCAAATCAGCCAGGATCAGGGTAAAGGGTTGAATCTTGATAGACTTGTAGAGGTCCAGAAAGGTGAAGTGGGCATTCTGAGTCAAATACGTGGGCCTGTAGCTACATATAATTTGAATAGGGGTCTTGTTAATGGTGAACTGCACCTGGAGTGTTTCGTGTGCATCAGACTGCTTGACAAGCCTGGAGGTGTGTGTCTGTTTAATATATATTTATACTGAACCTCCTTTGGCTTTGCTGGCCACATTTTGGGGTCTGGCTGTATGCTAGGATGAGTGACCAGGTAAGAGTGGGTTGCTCTCCGCAGCTTTAACCCAGGTTTCTGTGACTGCAGACATGTCAGCATCTTCCAGGTTTAAGAATGCTTGCAATGAGTGCAGTTTCATGTTTAGACTCCTGGCATTTAGCGGCATGACCTTTAATTTGCATTTTGTTGAGAGTTTTATGCTGGTAGTATCAACCTCATGACTTTCCCTAAAAAAGGCACTATGGGGAGGCAGGGGCCTGTGCAAGAAACCTGAAGGCCAAGTGAGACAGATGCAGGCCATCTCTAGTAAAGCAGCATGGTCAGTCAATCATATGTTTCCAGGCTGTCAGGCACTGGATGCCCCTGGGATGACACCAGAAAGTAAGCCAATTGTTAATGTCAATCAGTTTCTGTTTGTACTGAGGCATCATTGTGGGTGACGGTAGAATGCTGCTTAAGCCTAGGGACATACCTGCATGGGACACATATTCAGCAAGCTCAATCATGTCTGCCTTCCTATAGTCCAGGGAGGTACACCTGAAGTCGTTCACACCAATATGGACTAGGACAGAGTCATAACAGTACCTGTTGTGGAGAGACTTGAGTGCATGTGTGATATGGTGGATTCTGGCACCTGACAAACAAGTAACTGTGACTTTCTCCTTATCCAGCCTGGTGAGAGGCACATCTGTGTGTCTCACAATGGAGTCTCCTGTGAGTAATATGCTGGGTTTATGGTAAGGCCTTAGTGGTTGCGAGACACTGGTGTGTGGACTGTGTGTGGTCTGCGGTGTGGAGGTTTGCGGAGTTCTCATGTGTTTTTGCCTCTGAGGTGTCCTTCATTTGGGTTTGTTTTTGATGAGAACATCCACATATATGGGTGTGTGTTGTGTTGTGTAGTTGTGGGTGATGTTTACTGACTCCATACACTGCAGGGAACCTATGTTACTGCACAATTTGTTCTGGTGTGCATATTCTCCATATGTCTGGCCAGTTGTTCCCCTTCCCCTTATGTGTGTCTATTTGTCCTTCTGCAGTCCAGTCACAGGTTTTGTCGACAGTTCCTGCCGTTATGTATTTGTATTTCTGGTGTGAGCAGGGCAGAAGTCGTAACATCACACACAGAGTTATGGACTTCACACCTCAGAGTGTACCTGTTTAGCAGGTTGTCCATCATTGCACCCCTACATCTGCTGTGGTCCTCAGACAGTTTGTGTTGCATTGTTATTATAAGGCTACATGTTCATAGGTAGGTACTAGGCTATTGGCCGTAAGGCCTATATAAGCCTAGCCAAAAAGGTACTCTGGCTTTCACCACCCATGAAAATTATTCTCCTGTGCCACTGTCAAGCAGAGCCACAGACGTGATCCCCGGGGTGAATTTCCCATCCAGTCATCAAGGTTTTTCTTGAAGAGTGCTAATGAGGAGCTTTGTTTGATATAGATAGGTAGTTTGATCCAGAGTATAGGAAGTCTCTGGGACAGGAATCTATCCCTCCAGCATGTCCTGTTTATTGTGATGACAAGGTTTAGGTCCCTAGGGTGTGTAGCTTGGAGGGATTGGGATTTCTTTAAGTGCAGCATGTGCAACAGCTCTGGGTTTGACATAGCTTTGTATGTTAGGCAGAGATCGTCTCTGAGTAGGCGATATGTGATGGAGTAAAACTGAAGATTTTTGAGACGGTCTACATACGGCATCTGTTTGAGGCCGGTAATCCTCTTTGTGAAGTATTTCTGTGGTCTTTCCAGCTGTTGTAGATGTCTTGTGAGGTACATACCTAAAGGGGCATTGTACTCTATAATGGGTCTAATGAGTGACGAGTAGAGGGGAACAATGACCTCTTTTTCCTGGATGAGAAACCTTTTGTGATGAGGTGTGCCACATAGAAGGATTTCCTGACTACTGTGGCAATGTGATTATCAAGGGAGAGACTACTGTCCACCTGTGCCCAAGGGCTCTTATCACACTTTCAGTGTTAAGTTTACTACCGCCTATGTGGTAGTTCATAGGTACAAAGTTTTTACCAAAGGGGATGACAATGCACTTTTTGGCATTGAGCTTGAGGCGATGGCTTTGACACCAAGCATCTGTCTCAGTGAGGCCCTTTTGTAGGATGTCCACATCGATAGGAATTTCGATTATGCCTCCTAGTTTGCAGTCATCTGTGAACTTCATTAGCCAAAGACCTTCTGTGTTAGCCTGTACTTCAGCGAAGTAGATACCAAACAGGAGAGGACCCAGGACTGAACCTTGTGGTACTTGTCACTGGTCTGAAGTCAGATTTGGAGCCTGCTACTTTCACAGTGTGGGTTCTTGTCAGTGAGCGAGTTGGTAACCCATCTTGTGACATAGAGACTTATACCTAGTTTAGTGAGTTTATCTATAATTCCAGAGTGGGGGATGGTGTCGAAAGCCCTGGCAAGATCTAGATAGGCTGTGTGAACCACCTTACCCTCGTCTACGGCTTTGGTGACTGCTTCAAAGAAGTCTATCAGGTTTAGGAGACATGATCTGCCTTTTACAAACCCGAACTGGGTGAGGTCCGGAGTTTGGAGATTACCAATGTCTTTGTTTATAAGTTCCATGATGATATGTTCCATGGCCTTGCAGACCAAACTCGTCAGGCTAATGGTGCATTAGTTCCCAGGGTCCCTGGTGGCTCCCCCTTTGTGGAGTAGGATAACAATTGCTGTGTGCCATTCAGTGGGCACAAAGCCTGAGGTGAGGCTATGATTGAACGTGGTACTTAGGTAGGATGCCAGTTCGGTCTGTAGTTCGTGTAGAATGCAGCCTGGGATGTTGTCAGGTCCCATGGATGCTGTGTTCTTGGCTTTGGAGAGTGTGGTTTTTATCTGTGCAGCTGTGATTACAGGAACTTTGCATTCTTCTGGTATAGAGATGGGCCCTTTAGGGGGTGAGAGGGGGGTAAAGTTAGCACTGGACCTATCTACCAGGATGTTGGCAATATCAGTTGGTTCTATATATTTAGTGCCATTGTGCTGTAACTCAGAGCAGATCTGAGTGTTGCCATTGAGATTCTTGACATAGCTATAGAATGCTTTGTGGTTGTCTTTGGAGGATTTTATGAGGGATCTCAGCTTCTTACTGAGGCTGACCAGGGAGTTCCTCCAATCATGGGATTTTATTCTCTTTTTTTTTTTGCCACAGTTTCTTTCTTCTGTTGTAGAGTTTGTTTATGGCAGAGGACCACCAGATTGGCTTCATTTTTTTGGAGGATAGCATCTTAGTTCTGTTAGGGATAGCACAATCCATGCACTCGTGTAAGTGCTTATAATGTGCAATTGTGTAGGATTCAGTAGTCATACCTCTATTGTCCACCTGCATGGGTATCATGAAGTTTGTCACTTCTGACTTAAGAAACGTGAAGTTGGCTTTGGAGAAATTTTTTAAGGTAGTTTCCCTAGTGGGTGGTGGGGAACGGGATGTGGATATCTAGGGTGATTAGCTTGTGGTCGGATCTGACCAATGAGGAATTGACCTTTGGTGTGGAACAGCAGTCACCCATGTTGGTAATGACCAGGTCTAGGATATTGCTGCCCCTGGTGGGGGTGTGATTAAGTTGATCCAAGGCATTGGAATTTATGAATTCCAGAAAACGTTGAGCAAAAGAGTTGGTACCTGAGTAGTTTTCCCAGTTAATGGTGGGGTAGTTGAAATCCCCCATTATTACAGTGTTGGGTTGTACCCTAATATTTTCCAGTGTATCAAGAAATGAGGAGTGGGAATCCTGGGGCATGATGGGGGATCTGTAGCAAGCTACAATTTGGATTGTGGTCTTTCCCAGAGTTAGTTGCACTTGGATAATCCCGGATGCATTATGCTGAGCAACTAGCCTGGAGGTGTGGGTATCCTTAATAAATATGGAACACGCCTCTGCCTTTAGTGTTTTGATCCAGGTTAGGTGGCCAAAATGTGTGGTATGAATTATAGCATACACTCCTGGAGCCTTGAACCAGGTCTCTGTCACTGCACAGATGTCGATGTTCTCCATTTTAAGGAATGCGTTGAGTAAGTGCATTTTGAGGTTTAGACTTCTAGCATTAAGTAGCATTACCCTCAGACTTTGTTTGCATGTACCTGTTACAGTGGTGAATTTGTCATTTGAACCTTGTCTAAAAAAGGCACTATAGGTGTGGCAAGAGCCTTAGCCAGTATACAGAATCCCAAGAGTGACAGGTGCAGGCCATCTCTGGCAAAGCATCATGGTCTATCGATCATGTCATGTCATCCCAGGCAGACAGATACTGGATCCCCTTAGAATGACACCAGAAGCTTATCCAATTGTTAAAGTCAATCATTTTGTCCTTGTACTGTGGTATCATTCTGGGTAATGGCAGGATGCAACTCAGGGCTAGGGTCATACCTGCCTGGGCTACAAGATCGGAGAGCTCCTCTATGTCTCTTTTCATGTAGACCAGGGAGGTATGTCTCAGGTCATTCACACCAACATGGACAATGACTGAGTCATATTTGTACTTGTTGTGGAGTGACCTGAGTGCGTGCATTATGTGGTGGATCCTGGCACCTGACAGGCAGCTGACAGCAACTTTCTCCTTGTTTAGTTTGGTGAGTTCAACATCAGTATGCCTGACTATAGCGTCACCTATGACTAGAGTGTTGGTTATGTTGTTATGCCTTATGGGCTGTGGTTGAGTGGCACACTGAGTTTGTGGGCTATGTGTCATTTGGGTTGTGTTGGGGGGTGGAGGTTGCATGCGTTTCTGCTTTGGAGGGCTCTGTTGCTTGAGCAGATATTTATTGAGGACCTCCGTGAATGTAGGTGTGTGTTTTGTGTTTCTATGTGTGTGTTTTGGTGGTGTAGGTTTTGAGGGACTGTGTGATGAGTGTGGTGTGGTGCAAGTGTTTACCTTCTCCTCTTGACTGTCTAGTCCAGTCTTGGGTGAAGAGAGCTTTGCTTCTAGTTTGGCTATATAAGTGCATCTCTCACAGGTTGTAGTGTTGGGTGGTAGGAGGAGAGGGTTGTCTGTGTACATGAGGCAATTGCTGCATTGCCCCAAGATGCCCAGATTCATCAGGTAGACAGGAGAAAACACCGGGAGCTGACCCTTAGACATGCCTGGATAGGTGCTTATTTATGAAATACTAAAAACTGTTTTCCTCTAGATAAGTGAGGAAAGTTGAGTGCTGTAGTAATTAGTAGCTGATTTAGTGCTTACAATGAGTTCTGAACAAGTGCTGAGTTCAAATAAACAGATGTGAGTGCTAAAACTAAAAAACTGACTAGTTCTAAGGGAAAATTTGAAGAGCAGATTTTATGGCGCCGGGAATAATTTAACCCTTACTAAGCAGTGATGCATAAAGTGTATTTATTTTTAATAACAGTAGCAAATGAGCAAACTGATTTAAACAAATTAACCAATAAGAGCTAAAAACTGAGCCCTGTTCTAGCAGTCTTAGATCAGACAAGTTCTAACTGCACACTCCTGCCACTAGGGTGCAGGGGAACCTTCTCCAAAAAAAGATGGCCTGGATTAGTGCTCAAGTTATACAAACAAAGATAGAGTCAGCAGGTCTGAATCTAGTCTATGCTACAGCAAACAAGGCATACCAATTTCAGAAAGAAACAGTTCAAATAAGCAGGCACAATAAACCTCTAACTAGAAACTCCCAGGTCAGAAGTGCAGACTCTACCCTCTCCTCCCGCAAGAGAGCAGACCACACCTTCTTAATGTAAAATAACTGGCCCAGAGACCAAGTGACTAAACCAGAACTAATGCACTTTTAGAACAATAAACACTAGCTGTCAAACCATCACAGGCTGACATCTGGACAGACCCATATATGACAGTCAGACACAGGCCCACACATGGGGACAGGTTGTTAATATTGCTCTGCCAAACATAAACAGTTGGGAGACCGGTTTGTTATTAGCTTGCTTTTTCTTATGGGTACAACATCTGTTTCTCCACTGTCTGCCATTGATGTTTTCACATCAACCTTTATTGTTTTGCAAATAGTTTGGCAGGCAAATGCAATGTTATGACAAGCAGAACAGATATACAAGACATACTTGTGGTCCTTCTGTGACACCCTGTCATTCCAGGGGAATGGACGGTAGCCAGTGGCTGGTTGTCAGTACAGTAAGGTGGCAGCCATTTATAACCTGACAGTACACTGACTTTCAAGAACCTGCTGTCCTATTAGGCACTGTGTAGGTTACTCAGAGCTGTGTATTGCCCATATGTGTGGCCCCCTGTCCCTGAATTGTCCAGCTTTCCTGCAGTAACGGATATTGACTTCTGGAATGTGTGCACAACTCCTACCGTAGGTGTAGCTGACATGCAAAATACTTGGCAGAGAAAGTCTTGAAACATGGACCCTGTCAACAACAGTACTATACTTAGACCACTAAGCCACAACAGCCAACAGTAAATGCTGCCCACTTCCTGACAGTATTAACCACTCATATACATAGCTCATTGACTCCTACATGTTATGGACATGCAGCAAGTTATCAAGTTGATTGGGACAGCCCTGGGAATGTGTGCTCTGCTGCTATTACCCTAAAAACATAAATGTTACTGCATTTCTACGGGAACACGGGTGTGTTGGGGGGAGGGAGGCATAGCTTTCAACTGTACACATTTGGACAGACTGTCCAGATATTTGCTTTACATTTTGGCTCCATTTAGCATAGTATTGTGCTTGTCTTGGAGAATACTGGCATAAGACTAAAGACTGAAGGTTAGAAAGTAATGACAGACATTTGAGTTTCAGATGTCTTACCCTTCAGAGACTTAATGCAACTGCAATACCTGCTGTGATATCACTGTGTAAGTTTGTAAGAGGAATATTTCATCATTGTCCCTATTTCTGGGCCTTTGCCACACATTTCTTTATGGCTTTGTACAGCTGACTTGCTGAGAGAGGCTGAGAGGTGTGTATGGGACTCCAACATTGACATCCATGCATGTGACCTATGACCCGCATTGTTAGTCCCCCCCACATATACTGCAGTGAGTTTTGTCACCTAGGGGAATACTGCATATTCTGGGGAAGCCAGTATTTGGTGGACATTTCCTGTTGTCCCACATAGCTGTCAGTTGTCTGCTGTTATCCCGGTAAGCCACCCCATTCCCTTGCATACATGCAGTGATACCATAGATATGCTACCACAACATACTCCTCCCATTTATTTGTTGTTAAGAAGAGTGACTTACTTTGTGCCTGCAGCAGTGGTGAGGACAGTGCTTCATGGCTGACTCTGTCAGATTCACACAGTACACAGCTTATACATCGTAAGGTACAGGTAGTGTGATGTGTGTGGCATCTTTTTTACTGGTGTGTGTGTTGGAGAGAGGTGTCAATCTCTGGGTTCCTAGGATGTCAGTGTATGTGCTATGCATTGCCTTTTTGCCAAGGCCAGGGCATACTGGGAATGCTTATATCTGCCTACAGGGACAGGCTCAGGAGGTTCATCTTCCAAGTCACCCTGTGCCTGTGGAGACCTTGGCAATAGTGGGGGGCTGTGTCCCCCCTTCCCTGTGATGTTCCTGCCCAGCTGTTTCCACAGGATCATATTGTGTAGCATGGCAGATACTATGAACATGTGTGCACATGTGGCTAGAGAGTACTGCAGGGCTCCACCAGATATGTCAAGGCTGCAAAATCATGACTTGAGCAGCCCAAACACGATGTTCATAGTCTGTGCGTGTGCTTTATTATGGCATTCTTCAGTGTGTGTGTGTGTGTGTGTGTGTGTGTGTGTGTGTGTGTGTGTGTGTGTGTGTGTGTGTGTGTGTGTGTGTGTGTGTGTGTGTGTGTGTGTGTGTGTGTGTGTGTGTGTGTGTGTGTATTTCTGATGGGTGTCATCATCTATGGTTCCAGTGTGTAGCCAACATCCCCCATTAGATGGCCTTATGGGATAGCCCCCCTGGCAAATGCCTGGTACAGCTGTGGTGAATGCCAGATGTGGGAGTCATGATAACTGCCAGGGCTGCCAGCACACACATTGATGATAATGCCCTGGGCATTGCACAATGACCTGGTAGTTGATGGAGTGATACCCCTTGCAGTTGACGTAGACTCTACCCTCTTCACCAGTTGGTGCTTTGATGTGGACATGAGTGCAGTCTATGGCACCCAGTACCTCTGGGTAGTGTGCTATATGGTGGAAGAGATGCATATTGCTAGTCCTGTCTTCAGGGGTGCTGGGGAAATAAATGTGCTCACTCGCATGTCTTAGCATGATATCCAGGAACTGCTGGAGTACCTTGGATGCAGATGCCTGTGAGACCCCATGATGTCCTCAATAGGTCTTTGGAAAGTAACTGTAGCTACTATTCTTAAGGCTACACATACCTTTGCTTCCACTGGGATGGGTTCCCCGCCATTTGCTCTGGGTCTGAGTTGAGGCCAGCAGAGCTCGGTGAGTTGCTGTAGTATATCCCTGTCCACCCTGTAGCACTCTATCTCCAGCTCAGGCAATCCCAAGCAAAACAAAGACTCTTTGTACCAAAGGCAAGCGTCCAGTCTGGTGGACCCCAGCCATAAACAAACTCTACAACAAAAGGAGAAAGGCTACACAAAGATAGAGCAAAAACCTTAAAAAGGAAAACTTGAGACGCTCACTATAAGTAAAAGCTAAGAGCTCTCATAAAATCATCAAGCCAAAGCTAGTGACTCTAAAAGCTAACTCTTGGCTCTAAAATAAGCCATATGTCAACTCTAGCTATGTCAGAACCTATATAGAAAAGAAATTAGTTCAAATCATGTAGAAGATTAAACATATGGTGAACATTAGAAATCACTTGGCTGGGGCATAGTGCAAACTTCTCCTAACTCCCCCTAAAGGAGATATCCCCACCAAAGAGAGAGATATCTATGCCCCATCTGACGCCAGCCCCAGCAGCTCTCCAACGCAGCCAGGGTGGAATCAATGGGACCTGCCTCCATGTCCCCGATGGTGTGTCCCGGCTGTGTGCTCCATGAACTCAATGAGGAATTCTGAATTCAATCTTAGTCTAGGCTCGGAGTTAGGCGGGTGTTTCATGGCCGACTGTGGTCCCACTCCTGGTGTGATGAGACACCCACCCTAACCGTTAAGCCAGTAACCGAAACCTGAACTGGAAATTAATGGAGGAGAATTACCGTCCAATCATAAAGAAAGACATAGGGGATTGAGCCATTTGGATCATAGAAATTTGAAGCTTTGCAGACTTGAATCATTTGGCTTGCACTTTTTTTTCCAACCCAGGTCACCAAAGTGAAAGACGTTTCAAAGGCAGTCCACTGAACCTACCTAGAAACAGTCAGCACGCAGCAATACTAGCTGCGAGCTCGTGATACATCAACTTTTTAAATGTAAGCCATTAATTTACAGATGAAAAAATTGGCTAATTTACATTAACCCACAGGGTCAGAGTTGCTGGCATCTGTCAGACTCAAGGGTCAGAGTTGAGTGGTCAGGACCAGCTCTGTCCCCCTGCCTGTCTTCATGTTGGCATCTACTTTTTCAGTACAAGGCAAACTCTTGAGGTTATGGCTGACAAAGTTTGCAGATGACTACCAGGAGGGTTATGTGGTTGAAAACACACACGACAGATATCCTTCAGAAGGGTCTCACAAAGATGAAACTAACTGGAGCCAGATGACCTAAAGAAACGATCCAAGAAATGCATAGTCATACCTAAAAAATAAGAAAAAAGATTACCATGGGTGGCAATAGACCTACACACAGAAGCCCTTAAAGGGGATAGTAGAACCCAGGTTGAAACACAGAAGATGTTATTAGGACATATTGCTAGTAGACTGGAGACATTCTAGATGTTATTACTTGTCATGAAACCTCACAGATGAAGGGATTCACATCTAGATCAAGGATACTCATAGTCTCCTATACCAATTCATGAGTACAATGCGCACATCATAGATCCATCCGACTAATGTGACAGCTACTCATACCACAGCAGGAGCCTGTACCAAAGGATACCACCAATCAAGTATGGTGCCCCAACTTACGACTGAAAGAACCACAAAGTTATTCACAGTTGACCGCTTGCTCAGAACTGACCCTAAAGGAGACATACAAGGCCAAATCAAAAACCCATTTGCCAGACATGAACACCATCAAAATCTAGCCATCTCAGAGCCACAAAGGCGGGAGACTTAAACCTACATTCACGGTTAGGCGTAGGGTCAAAAAGAGGGATCATGAGGAATCTTCCTCTCAAAGGAGACTGCTCCCCCAAAATCTAGGGTTTATGACTTTTCAGCGCCTCGCTAGCCCTTGACAAGAGAAATCTTGAGAGCACTGTGGGAGTTGCAGAGCTGTTAACAGTTACCTCGGTGTCACTGCTCGCAGCAGAGGCACAGGCAAATAATAGACAGGAATTCCTCCAAACTAAATGAATTTATGTAGCCCCTGAAAGGTTACTCTGGGTCTGAACACTCTTCTCATCCTCAGTCTGGGATGGCTGTCGGCATCATCCTCATCAATGCCCTCAGTCTGTAGCTTGTAGAGATGTAGCAAAGCAGCAGCCACTATCATTTTGTCAGTTAAAATTCCCAAGTGTGTACTCCAATGGTGCAGAGTACAGAGTACATGGGAAAAATCAGATTGAAAGGTGTTTGCATACTTTATACTGGTGTTCTGTAGATGCAGCCTGTGTGATTGGTTGACTATAATACATTCCACCTGTCACCTGCATTACTGAGGGGTTTGGATGGGTCAGTGTGAGTGCCATAGGGATTATTAGTCATTTATTGTTGATTGCCTTTTGTAAAGGTGTTTCAGTTTATTTTTTTTTTTCTATTTCCTGTACTTCTAAGCCCTGTGGTGCTCTGTGCAAACCCATGGAGCTAGTGTAAACATTAATGAGCAGAAAGGGTGCTTCCCTGTACATGAGCATGTTTAGTTTTTCTTAAACCAGCTAAGCAACCTCAGACACACCCCCTTGCTTAGCTTTGCTTAGCTGAGCACAAACAGAAGCCACTCAGCTCCAATGTGCTTACACAAACCATGACACACCCCCTTTTCATGTCAGCTGCCTCTTCTGCCTACACCACCACATTGTAGCCCCTACACGGTTAGGTACCTGCAGACACGGTGACCCATTTTGCTATTCAGTAAACTTAGCTCATTTACATATACCTAATTGCGTATACCCTAGTTACAACACTACACGAGGGCCTATGTCCTTAGCAACCACTGTTACCTGCCATTGTTATGAGTCTGCATGCTGGCCAGTATAATGTAAAATTTCATTTTACCTTCCATATTGCCATTTTACTATTTTAATTTTATGTTTTGCAGGATTGCACTACACAACACTACACAAGGGCCTATGACCTTAGCAACCACTGTTACCTGCCATTGTTATGAGTCTGCATGCCGGCCAGTATAATGTAAAATTTCATTTTACCTTCCATATTGCCATTTTACTATTTTAATTTTATTTTTTGCAAGATTGCATGTTTATACTCCACTTAAACATCTCATATGTGCTATAAAAAAGTTTTAATTTTATCCATTTTGCAACAGTTTTAAATGCCAATGGCCATAGTTCTGGCCATTGGCATGCCTAATGCACCTAGTACATGCTTTACTTTTAGTTGTCACGGCCCCGGTTTTTTTTTTTGCAGTCCAGTACACAGTTACTAACCACATACATTTCTCCTGCAGAAACGGCTCCTATATGGATGCCTGTCTGCTTCCTGGATTGGTAAATCACCTCATTTGCATGGTTTTCACCAGCAAATTAAATGATTTACATCCCACGATCATGTCTGTGTAAGCATAGTGCTGTGAGGCTTGGCACGCACCCAGCCTTGCTTCATGGATTGCTCCACTGTAGAACTCAGTGTTTGGGCCGTGCCACTATGCTTACATGGAGGTTAGCTCCATGTAAGCGTTATTGAATTACCCCCATTATTTCTAGAGTGTGATAACACACTGACATATTTTATCAGATGAGTAAAATAAAGATGTAAAGTACCATTCAAGATTTTGCTTATATTATCATTGTACTAACTATATAAAGGTAACACTAAATAGTGCCGGGGGAAGTATAATTGTGAACTAACAAATGTACATCAATAATCTATTTGTATAACTACTATAAAATTGCATAATACATAAAAGAACCACAAGAGTTTTTATTAGGTAAATGGCTTTGTTTAAAAGTAAATGAGAAGTGAGTTCTAACAGCATAAAAGCTACAAATATTGTCTTCATTTAAATGTTTTCCAAGGACACACTAGTACTATTATACATTTTGATAGAAAAGATGTTGGCATAGAGAAGTGTTTTTACAGATTTCATGGTACAAAAATAATCCAAGCATCTTGATATAAATGTTATAGACAATTCATGGATGTTGTAGATTAAAAGGTTAGAATATTGTTACTGGAATGTGGTAAGGTGCAACCATTCATGTCAAGTGGACACGAATAGGTAGATTTTTATTTGTGAATCCCAAGCCATATTGTAAACCGATGTATGGTCAAGATGGCTTTTTCCTTATAAAAACTGTAAGCTTGTATTATTCAGCTGAGACTGTTTTTTATCACCTTCTAGATTATATACTTTATCACAATAAAAATATAAATTTGTGCAGTTTGTACAAATGTTGCCATTGCTTTTTCAAATAAGGTATACTGTAAGAATAATGATTTTGTTTCTAAGACTTGCCTTATTATCTCTTTATTCCTTTTACTTGTTTGATTATATTTATTTTTGAATACTGACTAAATAATGTTAAACACAGAAATCATCTACCAACTAATAAAACAGCTGGTGTAAAATAAATATAGTTTAAGTAGCAAACAAACACCAACTGTACCACAGTTAGGAAGTTTATTATAAAACAGGTAAGCGCTTTCAGGGATGTGCCCCTTCATCAGACAACTCACAAAAACAATTCATTCCTTATATAGTAGAAGCACCTGCTATCGATTAAGTCTTAATATATTTATGAATTTTTGAACCAGATATATGCATATTCAAGATATACTAGAGTGGACCAGGTTAAAGCATTTGTATTTAACATTGTATCTTTAAGACAGTATATATCTACCCATATCGACACAGAGATAAGCTTCTCCCTCTCCGTAGTACAAATGTATACATACAGAGACAGAATACAGATACATACCCACATATAAATATGTACATATGCAGACACCCATAGACCCATATGTTGTGATATATATATATATATATATATATATATATAGACAGCAAAATATAAATATACATGTATTCATACATATACAAATATATCTGTATATAGTAATGTAAATATATATATATATATATATATATATATATATATATATATATATATATATATATGTGTGTGTGTGACTGTAAATATACACATGTATATAGCTAGGATATGATACAGCAGTTATGAGTTACATATGTTCACAGGCCATGCATATGGGGGTGAGGGGTCCAATAAACAAACGTGTAACATGTAGCATCAAACCCCCCCCCCCCAGCTAGGCCGGTGAGACATACAGACACACAATAAAGGTAAACACACCACTGCTTCCCAGACCACTGGCAGGATACTACCAGTGGGAGAGACCTGCCAGGTCTAATCTTGAAACATAGACATCGATGTCCCTTGTGGGACACCAAAAATTAATGATCATCGGAGGCAGTCCCGGTAATGACTTATCAAACCAGGCTGTAGATGTACATGGACCAGTAGGTTGTGCAAGCCTGATAACCCATGAGTCGACACAACGTACGACATGTGTCCCAACACGGAGAGAGTGGGCAGTGTGTAGTGGTGTGTTTATACCCTACCTGCACCCACAGTAAGGATGAATGCTGTAGAGGAGTGGCAGGTGGGGGAACTATGGGTATGCAATTATGGGCCTAGACATGCAGGTGTTGGCTGGCGCAGTCATATTAGGACCACCCCGAGGGTGTAAATAATATTCCAAAATGGGCATAGCTGACACCCATACCTCTCAACCCCTAAGAGCACATCCACTGGACAGGACATAAACCATTGGGGGAACAAATAGGGACCATACCTCTGAACTGTCCCCGATTTCCAGGGACGTCCCTGATTTCGACAGTTTCTAACTCTGTCCCACTTAATCCCTCCTAAAACTAGTGACATTTGGAGGAAAGGTGGTGAATTACACGTAATGAATAATGGCAACAATTAAGAGTTATAAACATCATTTACCTCAGAAAATGTGTATGAATCCATATGCTCTGAGTCTGTCAATGTGTCAGGTTAATAGCACCAATAATTTAAATGTGTCCCTGATGTTATGCCGTGTCCCTGATTCATTTTATATTTTTCCCCAATCGTATGAGAGGTCTAATAGGGACAAAAAGCACATATTCCACTGACAACCTTAGAAAGATGATAGAATATTAGGTATGCAGTAACATGACTCGGTTTAAGGATGTGGGTTCCAAAACCCAATTACTTGTTTCTATTGAAGAGTGTCAGTTCCCATGTATTAGCCAGACGGGTGCAGATTGTAAGAGGAACACACCAATAATATGAATCAAACTCTGGGCAGGCCACAGATTCCGTACAGTCGAACGGCATGCTGTCGCCTAATGGGCAGCCATTCCTGATACTGTAGGCATGTAATCCGATGTAATAGGCATCACAAGGTAATATTGCAGTCCTCACTCCCACCTAGGGGTGTGAGTGTCAGATGCAAACACCAAATGCAGTGCATTTGCAAGTGTGGGAACAAGCGGGTGTAAGCCTGTTTGGCCGCCAGTAAGCGAGTATTACAATGGTAAAGAAATGTAGAGGCTAACTGAGTGTAAGAAACTGTAACTGGAAGTTAGCATTGCTTAGCTCCACGCAAACCCATGCACACCCACTCACAACTGCTTTAATGTGCCTTAATCACTCCATATCCAATGGCCTTGTTCTACCCAGCAACAAAATAAACGGTCTCTGCAAGGCTTGAAACCAGGACCCTGCACACACAGCTATTGTGATTTACCACTAAGCCATGGCAGATATACAGACATTGGACCTTATCACAAACATATCATCCAGCGCAGTCATTCAACAGTATAGGAAATGTATTCCATCATGTAGATGTATGTGTGAGTGTTTATGTCCAGATGTAGATACATACATATATATAGATATATCAGGAACATCCCATGTGACAACAAAGCATTACAAAGGAATGAAAAGAGAAACACCAGCAATACCTGTATTATGTAGTGGTGTTGTCCTATGTAATATCAAGACTCCCTCAGACAGACATGTGTCATTCATACACGCAAACACTTGTACATTGGTCATATACATCACTCTGTGCATGTTATTTACATTAACACAACAGTTCCTGTCCAATCATTATGTGAGAACAGTACTCTTGCAAGGTCCTGTATGTGACATCATCATCATGATAAAGGTAAATGGGGTAACCACAGAGGAACTGGAGGTGTTGTGTGTACAATGGGGTTGTCCGCATCCCGTGTACCTGCAACATATAGGAGTGGTGCATACTAGAATTGTGTGCCTGAGAGATAGGGGTGAGGACAACTGGAGTATGCTGTGATGCATATTAAAAGGGTTACATGTGTCCAGTGGACACATGTGTGAAATGGACAGCTATGTATGGGGCAAATGTTGTTCTAGGAACCGATTGGCCTTTTGTTTCCGTAAGGTGAGAGTGGGATGTGGGGGAAGGAGAGTAGGTATGCTCGTGGAGGATAGGTAGGGTAGGATGACAGACAAGACAGCATACAGGGTCGGTATATGACACATGTGGGGGGATACACCTCAGACTGGGTGGAGTGTTTGGCAGTCACAAGCCCATGAGCCCCCAGATGGAAACAGTGGGACAGAGGTCCCCCAGCCACGGGCAGCCACCACTGCACCAAATCAGCTGCAAAGGTGGCAGGGCTGGGGGCTGTCTAGGAGGGGCAGCCTCACCATGTAAATGTGGCACTCTGCCCTTGAGCTGGTGTATCTGGCCTTGAAACCCCTTATTGAGCCCCCTACACACCATGGCCTGGACTTTACGACAGCGGACATGTTCCTGTCTGGACCTGCTCCCAGGGGGGGGGACAAGCCCCATCCTCAGTGGCGGTACCACCAGAAGGTGGTGCAGAGCCAACAGATGTGGAGGTCCAAGGCTGGGCCCCAGATGTGCTGGTGACAGGTGCCATGGCCAGCTGAAGTGGGACAGGAGGTTCTGCCGGGACCTCCAAACCCATGCAGCCTATGGTGTTGCAGTTTAAACACAGATATTGCTTAGTAATAGTCAAAAGTGTTCAGGATTACTTATAACAGCATGCATAGATATGACCATCAACCCAACACAACAGATGGTCTACATTTGCAGAGGGAGCACAACACATGCATATATACTGCATGACATCTGTACAAAGTGTAGAAGACTTGTGACTGCAACTATGCTCAGATGTGCTCTGAGCTAAAACAGAATGGCATTAAATATACTGATCCGAAGGATATTGCCAATATCCTGGCAGATCAATTCAGTGCCAACTTCACCCCCCTCTCACCCCCTAAATGGCCCATCTCAATACCGGAAGATTGCCACATTCCAGTAATAATGGCCACACAGGTACAAAACGCACTCTCTAAAGCCAAGAATACAGCATCCATGGGACCAGATGACATCCCGGGCTGTGTACTACATGAACTACAATATGAACTGGCACCTCACCTAAGTGTCATGTTTAATCATAGCCTCACCTCAGGTTTCGTGCCCACTGAGTGGCGCGGAGATACAGTTATCCCAATCCACAAGGGGGGATCCACCTTGGATCCCAGAAACTACCGTCCCATCAGTCTGACAAGCCTTATCTGCAAGGCCATAGAGCATATTATCATGGAACTTATAAACAAAGACATTGGCAACCTTCAAACACTGGACCCCACCCAGTTTGGGTTTGTGAAGGGCCGATCTTGTCTCCTGAACCTCTGACTTCTTTGAATCGGTCTCCAGAGCCATGGACAAGGGTAAGGTGGTCCACACAGCCTATCTAGACCTTGCCAAGGCCTTTGACACCATCCCCCACTCTGGAATCATAGATAAACTTACTAAGTTGGGCATTAATCCCTATGACACCCAATGGGTTGCTAAAGGGCTTACTGATAGAACCCACACTGTAAAAGTAGCCGACTCCAAATCCAGCTCCAGACAAGTGACAAGTGGAGTACCTCAGGGTTCAGTCCTGGGGCCGCTCTTGTTTGACATCTACTTCTCTGAAGTACAGGTCAACACTAAGGGACTCTGGCTAACAAAGTTTGCAGTCGACTGCAAACTGGGAGCCATTATTGAATCCCCAAATGATGTGGATACTCTACAAAAGGGCCTTACAGAAACAAATGCTTGGAGCCAGAGCCATGGGCTCAAGCTCAATGCCAAGAAATGTATTGTTATCCCTTTGGGAAAAACATGTATCCATGAATTACCATATAGGTGGCAGTACACTAAACACAGAAAGTGTGATAAGAGACTTAGGGACACAGGTGGACAGTGGTCTCACCTTGATAACCACATCGCCACAACAGTCAGGAAATCCTTCTATGTGGCACACCTCATCACGAAGGGCTTTTCATCCAGAAAAAGGAGGTCATTGTCCCACTGTACTCATCCTCATTAGACCCATTATAGAATACAACGCCCCATTTGGTATGTACCTCTCAAGACATCTGCAACAACTGGAAAGGCCTCAGAAATACCTCACTAAAAGAATCACAGGCCTAAAGCAGATGCGTGACAGTATGCCGTGCGCTGGATCATAAAACTCCAGCTATACTCTGTGTCTACTCAGAGGCGATCTCGGCTTAACATACAAGGCCATATCAAACCAAGAGCTGTTGGACATGCTACACTTAAAGAAATCCCAATCCCTCAGAGCTACACACTCCAGGGATCTAAACCTTGTCATCACAATAAACAAAACATGCTGGAGGATAGGTTCCTGACCCAGAGACTCCCAGACTCTGGAATAGATTGCCCATACATGTCAAGCAGAGTGCCTCTTTGGACCTCTTCAAGAGGAACCTTGATTGGATGGGAGAAAGAAATTCACCCAGGGATCACGTCAGTCACCCTGCTAGATAGGGGTCCAGGAAAGTAAATAATGTGGGAAGAAATAGCCAGGGAATTGTTATGGCTAGGCTTGTATAGGCCCTAGGGCTGATAGCCTAGTACCAACCTATGAACCTATGAACCTATGAACAGTGGCCCATTATTGGCATGTCACTGAGAACCCCAGACAGTGTCTGTCATACCACTGTTTCATGTGACATATGTCCAGTCAGGGATGCGATGGCAGTAACTCATCACTATCACCAGGTACTGGGTGCAATCCTCACACTATGCTCCTGCAGTTCACAGATGTGTGTTCAGTGAGTAACACAGGAAACAAATGGTTCCACACACTGACCAGTCTACAGATGGCCATACAGATGGGGGTCCCTCACAAACAGAGCACTGTCTTGTCAGTTTTAAAACATGCAGAATAGCCATTACCACACACAACTTGTTAAACAGGCAGTAGTCTCAATGAAGCATAGCTACACTTACATGCTGTAGTCATGTCTGGCACATCACCCTCCTGTCTTTAGGCTATTTCCCATGGTGTATGTTGCTTGAGGAACATCCAGATATCATCTGTGATGCCGTTTACCAAACACCAGATCCAGGTACCACTCACAGTGACTGTCATGGGCAAACACCAACATGATGTTCCTAGATATTGTACTGTGTTTTTCATGCGAATGGCTATGGGAACATCATCATAGCTGTTCTGCATGCAATCAGCTAGAGGAGGACTGCAATAGGTGCAGAGGCCATCACCTGATCATGACCATCACTTACAAAACACAAGCTGCTGCTGAGCAGGTGTCCACCTCCACATCCACCAGAGAGTTTGTGGGAGGGACAGACAGAGGCAAAGTACATCAGAGAAGGGCTTGGAGACTAAAACCTAAGCATCATCTGTCACACACCTACCAGTACAGGGGTTCAAACCCCAGATTGACTAGTCATTACTATTTCAAGTGCATGCAGTTACTCCATGTGTCACAAGCTGACATGTTGGTGTGCTGTAAGAACATATATGTGTGTTGGTCAGCGACATCTGTAACAGAGATATAGTAGACATACATTAGGTGTAGAACACATGGCTGTCCACATGAACGAATGTCATTGTCAACACAACGACACTCTCTAATGGACTCACATTGACACTCTTTGCCAGGCCCACAAATACACTCCCAAACTACTTAGTTTTCCACACTGCAGTAATGCACAGGTACTACATGCACCACAGGGGATATCTGGAGGTTCTATGGGCTAGGGCATGTGAACATGTTTGACATCTGTCAGTACGCCAATGGGAGTTATACTGGGAGTGACTGTGGTTGGGAGCATCATACCCCACATACAGACACAAGGTGCCAGTACTGACATGCATGTGTGCATTGCTTCATGGGTGTGTAGTGGTTGGCTGTGCAAGATGGCTGTACAAGGCTGGGTGAGAGGTAATCCTTGGTATCACGCCACCTGACAATGGTGTGCAGTGTGGTACAGGGGTGTAGTGTCTGCAGTGTCCCACACAGATGGGTATTGTATGAACTGTCCTGACATCCTGGTTACCATTGTGTATGGCCATAGCTTTGCAATGCATGCCATGTCTGTGTTTGATAGTCCTTGACATGGACATTGCCTGGGATGTGCATGTCCCACAATAATGTACAGTGACATGTACAGGTGTACCTGGTTTGGCTGGCACATGTTGTGTACACAGACTGTTATCCTCTGATATGCCAAAACTGGCCTGGTGTGACAGGACCTGCTTATAGTCAGCAGGTTGACCCTGCACCTGCATTGATAGCATGATACAGGTATTCCCTGGTGTCAATGGCATCGATCCATACAGGGCACATGTGTAAGGCATTGTATGGCCTCTGTGGATCACATTTGATGGCACCACATATGTTGCAGGCATCCAGTGGGGAACATAGTGGAGGCACATTGTCCGCAATTATGTGCCTATTGTACTGCTATACAGGGTGCCATACTCTCTGCAGCCCACTGCAATCACACCATGCCTACTGGCTATACTGGCTATACTGCTCAGACAAGCTCCTCCTGGTCCTGCAGAGTGGTCCTAGCAGCAGGGAACTCAGAAAAGCGACTACTTTCTGGATTTAAGTATCTTTGCTTTTTTTTCACTTGGAATAGCTTCTGTAGCTTACCCTGAACTAGCTTGAACTGTTTTTTAACTGTTTGCTGCATTATTTTAAAATCTGCATTTAAAGTTACATTTTAGTCGAATTTGATCGAAAGTTTGTTTGTTTGTTTGTTTAATTTAACTGTGGAGGCTGCCCACTAAAGTGTGCTAGCCTGTGTAACTGATTTATCACTATTTCTGCATTTTCTGTGTGTTTCTATCAAAAAAAACAAAAAAATATTCCTTGTTTTCCCACCTCTCCTCAACTAGTTTAGACCAGTTTACAGGCATTGCTGTATTCTGGGCTGTGGTGTAGTTCCTGTGTTGTCCATTACCTTACTTGGATAGAAGGAAGTTTCTTTGCTCACCAGTGGGAGTGGGGAGCCTTGAGCAGCCTACCTGTCCCTGTAGGAAGTGACCTCAGCACAAGAAGCTGTAGTAATTGGTTGTTTTGGACCATTTCTAGCTCTTTTGTAGTTCACTGTTTAAAATCCGCCTTTGGGCGTTTTTTCTGGCTATACTGCTCAGACAAGCTCCCGTGGTCCTGCAGAGTGGTCCTAGCAGCAGGGAACTCAGAAAAGGGCCTACTTTCTGGATTTAAGTATCTTTGCTTTTTTTCACTTGGAATAGCTTCTGTAGCTTACCCTGATCTAGCTTGAACTGTTTTTAAACTGTCTGCTGCATTATTTTAAAATCTGCACTTAAAGTTACATTTTAGTCGAATTTGATCGAAAGTTTGTTTGTTTGTTTAATTTAACTGTGGAGGCTGCCCACTAAAGTGTGCTAGCCTGTGTAACTGATTTATCACTGTTTCTGCATTTTCTGTGTGTTTCTATCAAAAAACAAAAAATATTCCTTGTTTTCCCTTTCCTCGACTAGTTTAGACCAGTTTACAGGCATTGCTGTATTCTGGGCTGTGGTGTAGTTCCTGTGTTGTCCATTACCTTACTTGGATAGAAGGAAGTTTCTTTGCTCACCAGTGGGAGTGGGGAGCCTTGAGCAGGCTACCTGTCCCTGTAGGAAGTGACCTCAGCACAAGAAGCTATAGTAATTGGTTGTTTTGGACCATTTCTAGCTCTTTTGTAGTTCACTGTTTAAAATCAGCGTTTGCGGCTTTAGCGGTTGTGCGCAGCACTGGTTAAACTTCTTCTGGCTCCGCCAGGTCTGCTCTTCAAATTTTCCCTTAAGGAAGCTCTACTCTTAATATAAACAGACTACTCACTATATTATAAGCCTAGCACTTGTTCTCAATACTTGTCTACTAAGTAAGCACTCTGTACTAAGTAAAGCACTACATCTACTTACCACCCCTGTGAATATCCACTTCCCTTAAAGGTACAGCACTCCCTTATACTGTTCTAGCATGTCGAGTGGTAGATTACTGGTGTCCTCTCCAGTTCAGCTGGTCAATCTGGGTATCTTGAGACAATGCTACAATTGTCTCATGTACACAGACAACCCTCTCCTCCTCCCAACAAACACAAATACATGTGAGAGATGCAACTATATAGCCAAACTGGAGGCTGAACTCTCTCAACTCAGGGCTGGCATGACCAGACAGGAGGAGATGGTAACCACACACACAACAATCCCAGTCCCACATAGACCTACCACAACTGCAAACCAAACACATAAAACACAAAGACATACTCGGAGGCTCTAATAAAAAAACTTACCAAAACAACAGAGGCTCCCAAAGCAGACATCCAAAAATCCACCACCTCAAAACAAAACACATGCAACACATACTTCAATAAATCAGTGTGTCAACCAATCACAGCCCTTAAGGCCAAACACCTTGCCTGATACACTAGTAATAGGTGACTCTATAGTCAGACACACTGATGTCCCGCTGACCAGGCTGAACAAGGAGAGGGTGACTGTGAGCTGTCTATCAGGAGCTAGGATCCGCCACATAACACATGCACTCAAGTCACTCCAAAGCAAGTACAAATATGACTCCATCATTGTCCATGCTGGTGTGAATGACCTGAGATGTACCTCCCTGGACTACATGAAAAGAGACATAGAGGAGCTCTCCGATTATGTAGCCCAGGCTGGTATGACCCTGACCCTGAGCAGCATCTTGCCCTCACCAAGAATGATACCACAATACAAAGACAAGATGATCAGCTTTAACAATTGGCTCAAGTACTGGTGTCATTCTAAGGGGATCCAATATCTGTCTGCCTGGGATGACATGTTGGACAAGCCACTCTGCTTCGCAAGGGATGGCTTACACCTGTCACCACTGGGCTTCTGGGTATTGGCTAAGGCTCTTGCCACCCCATAGTGCCTTTTTAGGCAAGGCTGATAAGACAAACCCACCTCCTTAGAAAACAAAAATGGAAAAAAACTAAGGGTAATGCTGCTCAATGCCAGATGTCTAAATCTCAAGATGCAGGCACTTGATGCACTCCTCAGCATGGAGAACATCGACATCTGTGCAGTAACTGAAACCTGGTTCAAGGCTCCTGAGAGCACCCCAGCACTACCAGGCTATACCTCGTATCATGCTTTTCGGCCCCAAAACCCAGGGCGAACGACAAAGGAGGGTGTCCATATTCATCAAGGACACCCACACCTCCAGGTTAGTAGCAACACATGAAGCATCAGAGACCATACAGGTGCAACTAACCATAGGCAAAACTGCTATACAACTGGTAGCATGTTACAGACCACCCTCCCAATCTCAAGAACCCCACTCAGCCTTCCTGAAGACATTGGAGGATATGAATGTATCACAAAATACCATCATACTGGGAGACTTCAACTACCCAAACATAGATTGGGTACATTATTCTAGCCCTAATACCCTAGCCCAAAGGTTCCTGGAATTCATAAATTCAAATGCACTGGAACAACTAGTCACCTCTCCCACTAGTGGAGATAATATACTAGACCTGATCATCACAAACATGGGGACAAAATGCTCCACACCGGAAGTATACCCCTCACTAGTGTGATCTGACCACAAACTAATCACCCTGGATATTCATATCCCACCTCCACCCCCAGCACAAAAGACCACAGTGAAAAACTTCTCAAAAGCAGACTTCACTCTTCTTAAGACTGAGATGGTATCCTTTAAGCCCACTGTGCCAGTGGATACCACATCCCACAATGCCGAATCCTTCACAAATGCTTTCTATGGACATCTCCAAGAATGCATGGATCATGCAATCCCAAATAAAACCAAGTCCCTCTCCACCAAAGGTAAGCATCCTGTCTGGTGGACCTCAGCCATAAACAAATTGTATAACAAAAGAAGGAAGCTACTGCACGTCAGAGCAAAATCCCATGAAGGGAAGACATCTCTGATCAACATTAGCAGAAAACTACGTTCTCTCATAAAAACATCCAAGGCCAACTTTGAGAGAAAAATCGCTAAGGACACTAAAGATAACCACAAAGCCTTCTTCAGCTATGTTAGAAACCTGGGCAGAAACCCTCAGATATGCTCAGACTTGGTTCACAACAACAAAAAATACACTGAACCCACAATTATTGCCAACATTCTGGCTGACAGGTTCAGTGCAAATTTCTTCCCTCCCTCACCCCCAAAAGAAGAAATACTTATCCCAGCTGAATGTAATCTCCCTGTCATCTCAGATGTCCAAGTGAGAACCGCCCTAAACAAAGCGATAAACACAGCATCAATGGGACCTGACGGTATCCCGGGTTGCGTGTTACGTGAACTCCAAGAGGAGCTAAACCCACACATAAAAATGCTATTTAACCTTAGCCTTACTTCGGAATATGTACCTGAACACTGGCGTACAGCAACAGTGGTCCCACTCCACAAGGGGGGTGCCTCTACAGACCCTGGAAACTACCGCCTCATAAGCTTAACCAGCCTGGTCTGCAAAGCTATGGAAAGAATCATTATGGAACTCATAAACAGAGACATAGGGGACCTACAGACACTTGACCCCACCCAGTTCGGCTTTGTTAAAGGCAGATCCTGCCTTTTAAACCTGGTTGACTTTTTCGAAACAGACACTAGAGCCATTGATGAGGGCAAAGCAGTCCATACAGCATACATGGACTTGGCTAAGGCCTTCGACACAATACCCCACTCAGGCATCATAAATAAGCTCAACAGCTTAAAAGTAAACCCTTATGTCACTAGATGGGTTGCAAACTGGCTAAAGGACAGAACCCATAAAGTTAAAATCGCTGGAGCAATGTCAGACTCAAAGCCAGTCACAAGTGGTGTCCCACAGGGATCTGTCCTGGGACCCCTCTTGTTCGGCATTTATTTCTCAGATGTTAAAGCAAACATGGGAGGGCTGTGGCAGACAAAGTTCGCAAATGACTGCAAACTAGGCGCCATAGTTGATACACCAGCAGACACACACAACCTACAAAAGGCCTCACAGAAACGGACAACTGGTGCCGGAGTCACGGCCATAAACTAAATGCCAAAAAATGTATAGTCATCCCCTTTGGGAAAAACAAAGTACCCACAAATTATCACATAGACAGCAACCCACTGAGTACGGAAAAAGTAATCAGAGACCTAGGGACCCAAGTCGACAGCGACCTCTCATTTGACACCCACGTTGCCAAAGTAGTTAGAAAAACATTCTACCTTGCACACCTCATCATGAAGGGATTCACATCCAGATCCAAGGATGTCATTGTACCCCTATATTCCTCCCTCATCAGACCCACGATTAAGTACGATGCCCCATTTGGTATGTACCTCACCCGGCATTTACAACAGCTGGAGAGGCCACAAAAGTACCTCACCAAGAGGATCAAGGGTCTCCAACATATGTCTTATTCTGCCAGACTAAAGAAACTTCAGCTCTATTCAGTAGCATACCGCCTGCTCAGAGGTGATCTCTGCCTGACGTACAAGGCTATATGTCCAATCAGGATCTGATGGACATGCTCCACCTCAAAAAATCCAAATCCATCAGGACCACGAGAGCTAAAGACTTAAACCTCGGCACAAGTATGAATAGGACATGCTGGAGGGATAGATTCATAACCCAGAGGCTTCCCATGCTTTGGAACAAGATCCCTGTTCGTATTAGGCAGAGCCCCTCACTGACTCTCTTCAAGAGAAATCTTGATGAGTGGATGGGAGATCGTAAGTTTACCCCAGGGGTCACATCTGTGTCACTGCTAGACAGGGGCACAGTAAACTAATTCTATTATATAAGGGGACATTCATTGTGTCACTACTAGACAGAGGCACAGTATTCTAAATTTATTCTGTACATTTTTGCACCATTTCATGGGGTGGCAAAAGCTACATCACTATGGCTAGGCTTACAAATGCCCCAGGGTAGATAGCCTAGTACTATACTATGAAACTATGAAACTATCTGTCATCAGTGTGCAGGGTACTAGCAACATAGCGGGATACTCTAGGCAAGTGTGTTTGTGTATGACACATGGGTTCAGGATGTATTCCGGGTAATAGTAGGGTTGCATACTTTGTTCACCAGGCCTTTTGCCAGATGTAGGGGTATGGCTTGCCAACACAGTCCCTTGGCTGACTGACATCTGTACTCCTCGTAAGGTGGACATTGTGACATATAAGATGGACACCATATAGGAAAACTACAAAATCCGCTCCCCAACATGTCCAGTGGTAAGACACTCACAGCCACCTCCACACAGGCTCTGACAGTCAAACACACACACACCTGCCATGTCTTGGAATAGAACCCCTACCTAACTAGTGTATCACACTACAGCATTACACAGTTACAGCATGCACTACGGAGATTACTGGGTTACAGCAGTCCCAGAGGTGTATGTCTAGGTGGGTGACATCAGCAGGATTGCCAAAGGTGGTTATGTGAATTGTAAAGAGTGTGCATACTCTAAAAGGCATTGTTACTTTCTCAGACACACACACACACACACACACACACACACACACACTTGGTCTCTCTTGGAATAGAACCCCTACCTAACTAGTTTATCACACTAGAGCAATACGCAGTTACAGCACGCTACAGAGAATACTGGGTTACAGCAGTCCTAGAGGTGTATTCCTAGGTGGGTGACATCAGCAGGATTGCCAAAGGTAGTCATGTGAATTGTAAAGAGTGTGCATACTCTAAAAAGCATTGTTCTTCTCTCAGGCAAACAGAGACACACACACAAACAGTTGGCCTCTCTTGGAATGGAACCCCTATCTAATTAATCACACTACAGCAATATGCAGTTACAGCATGCGATACGGAGAATACTGGGTTACAGCAGTCCTAGAGGTGTATTTCTAGGTGGGTGACATCAGCAGGATTGTCAAAGGTGGTCATGTGAGTTGTAAAGAGTGTGCATACTCTAAAAGCATTGTTTCTTTCACAGGCAGGCAGGCAGGCAGGCACACACACACACACACACACACACACACACACACACACACACACACACACACACACACACTTGACCTGTCTGGGATTAGAACACCTACCAAACTAGTTTAGCACACTACAGCATTACGCAGTTACATCATGCAGCATGGAGATTACTGGGTTACAGCAGTCCCAGAGGTGTATTCATAGGTGGGTGACATCAGCAGGATTGCCAAAGAAGTGTACTGCGGGTTGTACATGTCTGTTACCTGCGTGTACCCTCTGCTTACTGTCACAAAAACACATTTACACCTGCTTACAACTGCTTAAAAGTGTCTTATGCACTCTTAATTGACAGTATCAACAAGGCTTGCAGGTCTTGAACCCTGGACCATGCACACTGAGGTCACTGGACGTACCACTAAGCCATCTGGGTTGTACACATGTTGCATGGAGTCTATAATGCACATCCTACTACAGGTATTCCACAGTACTGAAAACAAATGGGACAGTCCCTTTGTGTACATATGTACAGTACCCTTGAATGTACTGTACTCTGTGAGACAAGTCTACATCTGTACAACTGTCATAACTAAGTATATATATATATATATATATGTACATATATATATATATATATATATATATACAGTTGTACAGGATGTGTACACACACATTCACACACACACACACACACACAACCATAGCTATATATATATATATATATATATATATATATATATATATATATATATATACATATACACAGCCAGTATATATATATATATATAGATATATATATATATATATATATATATATATATATACATACACACATCTGAATGCCCTTTGTGACACAGAAGGGTTCCAAAGGAACTGACGTGTACACAAAACAGAGGCATTTCTTGTGTTATAACATTTAAATCATAAGCAGTTCACCAGAGAAGGGATGGTTGTTGTGTATGTGGAGTTTGGGGTGGGGAATGATGGCTAATGTAATCTACCCTGGGGATTGCAGAGTTAGGGTGGGAGAATGATGGGTATGGACCTACACCCCAGCGACCACTTCTGTGTCACTGCCTGACAGTGGCACAGGAAAATAACATACCCAACTGTAATCATGCTTGACTGTGTGTTCTTTACCATTCCTAACTATGTAATACTTTGTAGACACCGGTCACCACAGATGGCTACCATGGTGTGCTAAAAGACATTACACATGTGTATGCCTGGCTACAGGGTAGTCACACACACAAACACGCACACACTTGCCAGTATTGTGCATACACATCTTGCCTATGTAAAGGTAACTAGTACAGTGGTATGCAGTTGGGGTATGTGCCACAGAACACATACAATTACACTTACTGATTCCATGTCTGAGCTGGGTGACATCACAGGACCGATTACTTGCAGTGGGGAGGGGGGAAGAGAGAGGTTTAGCGGTTGACAAAGATAAAGGCCAGTGCAAAAGGAGGTATCTCTTTGGAATGCAGCAAAACCTGCTGCCATGACAGGATGCAGACACAAATACACACACACAACCACACTCAGCCATTTGCTGACACACACACTCAGGCATTTGCTGACACACACACACACACACACACACACACACACACACACACACACACACACACACACACACACACTCAGCCATTTGCTGACACACACACTCAGGCATTTGCTGTCACACACATAAACACAAGCACACAGTTGCCAGTGATGGGATCAGAACTCCTGCCTGTCTAAAGATCACTATTACAGTACTACACAGTTACGAGATGTGTCACAGAGATTACACATTCCAAGGCAGTCAGACTGCCCTTCTACAATTGAGGACAACAAGAGGGAGACTGACAGTCATGAAGTACATAGCTGTAGACCTGTGTGTTTAAAGTAGGTGTCCACTACAACCTGTATGCACAAACAAGACACATCATCCGCAGGTAGGCCTGAGAGGTATAGTTGTAGCACAACAGGAACCTGAACTGGAGTATGGCCATCTGTGGAATGGACAACTACTATCACTATACAGGGTTACAGTGGGCATGCTCATACACTTAGTAGCACAGTGCCGTTTGGGATGCACCATGACTACAACTACACAAGGTTATACTGGGCATGCTCATACACTTAGTAACAAAGGGCTTGTTGGATGCACTGACTCAAATTACACAAGGTGGCAGTGGGTACGCTCATACAATTAGTAGCACAGGGCTGTTTGGGATGCACACCGATTCTAACCACTGAAGGCCACAGTGTGCATGCTCAAACACTTACATGTACAGAACACATTGTAATGGACTCCTATTTTAAACACACAGGTTTACAGCTAGGTACATCTTACCTGTCAATATATATGCACATCATACTGGTTTACTACCTGATACCTGTATGTGGCCCGTAAATTATATATCCGTGTCTGTGCTGTGTGATACACATGCATACATGTACATGACATACTGACATATATATGTTATGTATACACATTCATGCATGTGTGGACGTGACAGACAATAGGTTACCTGGGTCACACAGGTGGATGCTACCTACAGCATGTGTCACACACCTTGCTGCCCTGAAAGGCATACATTGATAGCAGGTTGTGGACAGTGGAATTATACATGGAACAGTGGCATGTGCAAGCATAATGTGTGAGCCACCTTGTGTAATGGTACTGAGGTGCAGGTGTCAAGATGTGTTAGTAGTTGTCATTATTATCAAGACTGCTACCCTAAGTATATCTCACATTGGTCATATACACAAGTTCTGCCGCTGTCCGTCACCTTACATGAGGCATTTGCTACCAAGCACATTAATGCCATGCACAGTGATGTCATGGTATGGGTGGCAACTGCTAGACCAAAACAATGAGCCAATGTCCTGCTGTTATTATGAGGTTGTCCAGTGTCTGTCATTCCGGGCTGTCATGACCAAACAATGAGCCTTCAACACAGAGCACATGCATCCATGTTACACGTATGTGTGGATAATACCTAGGTCGCATTTACCCATATAACCGCATTCCAAGGCAAATGTCCTGCACACAGAAGTAACACCCTGACACCTACGTGACAATTGCACTGGATGCTTATGCTAACCAGTGCTAGATGTGTGGCTTTAGTAATACATTTGCTCAATGTAGAACCTACAATGGGGAATACTGACATCTGTGCAGTGAGGAACACCTGGCTAAAGGCTCTGTAGTGCACAATTGCACTACCACCATATAACTCAGATTCAGACATGTGGGCCATAACAGTGGTATGGACCATTCCAGGTGGTGATGTACACATATTCATAAAGGCTACTCACATGTAAAGACCACTACTCCAACATAACACATCCCAGATGAGTCAGGTACAGGTGACAGTGGCAAATGCTGCATTCTAGGTTGTATCCTCATATACATCCACCACCTTGTTCCCAGACTACCAGCACACATCCATATGTGGTATGACATAGTATGTTAGACCACCAGATAACCCTCGATTGGTGGACTGTACCTAGGCCTACATCAACTGTGCAAAGTACCCATGTGCAGACACAGCTGCATAATGTCTTGTGCAATGCAATAATACCACTGTTTGTAACCAGCTCAGTTGTACACATACCAGGGTCCCTCGGATGTTATCAGCATTAACACGGTTGACTGTTGCTGTACACCAGTAAACAACACCCTCATGGTTGGATATGACCTAAGCGTACCTGCCCTGAATATGTACATCACACTCTCATACAACATAAATTACATCACCATAGCTTTTGTTTTCCTTTCTACATTTATTTATTTATTTTATTTATTTATTTCAGTTTGATTAGCGGGGAAGTCCACTGGGCCAGAATGTGCTCATTTTCAGTGGAGGCCCGGGGAGAAAAGCTCCAATAAGCAACACGATTACAAAAGGTTACATAATGCAAAGGTAAAATACATATATAAATTCATACAATAGGGTATAGCAAGTGAATAAATTGTCATTATAATGCAATTTAGACAAAGGTAGCACAGTTTGCAGGTATTTACATTCAGAGCAATAAGTTTCAACTGTCTGAAAAATAAGCATCTGTGGATTACTTGATATTTACAATATATACATATTTGGAGTCAAGAGAGAGAACTTGCTTAATCTGAGGATGTTAGCTTAGGTTTGTTTTAGGAGAATAGAAAAAGAGGTTATAGTGCAGTGTGGAGCAGGAGTAGGAGAGCTCAAAGGGGAAATTTCTATGAATTTATGTAGGATGAAAGCAGGAACATTTACGTTTAGTAGAGAGGGTTGCTTCAGGAAGGGCATCTGGCGTAAAATTTTGCCACATCACACATGCAGAAAACTATACAGAAATTCATACCGGATCGGTTGAGGCCCGGGTCAACAACGACCACCAGTACTGTTGGCCAGCAGGGTGCTGGTGGAAATCGGGCTACTGTTGGCCGAAGGAGGAGAAGAGGCGGAAGGCATGCCCAAAGGCAAGTAAGGGCTAGGACTGTGATAGTGAGGGTCTGAACTTTGAATGTTGGCAGTATGACTGGTATAGGGAGGGAGCTAGCTGATATGATGAACCGAAGGATGGTTGGTATATTGTGTATGCAAGAGACCAGATGGAAGGGGAGCAAGGCTAGGTGTATCGGAGGCTGTTTCAAATTGTTTTATCATGGTGTGGATGGGAGGAGAAATGGCATAGGCATTATCCTGAAGGAAGAGTATGCTAAAAGTGTTTTGGAGGTGAAAAGAGTGTCGGATAGAGTGATGTTTATGAAGCTGGAAATTGATGGTGTAATGATGAATGTTGTTAGTGCATATGCTCCACAAGTTGGGTGTGTGATGGATGACAAAGAAAAATTTTGGAGTGAGTTGGATGAAGTGGTGATGATTGTACCCAAGGGTGAGAGACTGGTGATTGGAGCAGATTTCAATGGGCATGTTGGTGAAGGGAACAGAGGGGATGAGGAAGTGATGGGTAGGTATGGTGTTAAGCAAAGGAATGCAGAAGGTCAGATGGTAGTGGATTTTTTGAAAAGGATGGACATGGCTGTGATGAATACATATTTTAACAAGAGGGAGGATCATAGGGTGACATACAAGAGTGGAGGAAGATGCACACAGGTGGATTATATCTTATGTAGAAGGGCCAATCTGAAGGGGATTGGAGACTGTAAAGTGGTGGCAGGGGAAAGTGTAGTTAGGCAGCATAAGATGGTGGTTTGTAGGATGACAATGTTGATCAAGAAGAGGAGGATGAGTGTGAGGGCAGCACCAAGGATCAAATGGTGGAAACTGAAAAAGAGTAATTATGAGGTGATGTTCAGGGAAGAGTTAAGACAGGCACTGGGTGGCAGTGAAGAGTTACCAAATAGCTGGGTAACTACAGCAGAGCTAGTAAGAGAAATGGCTAGAAGGGTGCTTGGTGTGACATCTGGAAAGAGGAAGGAGGACAAGGAGACCTGGTGGTGGAATGAAGAAGTACAGGAGAGTATACAGAGAAAGAGGTTGGTGAAGAAGAAGTGGGATTGTCAAAGAGATGAAGAAAGTAGACAAGAGTATAAGGAGATGAGGTGCATGGCAAAGAGAGAGGTGGTGAAGGCTAAGGATAAGGTGTATGAAGAGTTGTATAAAAGGTTGGACACTAAGGAGGGAGAAAAGAACCTGTACCAATTGGCTAGACAGAGGGACTGAGCTAGTAAAGATGTGCAGCAGGTAAGGGTGATAAAGGATAATGAGGGAAATGTACTCACAAGCGAGGAGAGTGTGTTGAGCAGATGGAAACAGTACTTTGAGGGGTTGATGAATGAAGAGAATGAGAGGGAGAGAAGGTTGGATGATGTGCAGATAATGAATCATGAAGTGCAGTGGATTAGCAAGGATAGCTATGAAGTGGATGAAGAACGGAAAGGCTGTTGGTCCAGATGACAAACCTGTGGAAGCATGGAGGTGTTTAGGTGAAATAGCAGTGGAGTTTTTAACTAGATTGTTTAATGAAATCTTGGAAAGTGAGAGGATGCCTGAGGAATGGAGAAAAAGTGTTTTGGTACCGATTTTTAAGAATAAGGGTGATGTGCAGAGCTGTAGTAATTACAGAGGGATTAAACTGATCAGTCACAGCATGAAGTTATGGGAAAGAGTAGTGGAAGCTAGGTTAAGAAGGAAGGTGATGATTAGTGATCAGCAGTATGGTTTCATGCCAGGAAAGAGCACTACAGATGCGATGTTTGCTCTGAGAGTGTTGATGGAGAAGTACAGAGAAGGTCAGAAGGAGTTGCATTGTGTCTTTGTGGATTTAGAGAAAGCATATGACAGGGTGCCTAGAGAGGAGTTGTGATATTGTATGAGGAAGTCGGGAGTGTCAGAGAAGTATGTAAGAGTGGTACAGGATATGTACGAGGGAAGTGTGACAGCGGTGAGGTCTGAGGTGGGAGTGACGGATGCGTTTAAGGTGGAGGTGGGATTACATCAAGGATCAGCTCTGAGCCCTTTCTTATTTGCAATGGTGATGGACAGGTTGACAGATGAGATCAGACAGGAGTCCCCGTGGACTATGATGTTTGCAGATGACATTGTGATCTGTAGTGAGAGTAGGGAATAAGTGGGGGAGACCCTAGAGAGGAGGAGATATGCTCTAGACAGAAGAGGAATGAAGGTCAGCAGGAGTAAGACAGAATATATGTGTGTGAATGAGAGGGAAGATAGAGGAATGGTGAGGATGCAGGGAATAGAGGTGATGAAGGTGAATGAGTTTAAGTACTTGGGATCAACAGTTCAGAGTAATGGTGAGTGTGGAAGAGAGGTAAAGAAGACCGTACATGCAGGATGGAGTGGGTGAAGAAGAGTGTCAGGAGTGATTTGTGACAGACGAGTACCAGTAAGAGTGAAAGGGAAGGTCTACAAAAGGGTAGTGAGACCAGCTATGTTATACGGGTTGGAGACAGTGACATTGACAAAAAGGCAGGAGTCAGAGCTTGACATGGCAGAGTTGAAGATGTTAAGATTTGCACTGGGTGTGATGAGGATGGACAGGATTAGGAATAAGTATATTAGAGGGTCAGCCCAGGTTGGAAGGTTTGGAGACTAAGCCAGAGAGGCAAGATTATGTTGGTTTGGACATGTACTGAGGAGGGATGCAGAGTATATTGGGAAAAAGATGCTAAGGATGAAGCTGCCAGGTAACAGGAAAAGAGGAAGGCCTACAATAAGGTTTATGGATGTGGTGAGAGAGGACATGCAGGTGGTTGGTGTGACAGAACAAGATGCAGAGGACAGGAGGAAATGGAAACAGTTGATCTGCTGTGTTGACCCCTAACGGGAGCAGCCGAAAGAAGAAGAAGAAGAAGAAGATATGTATGAGAAAAGTTGGGTCTTGAAGGATTCAGAATGAGGTATAGTCCTAAGCGAAGGAGGGAGAAAGTCCCATTTTTTGCCTACAGTGAAAGAGAGAAGGAGTTGGCCTGCAGGACATTTGTGTTTGTGGATAGAGATTACATTTTGGTGTTCAGATATCAGAGATCTGGTTGGGATGTAAGGGGGAAGGATGTTTGTTAAGGCTGGGCATTTATCTGGATAGAAAATTGATTTGTGAGTGGTGGTTAGTTGGAGAGAGTCTAGGTGGTTAGAGATTTTCAGCCAGTTCAGAGATTGTAGGGTAAGGCAGTGGTGCATAGAGGTTTTGGATTTAGTTGCGAATTTGGAGATTTTATTATAGCAAATTTCGAGTTTAGAGGTGTTGGAAGAAGACAGGTTAGTTAGAAGAGGGGCTCCATATATTAAAGAAGGTAGGAGGTAGGTAGTTGCTATAGTATGCCTGGAGGAGTTGGAGAGAAAGTGGTTATTTCTATAGAGCATACCTAGCTTTTAGTGTGTTTTCTTTATGTTTTGTTGTATGTGGATGTCAAATTTAAGGTGTTCGTCTATGGTAATGCCAAGGAGTTTTGCAGAAGGGACCACTTCTATGGCAGTGTTGCTTTGGTTTAGGACTTTGAAAGCATTTGTGTCGAAAGAGAAAGCCCTGGTGGGAGGGAAGAGAAGTATTTTAGATTTATGAGAGTTGAGAGAGAGGTGGTTGCAGTGCATCCAGTTCTCGGTAGTGGAAAAAGCTATTTGAGTTTTAGTCAGGAGTTCAGGTAGGTTAGCGGCGGCACAGACTAAGGTAGAGTCATCAGCGTATTGGATAACTGTTGTATCAGGGATGACTGTTTGAAGGTTATTAATGAAAATGTTGAAAAGCAAGGGTCCGAGGATGGACCCCTGGGGAACACCGGTGGGTGTAGGCAAGAAGGAGGAGGTAGAGTTCTTTCATCTGACAGCTTGAGATCTGTGTGATAGGTAGCTGGAGAACCAGGATAGGGTATCAGGGGAGAGATGAAGGTTGGAGAGATAAAAGAGAAGGTGCTTGTGGGAGATGGTATCAAAAGCTTTAGAAAGATCTAGCAGTACAGTGGATACTAGTAATCCAGAATCACGGGCTCGATTTACTGTTTCTAAGAAGGATAGTAAGGCAGTAATGGTGCTGTGGCCAGGGCGGAAGCCATGCTTGATGGGAGTTATGAGGTGATTCTGAGTTAAAAAAGGCATTAGTTGGTGGTGGACACATTTTTCTAGAATTTTTGATATTGGTGAGAGTAGG
Organism: Protopterus annectens; assembly: GCF_019279795.1. Classification (NCBI taxonomy): domain Eukaryota; kingdom Metazoa; phylum Chordata; order Ceratodontiformes; family Protopteridae; genus Protopterus; species Protopterus annectens. The sequence continues at coordinate 1,218,468,200 of NC_056744.1, forward strand.
GCAATTGGACGGAAATTGGAGATATTGGTGTTTTTGCCTCCTTTGTGACGAGGTTGAATGAAGGCAGATCGCCAAAGTTTGGGTACATATGACTCTTTTAAAGATCTGTTAATTAGGATGCTGATATACAGGTGGCTACAGTCATTACACACATGTACATGGCAGATAGCATGCTAACAGTACATAAGGTTCGATATCTATGTTGACAGAGGTAATATCCCCTCTCTACTGGTCAACCATGACATCTATCATATCATACAACACCCCATGTGGCATGTATGTCTTTAGACATGTCCATCTAATGCAATGCCTACAAATATACCCAAATAACAGTACCATAGGACCTACACAAGGCCTGTATTGACAGACTCAGGGAAATCCAGCTCTGCTCTGTATGTTCCTGAGTAGTCACAGGTGATATGTTCATGACATGTACAGCCATGTGTGGCCACAGTTCCTACATATACCCCATGTCAACAATTGCAGGTCATGCATGCTGTGTGCTGTCTGGACATTAGCCTTAGTACCACAATAGCCAGTACATGCTGGGGTGAGATGTTTACAAGCCACAGCCCTTTCACATGCTTGAATGAGTATACTGCCTAGCTCTAACAGAGCACATTCCTGGCACTCTTCCAGTACACGAGGTGTGTGTGGCAAATATGATGTGCTCATTGTTGACCATTACAGTGCCCTGGCTTCACCATGGCACTGTCAAGTAATAGCTTGTAGAAGCATGACATGGAATAATGCTGTGTGTGTCATGTTGACATGTGCTGTTGTAATATATGTACACTTGGCTACTCAGTGAAAGTGGTGGTGTCCTACCAGTACATGAATACAACATCCATTATGGTGTAATGCTCGGCTATGTTTCACACATGGTGTGGGAAAGGTGTGGAATGTATCCTCTTGACCTGCTACTGCACGTATTGATGTAGACCGCATACGTGTACATGTATTGATGTTTATGTAGATTCCATGTGTGTGCAGTGTCTGATGTCTGAAGGTGACTGTTGTCTTAGTACATCATGCTGTTGCAATACAGTCTCAACATTGCCAACTGTATATGGTGATATGCTCTAAGTACAGTAAGCCGTACATGAGGTATGGACAGATGTTTGGACATGACTACTAAGTGGTGGGGCTTCTTTGCAGATGAATGATTACTGAGGACAGTTCACTGGTGTGTTACAACCAGTCCTATAATAACATGTGTACCTGCTAAGGTCAGGTTTTGTTAATTGAAGTGGAAGGCAGACAATGTAGAATGCTGTACGGGTGAAACTGAAGGCAAACCTCATAACACCTGTAACAGTAATACCTCCACTGTACATATATTGTGCATATATCAGCACAGTTGTCAAAGGAAAGAGTCAGTAAGCATTGTATTGGATGCAATAATGCTGTACTTCTGTAGTACCTATCATGAGATAGGCAGGTGTTTGATTCATAGTACTGGCACGTGTGGGTGTGTGTGTCCATATATGTCACGTATGGTTGGGAATACATCCCACATGTTATCACTGTCCTGAACACTGTTGTTGACACCAGTGCAGAGTGAAGTGTAGAAAGAAAGCCATAGGCAGGTGGTTAAACCTCACACATGTAAAGTGTCTGTATGTGTGTGACATAAGTGCATATCTTTGTGAATGCCAGTGTGTGTGTGTGTGTGTGTGTGTGTGTGTGTGTGTGTGTATGGCTGTCCATGTGTATGGCTGTCCAGTTCCTGGAGTGAGGCTGTATTTTACCATAGTGAAATGTTAATGCCTCCTCCCCCCATCCACTAAATGCAATCTAGCATCCCTGTTGATATCATCAATCGTAGATTGGCATATGTTAACCTGTACACCCTGGGGTGTGACCTGTTGTTACATAGCCTACTGATGGACTCCCCCCTCCCCACATACACTCACTGCACTGTTGTATCTCTGTCGATGTCCTCGATCTTAGGTCATTCCAACTACCTGCACATGTGTAATCTCTGTGGCGCATCTTGTAATTGCGTAATACTATAATGATGATATGCACATAGGCAGGGTTTCTCATCCAAACACTGGCAACTGTGTGTGTGTGTGTGTGTGTGTGTGTCAGAGTGTGTGTTACTGTGTCTGTGAATCCCTGACTGTGTGGGTGTGTCTGTGTTTGCATGCTGTCATGGCAGTGGATATTACTGCTTCCCAATGAGACGCCACTATTTCCACTGGCCTTTACCCTTGTCATCCGGCATACCACTCTTTTACCCACTCCACACTCCAGGTAACTATACCTGTGATGTCACCCACTATGGATGTGATGGTTCTGAACACAGTAGCTTACTACACAGCTATCATGCTCTTGGATCATTAGAACAGTAAACATAATTGATACATGGGAGAATATAACTGTGATGAGGAAGCTACAAAGTGCATGCAGGTATTGTCGTACTGACCTGTGGGTAGTCAACATGTACATATGGGACTCCCGCAAACACCTACATCCCCCGGCACATGCAATTACACCTGAAAGAGGAAGGCAAAACTTCAAGATCAACATGCTGTTAGTGTTGTTACACATGATACATACTGTCAAACATACAAAATGCATTCTAAAACTGCAATACATGGTATGTCTTCTGCCTGTCAACACTACTCAACAATATTAATCTACAATTGTCTACCTAGTATGTTCACCCTGTGCATCATACCATATGAACATGTTCCTGCACCGATGGTGTGGATGACATGGATGCGGCCCAGGCACAGGGTGATAATGTTTGCCAGAGGCCTAGGCTGTGCCATTGGATGACATCATGTGTGTGTGTGTTAGGGCCTGTGAAATCACTGGGTGTGTGTTGATGTTATGTGTGTGTTGAGGTGTCCTACATTTGTTTCCAGTGTGTGTGTGTATGCATGCACACAGGTCTGGCATGTGGCTGGCCTACACAGGGGTATTATTGACAGCTGCAGACTGTACAAGGCAGGTTTCACAGTTCACGGTGTCTGGCCACAGCCACATGACCTGCGCCTGCCAGGGGTTGCACGGGCACTACCAGGCAGAGGTCCAGATTGGGTACTGTCTGATGACACATGTCCACTGGAATCGTGTCCCTGTTGGGACCATCCAGGACCATGTGCATTTGGCCTGCTGTGCCCTGGTATGTACTGCACAGCACCAGCTGCACTGCTGCTGCTACCACCACTATGGGAGCGGGCATGTGCAGTAGCATGTCCACGTAGATCTTCAACAGGTGATGTAGCTGACCTACGTCCACATGCCTGATGCCTCACTCCCACCAGATGTTCCAGCACAGACATTCATGCTCAAGGATTGACATGCCATGGTTAAGGACTCCCACCATGTCACCCAATCGTCTATCCAAAACATCTGCAAGATGATGGTGAGCATTTGCATGTACCTGGATGTTGTCAGTTAATGAATGGACAGCAGCTCTCTGAAGCCTCAGACCTTCTCTGTTGTGCCATTCAGTACATGCCTGTGCCTCCATTACAGCCCAAAACATGTCTGGTGACTCCAGCTGATGTGCTTAGTCTTGCAGGGGCATGTTGGCCAGTAGTCCTCCTATGAGCAGCGCTGAGCACATGCCTGTGTGGGACATCACCAGTCTGTTGACTGGGATCATGGTGTGCAGGCACAACTTCCATAATCACCACACTTCCCTGTTCCATACTACCACCCTCCAACTGTCCTTCCTCTATGGCCAGTGGTGATAGGGTATGTGCAGGCAGGGGAACTGTGTGGGAGGATGAGGGGGAGACAAGTGGAATGGCAACCAATGGCACAGATTCAGCCCCTGACATCCCTGCTTTTGCCTCAATCATACTATCATCATCACTGCTAGAGTCTGTAGGGACACTAACATCTAACATGGACCGCAGGAGGGCAATGCACCTACATCAACACCTGTGAGGGGAAGACAAGAACTGTACATTACAAGTTATACCAGACACACACAGACAGAGACACAGACACAGACTGACACACAGACAGACACACAGACAGACACGCACACAGACACACAGATACACACAGACACACACATGCTACATGCAGGTGATATGGCAGATGGCATTCAGCTTAGACAATTATAGTTTCAGCTTAGGCAATTATAGTGGTAGTTATCATACATCCCTGAGTTGCACACAACTGCATGCATGTGTTATAGCAGACAGCATGCACCTTACACAATTATAGTGGTGGTTAGCATACATACCTGTACTGCACCATTTGTGTTAGTAGCCTATGCCACATACCTGCAACACAATGCATGCACTTTGCACCATTGCACCACACTGCCATGGTGTGTGCAACATACACCACATGTTAACAGACTATCTCTGACCTTTGTACATCTGCCACTGATGCTTTGTGTTGGCCACCACCCCTATGTGTGAGGACATGAGCAGCAGGGTATGTCGACTGCATACTTTGCCTGAGCCCTAGCTTGCATATCTCTCCCAAAGCAGTGCATGTCTGTTCAACATTATTCCGCCTACCCCTGAGCTGAGGGAAGACTTTGTGCATGCGGCTGTACACACATGTTTGACATGGCTGTCCCTACTTTGCAATGGTGCCACAGACCAGCACAGGTTTACAGTACACTGGCCTGCTTTGTGGCATATGACCTTGCCAGTCACATGTAGTATGACATGCCTTCTGCTGACGTGTTGAATGACATGCATACATGTGTAACACAATGGTGTCCTTTCCAATCTACAGTTCAGTAATGGTGTCCCAGTGCAGGGATATGTTGTACTAACATGGGCCTTCAGCTGATGCAGTGTTGTCTGTCCACCCTACAAATATGCAGGGACATACTGCACATTGCGCTGATGTGCATAGCCATTGCAGGACATCATGTGGCTTCACAATTGCTATACAGTGTGAGCTACTGACACAGTTCATAGCCATGACTATGTTCACATACAATACATATCTAATGTGGAATGTGACCCACGTCACTGAGGTGTATACACAATAAACCCTAATGTGGAATGTGTGACACAGGTCACAGAAGGGTATACGGATGACACCCCTGCACATCTGCAACCATGTTACTGATATCTGGCAACTATGCCCACACATGGCTAACTTACAAGTACTCTATGTCCCACATGCCATCTGTGTACCTCACACACATGAGCAGCAGGCATGACAGTGATGTACTGACACCAGCAAGGTGAATGTACTGTATCTGTGGCTTGATGTGGATATGTGTGTGTATGTTGTGCAACATATGTATGTATTTGGATACTGTATAGGTGAATGCTTCCATGTCGTGACACACTCAAGATGTTCAAGACATGTTATGTGGTGGTTTCATGTTATGCCTACACAAGCTGTGCACAGGTCTGTATGATGTTTAGTGTTTCACATCTGCAATATCACCATTACACAAAGGCCATAGTTGTATTGTGCTGAGCCAATGTACAACAGGGTGTACACACATGTACATCACTTCTACTGTGTGTTGCTTCATGTCTCTGGCCATCCTCCATGGCCATGTGTACACATGTTCAGTCCTATGGTTGTGATGGCCATCTTATTTCACATGTCAGTGTTATCCCATATGACATACACCCATAGATGTCATATGCTTCACTGAGGACAGGGTTTTGCAGACAAAGGGTGGTATGTATGGGATGTGAGACATGTTTTGCAGGATAGTTGAGCAGTGTTGCAGTCAGCCAAGTACATGTCATGGACATGTCTGATAGCACATGACATTGTGTGACATTCATAGCAAGGGTATACTCCACAAGGGTGTATCCTGTGGGCCAGGCATACTCCAGCTCCAACACATTTAGAGTGTGTGCACACATATGCTCTCTGTACAGTACTGTTCGTATTTCCAATATGTGTAATGCTGATATGTAGTACCTGTCCCTACAGTGGAACACACCTCCACCATTGTATTCACTGTTGTCCACATATCTGGCAATGACGGTTTGGAGGTTTAGTATAGGTGTTTCATATAGTCTTCAATTGTTTCACACAGGTAAACAGTGTGATGCATTGCAGGTCTGCCAAGTGTCCATTAACAGGACCACCATACACTATGTGTACATGTGTTATGGCAGATAGCATGCAATTAATATGTTCCATGCATTATCAAGCCTGGTAAATAATGACAATTTCACCTGACACAGGCTGCTGTCACTGCAAAATGCCAGAGGTACCTAAACAGTTGTGTCACAGCAGTAAGATCATTATCCACACCTGTGTAATAGCTACAGGTTGCAATGTCCATGTTAGCACATAAGCCAGTACAATACACTATACTATGGAGTATGCACATCTGTGCATACATAGAGTAGCAGACTATAGTATGTGGCATGTGTGCATACATGCCTTGCATATGATGTTACAGTACATATTGTACAGTAACACATGTAACTATGTGATATATAGTTGTGTTTTATGTGCAGTAGTGACTTAACAGGCAACTCCAGGCTCGGTGGTTGAGAGACACCCACCTCCACAATACCAGCTAAAGCTTGTGGATGGAAGTCTGCAGGTGTCCCCAGGTTGGCCAGTAGCTCCTCGGTATGTGTGAGTGGGGGCTGGGTGAGTGGCCCCCAACCTGTTGCACCTTGTTCCCTGGCGATTGCATTAGCATGCTGTTTCGCCCATCTTATCAGGTCAGTGCAGTGTTGGCGCACCTCCTGTTAGGTGCGATTGTGACCGCCAACATCATTTACCCTCCTGCAGAGTTCCTCCCACAGGGCATCCCGCTGATGTGCATCCTGTGGCACACGGCTGAAGAGCGTTGTGTAGTTGTCAAGGAGGTATGGGATGAGGACCTCATCCTCCAAGCGGCTGTATGCCAGCAGTCTGCTATGTGGCATACCTGGAAGACATAATGATGGAGACAGGTCACAGTAACTCACAGAGAAGTACAGCAGTACAGCTGAACATACATGTGTATCACATTTATTAAGATTACAAATACGTCTTTGTAACTCTACATGACACTAACCACTGACATGTATAAGTCACACACATTTGACACCTACTGGTGATGTGATGTTATTGCCATATATGTGTGTGTCATGTGATGACATTGCTCATACACCATGTGGATGTCTTGATGTGGGCATGTCTGTTTGCCTGTAGTGGTGTCTTTACCTACCAGCACATGCCTGGATGTGTTTACATTAATGCAATCAACCTTAATCCTGTGTATATGCCACGTATATAGTCATACATAGCTGTTAGAGACATGACCTGTGACCCTGCAGACTTGCAAGCATATATGTGTTTTGCCATATACATCTACATGGCACTGTACAGCTGTGTAGCATCCTGCCATGTAGTGCCTGTGTTGCACATGTGTAACACATGGGACAATAGCTAGCCTGATGGTATTTGCAGGGTTGGATATCAACTATAGCATGTATGGTCATAGTGATCTAGTAGGCTATATGCCCTGGGCCATTTATGATCCTAGGCAGACAGGTTACCTAGCTGTAGGCAACAGACAGGTAAGTTTCAGTGGCCAGTTCAATCAGTGCCACAGAACTGATACACATGGTTACTGATATATTTGGCATGTGGTCATCACACCATGTGACAGAGAGGGGTGATGTGCAGCTATGCTGGACAGGGCTGCATAGTATGGCAAGAGTATGTTAAGTGTATGGGACAGGGATCTGTCAGGCATGTTGTGATCCTTGTACTAGAAATGTGGATGTCTATGATGTATGTGTTTATTTGAGATCAGGATGTGTTAAGTATAGCATGTCCAACACCTCTGGGTTGGACATGACTTTATTCAGGGTAGGCTGCATGCTACATAGTGCAGCTATTGTGGCTATACATCACACACCAGACATCTGACACACTAAGGCCCTTCTGTATGTTGAACGCAGTACACAATGAGTCAACTATTGCTCCTAGTTCATAGTCATTTGCAAACATCAATAGGCTGATGCCTTCTGTGTTAGTCTGTGTGGTATAGATAACAAAGAGGGGGAGTACCAGGAATGACCCCTGTATTACTGTGGCTGGTACTGGTTTGATGTGCGTGTATTTGTCAGACACCTTCTGTAGTGTGGGTTCTGCCAGCAGTCCAGTTGCCAACCACTCCTGTGACATAGGAATATACACCTAGTTTACTGTGTGTAGCTTGAACACAGTATGGGTGATGGTGTCCTATGACCTGGCAAGGTCATGATATGCAGTGTGAATCAACCCTACTGTCATCTACATCTGTATCGAGTAAATCAATTACGTTGACCACGGTTCATGGCCATACAGACCAGACTCAGCAGAGTAGTTGTGCACTATGTCCCATTATCAATGGTGTCTCCCCCTTTGTGGGGTGTGATAACTGTTGCTGTGCACCATTCGGTTTGTACACAGCCTGACATAGAGCTATGATTGAACATGATGTGTATGTGGATAGCTGAATGTTCTTACATTTGTGTAGGATACACCCTGGGATGTTGACAGGTCCCATGAAAGCTCTATGTATGGCTTTAGAGAGTGCAGCTTGTACCTGCATAGTCGTGAGTACAGGGTCCCTGTAGTGTACATGGATATATTACTAAGTGTACCTGTTGGGGGTGGGGGGAGGTGGGAGTGGGCTTAGGTTCTCCGAGACCCTATCTGGATGAACGGGTGCTATTTCTGTAGGTGCAGTACTTCCCATGCCATAGTGCTGTGCAGAACGGCAGGTGTTGTAGTTGCCATTATGATTAATAACACAGCTATAGAGTGCTCTGTGCTTGGCCTCATAATATGTGGCTGATTAGTTTCACAGTAGCTTTGCGTGGTTTTATATGGTGTATCTGCATCTTACTGAGGCTGACCAGGGATCACCTACACTCATGCAACAGTTACTACCTTCTGTGGTACAGTTTAAAGCATGGTACCACCAGTTTGCCTACTTGTTTGTGTTGGGTTGAATCCTGGTTCTGTTTCAATGGCACAATCACTGCACATATGTGACTGCTTAAGGTTCATTTGTGTAGGATTCAGCATTTGCACATGCATTGTCCATCTGCATGGGTGCCATGGCACTCACCACTCTGCTCTTAGAAAACATAACATTGGCATTGGAGACTAACTATGTGTAGCATACTGTTAGCTCTGTTTGTGTGATTACTCTGATCCAGGTCAGTGGGGTCGATGGAATCCAACATGCATTGAGCGCAGGTGTTGGTACATGAGGATTCTTCCCAGTTCATAATGGAATAGTTGAGAGTAGCCATTCCTAATCTTCCCCATTACAGCACATTATGACAGTTGGAAAATCCACGGTCTGATGGGTGATCTGTCTCAAGGTGCATTTTGAATTCCACTTTGGCACAAAGGTAGTTGCTCAGCATAATGCATCTGATGTTATGCAAGTGTAATTAGCATGGGGGTGTAAATATCCTTCAGGAATATGGACACACCTGCGGCCCATGTGCTCCAATAAAGGATAATGGGCAAGAGGTGAGGTATGTGTTATAACATGGTCATGCAGGTGTGCTCTCCAGTGCATTGAAACATGTCTCAGCCACTGCACAGATATGTTCTCCATGTTAGGGATTGACATATGTGTGTCCGTATAGTGTTTCTGACATGTATCATTGCATAGCGAGACTCGCAGTTTATTGTTTGGCTGTCCCTGTAACAGCAGTGGACCCTCACTTGAACCATGCATGATGAAGGCACTATAGGGGAAGCATGAGCCCTAGGCAGTATCCAGATTCCCAGGGGTGACAGGTGCAGACCCTGTCTGGCAAAGCATCATGGTCTGTCAACCATGTTATCCCAGGACGACAGATACTGGATACCCTATGACATGCACCACTACACTAGACAATTGTGGAATACAATCCTTTTCTCCCTGTACTGCAGTATCATTCTGGCCAATGCATGCAGTCCAGGCTACTGCATCACAGGTCCTGCACAACATGGAATATGCCAGAGCCATGTGTATAGTTCAAAAGGTAGTCTGAATGTATGAGTATGTGGCTAATCATGGCAGACAGGCAGCTGACAGTATGTATGCCCTCGTATAGGTTGGTGTGTAACATAGTGCTAGAGTTTGCATTTGCAAATGAGTACTGTTGGGCATGTTTCCAGTCATGTGTTCAGAGGTGTGGCACAATTTTGCAAACTATGTCATACAGTTTGTGTATTTCGGTGTCTGTCTCTTCCTGCTTGGGGGGGGGGGGTCACTTGTTTGGCCAGATACTTAGATGCGTCTGCGAATGTGTGTGATTTCCGGTAGTGTGTGTGGGTGTCCTTACTGTGTTCTGGTAAGGGTATGTGTCGGTTGTGTTGATGAGCTGCATGTGTTAACCTACACCTCATGACTGTCCATTTCAGTCATTGCTGTTGACTGGGCTGCCTTCCAGCTTACCCCTGTAGCTGCATCCCAAACAATGTGTGGAGCATGGTGTTTGGTGGGTCTGGCAGTGTACATGGCATAGAGATTACATTCCCCCCGATAGCCACATACACAAAGTTGACATTAGGAAACACCAGTAGCTGACTAGTGGACATGCCTGTATGAGCAGTCAGTACTACAAGTACCAAGTACTGTATTAATTTACTTATTGCCTATGAAGATGTTTTAGACAGTGATGCTCACATGTAAATATTTGTGTTATGGACGTGACAACACTGGCTATTACGGAAACATTGTACACCGAATATCTTGATGTTTAATCTCTATTGACAATGTATTTCATTTTTTTATATCTCTTTTGAATTAATAATGTAACTGGAGCTTATCTCCCTGGGCCTCTACTGAAAATGGACATGTATCCAGTTGGACTAGCCTGGTCAACAAATGTAAAATAAAATAAAATAAAAATAAAATAAAATAAATTGTAGCTACCTTTAGCAGCAATCCTCCTCTGAGGAGCACATCACATCCTGTTAGTTAATTACAGATGATGCAAGTGTCTACAGGTCTGTTTCCTTCTCTGGGTATATACTCACATATCCACCAGGACCATGAGCTCTGTTGGGCACAGGCACCCACTCTCCAGAGTCATGTATCAATAGGCCCTGATGCCACTATCAACATGATCAAGATATAATCAGATAGTGTGAGCCATCACTTATGATGCAACTATTACACATGGGTAGCTGTCTCCTACATCTTACACTCCTACTGCAGATGTTACACTGGAGTTAAAGATGATATTCAACCTGTTTCATTACCAGTGCTGTGCACTACCTTACATGCAGTATGTGCAGGCAGCTGTTAGGTTGGCAATGGGAGGCTGGGCTACACAAACCTGGTAGTTCAACCAGTGTGTCTGTACTCTCAATATCCACTTTATGTAGGTGTGCACATAGCCATTTGGCCCAGTCCTGTAACAAGGGTCACTACACATTTGCATAACATGTACACATGCACAGCTGTTATTGCTTGCAAACAATAGTAGAGAGGTGGATATTACATGTGTTTTGTGCATGGATAGTTACCTGGCTCTTCCAATTATCTTTGCTATCATGCTGCTAACCTGTTAGATATATACTAATGCTATGTATCCTGTCACTGAGTATTGTAATTGCCAATAGAAATAATACTGTTTGCATAACATAACAGAACTGCTATGTATAATAGAATACAGATCTGCCTAGAATACTGTACATTACAGAGATATTGGCACAGTATCCCACAATGCACACCATATTTGCACGGTAAGCCCACCTTTAACATGTTCATCTTACTTATACACCCATACATATGTCGACTGTTACAATATATCGACATATACTATCCCCTGTTATAGCACGTACTTGTTGGACCAATCCTGACACTGACAATGGCTGGAAGCGAATTGGTGGGTTCCAAGCCTATATCATCCCTTGTGGTGTATGCGGAGTGTGCCATGTGACCTACAGCAGTACACACACAGAATACTAAAAGCATTACTACTGCTCAACAATACATCACTACAAGATAGCTATTTCCACTATATGCATTGATTACACTGTAATTCTTACAGAACAGGTACTAAATACACAGACATACTACATGTTATGCATACCATCTTAGTAATCGGAGGTGTTATTAACTAGTGTAATATTCATTTTCGGTTCATCTTTCAGTGTTTTGTACTGCCCTACAGGTAGATACAGCTGGTTTGAATGTGTGACAAGGCAACCTTTTATAGTTACAGATCAGTAACATGTGCTATCCCGATGACCAATTGGTGTTCCTAAGTAGCTAATTACATGCACATCAGCTGCACTGCTACTGCCTTAGCCAATACTATGGCTACAGTGGAGTATAACTGAGTACTCCACTTAGGCGGTGTCCCGTTGCCTGTGAGGAAGACAGCGTGGAAGTTTTGTTTGGAATCTATTGCAACAGCTGTATGGAGACGAACAGTAATATATTGTGTGTAATGCCTAGAGGATTTGGTCTAAATGTGAGTACTGCTGTTATATTTCTGAACATTGCTACTTGTGCAGGGTTTGTCTGTACCTAATACTTCTGCATATGTTTCAGTCTGGCCAGGTTGTTTGACCAGCTCAAGGCTGCATAGCTATGCATATAATGTTAGGGGGTTTACAGTGTGCTTACCAGACATATTTAGTTTGGTGTTACTGTGTATCATACTGTGCTAATAATCAGTACTCGGTAAAACTTCCTGGTGTACAAATCTTTCAACCCTCTGAAACAGGATTAGTTCATACAAACCCTGTTACATCAGCAGCTGTTCAATTGTATGTTGTGTCTTTCGACTTTTCCTGGTTAGGGGTCGCCACAGCGGAACTCCGGTCCGCTAATGATTGGCAGTAGATTTTTACGTGCTGGCTTGCCCGGCCTAACACACAACCTTCAACACAGGAACGCCCATTCACGTATGTCGCCACACAGAAGATGCTCTAACTGAGAATCGAACGGGCAACGTCTAACTGTGGCGGCAACAAGCGCACCAAAGGCTAACAACGCCATCCAGAGCACCACCACCGCAGTGAGAGCTGTTCAATTGTATAACGGCAACTATTTCACATAGGGCCATGTTACTGTGTCTGTGTCCAGGTATGTTAAGGTTTCAGCAGATGTTGTACAGTAGTTGCATAATTGGTTATGGTATGATAGTATGTATTGATGCAATTATTTCGGTTGTGGGGTAGATGTTAGTGGGTGTACATAGCACATGCAGGTGTGTAGGAACCCCTTTTATATGTCTATATGTGTGTGGGTGTTCTTTCCCTATGTGAACACCTATCCCTTAGTGGACTAATACTATGGTAATTGCAGGCTGATTCATTAAGGCACTATTAAATGCTTCCTGTATAGCATGCAGGTACTGTTAGTCTTTGAATCCTTCTGGCAATACATCAGAATGTAATAAAGTTTTGCAAAATGAAAGCTGTCTGTGTAATTCTGTCATGGATATTTGCAGTCATTGCAGTTGTGTTGGTGACTGTGTCCATAGAACATATTTGTAATAGTGTATTGGCATATCCTCTTCATATGTTATGTTCATATTGTTTGGGGGAGGGGGCGGAATGTGTGATTGCTATGGTCCATGTTATACTCAGATATGACCACTTTGGATGCTGTCTACACACATGTATGTATGTATGTATATGTATATGTGTGTGTGTATATATATATATATATATATATATATATATATATATATATATAGTTGCTATTGATGTAACTGTATATTTATCTGTACCTCCATAGATGTATAGATGTTTTTAACCTATCTATATATCTACATATATATGTAGACCTGTATATATCGACATGTCTCTATGTATAATAAGAGAACCAGCCCAGCAAGTCAGGAACCGAAAGCCAGGAGCGAAATTAGTCCAATAGATGGTACAAATTGTAGCGGTAGCCAGATAATTTTGAAATGATAGCAATCTTTATTAAAACAAACCAATAGACTAAGCGCTTTCACCCGAACAATTTCAGGCTTTTTCAAGGACAAATATGTGAGCACTATTGTGCGCATCTTTAAATAATATAATTCATGTCACATGATCAATTAATTAACTTTTAATTGTATCCTACATTCCCTAAAGAAACAGTTCACTAAAAAACTAAGCAGTATGTTAATCCTTCTTTGGAGGCTAAATCCATATATAAATAACATATGTAAGCTTCCAATCAATATGCTAATAAACATAACATTAAAAGGGCAAATATAAACCTTCTGAACAGTAAAAATTCATTTAAAATGTAGTACATAAAAAACTTAGAATTTGAGTCGCCATCTGTAACAAATAAGTTCAAAAACAGGGTTCGGAGGTTGGCCTAATGGTTAAGGTGTTTGCCTTACAAACACAAGGTACAGGGTTTGAGTCTCACAAGGAATAATTGGCTAGGCTTAAAATGGCTCGCAAGGGCAGTTAGCTTAGTACTAACCTATGAATGTCTAAATTAATTATAATAAAATTTATAACTGTGCTAAATAGTCTATGAGCATTTTAATGACGTGATTAAACAGAAGGAAAGCAATGCCTTTTATAAACACTCCTTAACATGTGAAAAAATGAATGTAAAGTTTTTTGTTTTAGCGCAAGTAACACAAGATATCAGGGGTGGTAACTGGGAAACAAGGTTAGAGTATCGAGAACTATATTGGCAATTGAAGCTGAACTCTAACAAGTTTCCCCGTTTGAATGATAGTATCAATATCATGAGTGTCTTAAAGCTAAGAAAAGCACGTTTAAAACATTTTCGTGCATCCCCCTTACTTTATACACTGTTACAACACAGGGAGTTCAGATATACATTCCCCCCCTTTTTATCTGGTATTGCTATTTGTTAGTCTTTTTTATCAATTTTTTTATCAATTTTATTATTAATTTTATTGTATTTACTTCTTTTATTGTTATTAGGATACTGTGAAGGTTTTAGGGTTGAATTCCTAACTAATTTATTTTATAGACCCTGGGAAGGAATATTTTATTTTATTTAGCACAGTTATAAATTTTATTATAATTAATTTAGAAATTTTGAACTTATTTGTTACAGCAGGCGACTCAAATTCAAAGTTTTTTATGTACTACATTTTAAATGAATTTTTACTGTTCAGAAGGTTTATATTACCCATTTTAATGTTATGTTTATTAGCATATTGATTGGAAGCTTACATATGTTATTTATATATGGATTTAGCCTCCAAAGAAGGATTAACATACTGCTTAGTTTTTTAGTGAACTGTTTCTTTAGGGAATGCAGAATATAATTAAAAGTTAATTAATTGATCATGTGACATGAATTATATTATTTAAAGATGCGCACAATAGTGCTCACATATTTGTCCTTGAAAAAGCCTGAAATTGTTCGGGTGAAAGCGTTTGGTCTATTGGTTTGTTTTAATAAAGATTGCTATCATTTCAAAATTATCTGGCTACCGCTACAATTTGTACCATTTATTGGACTAATTTCACTGCTGGCTTTCGGGTCCTGACTTGCTGGGCTGGTTCTCTTATTGGTTTATTTTACATGTCTCTATGTATCTCATCATCATCATCATCCCCCTTTTTCCCATTTACATGGGGTTGGGGTATCGTATTAACTGTCGCCACCTCTCTCGATTCAGTGCCACTCTCCTGCCTTCTTCAACACTCATGCCTGACTGTCGCAGATCTTCTTTCACACAATCCATCCACCTCTTTGCTGGGCGCCCTCGCTTCCTCTTACCTTCTTCCTGTCTGTCCCAAATCTCCCTCACCAGATTGTCTTCTGCTTTTCTACACATGTGCCCATACCATCGTAATCTGTTCTCTTTGATCTTTTCTGCAATTGGAGCTACTTTGGCTTCTGCTCTTATGTCCTCATTTCTTCGCCTGTCCCGCAGTGTGCATCCTACCACCTTTCTCAGGCACTTCATTTCCATCACCTCTAACATCTTCAACTGTTCTGCCTTTACTGCCCAGGTTTCTGTACCACACAGTAGTACTGGTCGCACCACTGTCTTGTACACCTTACTTTTCAGCTTCTTTGGCATTCTTATGTCATAGACTACACCTGATACTCTATGCCAGTTGGCTGCAGCCCCTCTGATTCTAGCTTTGACCTCTTCATTCAGACTACCCTTCTCCTCAACCACCCCTCCCAGATACTTGAAGCTGTTTAGCTGTTCCACTATCTTCCCATCTATCTCTATTCTCAGCTTCTTCTGATTTCCCCAATCTGCTGCCATTACCACTGTCTTCTCTGTGCTTAGTTTCATCCCATGTGCCTTCAGATTTGCATTCCATTCTCCTATCCTTTGCTGAAGTTCTAGATCAGAGTCTGCCTGTACTGCCACATCGTCTGCATACAGCAGCTTTGTTGCTCTGACCCCTCCAACCTGTTTGCTGATGTAGTCCATTACCAGTATGAACAGCAGTGGGCTCAGAGCTGAACCCTGGTGTACACCCACTCCCACTGGGAACCCTTCAGTGAGGCCAAACACTGTTAGTACTTGAGTCACTGGGTCCTTGTACATAGCCTGTACTAATTCTACCAATGTTTCTGGGACTTCAAACCACCGCAGTACTGCCCAGATCAGCTTTCTTGGGACCTTGTCATATGCTTTCTCTAAGTCTAGGAAAGCCCAGTTTGACTCTCTCCACTTCTCTAGTTTCTTCTCAAGTATCTGTCTCAATGCAAACATTGGGTCAATTGTGCTGCATCCTGATCTGAATCTGAACTGTTCATCTCCCATCTTACATTCTACTATTCTGCGTATCCGTTTATCAATCACCCTCTCCAGAACTTTCATGCAATGTGGTAGGAGTTTGATGCCTCTGTACTGTCCACAGTTGTGGATGTCCCGTTTTTTCTTGTACACTGGCACGAGTATGCTTATTCTCCAGTCATCTGTGATACCCCTTTCTCTCCATACTGCAATTAGTACACTCAGGAGCCATTTCTCCTCTAGCTCACCCAGCATCTTTATCATATCTGCTGTGACCTCATCTGAGCCTGCTGCTTTCCCTGACTTCATTTTCCTTAGTGCTGCTCTTACTTCTTCTAAGCTGGGCTCCTCTTCTACTCTCATTGTTGGCTGTTTCTGGGGCAGTACCGCTTCTGTGGGGTTTTCTTCATTCAGAAGCTGCTGGAAATACTCCTTCCATCTGCATTTGATGTCCTGTGGGCTGGTAAGCAGGTTGTTGCTGGAATCCCTTATGAAGGGTGTCTGACTATCTTCTTTATCTTTCTGTCTTTGCCTTGCAACCTGGTATAGTTTCTTTGTGCCCCTTACTGAGTCACTTTCCAGATGCTGATAGAGTGCCTCTGATGCCCTATTCTTTGCTATTGCAACTTCTTTCTTAGTTTCTTTGTTAGCCAACCAGTAGTCCTTCCTAGCTTGGTCAGTCTTTTCAATCTCCCATTTCTTCCTGCACTCCTTCTTTCTTTTGATTACTTCCTGCACTTCTGCATTCCACCACCAGCTTTCCTTATGTACCTTATTTCCATACTTGGCTCGGCCACATATCTTTTCTGCAGTCCTAACACATGCTGCTTTTAGGTGCTGCCACTCTTCTTCAATTCCACCTATTTCCTCCTCTTCTTGGGGTGCTAGAGCCCTGAGTAATTCCTTGAACTGCTGTACTTTATCTCCAGTCAACTTCCAGGTCTTCAGCCTGGTCTCTGTTGACCTTAGAGCCTTCTCTGACTACTGCTTGCAGCTGATTGTGGCAACTACTGGTTTATGCTGTGAACCGACTGTTTCACTGGGGATGACTTTGCAATCATGGATTCTACCCCAGTGTCTTTTCCTTACTAGGAGGAAGTCTACATGAGTTGCATGTTGGCTACTCTTGTATGTGATCTTGTGACTGTCTCTCTTTCTGAACCATGTGTTGGCTACTATCAAGCCATTTGCCAGACAGAAGTCTAGAATGGCTTCTCCTTCTTTATTCCTATTGCTCCACCCATGTGGACCCAGGCAGTCCTCATATCCTGTTCTGTCTGTCCCGATATGTGCATTTAAGTCATGTTGTCCTGCTTTATCTAGTAGGTCCTGCAACTGCTGTCTGAATGCACTCTTTTCCTCACTATCACAACCCCCTGCTGTGGGGCATAGGCTGAGATTATGAATACTGTCCTATCATTACACTGGAGTCTGATTGCCATGAGTCTGTCATTAATTCTGATGATATCCCTCACTGACTTCTGAAGCCTCTGTCTCACCACAATTCCTACACAATTTCTAGCCTGTCCACTACCTAAGTAGTAGAGTCTGGATCCCAAGCCAAGTGGCTTTGTTGCACTGCCCTGCCCTTCCATCTCGTCTCTTGGATACATAGGATGTCCAGCCTCCTCCGTATCATTGTCATCCACTTCTAAGCTGCGTCTTGTCAGTGAACCTACATTAAGCGTAGCAATTCTCAGTTCATGTTTGGCAGGTTGGTTAGTTTTATGTCCAGCTTTCACTCAACAGAGCTATCCCAGGTAACCCAGGCTGGGCAACTAGACACTGGCCAGCCAGTAGCCTATTGACCCCGGGCATACACTGGCCAATAGGGGCACATATACCCCTCCCACCATTAGCATGGGTCCCTGGCGTGGGTCAGAGAGTAAGCCGGGTCCTCAACCCGCTTATCACCGGTAACTACCCATGCCCATTTTTTTGGCGACAGTCAACATGACCGAATCACCTAGAGCCATATTTTACACCATCAAGTGGCTAGCCCTGCCACGGCGTGCAGTTTGTGGTCCGTGTTCTCCTTTCTTGAGGCTACTGCGCACCACAATAGATGCCCAAAGCGGTTGGTCTTTTTACAACTCTTCCCCCCATTGGGCACCATGTAGAGTCTGTGCTGCTGCCCACAGCTCCATTTATTGGTGAGTTTGAGATGGAAACACTCAGCATGTTTTTCAGACATGGGAGAACCCCCACGGAGACACAGAGAGAACATGCAAACTCCAAATAGGCATTAGTCGGAGGTCAGGATCGAACCTTGTACCTTGTGCATTGGAGGTGAAGACCTTAACCACTAAGCCATTTGGTCTCACTCTCTATGTATCTCTCTCTATATATATCTATATATCTATATTTATGCAGTTGTGAGCAGGTTTGCCTGTGGTCTGCACGACGTTAAGCAAAGGTCAAACGTGTGAAGCGCTTCTCCGTTTACCGTGTTTTAGCGCCGCTGACCATTGCGTAAACATGTGGAAACCCGCTTACAACTGCTTAAGAGTGCATTAATCCACCTGCATCCAAAAGCCTTTATTCTGGCTCTCAAAATAACCTAACAGCCCTTGCAGGTCTTGTACCCGGGATCATGAACACCACAGTCACTGACTTTACCACTAAGCCATCTGAGATATGTACGAATGTTATGGTGTTTAGAATATACATTGTACTACAGACATTCCTCACTACTGAAAACAAATGTGACAGTCAGTTGGTGTACATATGTCTGAGACATGTTAATGTTCATATGTTTGTGAAATTAGGTGTTGTGATGTGACATGACAGGGTGTATTATGAATGAGAAAGATTCTTGCTTTGTATCCTTTTTATATTGTCCCCATACTCCATGTATGCCCCTCCAGTTCACTTATTAGGCATCCGACCCAGGCCCTCCTTGATGCATGATTGCATTACCCATCATTCCTCCCCCACCCCAATCTTCACATACACAACAACCACCCCTTCTATGGTGAATTAGGTTAATAGTGTTATAATATCAGAGCTGCATGTGTTTTGTGTACACCCCAATTCCTTTGGAGAGCTTCTGTGTCACGTAGTGTGTTCATAGATGTGTATATATATATATATATATATATATATATATATATATATATATATGGCTTTTGGTGTAACTGTATACTATATATATATATATATATATATATATATATATATATATATATATATAGACAGACATCACTTATATATATATTTCGTATTAGTTTGTAACAGTAATACAGCTGTAGACTGGAATGTGTTGGTTCACAAACTACAGTACATTACAATGTACTGCACATATGTACACAAAGTGACTGTCCCATTTGTGATCATTACAGTGAAATGCATATGGTATAAGGTGTAGTCTCAAGACCATGAAACGTGTACAGCTTGGATGGCTTAGTGGTAAGTCCCATGACTATAGTGTACATGGTCCAGGGTTTGACACCTGCATTGCTTTACAAATGTTTTTTACTGCAGAATGAGGCACATTTAAGCAGTTGTAAGCATGTTTAAAAGTGTTTGTGTGACATTATAGCAGCAGTTAAACACAGTTAAACTTTGTAATGTA
Organism: Protopterus annectens; assembly: GCF_019279795.1. Classification (NCBI taxonomy): domain Eukaryota; kingdom Metazoa; phylum Chordata; order Ceratodontiformes; family Protopteridae; genus Protopterus; species Protopterus annectens. The sequence goes on from NC_056744.1 coordinate 1,218,488,390, forward strand.
TAACCTGTGCGCGCAAACACGGCCACATCCGCTAACTACTCCGGATATATACATGTCAGTGACATAACATCTCACTATGTGCTGACATAACATTACATTCTCTGTTGACTGTACTCTCCAGCACACATGGATTTATATGGGTGTTTCGAATGTTTATTATACAGATGATTACTACCTATATATGCAAGCTGTGGTTAAGGTATACTTTTGCACATGATAAACGTCCCTGCCTTTATCGGGATTGTAACCTCGAATGCACAGATACTATGTGGATGCTGTAACCATTACACTGTTGACATTAACATTGCTTCCACCTATTTCCTATTTAGATGATTTCTATGTGTAAGCTAGGCTAAGCAAAGGGCGGAGGCCCCCAAACTCACTGAGCTTCACGTACTCTTGAAATAAGAACATATAACAAATGTACTGTGAGACAATATATTACATTCCTAACTACATTAGGCATAGCCCCTCACTGATACATTTCAAGGGAAACCTTGTTGTGTGAATGGGTAACAGACTATACACCCCTGGATCATGCGTCCCAGAACCATACAGCCAGGGGGTGGGGGAGCCTGTCCAGTTTGATAACTGCAAGACCTGTTGGGGGAATTGAATGGTTTTGAATTGCCACATTAACATGCCCTCTTTAGATCACTAAGTGCCCCTATCACCGTCCACAACCCCAATCTTCAACAGCTTCCAGAAACTCTGCCTGGAATTGCTTCACTGGCTATGCTTGGCAGAGACTCACTTACTTCATCAATGGTGCGGGGAAGGCCAACACACTGTAGCTATGCTTCTAATTGCCCTTGGGCAGATAGGTAATAGGCTATCTGTGAACCTCTAATGTGCAGGCCATCACAGCCATAATATGTGAATAAACAGACCTTCAGATCACAATATACAGTGAGAACTCACCATGTAGTCAGGAAACAGTTCAGTACAGCAAGAACATACAGAACACTGATACTTAGTCACTCCAAAAGCCTATCTTGGAAGCTAGTAGACTTGTATAAGTTTAAGGCTTTCTATTGCTTACCAGTAGGTTACCTACAGGGGAGATGAAAAGCAAGCACAGATGGGGAACATGCATGCAATGATACCATACCGGCCTATGTGTCAGCCTTAGGCTTTGGAATACTGGCCAAGGCTATTGGCACCTCCATGGTACCTTATTTAGCAGTGTCTCGAAGGTGAATACCAGCTCCGTAAACAGCACAATAGCAGATTCAATGAGGATTATGTTACTCAACACCAGGTGTTGAGATCACAACATGCATGCACTCACAGCACTCCTCAGGATGGACAACATCAACATCTGTGCATTAACTGAAATCTGTCTTAAGGCTCCTGAGAGCACACCAGCACTACCAGACTACAACCCATACCACACATTTCAGCCACAGAACATGGACTGACAGACATGAAGGGGCTGTATCCATATTCATCAGGGATACCTACACCTCCAGGTTAGTGGGGCAGCATGATACCTCTGTGATCATCCATGTGCAGCTAACAGCCACAACTGCAATGTGGAATGTGGCCTGCTACTGATCACCTTCCATGACCCAGGACCTCCACTCCACCTACCTGGAGACAGTGGAGAACATGACAGTCCTAATGCACACTCTGGCATTGGTCGATGTCAACTACCATACCATTAACTGGGAAACGTACTCCGGTACTCACTTCCAGGCCCAGCGCGTCCTGGAATGTATCACCTCATATGCCCTGTATCAGGTGGTAACCTCCCTAATGTGGGGTGGAAACTACTAGATGTGGTCATCATCAACATGGGCAACAGGTGCACCACAGCAGAGGTTAACCGGTCACTGGTTAGATCTGACCATGAACTATTCACTGTTTCCACACCCTAGCATCTCCCCCACCCATGGATACCACAGTGTCTACCTTTCCTACAGCTAAATTTACACTACTAGTGACAGGGGTGCAAGGTTACACAGCCCCCACACTAAGGGGAAACACTGCTCAAGATACTGACAGATATACAAATGCAGTCTATAAGCACTTACACGGATGCATGGATCATGCCATCACTGGTAAACCAAGACTCACTCCTCCTAGACAAGGACACCGGTCTGGTGGACCTCTGCAATAAACAGGCTATACTACAGAAGTAGGACAGTGTTCCAGCCACACAGCAAATCTCACGAAGGGCAGACATCTGTGACCACTATTAGTATAATACGTAGGTCCCTCATGACATCACCCAAGGCTAACATCAGCAGGAGAATACACAAGGATTCGAAAGATAACCACAAAGCCTTCTTTGGCTATGTCAAGGATCTACATGGTGACACACAGATTTGCACTGTGCCAGTGAAATATAGCAAAAAATATGCTGACCCTACTGATATCACCAACATCCTTGCAGATACATTCGGTGCATACTTCACCCCCTAAAGAGCCCACAACACTACCCAAAATGTACAGTATCCCAACCATCAGAGACACACAGGTGGAGATGGCCCTCTAACAGCAGAACACAGTGTCAATGGAGGCAGATGTTGACCCAGACTGCATCTTGCAAACTGTACAAGACAACCTGCCCGCCACCTAATTAAGCATTTCTACCTCAGCCTCTCCACAGGCTACATGCCCATACAATGGTGCGTGGCAATGGTTATTCCACTCCATCAAGGTGGAATCACAACTGACCATGGTAACTACCACCCCATAAGCCTGACTAGCCTGGTCTGCAATGGTATGGTTCGCATCCTCATGGCACTCATTAACAATGACATTGGTATCCTCCGAACATGTGACCCAACCCAGGTCAGCTTGGTTGAGTGCAGTTCATGCCTACTGAACTTGTTTGACGTCTTGTCTTACATACGGTCACCAAGAGGTTAGATGACGGGGAAGGCGGTTCACATATACTACTTGGACCTCACCAAGGCTTTTGACACCATTCCCCACTCAGGTATTATTGATAAACACATCAGACTGTATATTCACCCATACATCACAGGTTGGGTTGCCAATGGGCTTACACACAGAACCCACATGGTATGACTAGCGGTCTCCAGGTCCAACTCTTGAACAGTCATGACTGGTGTCACACAGGACTCAGTCCTGGGAGCCCTACTGTTTGGCATATACATCTCAGATGTACAGGCAAACACAGGTGGACTACGGCAGACCATGTTTGGCAATGACTACAAACTGGGAGCCATGATTGATAGTCCAGCTGACATGGACATCCCTCAAGGGGCCTCACAGAGAACATCACAGGGTGCCAATGACATGGCCTCCAGCCAAGTGCCACTAACTACATGGTCATTCCATTGTCGAACTGGCACCCACATATTAACACATGAGAGGCAGCAACCTTAATACAGATGAGGTAATGGAGTATCTGGGGACTAAGGTAGATCTCCCCTTTGACAATCATATCTCCACAGTAGTTAGGACATCCTTCTATGTAGGCCATCTGATTACTAAAGGATTCCCATCTAGACATACTGGGGTTATAGTGCCCCTTTACTCATCACTCATCAGTCCCATCATAGGGTATAATAACCCATGTGGGATGTACCTCAGAGGACACGTCCAACAGCTGGGGGGGGTCCAGGAATGTACCTCACCAAGGGGAATACTGGCCTCCAATATATGGCCTATGCAGCCAGACTGAATAAACTCCTGCTTTACTCAGTGGCATCTCGTTTACCCAGAGATCATCTCCACTGGCCAACACAGCCATGTCGAACTCAGGCTTCATGGATATGCTCCTCCTATGGGAATCCATGTCACAGTGAGCCACACACTGTAGTGAGCTGACCTTGCCACAACAATAACTGGAAGATGCTGGAGGACAGCTTCCTGTCACAGACACTCCCCATACTTTTGAACAACATCCCTAACTACATTATACAGAGCCCCTCACTAACACTCTGCAAGAGAAACCTTGAAGGGTGGATGAGGAACAGTAGATGCACCCCAGGGATCCCACCATTGGCTCTACTCCACATAGGGACAGTTAATGAATCAATGGGGTGGCAAAAGCTGACACATTTTGGCTGACCTTATGAATGGCCTCTGGCAGTTGGCCAAGTACTTACCTATGAATCTATGCATACAGTATCTGCATATGCTGATAGCTTAATTTACTGTTCAGGTGTTGACTTACCTTGTGCCAATGGCTGTTGTGTGTGTGCAATAGTTGAGGGCTGCCTATGTTGGATGCACACAGTAGACTGCCTATACATGACAATTTACAGGTAGTCTTGTGTGTGTGTCATCCATTTTTTCTGTGTGTGCAGGTGGGGAAAGGTGTCAGTCCCTAAGTGCCTATACTGTCAGTGTGTGTGCTATACATTCCCTCTTTGCCAAGGCATGGGCATACTGGGCACGCCTCCATCTGCCTACTGGGGCTGGCTCAGGGTATTTCTGGTCTGAGTACTTCTGTGCCTGTGGGGCCCTTAGCAATGGTGGTGTGCTGTGAGGGCCTTCACCATTCTGTCCCTGCTGCAGCTGTTTCCACAGGACCATATTGTGTAGCATGGCACACACTATGAAGATGTGAGCACATGTGCTTGGAGAGTACTGCAAGGCTCCACCAGATATGTGCAAGCAACGGAACCGTGATTTCAGCATCCCAAACACATGCTCTATAATGATTCTGGTTTGTGCATGTGCCTCATTATGATGTTCCTGCATGGGTGTGTGTGCATTTCTGATGGGAGTTATCATCCACGGTTCCAGTGCATATCCAGTATCCCCCACCATGTGGCCATTTGGGATGTCCCCCGTGGCAAATAACTGATACAGCTGTGAGGCATGCCAGATGTGGGAGTCGTGATAGCTTCCAGGGCTGCCAGCACACACATCCATGATAATGCTCTTGGCATTGCACATGACCTGGCAGTTGATGGAGGTGTATCCCTTGCGGTTTATGTAGTGCCTACCCTGCTCACTGGATGGTGACTTGACGTGTATGTGCGTGCAGTCTATTGCACCCAGTACCTCCAGGTATTCTGCCACACGGTGGAAGAGATGCATATTGCTGGCCAACTCCTCCTGCGTTCGGGGGAAGTATATGTGCTCATTGGCATGTGGTAACATGGCATCCAGGAACTGGTGTAGTACCCTGGATGCTGATGCCTGTGAGATCCCCATGATATCCCCAGTTGGTCTTTGAAAGGTACCTGTAGCTAGTATTCTCAGGCTTACATATACCTTTGTATCCACTGGGATGGGTTCCCCTTCGTTTGTTCTGGCGTGGCCGGCACAGCTCCACAAGTTGCTGTAGGGTGTCCCTGTCCACCCTATAATGCTCTACTATCTCCAGATCATGTAGCCCCTGGTAGGTTACCCTGGGTCCTACTCTGGTGCCTGCAGTGGTCATGTGCATCATCCTCCACACCACCTTCAGTCTCCAACACATGCTGGTGGATCAAAGCTATGGCAGCCCCTAACATGTACATAATAAAAGTTCCCCATCTGTATACACCACTGGTGCAGAGTGTATGGGAATACACAGATGTGTGTGAGGTGCTTTCACTCTTTATAGTATTGTGCTATGGATGCTGCTGATGTAAGTGGGTGTGTATGAGCTATTCCAGCTGCTGCATGTCTTAATTATGGGTTTTACAATGAGTACTGCAAGTGTTGGGCCTTTACTGTGGAGATCTACTTGTCTGCCTTGATTAATCTGTTGCCTTTTAATTCACTTTTCGACCTGGATCCCCTCCCATTATCAGGCATCCATCCACCTGCCATCTTTCTTGTTTTGTACTTTCCCTACCTAGTCATGGCGAAATGTGCCTTGTAGCTGATATACTGCATATCGGCTTTGTTCTGCTTTGACACTTTGCTGTTTTCTTTGCAGTACAGCCCATCCCCTTCCCTGTTCTGCAGGTAGCTGCTTGCAGCCTTGTTAGCTGTTGTCAATGGCCCACTGTAGGCTCCTAGGTGTTAATTAGTCATTTGTACTCCAATTTCACTGCTGCAGCATTTCCTTATTTCTTTTCTACATCCTTCCTGTTTCAGCTACAGTGCGCACCGTGCATACTTGTTTACAGGGTTTACGCGCGTTTTCATCTCCGTTCACATGCATACTCAGCTACCTTGTGTACTCTCAGCTAAGCATAGCTATGGGCAATTCGACACACCCCTATCCTGCAGCTTTTATAATTAGAAAAATTATAACAATGCCTTGCTCAAACACTCACAAGTATGTGCAAATGCTGAGTTTAAATTCTTTGTGATAGAAGTTGTACCCACTGACCCCAGGGGAGGACCCTGGGAGACCCAGCTTGAATACAGAGAGTTATACTGGCAATTGGTGTTTGATGCCAGTAACCATCCAGGGTTAAATGATATGGTATCTTTCAAGCCAGTTCAGAAACTCAGGTCTGCTAAATTATAAACCACAACAGTATAATGACAATTACATTAAATTAATTATACAACAATATTTATATATTTTATATAGTCAGTTTATTTATTTATGTAATCATTCTTGCTTTTTCCACTAGATGGTGCTATTTCATGGTAACTTATTTTACCATTTTTTACATGGATTTGTTTTTTATAAAAAAATTTTTATAAAATATTTATTGTTTTATAACATAAGTATTTTATGTGGACAATTCACACAACACACCCTACTTGATGCATTTTACATTACAAAAGTTTTAAGACTGATTTCATGTTACAGGTTTTATTTCATTCATCTCATACATTCTGTGTTTTAATTCATTTAAATTGAACCTTCATTGTTAATTGTTTAATTAATCAATGCTTCTTATTGGTTAATTTCCATTTGAAAATGTATTTAACAAGGCCTTTGGGACAATACATGCCTATCTGATAAAGTTTGTAAGACAAAAACGTAAGGGGAACTGTTTTTACAATATTTATGTGCTTGATGTGCTTTGTGCTTTTAAACCGCTGTGTTCGTGTGCATTTTGGATTAAACCTCTGTTGAGTGAACCAGCTGGTTTCCGGTGCCTTTCTACAGGTCTTTTTCATGTATTCATTAATTAAATGATTATCAGATCCATAAAAGCACCACATTTTAGGTTGCCGTATGTAATATATTTTACCTGTGATTCCTTTAACATTTACTATTCAAGAAATATAAACATATTATTTCATTTCTTTAAAGTAACCCAAATATCCCACACCCTAGTCCAAATGCATTTATTTATAAAACGAGTCACAGAATAGAGCTTAATAACTTTTTCTGGTATCTCATGAGAACACAACTGAATTTCTTACACGGTAATGGTAAAACAGCAAGAAAAATATACCCATTTCAGGGAGAGTTGTACTTTTTAAAGTAAATAATGTCCACAAACTCACATAAGTCAAGGGTAACATCTCCAAACTATTCATTTTTTAAATTAATTAATGATCTAATATCTGCACCTTTAAAACCTATCAAGCTATACCTATTATGTCCCAAGTTACATACCTATCAAGTTTATAATACTTTTTGCTAGTAATCAATGCTCACCTTCTGATCTCCATAAGACTCTACTGAACTCTCTTTTCCACATCCACAGCTGCCGCCATGTAAGTCCATCTCTTTTCGCTGTCCCTAAGCTTTTCCTGTCCATGCTCAGTGTGTACCGATGTTTGCATTCCCTCTAACACAAAACCATTTCTCATTTGACTCCCTCACCATCGCTTGTACCAAAATAGTTCTTGTGACAAAGATATTGCCAAAACATCCAACTGTCATTTGTCAAAACAGTAATTTACATTTTTTCCAACAGTCTCTACATCCAAAATAGTTTGCTAAATTAAATCACCTTCTTCAGACAAACATTCTGCTTCTTCAATTAAAAAAAAACAAAACAGCTGGATTCTCCTTATCTGGCTTAAAGCTCCTGTCGTCCTCCATGATTATGTCTCTTCCAGATAACTTCTGACTTCTCGTACATGAAAAATGTAGCCACCTTAGAATGAATTGTAATTCGCATGAGTTACACTGCTACAGGTCCTGGTTGGGCTTTAGATTTCACCTAGCTTTCATTGGTTCTTTTGTTTTCTTTTTCTGTTGTATTTACTGCATGAAGATCTGCTGGTATTTCTATATGGGGCAGTACTCACAAGTAAAAAATGATCTTCTTATACTACAGGAAGAGTAACTTCTTATAACACTGAAGAGTTACTTATCTATTTCTGCTTTGTCAAAACTGCTTGCCCTGAGTTGTGTGAGCTTCCCATTAGATGTGCTGATCTTGTGCAGGCTGAATATTAGTTGCATTGAGTAAAATATGCTTATGCGGAAGATAAAACCAGTTTGACTAACTTCCATAGCTGTACTATTTCCTCACTACACACTATTTATTGCACTACAGAGCCTCATTTTAAATCTGGCTGCAATGGTCATCATGGGTAATCAAGTCGCAACACCCCCCCTCCCCACCCACCCCATTTGTAGGGCTTATAGCACTTGGAATCCTGAGTCAGTGTAAGAACTGCATTATGCTCCTACTGAACCTAAATAACTCTGAGATGTAAATACTCAACTAGAGGCATCCCTCTCTCACCCGCTACATGGAGTGAGCTTAGCACTGTCTTACCCCCACCTGCACCTGTGTAACATCCACAGATTACATACCAATGCTTCCTAGGACCCCAAAGACAAGGCATCAGCCTAATCCCTCAAATTTACCTCCTGCAATGCACCCCAGCAGCAGCAGCTCATATCCAACACACAGTTTTCTCTAACACTAAAGGAAATACAGATACTAACGGGTCACATAACTAGCATGCAGAAGCCCTTAAAGCAATAGGACTAACTTAGTTTATCTGGCAATGTCCTGGTTATAGGTAACTCGATAGACATACAGATGCTGCATTTATCAGTCTGAGCAACGACAGGGTAAATAGTTATTTCTCAGGTGTCATAGGTTCATAGGTTGGTACTAAGCTATCTGCCCAAAGGCATTTATAAGCCTAGCCAGAATGTGTTGGCTTTCACCGCCCCCTTATATTAGTTCACTGTGCCTCTGTCCAGCAGAGCCACTGAAGTGATCCCCGAGATAAACTTTGTTTCCCATCCACCCGTTAAGATTTCTTTTGAAGAATGTTAGTGAGGAGCTCTGCCTAATGTAGATTGGGATCTTGTTCATGGGAAGTCTCTGGGACAGGAATCTATCCCTCCAGCATGTCCTATTTATTGTTGTGGTGAGGTTTAGATCCCTAGAGCATGTGGCTCGAGGGGATAAGGTTTTCTTTAGGTGGAGTATGTCCATCAATTCTGGGTTGGACATGGCCTTGTATGTCAGGCAGAGATCACCTCTGAGTAGGTGGTATGCAACCGAGTACAACTGGAGTTTCTTCAGTCGAGCTGCATAGGGCATCTTTTTGAGGCCAGTGATCCTCTTGGTGAGGTACTTCTGTTGTCTTTCCAACTGTTGCAGGTGTTTTGTAAGGTACATCCCAAATGGGGCGTTGTACTCTATGATGGGTCTGATGAGTGATGAGTAGAGGGGCACAATGACCACTTTTGATCTGGATGTGAACCCTTTTGTGATTAGGTGGGCCAAGTAGAAGGACTTTCTAACCACTCTGGCAATGTGATTATCAAAGGTGAGATTACTATCTACTTGGGTCCCCAGATCCCTTATTACGTCTTCCGTATTTAGCGGACTACCACCTATGTGGTAGTTTGTGGGTACTTTGTTTTTTCCAAAGGGGATGACTATGCACTTTTTGGCATTTAGCTTGAGGCCATGATTTTGACACCAGGTCTCCGTCTCAGTGAGACCCTTTTGGAGGATGTTTGTGTCAGCCGGAGAGTCAATTCTAGCCTCTAACTTGCAGTCGTCTGTGAACTTGGTCAGCCATAGTCCTCCTGTGCTTGCCTGTACCTCTGAGAAGTATATGCCAAACAGGAGGGGTCCTAGGACTGAGCCCTGGGGAACGCCACTTGTAACCAGTTTAGAGTTGGACCTAGCTCCCGCAACTCTCACCATGTGGGTTCTTTCCATGAGCCAGTTGGCAACCCATCTTGTGACATAGGGGTTTATGTTCAGGCTGGTGAGCTTGTCTATAATACCAGAATGAGGAATGGTGTTGAAGGCCTTAGTGAGGTCTAGGTAGGCTGTGTGTACCACCTTTCCCTCATCTATAGCCTTGGTAACTGTCTCAAAGAAGTCCACCATGATCTGCCCTTAACAAAGCCAAACTGGATAGGGTCCAGTGTTTGGAGGTTCCCAATGTCTCTGTTAAAGAGTTCCATGATGATGCACTCCATAGCCTTGCAGTCAGGCTTATAGGGTGATAGTTCCCGGGGTCTGTTGTGGCTCCACCTTTGTAGAGTGGAATAACCGTTGCTGTGCGCCACTCTATGGGTATGTAGCCTGTGGAGAGGCTGAGTTTGAACAGTGTGTTTAGGTGAGGGGTTAGTTCATCTTTGAGCTCATGTAGGACGCAGCCTGGGACACCGTCTGGTCCCATCGATGCTGTGTTCTTGGCTTTGGAGAGGGCTGTTTTAACCTGAGTGTCTGTGATTTCAGGGACTCTACATTCTTCTGGTATGGTTACTTTTGGGGGTGAGAGGGGGGTGATCTTTGCACTGAACCTGTTTGCCAGGATGTTGGCGATATCGGTCGGTTCAGTGTATTTTGTGCCATTCTGCACTAACTCTGAGCAGATCTGAGCATTGCCACTTAGATTCTTGACATAGCTAAAAAATGCCTTGTGGTTATCTTTGGAGTCCTTGGCAATTTTTCTTTCAGAGCTCGCCTTGGATGATTTTATGAGGGATCGTAGTTTTTTGCTGATACTGATCAGGGATGTCTTCCCTTCTTGGGATTTTACTCTTTTCTGTACTAGTTTCCTCCATCTATTGTATAGCTTGTTTATGGCAGGAGTCCACCAGACTGGTTTCCTTTTCTTGGAGGAGTGAGTCTTGGTTTTGCTTGGGATGGCACGATCCATGCATTCATGTAGCTACCCGTAGAATGCATTAGTAAAGGATTTTGCAGCTTGGACAGTGTTATCCTTCAGCATGGGGGCTTTGAAACTTTCCACCTCGGTCTTAAGTAATGTGAAGTTTACTTTTGAAAAGTTTTTCACGGTGGTTTTCTTGTCCGGGGGTGGGGGCAGAATATGGATATCCAAAGTGATTTGTTTATGGTCAGATCTAACTAGCAAGGGGTTGACCTCTGGTGTGGAACACTGGTCGCCCATGTTGGTAATGACCAGGTCCAATATGTTGTCACCTCTGGTGGGAGTGCTGACCAGTTGAACCATGGCGTTTGAGTTTATAAATTCTAGGAAATGCTGGGCAAGGTAGTTAGTACTTGAGTAGTTCTCCCAGTTAATGTTTGGGTAATTGAAATCACCCAATATCAGGGTGTTTGGTAGGACCTTTATGTTTCCCAGTGTTTCCAGAAACATGGAATGGGGGTCCTGGGACATGGTGGGTGATCTGCAGCAAGCTATAATTTGAATTGCAGTTTTGCCCATTGTTAGTTGCACGTGGATGATCTCTGAAGCATCGTGCTGTGCCACTAACCTGGAGGTGTGGGTATCCTTGATGAATATGGGTACGCCCCCACCTTTTGTATTTCGGTTTGGGTTCTGTGGCCGAAATGTATGGTATGAGTTGTAGCCTGGTAGTGCTGGAGTGCTCTCTGGAGCCTTAAACCAGGTTTCTGTTACTGCACATATATCGATTTTCTCCATACTGAGGAGTGCCTCGAGTGTGTGCATTCTGAAGTTTAGACTTCTGGCATTGAGTAGCATTACCCTCAGTTTTTTGTTACTTGTGCTATTTACAGTGGTGGGTTTGTCTTTTGAGCCTTGCCTAAAATGGGGGTGGCAAGAGCCTTGGCCAGTATTCGAAAGCCTAAGGGTGACAGGTGCAAGCCGTCTCTAGTGAAGCAGTGTGGCTTGTCGAGCATGTCATCCCAGGCAGACAGACACTGGATCCCCTTTGAATGACACCAGAAACATAGCCAATTGCTGAAATCGAGAATTTTTTCTTTATACTGTGGTATCATTTTTCACTGACCCCAGCCATCTAATTAATTGCAGGCCATGGCTATTGTTTGCTAGATTGCTAAGAAAAACAATTTCAGCTTTTGCTAAAACCTTTTGCATCTCATCCCTAAACCCCAGGCCACACTTAGGCATGTCTGTCTTTGTTTCATGCCTTAAGTGAGCATTAATCCCATAGTAAACCCTACTTGAATTATTAATTTAAACCTATTCTGTCATTTAAATTTAGTCTGATACCTTCAAGTACAGATGTCTTGTCTATGTTATCTTTTTCTGTGGAGGTTTTCTCCACGGGCCTCCGCTGAAAATGGACATGTTATCTAATCTCCAGGCATTTCAAAAATATAACTGATTTGAATTACAAGATTACATAAACTAAAGCCATTACATCAAACAGTAACTTAAACAATCTGCCTACATGCTCTTAACCCAGAGTGTCTTTAAACATCAACAATAACATAACTAGCCTTTTCTCAGATACAAAATCATTGTCCCATGTAAATAAAATAGTTTAAGGCAAACTGCCCTTGAGTGCCCTCATCTACTTCTGATCCTCTCCAAAAGCTCTGCCTTATGGCTACTTTCCAGCCTCAGCTCCCAGGCTCTGCCATGTGGCTACCTATAGGCCTCAGCTCATAGGCCAAACCCCATGTGGCTACCTGCCAGCCTCAATTTCCAGTCCTTGCCATGTGGCTAACTGCAGGCCTCAGTTCCCAGGCCCTGTCATGTAGCTAATTGCATGCCTCAGTTCCTAGGCCCTGCCCTGTGGCTAACTGCAGGTCTCAGCTCACAGGCCCTGCCATGTGACTAACCGCAGGCCTCAGCTGCTTGCAACTAAACCTCAACCATATCACCCCCCTGTGTATAATTTTCTCCCTGTGTCTAACCCCAGGCCTTCCAAGGGGCATGTGCCCTAGTTATTTCTCTTTTTTAACTATGCTTTGATTCAGTCAGTGCCAATACTTGGTTAAATACTTACAAAACCCTTCAGGTGTTCTACTTTTACTTGAAACCTTACAAGTACAACCTTAGTTCCTACCCTTGCTTGTAGCATTGAAATACAGGCCTGCAAAACAAAATCCAGTTATAACACACCAAATCAATTCAACATTACCCCCACTTATCTGCTGAAAAACTGCTTGCATGCCTTTAAGCATAATACCCTAAGCTCCCTACACTATTAACTACACATAGTACAGATTATACAAATAAATTCCACTAAAGCCTGTGATTAAATCAAAAAACAAACAAAAGGCCCCTATCTTGTTCTTAGATCACCAACGTAGTTCAAACACATCAGACAAGCTGTCATGGTTGAGCAGAATACATAATGTCAACAAAGCCCTCAACTACTTTCACCTCAAGAATACACATGACATGATCATTGCACAGGTGGACTGTGAATCACTTGAGATGTATCTCCTTGGTTCACATGAAGATTGAGATGATTGATCTTTCAGAATATGCATCTAGAAATGGAGTAAAACTAGTATTGAGAAATATACTGCTATTGCCAAGAAAAATACAATCAAAAGATAATTGATATTAATTGTTGTCTTAACTACTGATGTCACTCATTCTAGTGGGATCCAATATACATTTGCCTGAGTTGTGATAGTTGGTAATCCTGGTTGCTTGGCTATGGATGGTCTGCATCTCTTTTCTCATTAATTCTGTGTATTGGGTAAGACTATTTCTTCTACAGTAGTGTCTTTTTTAGGCAAAGTCATGCTCCTCAAATTACCCACAGAACCAACCACAATTAAAATCATATAAAAGTTTTGCTGCACAGTGTAATAGGTTCATAGGAGTTTACTAGGCTAATGGCCCTAGGACCCTTACAAGGCTAGCCAGGTTCAACCCTTGTTCCCTTAAGGCTCTAGACATATGGTCTATGTTATTAGAAGATCTAAATCAGCACCAACTGCCCCTATCCAAGAGGGACACAGGTGAAACCACTGAGGTGAGTTTGCGGTTCCCATCCAATCATCCAAGTTATGCTTAAAAAGAGTTAACGAGGGGCTCTGTTTAACCTGTATTGGAAGTTTATTTCAGAAGGAGAGGCAACCTCTGGGAGATATATCTGTCTCTCCAGCAAGTCCTGTTGATGTCACATGCTAGGTTAAGGTCCCTAGAGTGAGTGAATTGTGTACCATTTGACTTAAGAATGTGCAGCTTTTCCATTAAGCCAGGATCAGAGTTTGCTCTGTATGCAAGACACAGGTCAGCTCTGAGTAGTCTATACAATACAGAGTATAGTGACAGCCTGTCCATGTAAGATGTGCTGAAGACCCTGAATTTTCTTTGTAAGAAACCTTTGAGGTCTCTCCGGTTGCTGTAGGTGCCTGTTTAGGTACATACCAAAGGGACCATTGTACTCTATTATTGGCCTGATGAGGGAAGAGTACAAGGGGGTTATAACCTCTTTTGTTCTTGCTTATGAGGTGAGCAAAGTAGAAGGCCTTCCTTACCACAGCAGAGACATGGTGATCAAAAGTAAGATTGCTGTCAACCTGTGTGTTCAAATCTTTCACCACTAATTTAGAGCTTAGGGTGTTATTAATATGGTAATCTGCAGGGACATCACCTTTGCCAAAGGGAATGACAATGCATTTTTTGCATTGCGTTTAAGACCATGACTTTGGCACCAATCATTGGTTTGTGTAAGTCCTTCTTGTAGAATGTTTACATCATTTGGGGACACAATGACTGCTCCCAGTTTGCAGTCATCTGCAAACTTCATCAGCCATAGACCTTTTGTTTTTGCCTGTACCTTTGAGATGTAGATTCCAAACAAGAGGAGCCCCAGCACCGATCCCTGTGGAATACCACTGGTAATGGGTCTGCTGGTAGAGGTAGAGTCCACTACTTTGACTGTATGTGTCCTGTTTGTGAGCAAGTTTGCAACCCACCTGACAGTATATGGGTTGACCCCCAGCTGAGTGAGTTTTTCAATGATGCCTGAGTGGGGGATTGTGTCAAAGGCCTTGGTCAAGTCTAGGTAGACTGTATGCACAGATTTGCCCTCATCCAGGGCTTTGGTGACAGTTTCGAAGTCCACCAGGGTCAACAGGCAGGATCTCCATTTAACAAAACCAAACTGAGTCAGGTCAAGTGTTTGAAGGTCTCCTATATCCTTGTTGATAAGGTCCATGATGATTCTCTCCATTGCCTTGCAGCTAAGGCTGGTAAGGCTAATGGCTCCATAGTTCCCAGGGTCATTAGATGCATGCACACCCTTGTACAAGGGAATGATGGTAGCGGTTTCCCATTCAGCAAGGGACAAAACCAGTGCTTAGGCTAAGGTTGAAAAGAGTAACCAACGGTGTTGCTAACTCCTGTTTTAAACCATTGAGAACGCAGTCGGGGATGTTATCAGGTCCCATAGAGGCTGTGGTTTTGTCCGTGAGAAAGTGGTTAAGATCTGCTCTTTAGTGATGCTAGGTTGAGAATAAGTGGTAGGCATGTTTTTCGGTATATGTGGTGGGGAAAGGGGGGAGAAGTTTTCACTGAACCTGTCTGCTAGCAGGTTGGCTAATTCCACTGGTTCAGTATATGTGGCACCATTCACTACCAGTTCAGTGCAAATTTGGGCTTTTCCTTTAAGGTTTCGGATGTAGCTAAAGAATGCCTTATGGTTATCCTTAGCTAGGGATGCTAATCTAGATTTGTAATTAGCTTTAGAGGACTTTACAGGATGTCTTATTTGGTTGTTCAAGCTGAGAAGGGTGTGCTTCCAATTTTGAGATTGTTCCTTCTTGCTCTTAGCAATTTCTTCCTCTTATTATATAACCTGTTTATGGCGGATGTCTGCCAGGTAGGCTTGTATTTTCTTGAGAATCTTGCTTTGGCCCTATCAGGAACTGCGGAGTCAATACAAATTGTATAGATGTTTATACAATGCATTGGTGTATATCCCAGTATAGGTGTCCTTGCTGTCAGTGGGGACAGGAGCTTTGAAGGTATAAATACCTTCTCATAAGAGGCTGCAGTTGGCTTTGGATAACTTTTTAGCCTAATTTCTCCTGGGAGGGGCTGATGCTATTGTTACTTTGAAAGACACTGATTTATGATCAGACTTCACCAGGGAGGGCCCCACACTTGTGGTGGTACGCCGTTCTACCATGTTGGTGAGTACCACATCTAGAATGTTTGGGCCTCTTGTGGGATGCCACCTATCTGCTCCAAGGCATTTGAGTTAAAGTCCAAGAACCTTTGGGTGAGTGTGTTTGTACACATATAACTTACCCAATCTATGGACGGGTAGTTAAAGTCACCCATAACCAGGGTGTTTGGTTGTATTTTGAGCGACTCAAATAGATTCACGTAGGCAGTGTGGATATCGTGGTCATGGAGGGGGATCTATAGCTGGCAATAACTTGGAGAGGGGTCTTTTCTATAGTTATTTGCACATGGAGTAACTCTAGGGAATCATTCTGTTTAACCAGTCTTGAGGTGTAGTCATCTTTGATGAATATTGATATGCCTCCTTCAGTTTTCATGTGTTCATTTTGTGGTCTGAACATGTGGAAGGAATTATATCTCAGTATGGACGGGTTTCTCTCTGCGGCCTTGAACCAGGTCTCTGTGACTGCATAGATGTCCACATCTTCCAAGGTGAGGAATGCTTCCAGTGAGACCAGTTTCAGATTTAGACTCCTAGTAATTAGCAGCATAACCTTAAGATGAATTTTTTGAGGAATTTTTTATGTCAGGAATTTTGTTTTTGTGACATTGCCTAAAAAAGGGCACTATGGGGGGATGCAAGAGCTTTAGCTAGTAGCCAAAAGCCCAGAGGTGACAGTTAGACATCATCTCTGCTAAAGCAACATGATCTATCAACCATATCATCCCAGGCTGACAAGTACTGGATCCCCTTAGAATGACACCAGAAACTAAGTCAATTGTTGAAGTCAATCATTTTTTGTCTGTATTGAAGCATCATTCTAGGTGAGGGTAGAATGTTGCTTAAGACTACAGACATACCCACCTGGGACACACAGTCAGAGAGCTCAGTCATGTCTCTCTTCATATAGTCCAGTGAGGTACAGCTCAAGTCCTTCACACCAACATGGACTATGACAGGCATAACAGTGCCCGTTGTTGAGAGACTTGAGTGCATGTGTGATGTGGCACATCTTGGCACCTGACAGACAACTGATCATGACCTTTTCCTTATCCAACCTGGTGAGTGGGACGTGTGTGTCTCACAATGGAGTCACCTATGACTAAAACATTTTATTTTGTGTTTTGCCGTAGGGACATGTTTGATGAGACACTGTTGCTTGCGTTTGTGTGTGTGTACTGTGATTTTCTGAGAATGTACTAAGTGAAGTGTGTTTATGTTTGACAGGTCTCTGATCTTTAGGTAGGCTTCTATTGAGAAGCTCTGCATATGTAGGTTTAGGTGTTGTGTGAGTGGATGGTACAGGAGGTAACGTGTGTGAGCTGACAACCTGCTTAGTATCTGATATGCTGATTTGTGAGTGAGACAGCCTGGATTCTAGATTCTTAAAATAGATGTATCTCTCACATATTGAATTTTTGTGAATTAGGAGAAGTGGGCTGTCAGTGTACCTAAGGCAATTGCTACATTGAGGCAAAAAAGTTAACCAGAATGTAGGTAAAGTCAGTGACACACTAACTGTAGTCAATAAAAAATAAGAAGTCACTGGAATCCAGGGTGGAATAGATGCACTTTGAAATCCTTTTAATATCCACAAGTAAATTTCAGGTACGCTTTTGATATCCACAAGTACCAGAAATTTACTTGTGGATATTAAAAGTGTACCTGAAATTTACTAGTGGACATTAAAAGGAAAAGGATTTCAAAGAACATCTAACGCCACACTAGTTTCCAGTGATTTCTTATTTCTTATGCAATTGCTACATTTACTCAGGATGCCCATATTGATCAGGTTGGCTGGAGAAATGGAGGGAAATTGTCCATTCATGATGCAGTCAGTAACAGGGAGGGGACTAGAAGGACCAGGTATGGCTAAGGGACAAGAAAATGTTCTAAACGGCAAGGGGCTTAATGGGTAAGACTTGTGGAGGAACCTCAGAGGCTCAGCTGAGTGTCTAACTGGGCAGTGAAGCACAACAGCGAGAAACCTCCAATGGAGTACAAGCAGTTGACTAAGGGAAAATTACCTGAGGTTTGCATCTATAACTGCCAATGATATCCTCCATTGTATGGTAATGCATGGTTATGTGGGTGGTGCGCACCATGCAAACCCTAGCTAACACAGGCAACAAGTAGCAATGAAATTAAACTGATTTCAAACACTCTAACCAATAGTAGCACACTAGAGTGGAGTAGGCCAACAATCACCACTCAGATAGGTCCTTAGCTACACTCTACTCTCACTAGGGTGTATGGGGATGCCCTCTTTTTTGGAGGAAAGCTGGATTAGTGCTCAGAAACTATAAAAACAGATTAGGTCCAGCAAAAATACAGCAAAATATAGTTAAAAAAATAACAGCACACAGTAAAATACAATGGAAGAAGTGCAGAGCAAGTAAAAATGATACTCATTTTTCATTAGCAGGTAGTAGATTCCTCAGATAACACAGGGGATTGCTTGCTGCTAACCTCTAAATTAACCAAAGGGAAAGCCCAAGACTGAGCAGCAATCTCCAACTCAGATAGGTCCTTGGCTGCATACTTCTGCCACAAGGGTTCAGGGGGGCCTTCTTAATGTAAGACGGCTGGTCTTAGTGCTCAAATGATACCAAACAGTCTAGATTCAGCAAGCCTGAATCTAGTCTATGCGATAAAATGCAGTGCTAGAAATTCAACATGCAGAAAATCTCAGTCACAACAGCAAAAAACAGTTTAAATAAAGCAGCAATTCAGTAGAATACTCCCACAAGAGTGTAGACCCCAATTTTTCCTAGTGTCAAATAACTGGTCTGGAACCTGTGCTTAAACCAGAACGAAAAGGCACAAAAAGCCTTCACCTTGCAATTCCCAGCTTAAAAGGATGTAGGCTACACTCCTGCCACATGAGTCAAGACCACAAACCTTCCTAACGTAAAATAACAAGTTTGCAGCCCGAGTGCTTAAACCAGAAGAACTAAGACACTTTCAGAATAACCAACACAATAAGTCTTCAACCAGAAATTCACAGCTTAGAAGGGTGTAGACTATTCTTTCCTGCCACAAGAGTTTAGACCACAAGTCTTCCTAATGAAAAATAACTAGTTTGGAACCCAAGTGCTTAAACCAGAACAAAACACTTAGAATAACAGGCACAACAAGCTTTCACCAGCACTTTTTATAAGCATTCCTAACCCTTGAAAATCTTAATTTATGTATATGTTCTGAATTAGGGTTTTAATGTCTACCAGGGCCTTTAGACCCAATGCCGAATTGGAAGTCATAGCTGGTGGAGGTGCATCTGTTTTTGTAAGAAGGCATTTGCAGAACACTGATCAAAAATTTTTCATATGATAAACAAAATCTACACCATGAGACATAACTTAAATTGGCATCCCTGACAAAAGAACCAAATCCTATCCTCGAGTGACTTCTACTATCCTGCCATTAACTGAGAAACCTACACCATCAAAAACATGTACGTGCAGAGATTCCTGGATTTCATTAATGCCAACTCCTTGGACTAACTAGTCCAAATCCCATTGTGGTGCTCAAAAATATTAGAAATGGTTCTTGCATATAAAGACTCCTTATGCTCAGAGCTCATATTTACCAAATCATTGGTCATACCCAAGCAGAAGTTTGGACTGCAGGTTAGAGACTGTCTTCCATACCAGGGATTGACAACAGAATATAGGCAAAGATTAAGGGATAGGATAGTTCTAAGTAAAAGACTAGCTATGATAGAGATTTTCACTGAGTCTAGAACAGATGCAGCTGTTAAATAGGGATAATTAGTGCCGCATATTAAATAATTATAAGAGAGACTGGAAAAGTAATTTGCCAAGCAACAATAGAAAACACACCTGCATGTCTCCAAAGTATGCAACAAAGTCTAGAATATTCAGGATTTTTGCTTGGAAGCGTTTGCATAGGTATTTTATACCCCATGCAGACTTCATTGAAATTTTCTTCAAGTAGATAGCAAATGCTGAAGGTGCTATGAGAAAATAAGAGATAATCAGGAACATGTGTTCTCAGAATGTAAAGAACTGGCAGATTTAAAAAAATCCCTACAAAGTTTTGTCAGAAATCTTGGGAGAGCAAATCATAACTAGGGAACTTTTTTGGACTAGGACACATGCTCTGAATTGCCAAAAAAAAACTAATAATGTCTAAGTTTAATCTACTGGATGCAAAAAAAGCAATTACTAGAAAATGGAAATCAAAATCTAAACCAACTATAGCTGAAGTACTGAGTATTGTAACAGAGATAAAAAATAAAGATGGGATCATTAGAAAAAGAAACAGCAAATTCCATAAAAGAATATGGAGTCTCTGGGAATAATACATGCAGAACAGTGTTCAGAAGAAAAATGAGGTTTAGGGAAGGAAGGAGCTAACCAAATTATGTAATGTCAGACTGAATGACAAATTAAAAAAAATGTGTATAGTGCATGAAAAAACATTATGATGCTTTATATTTTATATTAACATGTGTGTACCTGTGTCACTGTTTTAGTTGTGCAATAAGATTTGCTTTGGGTGTGAGACCTGAGAAATTCACAGATCCTTCAATTTTCAGAAACTATTTTAAAGCAAATCTACTCCAGATAACAAACTGATGAAATTTTAACACCATACTCAACTAGATGACCCTGCTTCTTACAAGACAAACTTCATGGATAAATGTTATGCCTATATCCATGTTAGTTACCTGGTAAATTATACGCATTAAGCCTAATCTGCCAGAATAACTCCAATTCTTCTAATTGCTATGGTACAGGGCCACCTCTTACATCAAGGTCTGGCTGATCAATCACTAAAACTTTAAAGTGATGCCCAGGAAATTCTGCTACATGTTTAGCTAGGGCGTTATCTTGTTTATTCCTGCTGATGGCATAAGAGTGCTCATACATACAGTCACAGAGTCTTCTCTCCATCTTACCTATGTAGAATGCTTGACATCCCTGGCATTGAGCCAGGTACACTGCCATCCTAGTATTACAATTAGCCCTACACTTCAATTTGTGCTGGACATTGAGTAAAACAAATCTATTAGGTTCAGTTACTAACTTACAAAATTTACAATTCTGGCATTTATACATACCAGTTGTTAGACGACCCCGCATATGAACTTAGTTCTCGTTCAGAGATTAATCAAGCATACTCAGTAATAAAGAACAGTTTACTAGATATGCTCATAGAAGGGAGAATTGAACAAAATATATTTAATTACATGTCTACACATTTCCCAAGATACCCCTACCTTTTTGGAATTCCCAAAATTCATAAAGATTTAGGGAACCCACCTATGAAACCACTTGTCGATGGACGTGGGTCACCTACTTACCCATGTGCCAAGGTGATTGACTCTATTTTACAAAAATTTGTGAAACTTGAGTCACAAATTTGTAAAGATTCCTGGTCATTTTTAGAGAAGTTGAATGAATTGGACTTTAACCCTAACTACAACTTCCTTACTGTGGATGTCAAGGACCTCTACACCAGTATACCTCAAGACACTGGAATAGAGTGGGTTATCTGAGTTATGGTTAAGAATAAGGCTACCACAGGAGAAATTTTGCTTGTGAAAGAACTCTTGGAAATTGTTTTATATAACAATTTCTTCATGTTTGGCGATAATTTATTTCTCCAGAAAACAGGTGTGGCAATGGGCTCTCCTTGTGAAGCTAGTATAGCTAATTTAGTGATAGCCCATTGGGAGTCTGAGTATGTGTTTAAAAATGACAATATTAAAAACAAATTAGTTTTTTACACATGGTACCTAGACGATATTTTCATCCTGCTTAATGGTAACCAAAAGTTGAGTGAAACAGTATTAAACACCTTTAACACTTCAACTGATTTTTTTCGTTTCACTTCCACTTTTGATACTGATAGGATAGCCTATTTAGACATCTGCTTAACAAAAAACTTCATTTTGGAATGTTATGAGGCTAAAATACACAGGAAGGAAACATACTCGAACACGTTTTTACACTTTATGAGCTGCCACCTTTTTACCAAAAACGCTCAGTAGTTAAAGGCCAACTAGTGCGGGCAGCTCGTATAGTCTCTACTGAACAAGACTTCCAAGAGGAATGTCAACTCTTAGGAACGATGTTCGCCCAGAGAGGTTACCCTTCGGAACTAATCTCAGGATTGATTTGGGAAGTGAGTGACAAACGGGCTAAAGGAATGTACAAACCTATTTTGTCAATGGATAAGACAGCTGTCATGCAAGAGGTTATACCAGATAACATGGGAAACTCCTCATTAATAGAACTGAGAGCCCTTGCCACACCTGACCTACTGGAAACTAAGTTTATTACAACATATAATACATTTAGTTATAATTGTGTAGGCATATTAAGAAAAAAATGGGTTATTTTTGCAAGCAGCCCTAGTATACTAAGTAAATTGGGGGAATACCCTGGCACTGTATTCAGGAAAGGTAGGAACTTGAAGGCACTATACGAACAATGCAGGAAAAAACAACCAAAAATTACTGGCATGTATAAATGCCAGAATTGTAACTTTTTTAAGTTAGTAACTGAATCTAATAGATTTGTTTTACACAATGTCCAGTACAAATTGAAGTGTAGGGCTAATTGTAATACTAGGATGGTAGTGTACCTGGCTCACTGCCAGGAATGTCAAGCATTCTACATAGGTAAGACGGAGAGAAGACTCCGCGACCATATGTATGAGCACTCTTATGCCATCAGCAGGAATAAACAAGATAATGCCCTAGCTAAACATGTAGCAGAATTTCCTGGGCATCACTTTAAATTTTTAGTGATTGATCAGCCAGACCTTGATGTAAGAGGTGGCCCTGTACCATTGCAATTAGAAGAATTGGAGTTATTCTGGCAGATTAGGCTTAATGCATATAATTTACCAGGTATAAATGAAACCTGTAGTTTGAGCAGTGTATTAAAGCTCAAAAGTCTAAAAAGATGCTTATAGGATAAAGTACTAATATTGGGCACACATTCTAGTTAAGAGAAGTGGAAACATGTACGTTAATACTTGTTTAAATTGATTCTTGGACACCCACATCGAAGTTTGTATTGGTATGTTCATAAGTATATAATTACACATGTATACATGGATTTTTATTATATATATATTTTTTATTATTATAACTATTATTAGTATTACTATTTTTCTTTCTATTTTTTATTTTTTTACTTTTAAGACACTTGGACTAGTATTTTATGATAGCACTTTCTAATAGTATTGTATTAATGTCAGTGGATGGCTTTGTAACAAATGGATTAATTGGATAAGTTTCTTGCTTCTGTAAGTTAATTAATCAACTAATTAATGCAGAGCGGGAGGTATATATACTCACAATGTGACTTTTTATGTTGTCTGAAGAAGTTTGCTAACAGAGCAAACGAAAAGCGCTTTATTTTATTAAATTCTTTGCGTGTTTATTGGTGTGCTTTGGTCTTGCTGCTACCCGATTTGTTTACTGCTTTTTTTAAGCATTTGGTGATATAATATAGACCCTGGGAAGAAAGCAGAAAGATGAATGGTCCGATTCAGAGAAAGTTCTGAAACCACTTTTGGCATTAACGAGGGTTTAGTTCTGAGTAACTCTGTTCTGGTGAAAATTAAGGAAGGTTTCAGTGCATATGAGGGCTTGCCTTTCTGAAACCTATTTATGAAAGGTGATCGCCACTAGAAATGCCATTTTCCGAGACAGAAATCTAATGTTAGTTTAGCTGCTAGCTCAGCTGGTAGCAGATGAGCTTTTCCACCCAAAATTTAGATCCTAAGGAGAAGACAGAGCTCTTCTAGGAGGCATCAGGTGGATAATACCCTTACAGAACTGCTTTATAAAGGTTGCGAGAAAAGAGGCTGCAAAATAAGTCAGGTGGAGATGGGTGAAGAATGTATTTTAATTGCGGAATAAGATGAACTAGATTTGAGTGAGTGTGTATGGTATGCAGGAACCTGATTGATTTCTGCTGAACTGAGGAAAGTACTCTATTGCTGACACCACATTAAAAACATTTTCCACTTTGAAATGTATGATATTCTGGTACTAGATTTTCTGGCTTCTTTTAAAATATGGACCCTGCAGGTCTTGGTATGTTATTTATTTAACATTTGTTAACCGGGAAAGTCCGACTTAGAATGAGACAATTTTTAGCGGAGGCCTCGGGAGAAAGGCTCCAGACACATGTCTTGATAACATGGGAGGAAACCGGAGTACCCAAAATAAACCCACATGAATGCAGGATGGACATGCAGACTCCACACAGAAGGCACCCCAGCCGAGAATCAAACCGGAGAACCTCTTGCTGTGAGGTGACAACGCTACTGCTGCACCACTGTGCCATCCTATGTTTTGCCATTGACCAGAATTTTTTCAGCTGATTATTTTGATCTGAAGTAAAAAGGGCTATTTCTGGTACACCCCACGATAGGAAAATGAGATTGAACACATTCTTGTTTAAGGTCCAGTCATGAGGGTTCACTTCTGACCTGCTTAGGTGATTTGCTGTTGAACTGTTTTCCCCAGCAGGTAGTGAGCCATATGGTATAGGACCAAGGATTGAGCTATGCCCAACAAAGACATGGCTAGGTAACACAGGATAGGAGTGAGTGTCCCCCGCTTGTTTATATACTGCAACACTGTGGTGTTGTCTGGCTTTATCAGTAAAGTCCATGGTTTCCATAGGTCCTATAAGTCTAGGATGCCCTTGAGAACAACCATCATTTCCTTTATATGTATGAATTTTGTACAAAATTTGTTCACATTTTCCTTGAGCTTGGAGGTCACTGAAAAGTGTCCCCCCAGGCTAGGTCTGAGGCTGCTATTGTCAAGGGGTCCTGAATGGTAGCCCTAAGTTTTGGCTGCAAGCATAGATCCACCACTGGAGTTCTCTTTTTAAACAGGGAAGAACTGGATTTTTTGGTTGAGAGATTGGCTGTGTAGGTTCCAAACATTTTTGAGATATCATTGGTTCTTTCTTATTTGAAGTCTGACTAGGAAGGTCATTAGGATACATGAGACCATTTACTTCAGAAGTCTGAATACCTTCCGTACTGGAATTACTGTGAGGGGAAGAAGAGACTGGAAGTAGTTTGTCAAGAAAATGATCTTTTCCTCTGGGAGGAAAGCTCTTTGAAGGTATTTGGCCAACAAGGCCCCTAAACAGACAAACTTTCAGGATGGAGTTTGGATTTCTTTATGTTTAAGGAGTAACTGAGGGAGAAGAGAATGGTTATATAGTTAGGCAAAGGACAGGAAGAAGCTCCTTTACTGAATCTCCTTGGATCAGGAAGTTGTATAGGTAGGTGTATATCTGAATGCACTTGGTCCTACTGCATGCTATTACTAAAAGCCAAGCAGCTGGTGAATAATCTGGGTGAAGTAGATAAGCCAAAGATCAGAGCAGAGAATTGATAACAATTTCCACCTGCTTTGAAATATAGAGGTGGCATATGGGAATAAGAAGGCAGTCATCTTTTAGATACAAAGTGGCAATGAAGGACTGAGGAAAAAACAGAGTCAGGAGTTTTTGTAATGCAAGTATTTTGAATTTGGGTATCAGAAGAAATCTGTTTAATCTTGACAGGTCTAGTATGGGTCTCAGAGTTCCCTTCTTTTTTGGAACAGGGAAGTCTTGAATAATAGCCATTTCTCCTTTCTTGGGAAGGTACCTTTCCTATGGAGTGTTACTGTAAAACCGGACCCATTTGGATCAGAGCTTCTTTTACTTGACTTGGTGGAACAAAAGAGACATCTGCAGGCTAAGTCTGTAACTTGCATCGTTAAGCACCCATTTATCTTGGTTCATATTTTGTAAAACAGAAATACCTTCCTCCAAGCTCTGAAGGAGGGTGTAGGTTTGGAGGAAAGACAGTGGGGTGATTGGGCTAGGACTTGAGGGAGATGGAATAGGGACAGGACCAGATGAATCATGTTTGCTTCCTGCTGGGACCCTGAGGTCAGGGTCCACTAGGCCCAGAAGTAGGTTCTGAGTGCCATCTTTTATACTGCCTCAATTTGCTATATGTTCGGACTCATTTCCTTCTTTGTGCTGAGTGAAAAAAGGACCAGAACTTAGTGGGATAGTTTTTACTAAATATAGATGGCTGAACATGCTGAAAGTCCTTGACAGTCTGCATTGATTTAGCTACCTTCTCCATTTTTTTGTAGACACCTTCAGCTTTGTTCTTGTCTAGAGGGTTATCTAGAATCTCAGACATAACATGGTAAGGAATAGATTGTTCCCTTAAATAGATGTTGGTGGATAACAGGCCATGATGCAGCCACCCTGTTTGATGTTTCTAAAGGATCATAGCCAGAATGCAAAGAATGCTTTGCAGATATCCATCAATTCTTTGGAGAGAGACAGCACCATCGTCCATCCCCACCAGTTTTTCATTCATATGGTCCAGCAGAGTTTCCAGGTATTTAACCATATGGATATAGAAATTGAGAGGTCTCATAGCCAGGGTGGCAGAAGAATAGACTCTGTTGCCAAATCAATCAAGGGCCTTCCCTTCCTTATCATTTGGCAATGGATTCCTAGAGATGCTGCCTTTAGCTCTCTTAGGACCCTTAGTCACCAGGGATTAGCAATGGGATTCCTAAAAAAGGTGTTTATGTGAATCCAGTACTCTACAGAATTAGTTTGTCTTCCTAGGAGCAGGTGGTTGGGAGTCAGGTTGCAGGGATGAGTCCAGGACATCATCCATTACTTCTAGAATGGCCAAAGGTTTATGCTCAAGGAGCTTCAAAAATTCTCTTACCCTCTTCTTAGACTGAGGGTAATTCTGATCTTCCCAGTGGAAATACTCCCTCATTTTAAGGAGCGTTTCCCCAAGGTAAAGTCCTCAGGTGGAGAGGCTGATGCTAGGATGTCCTCTGAATCAGAATCAGTGTATTAACCTGTAGATAACTGATCTACATAAGCCAACTAATCCTCATCTGAATCATAAGAATCTGAGGATATCTGGGGAAATCTCTCTTTATTTTTCCAGAAACAGATTGTGTAAGGGCAGGATATATAGTAGGACAACGGTGTTTGGAAGCTACTATCAGAAGCAAATCCTCTGCCAATCTTGGTTGTGCTGCTGGTAGGCCTTTGGTGGTTGTGAGCCTGAAGACATAGACCAAGGCATGCTGGGAAGAATCCTTTTTGGTTTGGCCTTAGGTTTGGTCCTGGGTGTGGCATCAGAGGTACTGGGACCAGGCAGCAGAATGTGCAAGATCAACTGACAATCCAGTGGAAGTTTTCAGGATTTTGATCTCCTTATATGAATTGATCACAAGGAATCAGAAGCAAGGGCTTGCAGAGCTATCTTGGACTCAACTGACAATCCTTGTCCTTTGGCTTGTGCGGATGTGTATGGGCTAGGAGGTATGTTGAACTCCAAAGGGTACTGAACAGCAATTTTCAACACTCACTCAGGTGTCAGGACATGAAGGCGTCACTTGTCCTTTTACAATCACCAGCTTGGGAGGACTGGCAAATGACAAAGCAGTGTTATTTGCTACATGGATGCTTCTCTCTGTGCTTATGAGAGGGGTCAAAAACAGAAGGACTGGCAGATGTCATAGCATGATTAAGAACTCTGACATCTTTTTTCCTTTTCTAAATACTGTGTGATACAATGGATAGAGCACTTGTTAAAATGAGCACAATGGGGACAATTAGGAATGTGCTCTGGGCCTAAGCAAAAAAGACAAAAGGAATGAAATTCCCAACATGGAATCTGTTTTCCACAATCAAGTATTTTGTTCTAGAACTCATCTAATAGACCAGACAAATGAAAAAAAAAAAGTTTCCCCAACAGGCGACTTAGCTTTGCTATGCACTCTGGTCTTTGGACTGAGTGGGGCAGTCTATAAATGTGGATGCTTTGGATTCTGATAACAAGAAACAGCTGTATGTTGAAAATGGCTGATGACTCTTGTACCCTGACATTAGGTGCAGGGTGTCTGCCAGCCAGAAAAAGGGAGTTAAATTTTATCCTTGGGCTGGCCAAGGGCTACCTCAGTAACAACCCCATATAGTTATTACTGCAACTGTGAAAGACTATGAACATCAAGCCCATTTGGTGTAACCCTCATATCAATAAATTGTATAATAAAAGGAAGAAACTGCTAGCCAATAAAAGCAAACTTTTAACACCCTACCAGCTAGAGTAGAGCTCAAAATGATCAACAAAAAACTTAGAAACAAAATCAAATCCTCCAAGAGCAAGCATGAATTGCAAACCACCACCCATACTAAGGGTAATCACAAAGCTTCTTTAGCTATGTCAGAACTTAAGAAATAATCAAAAATGTTCTAAGGTAATACAAAATTACATCACAAGATCATCCTCTGAGATAATGCCAACATATTATTGGACATATTCAGCTCAAACTTTATTCCACACACACTAAATTATACAGATGATAATTAGCATGCCTATGCTACACTCAAATCACCTCCAGGCAAGTCCTAAGCACTATCTCAAATGCAATAAATAAATAAATGAAATGCTAGCTCCCTGGGCCCTGACAATTAGCCAGGTTATCTTCATGACATTACCAAACATCACCTGGCTGACTCTTTATTATATCTATTAATTTCAGCTTATCCATTGGATTTAAGCCAGAAGTATGGAGAAAGTACTGCTGCAGTATTCTAAGCTATATGGGTTATATCCTGAATAGTACATTATAGCTGGACTTCTTTCAAAGCTTCAGAACACCTTCCACACACCCAAACCGTTAGCTGACTAAAAGTCAGGTTTAGTTACCAAGCCATTCAGACCTTTCATGGCAGCAGAGAATGTAGGCTAAAGCCCTGAGAGAACAATGCTAAGAAAATAAAAATATATGTCATACCCTGGAAAAAAATTACACATAAATAAGTGAGGGGTGAAGGGAGTGGCTACTGCAGCAGTGACCATTTAAAAATCTACTGTTATGGTATGCTTATCTACACAATTACAATAAGTTCATCATTATGACCACTGTTCCAGTAGCTAAAGTTCTATGGAAAGATTACCATAGTTAGAAGGAATGGAAGGAGAAATGATGAGGATCCAGGATTTCCTGCAGAATGGTCCTAGCAGAGCCTCTCCTAGACCTGGAGAAGAAATTTTGAAGTGCTTTATAAAAATGTGCACAAGAGGATCAAGATGCTACTTCTAGAATACTTCTAGAATATAACCCTTTCCAAATAGCCACATATGAAGCCAAGGTCCTGCTATAGTCAGCTGCAACCATGCCCTGAATAGTTTTGCTGTTATGGGAATAACAAAAAGTAATAGCCTGGTACAACCATTTGGGAATAAGTAGTTTTGACACAGGTTGTCCTTTTTTCTTACCCCCACAAGAAAAGAAAGGATTAGAAATTCTGAAATATTTTGTTCCATCAAGATAGTACCAAAGTTGTGTGTGGACATTGAAGATATGAACAATTGTTTCTTCCTCATTTTTAGGTTCTGGAAAGAATAAAGGGAAATTGATAGTTTATCTTAAAGTAAGCTCAAATACCACTTATGGCATAAAGGAATTATTATGCAAATACAAAACCAACGTAGGCAGGGCTCCAGGTTCCAAGTAGTAAAAAAGTTTAATGAGCAACAGAAAAATCCATAAGGCACACAAACGCTTCCACAATAGGCTTCATCAGGTGTGATCAAGAAACATACAAATCACATCCATTTAAATACAAATTTAAAATCACATGACAAAAATGTTGAGAACTTAAAGAAACAGCATAAGAAATGAACTGTGAATATACTTTGTGTAAAATATGAAACTTAGTTAAAAATGATTAAAAACAATTAAAAACATGAATCTAGACCTATTTCTTACGTAATGGTCTAGATTTCAAAGTAGGTCTCAAGGGAATGCAATCATTTAGTCCATGTCCAGCATTAGCTCTCAATTTAATAATCCATTGAGCTTCAAACTCTTCTGTTTTCAGCCTAACATCACCTCCCCTTTTACTTTCAAAATTCATACCTATAACCATAAAACGAAAACAATGGGTGGCATCAGTATTCACAATATGTTTTGCCAAAGCATTAAACATGCTTCTGTCACCTATATGGTACAGGTGTTCTCTAATCTTATCTTTCAACATTCTGCCGGTTTTACTGACATAAAATTTTGTGCAAACTTACACACAGCCATATATACTACATGCGTACTTGTACAAATGGCCTTAATATTAAATTTAAACATTTCACCTTTATCTGGGTGTAAAAAACTAGTGTCACTGTTAATATATGAACAAAAAGAGCAGTGGTTACATGGCTTAGTATTCCCTTGTATTCTGAAATTATAATTATCTCTGGGTGTGCATAGGCATCTCCTAAGGGATTTTTTATTTCTAAAGACAAATTGTGGAACAGAATCTATGAATCTACTGACATGTCAGTATATTCCAATTCTTCTTAATGATGCTAGTATACTGATGAATATTAGTCGAATATGCCAAGGACATCAGTACGTTATTAAAACTTCCACTTCTATAATTACTTCTATCTTGCACTGGCTCAGAAAAATAAGGTTTAGCTCTAGTAGTTCTCATGTCCAAGACATTCATTACGCCTTTCTCTACCATCTCACTTTCATATCCCCTATTCAATAATTCCATATCAGTAGTGCATACCTGTTTTTGGAAGTCTGCATTACTAACGTTTAACCTGGAAGATAAAGATGTACTGTGGATGCATACTATCTCTGTTGAGTAAATGATTCACTCTACATGCTTTCCTATAAAGTTTAGTGCTCAACATGCCATTGTCATCTTTGTACACAGTTACATCTAGAAAATCAATACTTATATCTGACCATTGTACTCTAAAAGTCAGAAAATCTGTACTGTTGTTCAAATATTTCACACAATCCAACAACATATCAGATGTACATTTCCATAATAGGAAAAGGTCATCTACAAATCTTTTAAAAAATAAAATATTAGCATTAAAGGGACCCCCTAACAGGTGTTCTCTCTCTCCCATGTGGCCATTACTGCATTAGCATAACTATTTGCGCACTGAGTGCCCATTGCCACTTTGTTGACTTGCCAATAGAGTCTCTAAACATAAATATATTGTTCTCTAATGCTAGTTGCAAAAAGTTCTCTAATTTGAACCAACTTATTCCCACCAAGACAAGAATTTAATTCTACATATTTTATGCCATAATCTATGTTGTTATCATTCGGAATAGTCGTAAATAGTGAGACTACATCTAACGTAACTAACAAAAAATGTTTCCCACATGTCTCTACCACACAATCTCACTCTTTACAATTCCTAAAAGTGGGACATGAAAAATCAAAGGGTTTTGATGCTGGGACCATAGAGATTTTAGATACCATTGATCTTTCTTCATGTAGGGTCTTGCAAGAGGTATAAGAATCACAGAAGCCATGACGGCCAGAATCCTGAGGAATTCCCTTGCTGAGATGGAAGTCCGATTGGAAAACCCCAGGAAAGGTTCTAAATGCAGGCTAATTTTTTTCCTGTGGAAGAAAAGCTCTTTGTCCTGAGGTGTCAGACAAAAAACTTCTGAATGCCTGGAATCACAGCCTATGCAGGAGATATCTTATTTGAGACGGAGATTCCCGACAGTTTGAAAAAAATTCTGCAAAGGTAAACAAATCACAAGAATATGAAAAAGATTTGAATAACCTGCAATGTAGGCTATCACAGTAGCTAGACAATTATTTAACACTCTTGGAGCAGTGGGTAACTCAAAAGGGTAAGGAAGAGAATTGATATTGTGATCCAGACACACAAAATCTTAAGAAATTCCTGAAATCTGGATGAATAGTAATATAAGATATAGTATGATACTGACAGCATTTTGAATTTGGGCACTATCACAAAATGGTTCAAGAAGGAAAGATTCAGAACTGGTCTCCAGGAATCTTCTTTCTTTGGCACCAGAAACATCTTTGAATAAAACCCTTCTCATGAAAGAGGAGGAAGAATAGTTTCTATAACTTGCTCCACAAGAGCATGTTCTGCAAGACAGAAGGGAAGAGGTGAGTTTGGTCTGGTGGAGGAGGAGTAATCCACTGGATAGGAAGAACAGCCAACCACTGCCATCATTAAGGGATCACATTCAGAAAGCATCTGTCTGAACTAATCTGTTGCCAAAGACATAAAATAATGTAAGGCTTTCTGGGAGCACTATGAATGCTAGGGTGTGTGGGGGTATAAAATCCCTCATATAATCATTCTGACTTATTACACTGTCATTCTGGGGGGGGTGCGGCTTTCTTTTTGGAACCCCTTGCCACTGATGTTTAAGATCTGCTTACCAGCAATTTAATGGCAGTATTTATTTTGCTTTTTGGTAAAATTACATGACGGAGTGAAGAATCCTTTGTAAAACTTTGAAAAGGGGGATGAAAATCTAATAAATTACTTGGATCAGCTTTCCTCTCTTATAACATTTTTGATGACCTCTGTGACAAAAGGTCCAAAAAGTAGTTTTCTATTTAAGGGATTTTAATTCTTGATATCCTCCAGGGCTTACACACTCACAAGAAGAAAGTGAAGCCAAAACATTCCTCACACTCCCACAACTAGCCAGGATAAATTTTACAAGGCTGACAACTGAAAAGTCTAAAAATTTAAGTTGCACACTTTTTCCCAAACATATCAAAAGCCTTCCCCATCCTTGTCAGGATTAGAATTAACATGCTGAACAGCAGCTGGATTTACTACAGATATAGCTGCTGGGTCAGGTCTGGGATTGGTGTATAAAAACTTAAAAGACTAAGGACATTTGTATATTCTGCTTAATTTCTTAGGGAAGGCTGACTCTCAGGAAGATATGAGTGTAACAAAATGATCATCCAAGGCAGGCAGAACTGGAGTTGTAACAAATCATATATTCTGAGGAACTGAGAAACATCACTGTTTTCTCACTGAAAAAGCTAATTCATTCCAGAAACAATTTCAAACAGACAATATCCTTCACATGTACATCAGATACCACCCTCTTGCTCAGAATCAGTCAGAAATTTGAGGAAAATTGCAACTGTCCATTCACATTCCCTCTCAGGGTCAATCTGTTGAATCTCCTCAGGGAGAGGGAGACACCTTTCTCTCTTGCCAGGCAGTCTTAAAAGGAGAATCAATGGCCTGTGCATGCCCCTTAGCGAACCCTAACAAATTACAACTGTCAAAAGTAACTTAACAGGAGAGGACATATGTTTAGTTTCTGTTTCTTTTTGGCATGCATTTATGAAGAAACAGACCTGGAAATGCCAGGAACAACCTCCCTAGGGATGGGCACAACATTCTAGTAAAGGAGATCTGTGGTAGCTGTAGGGACTACACCAGGAGTATTCAAAGAAAAAGATGAATGGCCTGAGGAACCAGGCCTCGGTGACAGCAGAGTCACTCACCTGTGGCTGAGGGAGAATACCAGCTTGCTGTGAAGTCAAAGGCTGCTGAACAATCTTTCACTTTTTGTGGCTGGAATGAAGTACAACTGAGGAACATGTACATTGCTCCATGGTCAGCCCAAAAATGGTACTGGATTACAGTCGGTAAAATGTAAAAAGTGACTTTTCCCCACACAAAGAAGAGTAAAAACACTTACCCCAACCCACAAAAATGTAAAATAACTTTTTATCACCAAAGTAAAAAGTTATTCTCCAGTTTAAAAGTACATATAAGTCGTGAGGCAGTCAACAAAACACTTCCAGATTTAGAAGTTAATCTTTTACAGCAAAAAGTTTTTTGGGGATAAAAAGTAAAGTGGAAGTTTTTTTTTTCCACCCTAAAGAGAACTTATTTACCAGACAAGGGAACTATGGTAACCAACTGGCAATCCTCAAAGGCTCACAGAGAAGCTTCACCTTAGGCGTCAGGAAAGCTCTGAAGGCCTTTGCACCCAAATCCTATCTTTTAGTCATCTCAGCTTGAGCGCATGGAAGGGTGCATGGAAGGTATCCTGAAACTTTGGAAGCTGGCTGGCTATGTCTTTTGCAGGATATAACACACACAGCTTAAGCTATTGCATCAGTGATCATCTGCTGTAGTCATCCCACTGATGTGAGCAACTATAGACCTATTAGCCTCACCAGCCTAATCTGTAGGGTAATAAGAGTACATCACCATGGATCTCACAAACAATGACATATGCATTCTTTAAACTCTGGAACTGAACCAATTTGGCTTTGCTAAAACACAAATCCTGGTCCTGAAATATAACGGTCTTTTTTGAACAAGTCACTAAGGCATTAAACTCAAATAAAACTGTTCACACAGCATACCTGAACTTGGCCAAAGCCTTTGATGGCATTCCACACTTGGGCATCACTGATAAGATAATTCAATTAAATGTGAACCTCTGTGTTATTCACTGGATATCAAACTTGCTTACTGACAGAACCCAGTTGTCTGTTACATTGCAGGCAGACTCTAAAACTTAAGGAACAGTTACTATCCATTATCCAATTAGGAATCAGTCATTGGACCACTCATCTTTGTATCTACTCTTCTGAGAGTGAATTAGATACCAAAAGCCTATTGCTGACAAACGTTGACAATGATTGCAAACCCGTAGCTATTATAGATACCCCAGATAAATTACATATTGTCCAGGAGGATTTAAATACTAGCAAGTGGCCCTCGGACCACAACCTCAAAGGAAAGCAAAATAATGCATGTTATCCTTTGGTAAACCTGGGTACTTCTATTCCTATCACTCAGGCAACATCCTCCAAAAAGCAACTCTGTCATTAGGGGCTTGGGCATTTGCATTGATAATGTACTATCCTTTAACCACCATGTGACCACTATTGTTAGGAAATATTTTTATGCACTTAATCACCAGGGCCATATCTTTTAGATTAAATGAGGTTATTGCCCCTTGTACTCCTCTCTATCAGACCAACAATACAATATACTGCTCCCTTTGGTATGTACATGGCTAGGCATATGACCCAGCTCAAGAGGGTGTAACATTTCTTTACCACAAAAACAAGGGCATGTCCTTCTTGAATAACCCTGAATGCTTTACAGCACTCTCACTCTTTTCCATCTGCTGCTGACTATTGAGATGCAATCTCTATCTTTTCTAGAGAGCCTCAAAAGGTTTGGTCTTGTGTAACCTCCTACACATCCACAAAAATAAATGCCACTCAACACCTGCTCA
The DNA here is from genome assembly GCF_019279795.1 of Protopterus annectens. NCBI lineage: Eukaryota > Metazoa > Chordata > Ceratodontiformes > Protopteridae > Protopterus > Protopterus annectens. The sequence goes on from NC_056744.1 coordinate 1,218,523,645, forward strand.
AGAGACCTAAACTACTACAGAAACATCTAAAGGACCTGCTGTCAGGATACATATATTTCACAGAGAGTACCACTTTTATGGAATAGACTCCCCTTGGAGATGAGTAGTCCCATGATCCTTTTTAAGAATAAACTAGACAACTAAATGAGCAATCATATGTATACCCTTGGTCTAGTCCCTCAAGCCCTTATGGAAAGGGGGGTCAAACACAGTTGGTGTCTGATACTAAATCATGTCTTATTAAAGTGGTGGGATAGAATAGCTGTGTAAAATCTTACCATAAACTTAGATGTCTTTCTCTTCTATTTGCTGCAGTATTCATAACATGAGGGAGTCCGCCTCCAGCTGACTCGTACATCCGGTCAGTATACCAAAGTTTAAATGCTGCTGAAAGGTACATGTGATGGTGCACATCACTCAGAGTACGTCGGCCATAGACATCGGGTGTAAAGCAGATGTCAGCACGTACCTACCTCAGAACTGAATGCTGCAAGGCACCAGCCTGATACAAGTGAGGCACATGTAACCAAAGATCGGGCAAGCATCAGGGGAAGGTGGGGGGAAGCAATACTGCAGCATATAGAAGAGAAGGGCATCTATGGTTATAGTAAGCATACCTCTCAAGTGTACCTCATTATGAGGAACGTACCTTATTTGGGGTCTTAAAATGTTCCACATTGAAAGGGTCTGTCACACATTCAGTGTTAGGAATTTTTTCATAGGTGTGTACTGGGCTAATGGCCCTGGAGCCTTTACAAGCCTAGCCCATAGGATTACCCTGGCATCATGACACCCAACCTTAGTTTCCAGTGCCTCTGTTTAGTAGAGCCACTGGAGTGATCACTAGGGTGAATTTTCTCTTTCCCATCCACTCATCAAGATTTCTCTTGAAGAGGGCCAGTGAGGTGCTCTGTTTGACATACATGGGAAGTCTATTCCATAGCATGGGCAGTCTCTGGGTTATGAACCTGTACCTCCAGCACGTTCTGTTGATTGTGGTAATGAGGTTGAGGTCTCTGGAGCATGTGGTGTGGAGGGATTTGGATTTCTTTAGATGTAGCATTTCTAACAGAGCTGGTCAGACATGGCTTTGTATGTCAAGCAAAGATCACCTCTAAGTAGGCGATATGAGACAGAGAATAGTTTGAGTTTTTTGAGTCTGTCCATACAGGACAAGTGTTTAAGGCTAGGATCTTCTTTGTGAGGTACTTTTGTGGCCTCTCCAGTTGTTGCAGGTGTCTAGTGAGGTACATGCCAAATGGGGCATTGTACTTGATGATTGGCCTAATGAGGGAAGAGTAGAGGGAGACAATGACCTCTTTCTTCCTGGATGGAAAACTCTTAGTAATGAGATATGCCACATAGGACTTTCTGACCACAGTTGCAATGCGATGGTCAAAAGAGAGGTTGCTGTCAACCTGTGTTCCCAGATGTCTTATAACGCCTTCTGTGTTCAGTGGACTACCATCGATGTGGTAATTCATGGGAACTGTGTTTTTCCCAAAGGGGATGACGACATTTTTTTGGCATGGAGCTTAAGGCCATGGTTCTGACACCAGTCACTGGTGTCAGTGAGGCCTTTCTGTAGGATGTCAACAACACTTGGGGAGTTAATAATGGCTCCCAACTTACAATCGTCTGTGAACTTTGTCAGAGTCCCTTCATGTTGGCCTGTACTTCTGAGAAGTAGACACCAAACAGGAGAGGACCCAGGACCAATCCCTGTGGAACTCCACTTGTGACTGGGTCAGCAGTCTGACTTGGAGTCAGCTACTTTCACACTGTGGGTTCTATCTGTGAGCCAGTTTGCAACCCACCTAGTGATATAGGGGTTGTTGCCTAGCTTAGTGAGTTTTTCTATGATTCCTGAGTTGGGGAATGGTATCAAAGAGATATCCATGATAATTAGAAAAGAATCATAGTAATTCATTAAAAGATCTTTTTTAGAAGTAACATCAGCATATTTTAACCATACTTTGACCTTCCTAGTTGAAGTTGTTAGTAAGCGGTTAGTATGTGTTCCACATTTTGCTCATTTGTTCCACATTATGATAGCTAGTGTTCCTCATTTTGGAGAAGAAGGTTGAGAGCTATGATACTAAGATTTTACACAACTATTCTATGTCCTTCTATTCATATACTGCAATATTCAGAACATGAGGAAGAATGCCAAAGCTCATGCAGAGGAGAAACTGGGAGGAGGAGCAGAAACATTTTCCACAAAGCCATGGAGAACAGCTCTGGCGAACCCTGCTTTGGACTTGGAAATATCCAATTTGTAGTGCTTGGTGAAGGTATGAACAGAGGACCAGGTAGCTGCCTCTAGGATACAGGCTAAATCCAATCCTTTAAAGAAGGCCCCAGAAGAGGACACAGTCCTAGTAGAGTGTGCCCTTACAGGGGAAGACAGATCTTTACCATTGGCTGAGTAGCAGAAAGAAATGGCTTTAGAGATCCAAGAAGAAACAGTTTGCTTGGAAACAGGTTGGTCCAAAGCTCTTGGGTGATAGGAGACAATCCATCAGACTTGTGTAAGGGCTTGGTTTTGCACAGATAGTATCCAAGTTCTCTGTGAACGTATTAGGTGTGGAGAATCCTCTCACTGGAGAACTGGGGAAATGGGAAGAAGGTAGGGAGATTGATAGCCTGATTCAGGGATATCTCATTAACAACCTTGGGCATGAACGATGGGTTAGTTCTAAGAGAAACCCTGTCCCTATGAAAGGCAGTGAAGGGAGAAGATGCCATGAGGGCTTGCAGCTCAGAAACCCTTCTGGTAGAGGTAATACCCACTAGGAGAACCATTTTCCATGTGCAGTGTTGCAGGGTAGATGACACTGCTGTTTTGAAGGGCTAGGGTAAGTTTTTTCAGGACAAAATTGAGATCTCAAGGAGGAGGCACTGGTTTTCTTGGTGGTCTAACGTGAAGGATAACTTTTAGGAACAATTTGACTTCCAATCTGGAAGCCAAAGGAGGAGACATAGGTAAACATGCTGAAATGGCAGACGTGTCTTGACTGAGGAATATGAAAAGCCACTCTTCATTAATACACACAGATAAGACCATTGGCACCTCTACAGACAGTAGTTGCAAGTGTTTTTTTTAAGACAGCAAGGAAAACCTCTTCCATTTGAAGACATAAGATTTCCTAGTAGTGAGATTTTTGGCCTCCTGCAGACCTTGTAGCACATATTCAGTGTAAAGGTGTCTAAAGGGACTCAAAGGCCTATCACCCACAGAGACAAATTTAGGGTTAACATTTGTAGATGTACCAGAGTTCCCTTGTCCTGTGTGAGCAAGTCCATCCTCAGGGGTAACTTGTGGTGATTGTCCTTGGCTAAATGTACAGTGGGTATAAAAAGTTTGCATGCCCTGTTAAATGCCAGATTTTTATGATATAAAAAAATGAGACCACAATAAATCATTTCAAAACTTTTCCCACCTTCAATATGACCTATAACCTGTACAAGTCAATTGAAAAACAATTCTGTTAGGGGAAAAATATAAAAAAATGTACAATACACTGGTTGCATAAGTGTGCACACTCTTAAACTAATACTTTGTTGAAGCACCGTTTGATTTAATTACAGCATTCAGTGTTCTTGGGTACACACCTGCCATCAATTAAAGAGATTCTGATTAACCCCAAATAAAGTTCAGCTGTCCTAGTAGGATTTTCCTGACATGTACTCTATTGCATGCTACAGCAAAAGCCATGGTTCACAGTTCGCAGACAGCTTACAAAGCATCAAAGGGATCTCATTATTGAAATGTTATCAGTCAGGAGAAGGGTAAAAAAGAATTTCCACAGCATTGGATATACAATGGAACACAGTGAAGACAGTCATCAAAAAGTGGAAAAAATATGGGCAAGCAGTGACATTGCAAAGAACTGGATGCCCCTCCAAAATTGATGAAAAGAAAAGACAGAAACTGGTCAGGGAAGCTGCCAAGAGACCTACAGCAACACTGAAGGAGCTGCAGGAATTTCTGGCAAGTACGGGTTGTGTACTACATGTGACAATCTTCTGTATTCTCCATATGTCTGGGCTACGGGGTAGGGTTGCAAGATGGAAGACTTTTCTTACACAGAAAAACATCCAGGCCCAGCTAAAATTTGCAAAACAATATATCAAATCTCCCAAAAACATGTGGGAAAATGTGTTAAGCTCTGATGAGACCAAAGTTGAACTTATTGGCCACAATTCCAAAAGATATGTTTTGTGCAAAAACAACACTTCGCATGATCAAAAGAACACCACCCCCACTGTGAAGCATGGTGGCGGCAAGTATCATGCTTTGGGGTTGCTTTTTCTTCATCTGGAACCAGGGCTTTAGTCAAGGTGGTGGGAATTATGAACAGTTCCAAATACCAGTCACTTTTGGCCCAAAACCTTCAGGTGTCTGCTAGAAAGATGACGATGAAGAGGAGTTTCACCTTTCAACACAACAATGACCCCAAGCATACATCCAAATCCACAAAAGAATGGCTTCACCAGAAGAAAATTAAAGTTTTGGAATGACCAAGCCAGAGCCCAGACCCAAATCCAATAGAAAATCTATGGGGTGACCTGAAGTGGGCTGTGCACAAGAGATAGCCTTCCAATCTGACAGATTTCGAGCTCGTTTGCAAGAAGAGTGGGCAAATATTGTCAAGTCAAGATGTACCATGCTGATAGACTCCTACCCAAGAAGACAATGTAATTAAATCAAAAGTGCTTCAACAAATTATTAAGGGTGTGCACACTTATGCAACCAGCTTACTGCATGTTTTTTGTTTTTTATATTTTTTCCCCTAACAGATTTGTTTGTTTTTCAATTGAATTGCACAGTTTATAGGTCACACTAAAGGTGGGAAAAGTTTTGAAATTATTTATTGTGATCTCATTTTTTTATATCACAAAAACTTGGCATTTTACCAGGGGTGTGTAAACCTTTTATATCCACTGTAGAATTAGGGGGAAACCAATGCTGTCTTGGCCAAAAGGGGTCACCAGCAAGATTTTTGGTTGTTCCTGCTGAATCCTGCAGAATTTCTGAATGAGTGGGAAAGGGGGGATGCATACAGAAATATCTCCCTTCCATGGAAAGGATAGAGCATCCACCTTCTATGCCCCAGGAAGTTGAATCCTGGCACAATACTTGAGAAGCTGTCTTTTCATGGAAGAGGTAAAAAAAAGACCTATCTGAGGGATAGCCCATCGATGGACAAGATACAGAAACACATCCCTGTTCAACATCTACTTGTGAGACTGCCATGGACCTGCTCAGAGTCTACCATCACATTTTGAGCTGAGGGAATGTAAACAGCTTGCAGGGAAACCTGACTCTGCTGTGTAATCTCCCAAGCATATAATGCCAGTCTGCAGAGGATGTAGAACTTTGTTCCTCCCTGCTGGTTAGTGTACCAGAGGACTGTGGTATTGTCTGTGAACCACCTTAGGACCCCAGGTTAACTCCTGGGCTTGAAGATTTGAGGGCAAAGATCAAAGCTCTCATTTCCTTTATGTTGATATGTTCTTTTATCTGAGGAGAGGATCAGTCATCCCTGACCTTCCAATTTCCCAGAGTTGCACCCCACCCTGTGTCTGATGCATCTGTGTACAGATCCTGGGTTGGTGGAAGTGGTTGAAGGGGTAGGCCTAGATTTCTTGTCACCTGGAAAATCCACTACTCTAATTCCTTTGTCAAACAAAATAGGAGGGGACAAGTTCCAGAGGGTAAGTGTTGTTTCCAAACTGTTCTCAAAAAACATTTAAATTTCCTCATGTGTAGTCTGGCAAAGGGAGGCATTGGAATAGTTGAGGCCATGAATCCCAGAAGGTGCAGGAACTCTTTTGGTGGTCAGGGATTGAAGTTGTATTAGGTCGTGGACATAAGAGGTGAGAGAGAGGATCTTTTCTGGCAGTAAGCAAGCTACCATTGCACTTGTCAGGATCCTGCACCCCAGGAATACATGATTCTGGGAGGGGGTCTGCAAAGACTTTTGGAGGTTGATGGTTAACCCCAGCCCTCTCAGAAGTGACATTGTGTAACAGTAATTGTCCAGGAGTATTTCTAGTGAAGGAACCGGTTGTCCAAGTATGGAAATATCTGTTATGTCCTACAGTCTGCAATGGGCTATAATGGGCTAAACATTTCATTTTGTGAATACCCTCGGTGCCATGGATAGACCAAAGGGCAAAGCACAAAACTGGAAATGAGAGGAAGCCACAGAAAAGTGAAGGAATCTCCTGAACTGTTAGTGAATGGGGATGTGAAGGTAGGCATCTTTTACATCCAGTGACACCATGAAGGCCTGGGGAAGAATCAGAGGGAGTAGAGTAGGTAGTGTCGGCATACGAAAGTTGGGAACTTTCAAAAAGGTGTTTAAATGGGACAGGTCTAGGATGGGACACCAAGGGCCAACCTTTCTTGGGATCAGAAACATCCCAGAGTAAAAACCTTTTCCCCTTTGATTGGCTGGCACCTCCTGGATAGTGACTTGAGAAAGAAGAGAGAGGACTAGTGGAAAGAACTTCATTTGGTCCTGTGGGGGTTGTGGGATTCTTTTGAAGGTAGGATGGGTTTCCCATACCATGAAGTAACCTTGGTCAATGATGGGGAGGACCCAAGCAGTCTGGGTAATCTGTTTTCAAGCTTGAAGGAAAAGAGAGAGTTGAAGAGAAAGGGGGGGGGGTAGATGGGTGCGGGACCTGGTAGTCACAGGCTACCAGGTTTGGCCTGAAAAGGCTGTCTCTGAGAGGGTGTGGAGGAAGCAGACTTAGAAGAAGCCTGTCTCCTAGCATCCCTTTTACCTTTTGGTGAGACAGACTTAGTTGCCTTCCTAACAAAGGTGGTTCTGGCTGGGTAGTTTATCTGGAAGTGGGGAATAGGAGAGACAAATATGTGTTTTGAATCCTGGAGTTCCTTCCCCTTTTCCTGAAGTGGTTTAAATAGCTCTGCAGCTGCAGTGCCAAATAAAGTCTTGTTGCCCTGAGGGGCAGCCATGACCTTAGCTTTGATATCATCTGGTAAGGTTGTAATCTAAGTCATGAATACCTTCTCAGGACAGACCCCATAGCTGCAGCCCTAGATGAAGCCTCCACTGCAACATAACTACATTTGACAGAGTGCCTAGTAACCTGGGAGCAGGAGTTAAGAATGCTGAAAAGCTTGGCTTTGTTGGGACAATCTGGAAGCTCTGACAGAAGTTTTACTGCATTCGTCATAAGAGCCAGGGAATATTTGGCAATGTGGGTCTGATGATTCATTGCTGTAAAGGCCATATACACTTTTTCTCCAGCCTCTCCATAGGAAGCAGGGAGGTGGAGGGTAAAAATTTGGAGGTTTTATCTGCTGCTACTGATATAGTAGCTGGGTCAGCTAAGGATGCCTTAAAAAGGAACTTGGCATCCTCAGGCACTTTGTAAAATCTGTCAGGGCACTTGGGAGATGGAGGCTGGGAATCTGGGCACTTAGAAGCTGCAGTAAAGGCATCAAAAAGTCTGGCAGGACTGAAGAGAGTGCTGAAGGATTAGGGGATTCCATCTGTAGAAGGTCATAGTACCTCTTTTGATTCTCAGAAACCTGGCAGCATTCCCACTTAAAGAAGTCTTTCATCTTCAAAATGGTCTCTCCAAAGGAAATATCATCTCAGGGGAATCCTTACCATTAGATTCCTCCTCTGGGGAGGCATAACCCAGAGGAGAAGTAATCTGAGTAGAATAGGCAAGAGATTCATCCTCTGATGAATCATCCTCTTCAGAAGAGACATCCTCTGCAGGCCTCTTCAAAGGGGTAGAAGGGGAAAAGGAGGAAAGGAAGGAGCTGACGTCTGGTGGAGAGCCATGAAGGCATTAAAGAGGTCTTGTGTATAGGCCTGCCAGTCAAGAGTTTGATCAGAAGCCTGTTCCTGAGGAGCTGGGGAAACATGTTTAGTTTTTTTGTTTATTTTTCTTTGAAGCCTCAGGAGCCAGATGAGGAAAAGTAGAAGGGCCTGACAATGGGCGGCATTCCACAATATCTGTAAGAACATGCTCATGAAGCACAATCTGTGTCACACGGTGTGGACCTTCAAAAATAAGTTACCCATCAAAGGCGGCTCTGCAGATTCCTAAGCAACCTCTGGAGGGATGCCCAAAGTAGAGAGTGCAGCTGTAGGGTCAGGCTGAGGCTTGAGTTGCAGTTCTTCTGAAGGCCTCGATGTCGGATCCATGTCTCGAGCATGAGGCACTGACTCTCCAAATATAACCTATGGGACGTTAGGTGGCTATGGAGGGTTTTAGGAACAAAGGCCTTGCAGACATCACAAGACATGTGATCATGGTCTGGGCCTAAGCAAAATAAGCAAATCTCGTGGGAGTCCTTATGTGGATTCTGCCTTCCACACGGAAACTTGCCCTTCCTAGCTGACATGTACTCACAAGAAAAAAACAACACAGTAGCCAAAAGGAAAGAAAAAAACAACACAGTAGACAAAAGGAAAAAAAAAAATAGATACTTATCTTAAGCACAAAGGTGAGTTCTCTGGCAAGTGACTACCACAGCTGGCAGTCAGACAAGCGGCAGAAAAGTTCTGAGGTACGTACATGCTGACATCTGCTTTATACCGGATGTCTTTTTATGGCTGACGTACACTGAGTGATGAGTGCCATCACATGTACCTTGCAGTAGCATTTAGACTTTGGTATACTGGCCGGACATACAAGTGAGCCAGAGGCAGACTCCCTCATGTTATTAACACTGCATCATATGAACAGAAGGACATCATCTGCTAGGCTACAAATGGGCCACTGGATCAACAACCTAGAATGAACCTATGACGTACCATGGTGCCCAGCCAAATGTTCCCTATTCATTATGAATACCACCTTAAATCTCCCTTGAAAAAAGACCACTGGTCTATTGGGACTAACTCAAAGTGTAAAAATATGAACAAACAACTGCAACAGAAAGTCACTTTTGGCTTCCATACTCATCAAATACAGCACTTCTATTGACTGAGTACACATCAGATATCTGAATGATTTAAAAAAAAATGGCCACAAGAAAGTACTCGACTTGCTTCACACAAATGCACACTAATTTTGCAAAGCCATATTAATGGCTGCTTAACCTCAGCAAACAAAGTACAGTCTGTCTACTTATCACAAATGCAGATGTTGAGTGGCTTCACTGTTACAGTAGTAACCCACTGAGATTTCCTGCTGTGTAAGCCCTTAGCTGGCTCAAATATTAGAAACATTTTCCTCTCCTCCAAGCCCAGTGGACACACACTACTCCACCAGCACATCAGGGTATTCTTATTCTCCAAGAACAGTAGCCCCACTCTACAAACCATAGACCAGAAACACAAAGCACCCATACTCTTCCTAGTAGAGTCGTTGTGAGGGAACCTATAAAAGAACTATGCTGGGGAAGAGGACTCAAATGATAGAGAACAGGGTGCCCACCCCAGCCCATAGCTTACAAAGAAGGGAAGGAAGGATGGAAAACTACTGCAACAGTTAAGACACTTGGACATCTAGATTTATGGCAAGTAGATACAACTCTACTATCTTCCTCATGCTTCACTGTTGCAGTAATAACTCTATGGGAGGATTCTCAAAATATAAGACAAAAGGTTGTAAAAAGAGCTGTGAGAAGCTAGATGGCCATGCAAAACTGCAGAGGTGAACCCAGATTCAGCTCTATAGAAAAAGGACAAGTTGTAGAGTTTGGTAAAGGTATGAACACTGGACCAATTGGCTGCCTCCAGGATTTCTTTGATAATCCCTTGATGAAGGCAGATGTAGTGCCTTCGGCTCTAGTGGAATGTGTTTCAAATTTGCAGTGGCAACTGCTTTAACATTGTGTTTTAGCAAAATTTAATACAATTAATGATCCACTTAGAAACAGTCTTATTTGCTGACTAGAATGCCCAACATATTAAATAGAAATGCCACAGTTTATCTGTTTTCTTGAAATGTTTTGCCTTGTACAATACCTAAATTGGCAAAATGTGAAGGTCCTCTTTCCCTCATTTTATGGGTTTGAGAAAAAGGCAGGGAGATATATGACTTGATCTAGAAAGATTTTAATGACCACCTTAGGCATAACTGATGGGTTGGTACTCAAAGATACTCTATCCTGATGGAATCTGAAAAAAGATTCTGTACACATATATAACTATAAAGTTCTCCAAGCTGAAAAGATGGCCAATAACAAAATAGTTTTCCAGGTTAATAACTATATCTGCATACACTATTGATTCAAAGGGTGAAAGAGTAAGCTTTTCCAAAGCAAATTTGAGATCCCAGGATGAGCAGACACTCTTCGTGGGGGTCTCAAGAGGATGATGCAGTTTATCATAGGGTTAGAAAATAAAGAAGATTACATGGGTAACCAGCAGGGATGGCAGATGCAAGAATTTTAATGGAAGAATAAAAAAAGTTATGTCCTTACCATAACGTTCCATGTGAGTTGTTCATCTCGCCTTTTGTTCTTACACGTGGGTCAGAGCCGATCCCTCAGCTCCGAATATGCCACATTTCAAGCTCAGACTCTCAGAGAAGCTTGAGACCTAGTGTATATCCCATGATGCTCTACTGTACATCCCCAGATCTAGTGTGCTGCAACCAAGACAGCCTACCGACAGAATAAGACTATGGAGTCTACCTGGTTAGATAATTATAACAGTAAAAGGAAACAAGAAGAGTAGGAATGTATTAACAGACTGACAACTGAACCAATCCTCCAAGGCAACCATCTCCTCGACTGGAGGGGGAAGGTGGGTGGGAATGTAAGAACAAAAGGGGAGATGAACAACTCACATGGAACATTATGGTAAGGACATAACTTCTTTATGTGAAGTTGTTCTATCTTGCCGTTTTGTTCTTACACGTGGGTAGCGTCCCAAGCACCCTAACCCTGGCTGGCTCATGGGAGAACACTCCTGAGCACAGTGGAACCAAACGTAGCCCTGTCCCTGGAGGTCCTATCCACTTTGTAATGAGTAATAAATGTGTGAGGTTTTGACCATGTGGCAGCTGCACAGATGGTATCTAAAGGCAAGTGAGCTGCATGAACCAATGACGTAGAAACAGCTTGTGTAGAGTGGGCTTTGATGTTAGTTTCTAATGGTTGATTCGTGGAAACATAAATGAATCTGATGCAGTCAGACAGCCACTTGGATAGTGTGGTTTTTGACACTGCAAAACCTTTCTTATTGTCTGCATAAGTAACAGAGAGTTGATCCGAGTGTCTGAAATCCTTCGTTCTATCTAGATAGAACCTCAGTTGTCTATGTACATCAAGCTTGTGTAACATATATTACAGTTAGTTGGAACGGTGTTTGAAGAAGATTGGGAGCTCAATGGACTGATTTAAGTTATTTTCTGAAGCGATCTTGGGAAGAAAGGTAGGATTAGTCCTGAGGGATACCCTATCAGGGTGAAAAATCAAGTATGGGGGTTTGGAAGACAAGGCCTGAAGTTCGGAGACCCTATGTGCAGATGTAATGGCTACCAGGAATAAAGTTTTCCAAGACAAAAACTTTAAATGGCAAGATGAAGCAGGTTCAAAGGGGGCGAGCATCAGTTGGAATAAAACCAGATTCAAATTCCAGGGGTAGACAGGATGCCTAATAGGTGGCCTGAGGTGATGGGTTCCTTTTAAGAATGCTTTACATAGTCTGTGTGACATAATGTTGGAGCCGTTAAAGCCTACATGGAAGTTTGAGATAGCAGCCAATTGAACTCTAATGGTGGCAGCAGCCGCGCCATCATGGAACAAGGAAGACAAGAACTCTAAGATGGTATGGACAGGTGCTACATAAGGGTCAGTGTCATGTTGAGAAGCCCAGTGGACAAACCGTTTCCATTTGCTATTATATAGTTTCCTGGTGGATAGTTTGAGAGGAAACTATAATGTGTTGGACCGCAGCAGACGAATCTTGTGACCTGGCTAATGTGGGAATTGGAGCAGACAAGCTGTCAGTTTTAGGGAAGTGAGGGAGGGATGGAGAACTCCCGACGAATGAGTCAGAAGATCCGGCACAGGGTCCAGAATCCATGGTTCTTCCAGTTGATACTTCCACAGGAAGGGGAAACCAAATCTGTCGAGGCCAAGACGGGGCTATCAAGATCACAGTCCTTCCCAGACTTTTGGCTTTCTGCATGAATTTGGGAATTAGGGGTATCGGTGGAAAGGCATATAGGAGGCTCGGGGGCCAATAGTGTATGAGCGCGTCCCTGGGTTCATTCCCCGGTGGGGGATAAAGGGCAAAGGAGCTGCTGCATTTGGCATTCATCGGAGATGCAAACAGGTCGCAGCAAGGCTGGCCCCATCTGCGGAAAATGTTGTCCGCTACCTGTTGTTTGAGAGACCACTCGTGGGGCAAAAGCATGGCTCTGCTTAGTTTGTCCGCTATCACATTGGATGACCCCGGGATGTGCGTTGCTATCAGAAAGCATCTGGTGGATACAGCCCATTGCCAAATCCTTAAGGCCTCCTGGCATAAAGGGTATGATCTGGTTCCCCCTTGTTTGTTGATGTACCAGACAACCGGCATGTTGTCCGTCTGGATAGCAATTGTGCCTTGAGGAAGAGAGTTGTGAAAGTGTTGCAACGCTAGGAACACCACTCTCAGCTCTAGGACATTTATATGCAAGTGTGTTTCTATGATTGACCAAGTGCCTTGGACAGTCTTTCCCTGAAATAGCCCCCCCCCCCACCCTGTCAGGGAAGCATCCGTGGTCACTGTGGCTGTGGGTTGGGGAAGAATGAAGGGACGACCCATTATCACTTGGTCACTGTTCAACCACCAGCTGAGATCCTTCTTTAAAGATTGGTTAACCTGATCTCGTGAGACATGGGTAGTTGTTGGTAAGACCATTGTGCGAAGAGTAACCACTGGAGTATTCGCATGTGCATGCAGCCTAATGGGACTGCTATCAATGTGGCTGCCATGGTTCCTAAGAGTTGTATCTGGGATGCTGGTGCTTTGTTGTGGGCTAAGAGACTGGATGCTTGATTTTTTTAGAGTTACAATTCTTGATTGGGGCAACCTGATCCTTGCGTTGATGGTGTCCAGTTCTGCCCCTATAAATGTAATATGCTGCGAGGGTGATAACACAGATTTTTCGAAGTTTAGGGTTATGCCCAACTGGGAACAAAGGTCTATGGTGTAGTCTCTTGTTTGGATTAGTTGATGCCTGGAGGTGGTGGTGAGGAGCCAGTCGTCCAGATATGGAAACACTCGGAATCCCAACTGTATCAGGTGAGCCGTGACCACTGCCATACATTTGGTGAATACCCTGAGGGCTGTGGTGAGGCCAAAGGGCAGGGCTCTGAATTGGTAATGACTGGCTCCCAGCCGGAAATGCAAGTGATCTCTGGATGATCTGTCCATTCTGATGTGGTAGTAAGCATCCTTGAGATCTATAGAGCACATCCAATTGCCCATTTATAAGAACGAGAGAATCGACTGCAGCATGACCATCCGGAACTTTTCCTTCTTGACAAAAGTGTTGAGTTTGCTGAGGTCTAGTATGGGCCTCCAGTCCCCTGTTTACTTTGGAACTAAAAAGAACCTTGAGTAAGTTCCGGATTCTATTTGGTCCGCTGGGACTGGCTGGATGACTTTTGTCTAGCAGCTTTTCGATTTCTACAGCTGCTAATTTTCTCAGACTGGGTGGTACATCTGGGATCCTTGTACATATAGGTGGGGTTTTTATAAAGGGGATGTAATAACCTCTGATAATGACTCTTTTTACCCAAGAGTCCATTGTAATGTTTAGCCAGGTGTCTGGGTATAAAAGCCAAGCGACCCCCGACTGCCTACAGAGTAGGACAGCTGGGCTTCCTTTCAGGAATGCTGATAGGGCTTACCAGAAAACTGATCCCTGTCGCCCGGGTTTTGCGGACCGCCTCTGACATTTGGACGGCGTCTTCCATTTCTGCCCCCTCCTCTGCCTCTAGAGGGGGTATCGGTAGGTGTGTTTTGAAAAGCTCCTTGAGGTTTTCAGAACCACATTTTTCCACTTTATTGCCCTTTGGGGTATGGTCTGGTTGGAGTGGAAAAACAGACCCCTATAGCAGACAGAGTCTTCCCTTCCTGTTCACACCTAGTAAGTGTCTCCTTAACTTTGGGTCCGAACAAGGCGGACCCGTCGAATGGGGTATTGACAAATGAAGATTTAAAGGCTTCCGCAAAGGAGCAAAGGTGCATCCAGAATTGCCTCCGAAGAGCTATCGCTGAGCCTGCTGCCCTACTCGATCCATTGGCCGCACATGAAATGAGGCACATGGATGAGTTTACTATTGAATTGAGGGTGTTGAGTTGTGCAATCACCTTTTCCAAGACTGTATCAGCTGTATTACCCTGAAGAGTATCTCCCAGCTCTTTTAGGAGATCTCGTTGAAGGCGGGTAAAATGTGTCGGGTAGTTGAGCGACCTCATGGAAAATGCCGCAGAACTAAATATGTTTCTCTCATATCTGTCCATCGTCCTAGAATCTCTATTAGGAGGATGGACAGCCGAATAGGTTTCAGACATCTCTTTCTTGGTGGCCGCCGCCGCCACCACCATGGCATCAACTGGGACTCCTTTTGTAAGAAAGGCCTTGTCGGTGGGGGAAGTAATAAATTTATTGGGCCTCCTTGGGACCGGTTCCACTGAGTCAGGGGATTCCCACACCCTTTGAGCAACCAGTTCCATCAGCTCATCGAAGGGTGGCGTAACCCAGGAGGTGGATGGTTGAGATCCGAAGGCCTTCAGGAGAACTGACTCGTTCTCAGAAGGGGCAAGGGACTGCCAATCACCCCTCTGCCTTAAGATTTCCAATATGTCTGCGGAGACATCTTCTGAGGGGGACCGTGGGGACCCTTCTGATTCCTCCAAGTCGGTATCCGATGTTAGAGATTCCTGTGGGGAATCCAAGAGCCTCCTCTTGCACAATCTCTTCCTAGGGACTTCATCGGTGAATTTCTCAGAGAGGAGGGGTCACCCAATGGGGATACCTGAGGCCCTGGATCTCGACGCTTTGTGGGGATCTGGAGGTAGAATGAGGCCCCTCTGGGGAAGTTGAAGACAGATCCGAGGAGGTAGTGGTCTTGGCAGCCATGACCTTCCTCATGGCATCGAAGGCACCAGAATCCCGGTCCGAGAAGTCAGTCGGCTCCGAAGAGACTGGCAGCTCTCCCTGGACCAAGACCCTCTGCTCCAATCCAGAGGACGGAGCAGAGGCCACCTGCGCCAAAGCCCCAAGCGGAAGAGATAGAACCGAAGTATCGGTTCGACTCCCCACCCCGGAGCCGGCGAGGGACTGTCGGCCCCGAGATTCCTTGGTCGGAACTGAGGAGATCAAGGTCGATGGAGCTGAGGGAGGAGGATCAAACCTCGGCTCCAAGGGTTCTACCAATATCGGTTCCATCTGACCCGGCTCCGAACGCTCAACTGGCTTTGGAGGAGGAGGTGGAGAAGCCAAAGTAGTTGAAAAACACTGGAACCACCACGATATAAAATCAATCAAAATCAATTTAATTGGTAAAAGAACAAGCGCTTTCACGCACATAAATCGTGCGCTTCATCAGGTTACAAAAAGGTGGAGAAGCCAAGGGGGGCATTTCAGGGCATGAAGCAGATAGCATTTTGGCCAGGGCCAGGTTCTCTAAGAGCCTCTTAACCACTCGGTCCAGATCCACATTGGAAAGTCTGGAAGAATGAGTTGAGGGATGGGTCGAAGGGGCCGAAGATGGAACCGATTGAAGAATTGGAGACTGAGGAGTCTCCAATATCAGTTCCACAACTGGACCCTGAGGCAAGGACTCAATACACGGCTTCAAGGACTGTGGAGTCGATGCACGGACCATGCTTGAGGAACTCGGAGCCGATGACTTAGGCTCCGAGGATCCTTTGGAAGACTTCGACCCCTTCGAAGCCTTGGAAGAGGTGTCAGCCTGATCTAAAGAGGCCTGAAATTCAGGTTTTAGGAGTCCTCTATCCACCAATTTCCTGCGCCTTTCCAGGAGGACCCTGGCGCTAAAGGAATGGCAGATAGAGCACACCTGTTGTAGGTGTACCGAGCCTAAGCAGTAGACGCAGGTGGAGTGATTGTCTGTAACAGACATTTTCTGACCACACTCACACCTTTTAAACCCTAATTTTTGTTTTTCAGACATGTTTAACAATAACAACATACACTATGATATAGTAAAGATATGTATAAATGTATATATCTTAACAGTCTAAATCAAGCTAAGTATAGAGTTTTAAAAGTCTAACAAATTACTATGAGCTAAGGTATATATAACTACCACTCTAACTGTATGTATATATATATATATATATATATATATATATATATATATATATATATATATATCAAAAAACACACACAAAACGGCTGACAGAGCCCTGTCACACCCAAGGAAAGGCCAAAGACCTGAAGAAAAGGAAGTATTTAACGTTCTAAGAGTCTAACTAACCAGAATCCTAACACTATACTATTAAACACTCTCTCTATATATAATATTTAGACACAAAGAACAAATTTTTGAGAAAAAGAAGTTATAACTAGAAATTTAAATTCACTGGCCTGAGCTAACTCTGACGAGCTGTTGATCCGTTGCAGCGGCAAACTAGATCTGGGGATGTACAGTAGAGCATCATGGGATATACACTAGGTCTCGAGCTTCTCTGAGAGTCTGAGCTTGAAAAGCAGCCGATTCGGAGCCGAAGGATTGGCTCCGACCCACGTGTAAGAACAAAACAGCGAGATAGAACAACTTCACATCAGCCCTTTTGGAAACAGCCAGGTAAGACAGTACTAAGGGTAGGTTTCCTGACAAAGGTTGATGACCCTTGACATGGCACCATACAGAACATTTCATCCATTTTGAGAGAGATGATTTCTTCATACTAAGCTTTCTAGCCTCTTTCAGAAGAGCTAGGACATCCTTGTCTAAAAACTGTCCATGAGGGCTAAGGATCAAATCATGTATACTGCTAGCCTCAGGGTGTTCAAGTAAGGATATATGCTATCTGCCCCCATTCTTTTTAAACAGGTCCACCTTCAGTGGGAGCAACCATGGCTCCTATCTGTTTATGCTGTGTTGCAGGGGGGAACCAATGTTGCTTTAGCCAAAAGGGCCAAATTCAGGATCACATTTGGCCCTTCCTCTCTCATTTGCATTAATAATCTGGGGATGAGAGATATGGGAAGGAAGGCATACATAAAGCAACCTGTCTTTGGGGAGGAGGAATCCATCCTCCTGGCCTTGTTGCCTGTGGCCCTTATGGAATAATTTTCTAGTTGCTTGTTTTCTTTGGAGGCAAAAAGGTCTTAATGCACACCCTGCACCCTCTCCTTGTGCAAGTCTTGTGAAAATATGCCTGTTCAGCATCCACTTCTGAGTCTGACAATAATGTTCTCAGGTAGTCTGCCAGATTGTTGCTTTCTATTGACAGGTAGTGGGCTTTAAGGTGTAATCCCGTTTCCTGTGACATATCCCACAGCTGCTTGGCTAGGCAACAGAAGGGATAAGAGGGATTACTCCTTGTTTATGTACCACATAGCTGTGGTGCTGTCTGGTTTTATCAAACAAAACAGTATCTGAGCACTGCCAACATTTCCTTCTGATTGATGTGACTGGAGAATAGTTGTCTCCTGCTGGCCTTGCACCTGAAGGTTGCTTGAATGTGTGCACCAGGCTAGGGATAAGTTCATAACAATTTTCTGGTTGGTACTGTAAGGGAACTCCTTTGTTTTGAAGACAGGACTCTACTCACCATAGGATTTCCCTTTTGAGGCATTGAAAAGGCATTATTTTGTTGTTCAAGGGATGCTGGTGCTGGCACTTTCCATGTTGAGGTATCACTGGAGTTTTCCTCATGTGTAGTCTGACAAGGAGAATCATGAGAATGCAGGAGGCCATGTATCCAGAGCCTTGAAAATCTCTAGCAGTTACAAATAATTGATGAAGCAGGGATTAGAGGCACTGGGTCAATAAATCTTACTTTTGTGGCAGAAACATCATTTGCTTGCCTTTGTTTAGAAGGGCTCCTAAGAAAGCTAACCTCTGAGAGGGGCGGGTCAGATTTTATGCTTTTATATTGAAGGTGAGCCCCAGGCTTGACAAACAGCCCCTGGTTATGTGAGAAAATATTTCCATTTCCTTCACAGACTGCCTGAGTTAGGCAGGTGTCTAAATAGGAGGTACATGTGGATGTCCTTTGTCCTGCTTTACATAACTACCAGGGACAGACATTCGACAAAGACCCTGGGAAAAGTAGACAAAATAAAGGACAATTCACAACATTGATAATGCTGTCCCACCTACTCTGAAGTAGAGGCACCTCCTATGAAGTCTTGCTATAGGGATATGTAGTTAATAGTCCATTAGATCTAAAGTGACCACGTAAGCTTGGGGAGAAAGCATGTTCAGGAGTTTTTGAAGAGTCAACATTCTGAATTTGGGGCCCCTCATAAACATTAAGCCCATGTTCCTTCTTTTCTTGGTACTAGGAAAACCCCTGAATAGTACCATATACCTTTCTTTCTTTCTGGGGGACTGGTTCTATGGAGTCCTAGTCCAGTAAAAGGTTGATATGCAGTGAACCTCTCTGAGCTGACCTTCTGGAACTGATGTGATGTCCGAGAGTCTTGGTAGAGAAGCAAACTACAGTTTGTATTCTGATTTTTTTGATTTGAATGAGCCACCTTTCCTAGGTAATGTCTAACCATGTGTCTAAAAACAGGCCAAGTCTGCCTTCTAGTTTTGAAGGCAGAGAGAGTGGGTTGGGGTGGGACATGAGGAATAGCGAGGGTCCTGGCTGTGTCATGGCTGCTCACTGCTGGGCTCCTGGGGTCAGGGGTCCATTAGGCCTGGTCCTTGATCTGTTTGCCATCTTCTTTGCTGTCACTGTTTGTTTCTCCTGGTCTTCCTCCCTCTTTGCCTAGGCTTGTCAGCAAGAAATGACCAGGTCTTGATATGGTAATTCCTTTTAATCCTTGGGGGCTGAACCTGCAAAAAAAATCATTTACAGTCTGCAGGGACTTAGCGTTTTCCTCCAGTTTTTTAATAGCTTGGGCCTTGGGTCCAAACAGAATATTCTTGCCAATGGGGTGCATCCAAGATTTTGGATTTAATATGCTTGGGAAGGGACTGTTCTGTTAACCAAGCATGCCTCCTGATAACAGACCCAGATGGCACCTGCCCTGTCAGATGCTTCTAAAGCATCAAAACCACAATGCAAAAAATGTTTTGCATTCTGACAGCAAGAGCTGCAGAGATCTAACAATTCTTTGGTGAGAGCTCTATATGCCACCCCTTCAAGCTTTTCCTTCATCTAGTCTACTGAAGTTTCCTAAAATGTATCCATGTAAATCTGGCAATTGAAAGCTCTCATGGTCAGGGTGGCTGAAATGTATACTTTCTTGCCAAATTGATACAAGGAACTATCCTCTTTCTCAGCTAGAAAGGGTTTTTTAGACTTGCTTCCTTTGGTTCTATTGGGACTAAAGACATCACCTCGGGGTCTGCTGCTAGGTTATTAAAAAGGTGTTTGTGTTAGTCCATAAACCTAAAGTAGTAGTTGGACTTCCTAGAAGCAGGTGGTTGGGAGTCAGGCTGCAGGAAAGAGTCAAAGCGAGAGAAATGGGGGAAGGGGTCCTAAACAAAAGACCAGCACTGGTAGAGTTTTTAGTAGAATCTAGAACAGAAGGTGTTGTTAAAAAGGGAATAATTAGTAGAGCATATAAAATATTACATAACTATAAGAGTCAATCAGAAGATGTTAGAATGGGCTGGGAAGAGAGATTGGATAAGCAATTCACAAAGAAACAATGGAGGGATATATGTCTGTCTCCCAAATATGCAACAAAATCTAGAGGATTTAGGATTTTTTCTAGGAAATGTTTGCACAGATATTTTTATGCCCCAGGTAGACTCTAGATATTTTCCTCAGGTAGAAAGCAAATATTGGAGGTGTGATGGGGAAGAAAGAGGTTACTGGAAACATTTTCTGGGAGTATAATGAGTTGGCAGACTTTAAAGATTCCCTGCAGATTACTCAGTCAGAGATAATGGGTGAGCAAACTGGTATAACTAGGGAAATTATTTTTCTGAGGTATGATACAGAATCATAACTGCCTGGATACAGTAAGGCCTTGCTGAGTTTAATTATGATGGCTGCCAAAAAAGTAATTACTAGAAAATGGAAATAAAAGTCTAAACCAACTCTACTAGAAGCAGTGAATACAGTAATAGAGATAAAACAACTGGAATTGGGATCTTTGGAAAAAGGTAGCAGCAAATTACATAGGAAAAACGGGAATTATGGGAACAATACATGCAGGGGAGGAATGAGGTTAAAGCATGATTTGAATTAGCTATGTAATGTTTGACTGACACTGATTGGGTAGATCATAAGTGATGTATAATGTTTGCAACTAACATTATGCCAATATGCTTTGTGATGTAAAATACTTGCAACTAAGATTATGTCAATATGGTCTGTTTTCATTTATATAAATGTATGACTGCCTATGTCATAAGTGATAATTTAATAAAGATGTTTCTTGTTTAAAAAAATGACATTGTCCACAACCACCAAGACTGGAAGAATGGTCAGAGGCTTGTGTTCATGAAAACTATGAAATTCACAAACTTTTCTGACACTGACGGTAACCCCAAGTCTCGAAGTTCTTCTATGGAATGCTTCCCCATGTAAAATCCTCAGGTAATGAGACTGGACAAGATCTTTATCTTACTCTGAATCAGCATATGAACAAGAAGAAATATGGTCTCTACAAGTGCCAACTCATCTTCAACATAGTCGGTTACATGGATTGGTAATAAATCTAAATAGGATTGTAAATTCTTTTTTAAAAGACTCATTGCTCCTACTACTATTGGAACTGTCTGGGTATCTTTCTTCTACATTGCTCTCATTTCTGCCTGCAGATTCTATTTTATGACTTTGTGTCTCTCTGTACGCAAGACACTATAGTCACTGGGTGTGGCAATTTCAACGATCAATGCTACTTTTGTCTACTTTTCTTGGACCACTACATTCTGTTTTCTAGCATCTATCTTTTAAACTGTTGGTAATGGGTGATCCCATGTGGCATATAAACTTAATTTTCTATGATGCTTTGTGGCTCATGTTTCCAGTGTTTTTTCAGCCACTTCGATACCATAATGTTTGCACAATCCCCAGAGCAACAGTCTCACCACATTATTATGCCTTTCACTATACAGTCCTTCTGCCATTAGTGTGTTGCAACCAGCAACAAGGTTCATAGGTTCATACTAGGCTATCTGCCCTAGGGCATTTATAAGCCTAGCCAGAGTGTGCTTGGCTTTCGCCACCCATTTTAAATTAATTTTGCTATGCCCTTTTTCGAGGTTAGTATACTGTGCCTCTGTCTAACAGTGACACAGAAGTGATACCCGGGGTAAACCTATGATCTCCCATCCACTCATCAAGATTCCTCTTGAAGAGAGTCAATGAGGGACTCTGCCTAACCTGGACTGGGATTTTATTCCAGAGTGAAGGGAGCCTCTGGGTTATGAAGCTGTCCCTCCAGCATGTCCTATTTATTTCAGTGCTGAGGTTCAAGTCTCTCGAGCGCATAGCTCGATGGGATTTGGATTTTCTGAGGTGCAGCATGTCCATTAATTCCGGGTTGGACATGGCTTTATATGTCAGGCACAGATCGCCTCTGAGCAGGCAGTATGCCACTGAGTAGAGCTGGAGTTTCTTTAACCGGGCAGCATATGGCATCTGTTTGAGACCTTTGATCCTCTTGGTGAGGTACTTTTGGGGTCTTTCCAGTTGCTGCAGATGTCTGGTAAGGTACATCCCAAAAGGGGCATTGTACTCAATTATGGGTCTGATGAGGGATGAGTAAAGAGGTGTGTGATGGTTTCCAATTCAGTTTTACAAAACCTACATTTGTCTGTTTATCCCACATGTTCAATGGACTTTGTAAACCAGCATGCACATAGCCCACTATCTTGGGCTGCCAATATTAACCTTTCATTTCTTGGTTTGAATTTGCCTCTCCTTAACCATTCCTGCATTCATTTTTGATCAACATGAGGTACTCTTCCAGAAGTTTTCTAAACTTGCAACTATATATTTTTTCCACATTTCTTGTCTTCTCATCTAGTCCTTCACCTTATATTCTTTCTTTTTTTTTATTTTTGGCACATTCAGTTGCTGCCTGTTTTATATCTACTTCTGGTTTGATTTCCATTCCTGCTTGATGTTGATATGCTTCTGCTAAATTAAGCACAGAAGTCATCTTAGATTTATTCTCCTCATGTTTAAAAACTTTCACTACATTTGGATCTTGTGAGGTCAGTAGATATGTGTGGAGTCCTACAATTGCAGATCTATACATGTAATCAATTTCAAGGAGGTCCATCCCTCCTTCAGAATGGGTAATATATAATCTTTGTATACACCAATTTTTATAAATCATTTGATGAGCATGACGCATCCTTCTTGTTTTAATATCTAATCTATTCAACACTTTTTGGGGTCAGTCAATCACTTCAAAACTGTACGTTAGGACAGGAAGAGCAAATTGATTTATAGCTTGGACTTGTTCCTAGCTGTCAATGATGTTCTCAGGATTAAGTATTCTAAGGCATTCCTTACTGAGTTTTATTTGCATTTGTTCATGTTTTATTGCTGATCCTTCAATTCCCAAGTATTTATACACTCCCTCTTGCTCAAGTTCTTTTATATCACATTCTTGTCCCAAACTGATGTTTTCCTGCTTTAAAGGTTGCTTTTGCACATTATCATAGGTTCATAAATTAGTACTAGGCTAACTGCGCTTGTGGGCCATTTTAAGACTAGCCAAGTATCCCAAGTCAGAATCAAACCCTGCACCTTGTGTCTGTAAGGCAAACACCTTAACCATTATGCCAACCTCCCATCCTTGTGTGTAGACCAAATGACATTCTAATATCATCTGAAAAAGTTTTGACAACCTGCAGCTGTGCTTTCAGTTCCTCATCTGATGAGCTATACAGTTTTAAATCGACACAGAAGATGTGAAGTCATTAGACTTTGTTGTTTTCTAGTAGCCAAATTGTAGCCATGGCTTAAGCTGCTAAGTAAACAGCTTAATGGCAAGGCAGAATAGCAACGGTGACAGAGAGTCACCCTGGAATATCGCCTTTTGAAATTTTATCCCCGAGATAATAATCTGTCCTTTATCATGGCTTAATTGCAAAGTGGTCTGCCATTGTTTCATGGTTATTGCAATGTAGTCAATCAGTGTAGGGTGTATCTTATACATTAAGCACTCTTATCCATGAATGTAGGATACTATCAAATGCTTATTTTTGTAGTCATTCCATACCATACTTAGATTCTTTCCCTTTTTTACAGTTCTCCACTATAACAAACAAATAATCCTTTGTTCCATATGACTTTCTTTTATTGCCCTTTTGTTTTACTGCTGTAATTGAGTTTTCTTTTAAATTACTATAAACTCTGTCAGCGTCAATTTCCGTGTATAGTTTACATGTCATCAGAAGGGAAGTTATTGGTCTATAATTTTTAGGGTAGCTTGCAGGTTCACTCTTAACAGCCTTGTTTTGCCTGTTGTTAGCCAGTGAGGTGTCAGTTCAGGGTGAGATTCTGCAGCAGGGCTCCTCCTATGGCTAAGCAGTCTGAATCTCATAATATCCATGAGATCTGTAGCCAGCCTGACAAGGTCTTGCAGGAAAAGGCCTTGTGAGACTGAGACCCAGAAGGTCTAGGCTGAAGTAAGCAGGGTACAACCTTCTTAGTTGTGGCCTTGGGTCTGGCTGTGTGTCAGATATATTCAGTCCAGGCCACAGATGGATGTAGCTTTTTCTCAGTGAGCAGAAGCTATCTCACTGAAATGGGGGATTCTGCTCTCCCCTTGGTAGTCTTGGAAAGAGAATTGGATGCCAGAACCTGCAAAGTGATCCCAAACCTATTTGACAACTCACGTCCTTCAGCCCTTGCAGATGTTGAGTGGACCAATGGCATATTAACTACAAAAGGGTCCTGGTAGGGGAGTGTGTCCTATGTTCTGTTGTTGGAGGGGACTGTGAAAGTGTCTTTCTTCCTTCGACAATCACGAGCCTGGATGGACTAACATCTATTGTCTGTTATCTTTAACTCTAATTTGCTTTAGATGCTCAAGTACAGCATGACTGGAGGATATCATAGTGAGAATGGCCCCTAACGCTCCCTTTCTGAATTGCATTTCTCTAGTGATTCTGCCCCATGTTTGATTATCCAGGAATTAAAGCAGGCACACTACGGACAATTTGGCATGTCATACTTAAGAGCCCAGGCAAAAAAAAAAAAGACACAGTGTGAAAGTCCCAGTGAGGGAGTTGCTTCCTGTACTCTAAAGAAGCATTTGTCTTGGCAACTGAAATCTAGCAATCCAGAAGATAAGAAGGAAAACAACTCAACAGAATACTTAACTGCAGTTCTAAACTCTGGCTTAGGAAGGGCACTACAAATCTGTATTGGGTTCCAATTGAAGAAAGAACTGAGAAAATGGCAGCAGTCCACCAGATTTGAAGGAGGTTAAAAAGTATCTGGCATTTGGACCAGCCAAGGTCTTCCACAGAAGGAAATCCCAAAGAGTTATTACTGCAACAGTGAAAGATGATGAACAATCAACAGTCTCACTTTCTTCCACAGACAGACCCTGTAACCAGTAACTGGAGTCAATTTGATAACTGTGTACACTGTTGATATGCAGTTAAAATAAACAAATGGCAGCATTAATGTATTACATCTTTGTTTCACACAGGCTATAGGCACAGTAAAATATTTCACTTTGCTTTGGACAAAAAAAATATACATTAGTCCAGCAAAGCCAGGATGATAGTTTAATTTCAGCAAACAGTAAAGCCAAACATTTTTATCCACAATTATCTCCTGTACCCAGCAATTATAACTAATCTGCAGACTGTGTATGCCTCAGATGTCTGACTTCAATAAAACAAATGGCTACAGTAATACATTTCAACTGTTGC
Organism: Protopterus annectens; assembly: GCF_019279795.1. Taxonomy (NCBI): domain Eukaryota; kingdom Metazoa; phylum Chordata; order Ceratodontiformes; family Protopteridae; genus Protopterus; species Protopterus annectens. The sequence continues at coordinate 1,218,548,657 of NC_056744.1, forward strand.
ACAAACGCAGTAGCCACATAAAACTATTCCACCTTACCTACACAAAACACATTAGTCCTCCAAACAGACCTCTCAATTGCCCTTTTCTAGGGACACCCCTGATGTTTCTCAAAGTTTTGAGAACTTCTAAGACAAGAGTGCCAACATTTAAAATGTGTCTCTAATTTGGAGCCTTTACCTTAGGTATTTTTTTACTTTGCTCCATATTCTGTTGGTAAAATTTGAAAGCTCTGCCTCCAAAAGAAGGATAAAGACTATTTAACTTGAGCAACAAGGGAGTCAAGGCATTTTGATTCAGAGACAACCTTGGTACTCAATAACTATATAAATTCTGTTGAAATAACACTTAACACTTCATGTCTGAGTGTAACAAAAACAGTTAGTTATGTACTCACCATAACGATCAATGTATGTGGTCCATCTCGCCTACATTCATTACTGATGGGTTCGGAGCCGATAATCGGCTCCGACTCGGCCGACTATTTTCTAGCACAAGGTCTCTAATTGGCTGGGCTAACCAGTATCCCAGGATGCACCTCGCCCAAACCCCCAGATCTTGTTTGCATACATCGCAATCACTCCGCATACAGCAACCTCACTAAGAGGAATATCATCCACCAGAAAAAGGAATAAACCGATTCTGAAGGGTGTCAGATTAATTTTCCTCCAAATCCTTCAGGCAGGGGGCAGGTGGGAGGGTACGTAAGAATGTAGGCGAGATGGACCACATACATCAATCGTTATGGTGAGTACATAACTAACTGATGTCATGTGGTCCTATCTCACCTACATTCATTACTGATGGGACAGCGTCCCTAGCACCTCTAACCCGGGAGGCTCATAGGAAAATACTCCTGAGAACCATGGAACCAAAGGAAGCCCGGCCTCTAGATGCCACATCCAGCTTATAATGAGAGATAATGGTGTGGTGAGAAGCCCAGGTGGCCGCTGCACAAATGTCGTCCAAGGAAAGCCTGGCATGATATGCTATTGAAGTCGATACTGCCCTGGTGGAATGAGCCTTAACTGGGAAGGGTAAATTTCTGCCTGCTGATGAGTAAATAAAGGAAATGCAATCCTTAATCCACTTGGAAACAAAGCTACCAGTTCTATTCTCCGAAAAGGACACAAACAATTGATCCGATTTTCTTACATGTTTCGTCCTGTGTAAATAGAATCTTAGTTGTCTATGCAAATCCAACTGATGAAATTTGAACTCTGCTTTGTTGGAGAAGTTGGGAAAAAACACAGGTAGCTCAATGGATTGGTGGAGGTTAAATGTAGAAGACACCTTAGGGAGGAAAGATGAATTAAGTCTCAAGGATACCCTGTCCTTATGGAATATCAAATACGGGGGCCTAATGGACAATGCTTGAAGTTCTGATACTCTTCTAGCCAAGGTGATGGCCACCAAAAATGCCGTCTTCCAGGATAAGAATTTTAGCTCGCAAGTGGCAGCCGGCTCAAAGGGCGGCGAAGTGATGGCTTGCAATACCAGATTTAAATCCCATGGCATGACGGATTCTGAGACAGGAGGGTGCAGTAACCAGGCTCCTTTCAAAAAGGCCTTGCAAAGTTTATGGCCCATAAGAGCGGGTTCATAGGATACATGGAAGTTAGAAATGGCGACCAGCTGCACCTTAATGGTCGAGGGAGCAGAGCCCTGTCGGAAGAGCATAACTAAAAAGTCTAAGACCGCCGATATAGGGGCTGTGAAAGGGTCCAGGCCTTGGGCCTGAGCCCAGATGGAAAATCTCTTCCATTTGCTAGAGTAAATTCTTCTGGTGGAGGACTTGTGAGATGACGATAGAATATGCACCACCTCAGGTGAGGGGGAATGGAGTCCATTGATGGAAGTGGAGCAGCCAGGCTGTCAACCTGAGGGGGTGGAGTTGTCCCGACATATGAGTCAATAGGTCTGGCACTGGATCCAGAGTCCAAGGACAGTCCACTGTGTACTACTGAAGGAAGGGGAACCAGATCTGGCGGGGCCAGTGTGGAGCAATTAGAATCATCTCGTTTCCCAAGGAAATGGCTTTCTGAATCACTCTTGGTAACAGAGAAAACGGAGGAAAGGCATAGAGCAGACAGGAAGGCCAACCATGGACTAGAGCGTCCCTGGGTGACGCCCCCTGTGGGGGGATCAGAGTGAAGTAGTTGCTGCATTTGGCATTGAGGGAACTGGTGAAGAGATCGCAGCAAGGCTGACGCCACATTTTGAAGATCCAAGTCGCAACTCAGTTGTTCAGAGACCACTCGTAAGGCATCACAATAGCTCTGCTTAGCCTGTCTGCTATCACGTTGGATTTTCCCGGAATGTACGTTGCCACTAGAAACCGTTGGGAAGACACTGCCCAATTCCACACTCTCATGGCCTCTCTTCAAAGGGGGTAAGACTTGGTTCCCCCTTGCTTGTTCAGGTACCAAACAACTGACATGCTGTCTAAGTGAATAGCAATTGTTCCCCGGGGAAGAGAGCTCTGGAGTGCTTGCAACACTAACAGCACTGCTCTCATCTCTAGGACACTGATGTGTAAGTGTACCTCATGATCCTGCTACATGCCTTGGACCGTTCTGCCCAGATAATGCCCCCCCACCCTATCTGGGAAGCGTCCATGGTCTCTGTGGCAGCAGGAGACAGGGGAACTAGATTCCTCCCCTTGTCCAGGTTGGAGGAACATAGCCACCAACGGAGATCCTGTCTGTATTGCTCTGTGAGGAGAATTGGGTGAGAGAGAGGTAATTTTTGAAAGGACCAGTGGACTGAAAGGAGCCACTGGAGGATCCGCATGTGTAGCCTGGCTAAGGGTACTAGCATGATGGTCGCCGCCATGGATCCCAATAGCTGAAGAACTAACCTGGCTTGGACCTTCTTCCGGGGAAATAGAGCCTGGACCTGAGATTGCAACACTTATCCTTTCTGGAGGTAGAAAGGCCCTCATTTGAACAGAGTCTAGCTCTGCGCCTATAAATACAACATGCTGTGAGGGCAGCAAGGCAGATTTTTCCCAGTTTAATGTAATTCCTAGCCTTTGGCAAAGGGTTATGGTGGCTTCCCTGGCTTGAATGAGTAGATGCCTGGTGGGGGTGGCAAGGAGCCAATCGTCCAGGTAAGGAAACACCTGGAATCCTAGATGTCTCAGGTGAGCTGTCACCACTGCCAAGCACTTAGTAAACACCCTGGGGGCTGTGGTGAGACCAAAGGGCAGGGCTCGAAACTGGAAATGACTGGCTCCCAGCCGGAAGCGTAAATGATTCCTGGATGCCTTGTTTATCTTGATGTGGTAATAGGCATCCTTGAGATCAATGGAGAACATCCATACTCCCTCTCCCAGCAATGGGAAGATGGACTGAAGAGTGACCATTCGGAATTTGGACTTCAGGACGTAGTGATTCAATCGGCAGAGATCCAGACTGGATCTCAGGTCCCCTGTTTTTTTTTAGCACCAAAAAGATTCTTGAGTAAGTTCCTGATCCAATCTGGTCTGAGGGGACGGGTTAGATGACTCCTTTTCTTAGCAGCTTTGATACCTCTAGTGCTGCTTGATCCCTTTGACTGGGTGGAACGTCTGGGATTTTTTTGACTGTAGGAGGGGGTGAAGCAAAGGGAATGGTGTAACCTCCGGTGATTATTCGAAGCGCCCATCGATCCTGAGTGATGCTTTCCCAGGCTTGAGGATGCCTCGAAAAATGGCCCCCCACTGGTTCCGGAATAGCACAGTCGGGCGATCCCTCAGGGATGCTGATAGGAAGATCCGCAAAAGGAGTCGCGGTCTCCCAAATTGCGGGGGCCTCCTCTGCCCCTAGGACGGTGTCTTCCAGAATAATTCCTCCCTCCTCTGCCTCTGGAGGGGGGCTCACCATGAGTGGCTGGGAAAGACTTTTGTGACTTCTTGAACAACATCTTCCCTCCTCTCTGAGCCTTGGGATAAGGCCCCTACGGCAGATAAAGTCTTACCCTCCTGCTCACATCTGGGTCCAAAAAGAGAGGACCCATCAAAGGGGGCGTCAGTGAAGGAAGACTTAAAGGCCTCTGCGAAGTGACATAGGTGCATCCAGGCTTGCCTCCTAAGAGCCAAGCTTGAACTAGCTACCCTACTCACCCCTTTGGCCACATACAATATGAGCCTCATGGACGAGTTTGCAATAGAACCAAGGGTAGACAACTGGGCATTAACAGTCTGCACTACCGCCTCAGGCATGTTACCTGTCAAAGTATCTCCCAACTCTTTGAGGAGATCTCTCTGGAGCCGAGTAAAGTGACAGAGGTAATTCAGTGACCACAGTGTAAAGGTCGCTGAAGACAGGGTACGCTTCCCATAACGATCCATACTCCTGGACTCCTTGTTAGGAGGATGGATGGAGGAAGAAGCCTCTGCAACTTCTTGCTGAGTGGCTGACGCCACCACCATGGCATCTACAGGGACCCCTTTTGTCAAGAACTCTTTTCCTGGGGGGGGCAGACAGGAACTTATTTGGACAACTGGGCACTGGTTCCACGGAATCAGGGTGCTCCCACACCCTTCGACAAATCAGGTCGAAGAGTTCATCGAAGGGTGGAGACACCCAGGAGGCGGAAGGTTGAGCTCCGAAGGCCTTGAGGAATACAGACTCCTCCTCAGAGGGGGGCTTGGAAGGCCAGTCGCCTCTCTGCCTCAAAATCTCCAGGATGTCAGAGAAGGAGAAATTATCAGGGGACAACTTAGGGGACCCCTCTGCATCTTCGAGGTCGGTATCCGAGGTGATGGACTCGTTTTGGGAGTCTATGTGCTTCCTCTTGCACAACCTTTTCCTGGGAGGCTCCTCAGGCACAGACTCTGAGGGGCCCCTCAGAAAGCTGGGGACCACTCATGGGGTGTCCTCAGGCCTTCGAGCTCCGCTGTCCACAGAGGGGCATCAGAGGCTCTAGCCAGGGGTGTATGGGGAAAGAGTGACCGATCCAAGTGATGTCACTGATGACCTGGCCAGTGCGCTCCTCATGGCCTCGAAGGCGGTTCCCCCCAAATCCGAGGACTGACCCATCTGCGAGACAACAACCGGAGTCGGGATCCTCCTAGCCGAAGCGCCGAGAGGGAGACTCAGGGCCGACAGAAGTCCCGATGCATCCCCCTTGGGCCCGACCGAGGAAACCCGAGTGCCAAAACCAGATAAAGGAACCGAAATGGTTGGAGCCGACGACGGCTCCGATAAACCCACCAGGGGTATCAGAGCCATCGTAAAGACATCACTCTGCACCGAACACTCCGGCTCTGATGGCACAGAGGTGCTCGGAGGAGGAATCATCGGTGCCGACAAGGGGGTAGGCTCCGGGGCCGACTGGGTCGGAGCCGAAAACAATTTGGCTAACACCGGCGACTGAAGGAGCCTCTGGATAACCTAGAGGATTTGGAGGCAACTTAAGGAGATGAGGATCTCCTACCTATGGAATCATGTCTACTGGGTGACCAGCTCTGAATTGGCTCCAAAATGATCGGAGCCGAGGTCGACTCCAGTACCACAGATACCTCCTGCGGCCCCGAGGACAAAGGAGCTGAGGAAGCAGTATCCAAACCAGAGCTCTTGTCCTGCGGCTCAGAAGCCAGCAGAGCCGAGGAGGTTGTAACTATTTTCAAAATTTTCTCCGGGGGCTCCGAGGAACTAGATGGAGCTGGAGATCATTTCTTAGTTCTGGTGGATTTAGACTTGCCAGTAGAAGAAGCAGACTCTAGAGCCTCTTCAAAAGAGGGCTTGACCAGTCCCTTCAAAATCAGTTTATTTTTTCTTTCCTGCAGCACCCTAGAGCTAAAGGAATGGCAGACACTGCAGGATTCTTGTAAATGAATCGCACCAAGGCAATAAACACAGATGGCATGCCCATCTGTGATCGACATTTTATAGGCACACAGAGCATTTTTTAAACCCGGAGAGTTTATGCTCCTTTTGTTCTTTAGACATGTTCACTAATATCCAAACACAACAGCAGGTGGGAAGGCAGAAACACTACAGGAACTCTAATTTAAACGTTCCTTAGGGAACACACTGAAAATGATACGACGGAGAGGACTAGGTCCCTCTAAATTAAATGGGCCTAGCCCGCCAAACACAAGGGAAACCACGCACACTCTCCACAAAACTAAGCAACAAGCTCAAACACACTCAAAACACAATATAGCTATGAGAATAGCTTTTAATCTGACAGAAAGGTATCAAACTTTAGAAAGTTTAGTCCAAAAATGTACTTAGCCACAGCCAAGCTCGAGACCACGTCCTAACTCAACGAGCGGCAAACAAGATCTGGGGGTTTGGACAAGGTGCATCCTGGGATACCGGTTAGCCCAGCCAATTAGAGACTTTGTGCTAGAAAATAGTTGGCTGAGTCGGATCCGATTATCGGCTCCGAACCCATCAGTAATGAATGTAGGCGAGATAGGACCAACATGACCTCTAAAATTATTAACAATGAAAATAAATGGCCACAGTAATTTACTTCAACACACACAATATTAAAAAATAAGCACTGTCCATCACATCCTCAGAATGCAGCTCACTTTCAGACCTGTCCACAAGTCATTTAGCTTTCTTTAGACTTTCATTCAGGCTGCCTCAGGCACCAGTTACCTGATGCTGAAGCGGTTAATGCTGTCGCCTCACAGCAAGAGGTTCTCCGGTTCGATTCTTGGCTAGGGTGCCTTCTGTGTGGAGTTTGCATGTTCTCCCTGCGTTCGCGTGGGTTTCCTCCGGGTACTCCTGTTTCCTCCCACATACTAAAGACATGCTTCTGGAGCATTTCTCCCCGGGCCTCCGCTGAAAACAGGATCTGTGGAACCTAGTCGGACTTTCCCGGTCAACAAATGTTAAATAATAAAAATAAAAAAAATAATGCAACTTGAAGCAGTAGAAAAGGATGCTTGATGCCCAAGAAGTCCCACTGGATTTGTATGTCCCTGAATCAGCAAGAGGAACTGCAATAAGATATAACCACATAATTCTCTGTGGAGGCATACTTGTACATACTGGCTTGTTTTAAAATTAGCTCAAATGAGCCATCCGACTTTTTTTGACCAACTCAGAAACAATTTCTAATTCCCAAAAAGGAAATTTGACTACTGAAGACAACTTGGGAAAAAAAAAAAAAAACACATTAAAAATAATTGTTTTAATGTGATAAGGTTGCAGTTCTGCAGCCCAGTATCACTGGCCATCCATGTACAATAGTACAAATCTAAGGGTCTATATTACATACACGAAAAATCAAAATGTCGAACGCTCACATCAGCGTAAATGCAGAAATTCAAAATTGCTATTGTGGGGGGCTGTGGCCACAACTCCCGTTAAATATATATTCCAACTCTGAGATCTCGCTACATTGAGGAAAGGGCAAATATTCTGATACTCACTATACTGCGATGCAAAAAAAAAAAAAAATAAACAAACTTCCTGCATTTATGCTCATGTGAGCGTTTAACAATTTGACTTTTCGGCAATCTAAAGTAGACCCAAATCTAACATGTTAAATCACATTCTTTATAATTCTGAATGGGGTAGCTAGCAGCTACTACAAAAGAGATATTACAAAAATTCTGAATATGGCATAGGGCAATACTGCTTAGCTAGGTATTACAATAAACAGTATGTACTTTCTTAATTTTTCCACTGCTGTGACATCTGGACTGTGTTCTGGTTTAATACAGGCTAACACCACTGGGTGTTGTTTCAGTTTGTACTTGTAGTTTTTTTTTTTTTGGTACTGTGACCATGTGAAGTTTTGCTGGAAAAGGTACTCATGTCAGATGCATAATTTCTAAGGTAAGGCACATAGTCTGACATACTTATTAGCAGACGTTATGTAATTAGTATGGAGTTGTATGCAGAAACAAGTGTTGGATTGCAGAATGCTTGAAAGGATTGATAGTGAGTGCTAACAAATATAGTACAGCTGTGTAAGAACTACCATAACAGTAGATATCCTACTGATCACTGTTGCAGTATTCTTAACAGATGGGTTGTAGCTCAATGATGTCCAGCTAGGGTACCAAAGCTTTACCTTCCTAGGACGTATGCCTGGATGATGACCTCAGCTTGTAGGTGTTGGGGTATAAAGTTGGACCTATGAGATCCTCTATCTCCAAGCCAGCGGTGGCCTGAAGAAAACAGAGGAAGGAGATTGGTCAGTTGGGGGAAGGCTTAGTTTGAAAATGGTAGGCAAGTTCCCCATTATTAATGCTGTTAAATCCTGGGACACTGACTGTCTGCCTATGAGTGTTAAGAATAGGTTTGTGCCTAGCCTATAAGGAAAAAAGAGAAGGGGATAAGATGGGCCAGAAAGAAACTGCAACACTGATCAGCAGGATATTTACTTTCTTACACAAATGTACTATGTCCTGAGTCATTGTTGCAGTATTCTTAACAAATGGGTGATTCCTAGAGCTGTACAGCATGAAGGGTGCAGGCTTAAGAAGAAAAAGTGGAGAGAGATTCCTCTAGGAGGCCAAACAGAATAGTTCTGGCAAACACTACCCTGGACCTGAAGCATCTAACCTGTAGTGTTTTGTGAAGTTGTGAACAGATGATGAGGTAGCTGCTTCTAAAATAGACTTGAGATCCAGAAAGCAATGGATTGTTTGGAAACTGGTTGTCCTAACCCAGAATCTATAAATGAGATGAACAGCTGATTTGTTTTTCTGATATTCTTACTTTGTCCATGTAAAACTGCAACTGTCTGTGAATGCCTAAAGAGTGTAAAATTCCTTCCCCCCAGTTTGGAGATTGGAGAAAAAGTTAAGCAGAGTGCTTGCTTTGTTGAGAGTAAGCTCACTAACCAGTTTTGGCATGAAGAATGGACTGGCCCTGAGGCTTACCTGTCTTTGTGAAAGGTGAGGATGGGTGGAACAGCCATGAGAGCATGGAGCTCGGAGACACTGCGGGCTGAACTCAAGGGCAAGAATAGCACTGTTTTCTAAGTGCTGAATTTTATTAGAGTAGCCAAAGCAGCCAGTTCAAAGGGGGGTGGAGTGAGCTTTTCCAAGACAAAATTAAGGTCTCATGGTGGGGTCATAGGTTTCCTTAGAGGTTTAAGGTGTAAAACATCCCTCAGAAAGAGCTCATCTTCTGTCCTGGACATGAGAGGGGGCTCCAAAAGTAGGTAAACATTAATGGCAGATAAGTGAGACTTAATGGAAGAGTAGGCCAACCCCAAATGTAATAAATCATACAAGTATTGTGGTACTCTAAGGATGTGTAAGACTTCCTGGTGTTTGACACCTGGTCTCTTGTAGGATTCAAATGACCTCTTCAGAAAAGTTTTGTCTTATTGGGCTTAGAATCATATCATTCAGAGGATTAGACTAAATAAGGTCAAATTGGAATGAAGGAGCCACCCTTTCTGTTAAGTGATTAGATCTGGTTTTGAAGGGATTGTCTGGTAATTTCCCTTTGACATGTGAAACAGGAAAGGGAACCAGTGTTGTCTTTGACAAAAAGGTGCCAGATGCATGAGTTGTGGAAATTCCTTCTGGACCCTGATAAGGAACTTTGGGAGCAGAGGCAGAGGGGGATATGCAAAAAATAAACTTTTCCATCCAGAAAGTATCTGTCCCTCCAGGCTAGGGGTGATGGATTCCTTATGCAGAAAAGGGGGAGCAGGTGATGCTCAGAGGAGGCAGAGTTTTATCTGGGGAGTCCCCCATCTGAGAGTTATGGAGCAGAACACCTCTGTGCTCAAGGACTATTTGTGAGGTTCCTCCCAAGTCCCTGTTTATTGAGTCTGCCAATATGTTTGGCTGACAGGAAATATACTTTGTAAGTGTAAGATTCAGCTGAGAGGCTAGGTGCCAGATCTCCTGTGCTAGCCTGCAGAGGAGTTAGGATCTTGTGCTTCCCTGCTTATGTACATCACCATGGTGTTGTCTGTAGAGTACCTAGTTTCCATTTTTCATTTCTTTTAAATTAATGTGTTCTTTAAGCACATGGGCAGCCCATTCCCCTTGCACTCTGCAGTCTCCTGTCCAGGCCCCCCATGCCCTGTCTGAAGCATATATGAACAGGACTTGGCTGTGCAAGTCTGAGTAAACAGAAGACCTGGGTTGAGTGTAACCTTGTTATACCATCAAAGGCTTGCCTTCTTGATGAAAGGAAGAAGAGGAATTGAGTATTGAAAGGGTGAAAGTGCTGGGACCACCCTGACTTCAGACACCATTGTATTTTCCTCATGCGTCGTCTAGCAAGACGCAGCAAAGAGATGGTGTCAACCATGACTCTTAGGGCCTTGACAGCCTGTCTGGTCAAGCAATGATCATCAACAGAAAGCATTAAGAACTCAATGGCTAGGGAGGTGACCTCCTAAGGAGTAGTGACATGCATGACAAATGTGTCCGGACTGCATCCCAGAAAGTTCAGCTGTTGGGTGGGAATGGGCTGGGATTTTTCATAATTGATCAACCCCAGAAGAGTCAGAACTTGCATGGTGTAATGAAGGTGGTTTAAAAGAGTGTCCCTGGATAAAGCCTGGAGTAGAAGGTCATCCAGGTAAGAGAAGATTTGTATGCCCTGTGTGTGGCAGAAAGCAGATACTTTGTGAAAACCCCTGTAGCTGTAGAAAGACCAAACGGCAAAGCAGTAAACTGAAAATGGGATAACCCAGTTTAGAATCTGAAAAATGTTTTGCAGGAAGGGCAGATGAGAATATGAAGATAGGCATCCTTTAGGTCTATGGATACCAGAAAACCCCGAGGATGTAGGAAGGGTAGAAAAGTTTGTAAGGATAGCATTCTTAAGGAAGGAACTCTCAGAAAGGTGTTTAGCCAGAAGAGGTCCAGGATAGGTTTCCATGGACTCTCCTTCCTTGGGACAAGAAGGATCCTGGAGTAAAATCCCTTTCCTAAATAGGATGGGGCACCTCTTGTATAGTTCCCCTGCGTCAGTAAGTCTTGCACAATAGGTTCTAGTAGATGTTTCTGACTGGGAGGAGGAGGGTCTATTCCCCAGGGGTTGGGCTGCTTTCCCAAGACATAGGGTAACCCTCCTTGATAATGGTTAAGACCCACTTGTCTGAGGTTACTGCTTCTTAGAAAGGAAGAGTTTTTTTTTTGAGAGGAGTGGAGGAGTAGGATTTGGAGAGGGGGATGGGTGGAATACAGTCACAGATGCCTACTACCAAACAGCAGCCTCCCAAAAGGGGTATGCCTCTGAGCTTTTTTCCTGTGAATCTTTTCTTATGATTTTTTTCTTTGCCTATGAGATATTCTAGGATCTCTCTCTTGGCAAAGGAAGGAGATTTTGCTGGAAAAATTTTACAGAAAGCAGAATCTGATGGCAATCTTTCATTGTCTTGCCTTGTTCCTGCAAAATCTTAAAAAAGACTGGCAGTTTGTGCACCTAAAAGGAGGTTGCCCACGGGGGAGTCTAGAATCTTAGACTTGAAATTTTCTGGAAAAGGGTGGCCATATAGCCAGGCATACTGCCTGATCACTGAGTCAAGTAGCAGCTACCCTGGAAAAGGCATCCACACCTGTACTTTATACTGTGACTGACTATTTGAAAAGCCTGGGTAACTACAGACTGCATATGCTGTTTTCAGTCCAGTGTCTGGGGCTCTAAGATCTTCTTACTTAAGGACTAAAGCCCAAAAAGTAAGTATTTGGTTATTTCAATTTGATAATTTACAGCTCTGAAAGCTGAAGTGGAGGAAGTACACACTTTCTTACCCCACCTCTCAAGTGCTAGACTGTCCTTGTCATTGGGGAGAACATTAGTGCCATGGAACAACCTGGAAGGTTTGCCTGTGGCCACCTGCAACTGGGTCTGCTATGGGGTTTTTGTAGAGGTCCGTAAGTTTATCAGGAACCTTGTACAACGTACCTGGCCTTTTTGGAGCAGGAGGTTGAGAATCTGGTGCCAAAAAAGTGGTGTGAAATGCATCCAGGTAAGTATCTAGCACTGAGGAAATGGAGGAGGTGCAGGAATGCCTACCTCTAATAAGTTGCATCTCTTTTGCACTGCAAACACCTGTCTGAATAGTCCTTCAAAATGCTTAATCATACTTTGTAAGGCTCCTCCAAATGAGACCTCTTCCAAGGGGGAATCTGGAGACAGCGAATCTCCTTAATCTGAGGAAATATTTTCTGGAGAGTGTAACTGGGTAGAGTAGTTCAGAGAAAGATGAGAATCTCTGTCAAGTGTCTTATCAGAGGGGGAAGAATCTATGGTGTGTTTTTGTGGTGTGCCCTGAAAAGGCAGAGTCACAAAGGAAGGTAGCTTCAGACATATGATTGTGTTGAATAACCCCTGAGAAAAATCAATCCATTCTTTTTCCATGAACACAGAAGGAGACACGGAGAGCTTAAGTTTTAATTTTTTCTACTTAGAGGTGATGTCTGCCTGAAGCAGCTTAGTGTGTTCTGAGCCTTGGGGTATTTCTATCAGGGAACCGGGAATCTCTTCCTGCACAAGGATCTGAGGGATTCCTTGAGGGCCTTCTGAGATAATGAGTCATGGTTCATCAGAGGACGCAGTCATCTGCAAGGCTTCAGCAGCCATAATGAACTTCAGCAGGGTTGTGGTAGAGGGCTCATGAGGATATGACTGGTGTACTGCTGGTTCGACCACCTCAGCAGGTACATCCAGTTCTGAGACGATGGCAGGAGAATCCTCTCCAAGTCTTTTAAGCTCTGCTTAGGTGGTAGACCAGTGTCTTGGCCTTCTGACATGGTGGAGTAGGCCAGGCATTTTATATGTTGGGTCTTCAGGAAGGTATTAAATGTGGATCACCTAGACTGAAGGTTTTTAGGAACAAACAACTGAGGGGAGGGTGGCCTAATGGTTAAGGTGTTTGCCTTACAAACACAAGGTACACGGTTTAAATCTCACAGGGGGATAATTGGCTAGGCTTAAAATGGCTTGCAAGGGCAGTTAGCCTAGTACTAATCTATGAACCTAAGATGGAACAGGATTTATAGTTGTGTTTGGGGTCTAGAAAGAACAGGCATTTAGTGTGCAAGTCTTTTTACAGAATATATCTACCTCACTCACATTTACTCATCCTAGCTGACATCTAATTACAATTAGCAAAACAGTCAAAAATTCAGAAGGAAGGATCCCCAATAGGGCACTTACCTGATCTGACGAGTAAAGCTATGGTACTGAGCGATCAAATGATTACAGCCCATCGGGTGCAAAGTCCTGCATTGGGACTGGCGGTGAGATACTCCAAGGATCTCCTACATACATCGGACTTTATAACCAGATGCCTATGAGTTGAGGACATCATACACATTAACTGCCTAGGAAGGCAAAGTTTTTGTGCCGCGGCATTAATCAGCGAGCTACAACCCATCAGCAAGAATACTGGAAGAGTTAATCAGAAAATCAACATGCAACTCAAATGGATATTCCACATTCAGTTAGGGATGTGGGACAGCCAGATTCTACTTTTGCATTCATTGGGTACAAGGCAGAGAAACAAATATAAATGTTGTTGTTCTTTCGGCTTTTCCCGGTTAGGGGTCGCCACAGCAGAACTCCAGTCCGCTACAGAACTCCGGTCCACTAATGATTGGCAGTTGATTTTTATAGTGCTGAGGTTGCCAGACCAACACCCAACCTAAAACGAAGGCACACCCATTCACGCATGTCTTTCGAACGCCATGGGGAGGACATGCAGACTCCACACAGAAGGCGCTCCAGCCGAGAATCGAACGGGAGAACCTCTTGCTGTGAGGCGACAATGCTACAGCTGCACCACTGCGGCTTCTTGGTAAACAAAATTCCATTTCTGCAGATTTCTAATCGGTATTCATGTATGTTTCCTGCAGTATTTATTTATTTATATTTGGTAAACAAATATAAATAAATAAATAAATAAATACTGCAGGAAACATACATGAATACCTATTAGAAATCTGCAGAAATGGAATTTATGTACTTACTATTACACTGGATACTTTTTAACCTAGTCTGTCCGATATGACCACTGGGTACCACGCTGCTTATCAGATCCAGTTTGGCCATTAGCCACTTCTCCACTGCCTCTAGCTCCTTTAAAACCTTCCACATAGTTCCAGTGACCCCCCCCCCCTCAGTTCAGACTGAGATTGTTGCTTTGTGTTTACGAAAGTAGAAATAACTAATAATGTGATGCACAGTGGTCATGAACAGTAGTCCTTTTACACAGTAAGTGCCAGTTTGGAAGGAGGATGGAGGAAGGGATATCATACTGGATGGGCATGGACGAAAAGGATCCAGCATTACAGAAAGTACATAACTTCCATAACAAATCTCATCAGTCCACCCCAATCCATCTGTTGGGACAGAATCCTAGGCTACCAGATATCTTGGCTGGAATCATGACAGGATACCTTTCAGAAATTGAAGCACCAGGGCCCGGGTTCTGGAGATAAATTCCAAATTGTAGTGTTTGGAAATGGTGCGCAAGTTAGACTATGTTGCTGCTGTGCATATGCCATCTATAGAGGAGTTCTTAAATAGGCAGTGGAAGTTGCCATAGGCTGAATAGAATGATCTTTAGATTTCATAGGTAAAACTTTGTTGTTTCTGGAGTAGAGAAAGGCAAATGCAATACAATCAGATAGGCATCTGAAAAGCACCTGTTAACAAATTTTTGTGCCTAATTTGTTAAAGACAAAGGAAACAAATAGAACATTCTTTTTTCTAAACTTTGTTCTTTGATGGTAATATCTCGGAGTGCAATAAATATCTGCCTATGCTAGAGTTGTTTGGAAAGAATATCGGGAAACTTATAGGCTGGTTGAGACTGGATTTTGATGCCATGTTATGAAAAAATGTTGGACCAGTCCTCAAGGTAACTTTGTCCTTAAAGAAAGTTTTGGTAGGTAACAAAGGAGGAAAAGGCTTGGAGTTCTAAAGTATGTCTGGCTGAAGTGATGGCAACTACAAATAGGGTTTTCCTTTACAAAATTTTAGGTTTGCAGAAGATGGTACCAAACAAGAGTTTGTTAGGGCTTTAAGACTAAATGCCTATTCCATAGAGGAGCTGTTTCTTTAGTGGGGGAAAAAAGAAATACTCCTCTGAGAAAGGCCTTACACAATTTATGTGATCCTACGGTACAGCTATAGTAAATAGGGTGAAAATGTGAAATAGAGACTAGCTGTACCTTGGAGGTACAGTAACTGCAGCTTGAGATGTATAAGAACGAAATGGTAGCATCTCTGCAACATAAGTAAAATAAGGGACTAATCCTTGACTAGTGTCCCAAATGGAGAAACATTTCTATTTAGCTTTGTAGAGTCTTTGAATAGACTGCATCTGAGAAATGGGCAAAATATGGACTACTTTCTCTGATTAGGAGGAAAGTACAGTTATATGTACGTAAACTTACATAACAGCAGATGGCTGAATGATCGCTGTTGCAGTAACCCAAGCTATTTGGGCTATATTCAGCTAAGGATATAACAGCTAGCCAGCTTCCAAAATTTTTAGGTACCTTCCACACACCCAAACCATTAGTCAACTCACGCGGAACTGACTAAAAGTCAGGTTTAAGCATCAACCATTCAGAACTTTCATGTCAACTGACAGAGGAAGTCTAAAGCCTGAAAGGATGACAGGAATATAATAAAACATCTATACCCAAACATAAATAATACAAAAATAAAGGACTGGAAGAAGGAAGCAGCTATTGAAGCAGTGATCATTTGAATGTCTACTGCTATGGTAAGTTTATTTACACAGATGTACTTTCATCCTCATCAGAGAACATACTCCACTTTTTTGCCCACTTCTCAGAAGCAGTCTACTCAAAAGTAAATTAAAATGTTTTTCCCTTTTGGCTACTTACAAAACCATATTACATTCTTCATAAGGATCACTGCTGCAGTAGCAAAAGCTGTAGGGGTAGATTATCAAGCTTAACATGACTGGGAAGAGGAAGGATGAGGATCCAGGAGCCCATGGAGAGTGGTACTAGCAAAGCCTGTCTTTGGCCTGGACAAGGAATTTAATTTATAGAGCTTTGTAAAAGTCTAACTAGAGGACCAAGTTGCTGCTTCTAGAATACTTCTAGAACCCACCCATTCTAAAAGTCACAGACAAAGCTAAGGCCCCAGGAAAGTGAGCCTTGACACTACCTGGAATTGTTTTGTTATGGTGCGTGTAACAAAAAAGTAACAGTATGAGACAACCATTCTGAAATGGTCTGTTATATGGATTGCCCTTTTTTTCTTACCTTAGAAATGAACAAGTGATCAGAAGTTCTGAGAGATTCTGTTCTGTTAAGATGGCCTTTGAGTTGTCTGTGTACATCCATGGTATGAAGTACTCCTTTCTCCCTTGTTTTTTGGTTCTGTAAAGTAGACAGGGAGGAGGATAGCTTGGCACAAGATAAACTTGGATACTACTTTAGGCATAAATGAATGATTAGTTCTTAAGGAAACCCTATCTTTGTGGAAAATGAGATAAGGTTGACCTACCATGAGAGCTTACAACTCAAGATGATCTTCTTGCAGAGGTCAAAACAATTAGTAAAACCATTTTCCATGTTAAGAACCTCAAGTCAGCATGATGAATTGGTTCAAATGAAGCTAGAATTCGTTTTCCCTAAGACCAAATTTGGATCTCAAGGAGGAGCCACCTGTTTGCTATGAGGCTTTCTTGATCATCACCAATTTCAAAAAATTTTCACATGAGGTTGCATTGAAAGAGGGGAATCCATGGCCAGACATGCTGAAATAGCTGCCAAATAAACCTTGATTGAGGACTATGACAAGCCATATGACAGTAACTCACATAAATACTGTAGAACCAGGAGTTGTTAGCTCTGAATGGGTGCCGGTTCTTTTCTTGGCATGAACTAGAAAATCATCTCCATTTAGGACTTTCTAGTGCCAGGCTTTCTTGCCCACATCAACACCTGCTACATGCCCTTGGGGGATGCCTAAAATGTTTTAAAATTCTGTCATCCATGCAATCATTTGTAGTTTATTAAGGCTGGGATATATCAAACAGCCCTAGTCATGTGTGAGTTAATCAGTCTGTGAGGAAGGTTGTGGTAATTGTCTCTGGCCATTTTCAAAAGAAGGGAGAACTACTGTTGCCTGGACCAGAATGGAGTCACCACAATATGCACTGGGGAGCCATTATGAATCTTCAGAATGACCCGAGACATCAGTGTAATGGGTGGAAAAGCATACAGGAACATTACTGTCCAAGGAAAATAAAATGCATTTGTCTTCCATGGAGTTCTGGAGCATAAATTTATCAACTGACTTATGAACAGAGGCAAAAAGATCTATTTGAGGTGCTTCCTACAGCTGGATAAATTTTTGAAAGACCTCTGATTCAGTTTCCATTCATGAAGGTATGTCCTGGTCCTGCTCAGCTTGTCTGTCGCACAATTTTGTTCTGACAGAATGCAAGATGCCTGCAGACTCAGATTGTGATGAAAAGCTATATCCCAGGTTACTAAGGCTAGTCTGTTCAGAGAGTTAGATCCGTTTCCCCCTTGCTTGCCTGTGCTTCATATATTACTGTGATATCTGTAACCACTTGAAGAGGTCCTGGGGACCACAGATGGTTGACAGAATTGACAGCATTTATAAGAGCTAACATATCTTGTGTTTGTATGTTTGGCCTTTCATCTTTTCCAAAGACCTTACACTTCTATTCCTGTAGACACTGTTAGCCAAACAAAGGCTGTGAAGTGTGTTGACACGGATTCTGTTGTAGCAGGAAGGGAGAATGGTAGACCTAGATTATGAGAAATTTGGTGTGTTCACCACAAAATCTATGCTTTCAAAAATTACAAAACTGAAATGTCAGGGGATGCAGATGCTGGGTCCATAAAGATGTCCAGTACCACTGGATGTTTCTCATGTGGAGTCTTGCAATAGCTAACATGAGACACAGAATCTCGAGGCATTCCTTTGCTGAGATGGTAGCCTATGTGGAAAAACCCAGGAAGAGATCTAAATACATATCCATATTTTAGCTCTGGAAGAAAAGATTTTTGAACTTGTGTCCAGGAGACATCCCAGGAAAACAATCCTTTGAGAAGGAGTCAGACAAAACTTCTGTAATCTCTCTTGAAATCCCTGCCTGTGTAGCTTATCCTTTACCCAACTGAGTGATGCCTGGCACACTGAAGAGACTGCAAATATAAGCAAAATGTCCAGGAAAAGAATGTGAATACCTTGTAGTCTGCAGCAGGCTACTGAGGAGTCACTTTGTGAAAACTCTTGGAGCAGCAGACAGATCAATGGGTAATACAGAGTACTGATAATGTAATCCAGACAAAAACAATCTTAAGAAAAGTCTGAAATCTGGATCAATAGGAATGCAAAGATATGTACCTTTTAAAACTAAGGTCACTAGAAAACTCAAATGGGGAACATGGGGTAACAAGTAGCATTCTGAACTTAGTACTATCACAAACAGATTCAGAAAGGAAAGATGCAGAGCTGGTCTCCAAGAATCTATTTCTTTGGTACCAGGAACATCCTGGAATAAAATCCTTCCTCACACTGAGGAGGGGGAACGGCTTCTATCACACCCTGAGCAAGCATATGCTGAATGACAGCAGGGAAAAGAGACTGGTCCGGTGAATGACGAATGCCCTGAAAAGGAGTGAGAGATACTCACTGCGATCTGTAATCTTGATGGATTACCCACAGAACCCATCTTTCTGAAACTATTTTTAGAGACAGAAGCAGAGGATCAGGCTTTCAGGATGGGAGTTTATTTTTTGTTTGTGTTTTTTTTTAAGTTATTCAGACTTATTAAATTTTCTTTGTTGTGGGGGGGGGGGTCCTTTATCTTTTTAGAACTTTTAGTTATGTACTCACCATAACTTCAGATGTTTGGGATCCATCTCGCCTACACATTGAATGATGGGGGTCTCTTATTGGCTGAGCTTACTATATCCCAGGATGCACCCCCAGTCCCCCCCCAGATCTAGTTTGTCCGCATACATGCACACATGCATACTATGCTTATATATAACATCGATGATGAAACAGAAAAAAAAAGTGGCTCAAACAAACTCTCTCTATCTCTTCTGATCTGCAAGGGGGAAGGAGGATCCCAAACATCTGAAGTTATGGTGAGTACATAACTAAAAAAGTTTATGTGATCACCTGAATCCTGGGTGGCTCACTTGAGTACCGTGGAACCAAATGAAGCTCGCCCCCTAGATGCCACATCCCATTGGAACCAAATGAAGTAGCCATAGCTCTGGTAGAATGAGCTTTGATAGATGATGTATTTGAAGAAGAATAGGCCTGAAATATGCAATCTCTGATCCATTTTGAGATTGTAGCTTTTGTGATGGTTTGGCCAATTTATTATCCGAGAGAACACACACAACAAACTGGTCTGACTTTTGCTTTGCCTGTCCTGTCTAAATATAAGAAATTGCCTGCCCAACATCATCCAATTTATGGAGATTGTATTCTGCCTAGAGAATTTTGGAAAGAAAACTGGTAGTTCTAGGGATTGTTGAAGACAGAAACTAGAGCAGACCTTGGGACAAAGGATGGATTAGGCCTAAGAGATACTCTCTCTCTTGTGGAAAATCAGATATGTGGGTTTAATGGACACAGGGCTTGAAGTTCTGAGACTCTTTTCTGCTGATAGCCACTAAGAAATGCTTTCTTTCCATGATATTTTTTTTAATTCATAGCAGCAGGGTTCAAAAAAAGGGGAGATGTTAATGCAGGCACTAAATCAAGATGAGGTGCAGGATGAAAAACTGGTGGTCTTAACAGACTCACACCTTTAATGAATGTTTGCATAGCCTGCTGCTCATCAAAGGAGGATCCGATTCATGGAATTTAGAAATAGCAGCTAGTTGAACTTTAATAGTTGAGACAGAAGATCCCTGATTAAATAGGGATGTTAAGAATTTCAAAACCTCTGGGACAGGAGCAGTAATAGGGTTTAAGCCCTTGAGTTGAGCCCCAGATAGCAAACCTTTCCACTTACTGAGGGTACAATTTGTTAGTGGTACAAAATGTGAACAACTTCAGGGTCTAGTGTGTGGCTTTCTGACTAGTGAAGTGTGGAGAGGAGCCAAGCTGTCAATCAGAGATTGAAGAAATCAGGGATCAGGTCTAAGGTCCACGATCTGCGCATGCTTTTTCAGGTAAGGAAACCATATCTGACGAGGCCAGTATGGGGCAATCAGAATCATTGAAGACCTTAGCTCCTGTTGGCCAGGGTTGAACTAGAGCATCCATGGCCGGTACTTCCTGATGTGAAATCAAGGAGAAGAATCTTTGGCACTTGGTGGTTTGTGGAGTCGCAAATAGACGCAGCAGCCCCCCCCATCCCAAAAAAAAAACTGGGCTGCTACCCTCCTTGTTTGTTCAGATACCAAACCACCGACATGTTGTCTGTGTGTGATGATGGATGATACCCTGAGGAAGGAACCCTCATCTCCAACACGTTGATGTGGAAGAAGAGTCGTCCGGAAGAAGCCATCCTGAACTAGCCTGCCCCCAGACACCCCCCCCCCCCCATCTGGGGAGGGATCTGTCTGGGGTCAGTAACTGGAGGGAGGACAAACAAAGGGTTTGCTCTCTCTAAGTTGGATGTCTCAAGCACCAGCATCATGATGAGATGATTGAGTGGGAGATCTTGAAAGGTCCATTGAGTTGATAAGAGCCACTGAAGAATCCTCATGTAACTTAACCTAGAGGAAAAGAACTAAAAGTACCGTGGACATTGAGCCTAGAACCTGCAGGACCATCCTGGGGGCTTTGGATCTCAATCTTGAGTCTATCTCTGATGGTATGTGATAATAGGCGCCTTTGAGGTCTATGGAGCACATCCAAACATCCTAAAGAACCTGGAGTAATTTTGACTGGGTGGTGGGTCCGGAGATATGAGCCTCATGGACGAAGTTAGCAATTGATGTCAGATAGCCAACTGAGAGGCTAGGCGGCTGGGCTAGGCTCAGGTCCCCCTATCCATACTCCTAGACTCTTATTAGGAGGATGGATGGAGATGCCACCACCATGGCATCTACAGCCGGGAGCAGATAAGAATTTGTTTGGACGAGAAGGGACTGGTTCGCTGAGCCCCAAAGGCCTTGTTGTTTGAGGATCTCCAAGATGTCTGCAAAGAGACATCATGACTAAGACTGGGGACTGGAAAAGTCTTTGGAGCACCCTGTCTATATTTTGGCAGACTCCTGCAAGTGCTTTGCCCTAAACAATAAACACAAAGAAGATGGTCATCAGTGACAGACATCTTAAAAGCACATTTAGTACATTTTTAAAGCCTAGGGGCTTGAGACATAATGCTAACAATTCCTGACAGGAAATTTAATCACTGTAGAATCACAAGCTTAGGTGTAACAACAACTTTAAGCACTAGATTTCAGTTAAAGAGTTTGACCACACACAATAAATTTCAGTACTCAATCAAACACAATATCCTGGGGACTGTTGGTGGTGCATCCTGGGATATAGTAAGCTCAGCCAATAACCCATCATTCAGAATGTAGGCGAGATAGGATCACATAACATCCTGCCATTGCTTTTAACTTGCTGGGAATGCTTATTTTTCGTTTCAAAGAAGAGAACGTCATGCAGGGAACATGGAATCCCTTGGTAAACTTGGAAAAGGAGGGTTTAAAAAATCTAACACAGCCCTTTAATCAGTTCTCCTCTCTCATCACACGTTTTAATGACTTCTGCAGCAGGAGGTCCAAAAACTAGTTCTCTATCCAATGCAGAACTGAAAATTCCATTTTGACATCCACTGGGAGATTCTGAGAATGGAGTGAGGCAAACCTCCTCATAACATGTCCAGTGGCAGCAAGCCTGGAGCTGGCATCAGCAAAATCACATGCACTTTTTAAATAGTGGGTGGTCACTTGTGACCATGTTACACCAAGGAGATTTCTCCTCACACAAGAAGACAAATGACAAAATATTTTGCATAATCTCACAACAGGTAACTTTAACATACAAGCTTAAGTGAGAATTCTAAAAACAAGAGTTGCAGAAAACTGCACTGCCCCCCCCCCCAAAAAAAAAAAATCTATCAAAAGCCTTTCTATCCTTGTCAGGAGAGGGATTGGTATTAAATGTTTAGCAGTTGCTGGACTCACTAAAGCAATAGCTGCTGGGTCTGACCCGAGATGAGTGCATAAAAATTAAAAAGATCGAGACAAGTTATATAATCTAACTGCTTTTTAGTGGCAGCAGCCTGGCTGTTGAGGAAATTGCAGACTGTAATAAAAACATCCATGAAAGCAGAGAACAGGAGGAAAAGGTGTAGATTCTGGAAATTCCAGTGGTAACAAATCAATGTTTTTTAGTCCCTCTGGAAGTATCACAGTTTTCCCAATAAAACAATTGATTTGTTCTGGAAACAGTTACACGGAAATAGAATCCTTCAAAAGTTCTGACGGAAGCCACACACTCCTTAGAAACTAAATTCGATATCTGTGGAGACAGCACACAATCTGTGCCTTCAGAATCACTTGAGGTTCAAACTCCTGAATCTTTTCAGAAGATGAAAAGAATCCCTTTTTCTTTTAGCACAAACAGCTATACAGGAAGGATCAAAACAGCCTGCACTAAACTCTAAGCTAAGCACAATAAATTACTCTTATCCAGAATAACCAAAACAGGAAAACAAATATGTTTTTTTTTTCTTTTTGACAAGAATTACTGTAGAAACAGACTCACATTTACCAGCAAAAACCTTTCGAAAGATGGGCACAGCTTTCTGGCTAGACAGAATAACATTCTCTGCCATTTTTCCCAGGACTGACAAAAGTGGCTCCCACTTGCCCGCTAAGGGCACTCCAACAACCACAGAGGACATATCGAACTCCCTTTGTTCATGGTGGCTGCAGGGACTGCACCAGTGAGACCCAAGGAAAAAGAAGAGTGGTCCGAGGAACCAGCTTTAGCCACACCAGTCATTAACTTGTGGCTGAGATACTTTAGTAGCCTGCTGTGATGGCAAATCCTGTTTAACAATTTTCTTCTTTTTATGGTTGGAAGAAAGAAGAACTGAGGAAATGTTTGGCAGCAATGGTTAGTAAAACAGGTAAGTTGTAAAAAAAAAGTAAATTTTCTCTGTTAAAACATAGTAAAATGCATGTTAAACACTTACCTCAGGCCCCAAAAGTATAATACATTTTACCACAGAAAAAAACAGTTTAAAATCAGTTTCAACAACTTTTTGCCATAAAATTAAAACAAGTAATGCTCCTATTTAAGTGTTCAAAACTCACACAACAGTCATTTGAAACACTTTCTCCTATCTTAATTACCTTTTCAAAAAATTTCTGTCATAAAAAGTAAAGTGGAAAGATTTTTCTCCCCAAAGAGAATTTATCTGCCCAGAAATGGAATGACAGCAGACCATAAATCCTTGAAAGCCCACAGAGGAGTGTACTCTCTTCTGCAGCATGAAAGCACTGAAAGGCTTGGCACTCAAACCTGACTTTTAGTCATTACAGTTTGGGAGCATGGATGGTGCCCTGAAAGCTTTTGAAGCTGAATGGCTGTTACATACCCTCAGCAGCAACCCTTACAAAGAATATTATCTGGCCATTACGGGAATTGGAGAAACCATGGCATTACGTTGAGATTAAGAAGGCTTCAATTAAGCTGCCTAAACCATTGTGAAAGGAAATCTGATTTTGGATCTATAAGCTATGGGGATTTCTTATAAGCTATGGGGATTTCTTCAAGTGAGGTCTAAGTAGGGGGAACTAGATTAGACTGGGTCAGTATGAAGTAATGAGGATTACTTCTCATTTGCTGGTTGAAACTTTCTGTGGGAGCTTTGTTATTAGGGGAAGATAGGACACTGACTATCTAGAGCATTACTTGGTAATATCTCCTCTGGGGAAATTAGGGCAAAATAGCTTGTGCACTTGGAGCTGGTGGGAGAAGCAAACAAGCTGTACCAAGGCTGGCCACAGTGGTTGAAAATCTCTTGAGTCATTAATGGATTTAGGAACCACTCATGAGGCATCAGCAGAGATCTGTCTGCACTAGTGGAATGTGGGACTACTCGTGAGTAATCTGCTACCCAGCTGGCCTTCCCTGATATGTGTACTGTTAACAGAAAGTGATCCAAATTTAATGCCTGTTGTCATACTCTCCCAGCTCCCTGCAGAGAGGAAAGGACTTGACTCCTTCCTGCTTATTGATATATCACAGTATGGACATGTCCAACTGCATAGTTATCACTTCTGAAGGCAAAAGGTTCTGAACTTCCTGTAACACTTGGAGTACTATCCTTATCTACAAGTTGTTGATTTGATTGATTCCAAACTCCTTGGACCATCCTCCCCTTGAAATACCACCCACCCTAAAAAGGTCACTGTTGCTGGTGGAGTGGGTGTCACAAATCGTATTTTTGTGTGAAGCTGGTGAAGCAGACTCCTGCAAGTCTGAGTTAAACATATTATGCATGAAGGGTAGTCTGTTGTGACTACTGTACTGAAAGCATCCACTAAAGTATTCTTGGGTGAAACATGGTGTACTTGGGGATGGAAGCACCTGAGACCCACAGACTTGAGAAGTGTAACTTATGCATTTACCATAACATGGGATCCTTTTCATCCAAGAGTCCAACACAACTGTTTGGTGCAGAGCCACCCATCATATTCAATCCAGCCATTAGCTAGTGTTCCAGTGCATCAAGGTCCTTCAAACATTCCCCAAATCCTCTGGGCACTTCTCCCTTTATATAGAGTTTGCTGCCTAGTGACCAAAATACTAGGAGAAACTGTAAAAGTGACTTATAAGCTTATGCTGGGAAAGTTGCAATTTGGAGGGGGGATGGAAGGAGGGATGTAGTATCGGATAGACTTTGATGAAAAGGATCAAACATTATGATAAGTACATACCTTCCTTATGTTATTTCATCAGTCCATCTGATCTGACTGTTGGGACAGAATACCAAGTTACCTGATATTTTGGGTGAAATCATGACAGGACATCATTCAGAACCGAAGCTTCAAATGAGGCTGTTGTTCAGAAATGATGTCCAATTTATTGTGTTTGAAAAAGGTGTGTATGGTTGACCATTGCTACTGCTGCTCTTATGTCATCTATGGATGAATTCTTTAAAAAAGGCAGTGGAAGTTGCCATAACCTCGCATAATGAGCCTTTGGTTTTGAATGTAACAATTTACTGTTGTTAAGAGTAGAAAAAATAAACATCACAGCCATCTGGACAGTGTTTGGAGATGTTTGTGTCCAGTCTGTTAAATGCAAAGGAAATGCACAACTGTGTGCCCTTTTTGAAAGTTTCTCTAGGATGTCTGTGGACATCCAGGGTGTGCAACAGACACTCACCCTTGTTAGAATGATTAGGAATGAGCAACAGAAAGTTTATGGACTGGTAAAGGTTACACTCTCATGTCACCTTAGTAACAAAAGTTGGACTGGTTCTTTAAGGTAACTGCGTTTGTGAAAAATGAGATATGGGGTAGTGGAAGACAATGCATGCGGTTCTGAAATTCTTCTAAATGAGGTGACAGTGGTCAAAAAACAGAATTTTTCACGATAAAAACTTTAGGTCTGCAGAAGAAACTGATTTAAATGGTGGCTTCCTGGACTGAGTTTTGGTCACATGGAGGAGTAGGGCCCTTAGCTGCTGGATAAGGATGAACTACTCCTCTGAGAAAGGCACTGCATAATTTGAAGAGGTCTGGGTTGAGTTTTGGTATCCAGGGTGAAAATATGAAATAGAAGCTAATTGCAATTCAATGGCATAGTAGCTGGATCTTGTGTCATACATGGTGGAGAAGAAACTGTACTTCATCTGCAATGGAAGTGGAATACAGATCCAAACCTTGACTGAAAGACCTTTCCATTTACTTTTGTCAGTCTTTTGAGTAGATTGCTTCTGATAAACATATAAAATATGAACAACTTTCTCTAAACAAACAGTACTGTACGGCCATTACTGTAACTGAAGAAACCATGTGGTTAGCTTGAAATTGAGGAGGTCCAGATGAGACTGTCAAGATGGGTGTGAAAGATCTGGTTTTGAATCTATGAGTCACTGGGACTTCTTCAAATGAGGCTTGAGCAGGGGAAAACAGATATTCTGGGCTAATACGGAGCAATGAGAAATATCTCTAATTTGCAGCTAGATGCTTCCTGTAGGAATTTTGATACCAGGAGAAGAGGAGAAAAGTTGTAAAGAAGACTGGAAGGCCACTGAAAGACTAGAGCATCTCTTGGTGACTCCCTTTTGGGGAAAATTAGGGCAAAGCACCTTCTCTGCACTTGGTGGGAGAGGCAAACAAGTTGTAGCAAGCTGCCACCTGTGACCGAAAATCTTTTTCAACCACTGCCAGACTGAGGGACCACTTATGTGGCATTATTAGTGACCTGATGAGCTTGTCAGCTTTATCAGCCGACTTTCCCTGGTATGTGCATTGCCACTAGAAAGGAACCTGAATATAAGGTCCACTGTCATACTCATATAGTCTCCCTGTACAGAACACAGGCCTTGGTTCTTCCCTGCTTGATAATGTAACACAACACTAATATGTTGACTCAATGTAGAGCTATCAGTTCTGGAGGTAACAGGTACTGAACTTTCTGCAGCTCTAGGACTATTCTGATCTCCAGAATGTTGATGTAAACACAGGCCTCTGACTGTTCACAAACTCCTCCCCTTGAATGCCACTCAACCCAAAGGAGAAGCATCCATGGTTACTACTGTACACAGACAGGGTGTTACAAAAGGTCTTCTTATGTGAACTACTAGGGAGGTCACCCACCACTTTAGATAATCCCTGCACTGCATGAAGGACAGTATGTTACTTGAGACCACTGAGTGAACAGCTTCCAGTGAAGGATTCTCGTGTAATCTGGCATATTCAACCAAGATTATGGATGCTGCCCTGAGACCCACATCTACTATGATCAACCAGGCTGACAGGGACTGATGATGGTACAAAGTCTGAACTGAGAAGTGGATGGACCTTCTGGACTGCCTTCACTTTGCCTTCAAACATGACAAAATTACTGACATGGTAACCATTCTGAGGGAAGTCTTTTACATATTGGTTTAAGAGATCTAAAAGTAGTTTGAAGTCCTTACTCTTTTTCAGGGCTAAGAACCATGAATAGATTCTGGATACTTTCTGGTCTGGTGGGACCTCCCGAATAATCCTTTACTGAAGGAGGATGGACACTTCTTGAGTGGTGAGACATCTGGTAATGGTGGTTTGTATCTGGTGCTTCTTGTGTAAATGGATATGATTTTTGCACCCAGTTGTCCTGTATGATGCTCAACCATGTAAGCAGGGTGGAGAGATAAATGCCTCCCAATTGCTGCCAGAGATAGGGAGTTAAGCAAGCATTCATGGCTGCTGATTTTGTATCCCTGAAAAGACTACTCTGTACCCTGGGCCCTTCAGACCTCTCCTTCCACAGGGTTAGCATCCATTAAAGGGACCTCATCTGCCACAGCCATCCCTAAGAAGGGATCAAAGGATTAATGTTGGAATTTCTAAAAGTAAAGGGATCTGGAACTCTTCTGATTTCTGTTATAGGATATCTGAGGGTTAGCAAATTCAACTCCCATGGCAGACAGCGCCTTTCCATGCTGTTAGCATCTTATTAGCTTTTATTTTATCATAGGACCAAAACGTCTAGATCTGTCAAAGGTGGCATGGATAAAGGATGCCTTGAAGTTGTCTACAGAATCATTCAGATAGAGCAATACATGTTGCCTGTGGGTTATGCCAGTGCTTGCCACCCTTGCTGCTCCATTGGCTGTCTTTTGAAACAGATGCATGAAGACATTTGTTACATTAAACATTATAGTCGGGTGCCCTGCAATTATTTAGTAGACTCCGGTGTGATGGGCTATCTTAAGGTATCCTCTGTTTGTTTAGATAGGTCCCCTTGAAAGCAACATAGGTAGGTGTTTTAAGTAATTTTAATGCACTCAGAGCAAAAGTGCCTGATGTGTAGGTGTGATTTCCAATTGTGTGAATCACCCTGGATTCTTTACTTGGGGGATGGACAAATAAACTCATCAGTTAATTTCTTTTTGGTGGCTGCAGCAACAATACAATCAACCAGAGGACCTTTCATCCAATACAGCCTGCTTTTAGGAAGACAGAAAACCTGTATCTAGTTTGCAGGATATCACATTAACAGTATTGGTTCCTGCCATACCCGCCTGGCAACCAAATGTATGAGACTATCTCTGCAGGTGGGACCACCCAAGTAGTAGAGAGTACAGAGCTGAAGAACACTCGCTCATCCTGACAGGGCAGTTCTGATGGCTAAGATCCTCTCTGTCTCATCAATTCTAGGACTTCGCCAAGTCAGTGTCTGATGTGAGCAACTCCAAAGGGGAGTCAGCGTGTTTCCTTTTACACGATTTCTTCCTGGAGATCAACTGTCTGACAGTAGTTGAAGTCTCCAGAAGACTCAGCAGGAACTTGTGATTCCCCAAAGCTTACTACTCTGCTTTGTCACTGGGAATCATGATGAATGGGCTGAAGTATGGACAGAACGATATCACAGGGTGGAGCTGGTACCGACAGAAGTCCTGTCTTTAGCCTATGTGGGGAGGCTATCATTCTCTCTCTCTCTCTCCACTGCAGCAAAGATGGATTCAGAATCGATTGGCAATGAAGAACCACCCACTGGAACCGCCTCCTCTCCCGCTGAAACAGAAGGGAGTAGTGCTGAATAAAGGAGCCTCAACACCATGGATCCAGAAGGCCTCAAGACAGAGACTGGAACCGACAGCTATAACACCAAGGACTTGGACAGAGAGAATGGTTCAAACCTTGTCAGACAGGAAGGTACCTATGTCTCAATGTGAAGCACTCGGGTCCATGACCTATTTGACACCAATGGTGTTAACACCTAATGAAGCTGATTCGACAGGATCAAGTTGATAAGACAATGCTGGGGCCCACTAGCACAGATACTGGAAATGGGGAAGGAACTGAAAGAGGTGAAGGGAGGGGTCAACCCAGTCTGCCCTAGAAACAGAGGCTGATGGGATGATACCCAATGCACACATCATGGGCTCCCAATCTGCTTTGGTTGTGTTTTGAAAAAACACACAAAGCTTAAATTAATAGTAGATGGTGTTCTAGATATCATAAACATCACAATTCCTGTTCCAATGAATGTCTGCAAAAAAGGTTTGGAAGGAGATTTATCCATGATCACTATAATCACCAGAACAGGAGACTTGTACATGTCAGTGCCACTGACAGAGAATACTCTCTTCTTGATGCCTTTGAGGGTGAAGGAGGAGAACCTGCCTCATCAGCTTTATTTATTTATTCAATTTATTTCCTTCTTCTCTTACTTGTCTGCAGTATCTGCTAGTAGTAATCCTTTAATAATCAAGTTGTTCCCCGTCAGCTAAGAACAGAGGTCCAAAACCCTCACAAATTGAAAAATTCACATTTAAATGCTCCAGCTCCAAACAAACCACACAAAATTATGTCCATTTTGGGGAGGGATTTTATGTCAGCACTTGCTGCACATTTTAAATGTCTTGTATACCTCTAAACAGAATTCAACCAAAACCTAGAGAGAGGAATTCAGAGAAAAATAAAGAAAACTCTATTACTTTTTTTAACACAGAGAAGATACTAGGCTTACTGCTCATGCTCCAAGAAGTTGTTGAGGGAATAAAACAGGAAGTTGAGATATATCTGCAATTATATTTGTAGAGAAAGTAAATATAGTATGTATAAAATTTAGCACACACTGAAATCAGCACAAGGAGAAAAAATAATAATTAGAAATTGAAGGAGCACTGAGCACTTAGCTCTTAGCTGTCGACTGATCATTCACAATGGTGGCAAATGAGATCTGAAGGGAGAGATCATAGGGGACTACAGGAAAGATTTTGAAAAGGCTTGAAACAGTGTAGTCCATGCTAATGGCCAGATCAGAATCAAACAAGCAGCTTGGTACTCAATAATCAGATTGGATGGAATAATGAAACATGATTCACTAGTTTGCCTGAGGTGTGGCCTTTGGTATTTAAGAAGAAACTTGAGCACCTGGTCAAAACATGCAGATACTGGGGGGGGGGGCATACCAAGCCCCCAGTAAAAGACATCCCAAGAAGCACAATGAAGATCTAAGCGCTATGAGGCAAAATACTAACTGCTGCACCACAGTGAGTTAGAGATATAGCATTTCAAAAGTTTCTTGACAAATGCATACAATTTTGGAAAATCATCTGCAAGTGATTTCAACACCACTCAATGAGACATGGAAAGTGGAAAGCACTCCTCCTGGAAAATAAAAGGTGCATTTCATGCAAAATGCCTGACTTGGGTGCTGGGGATAGTGTAGGTGCAAACTGTGTGATTCTAAGGGGTGATAAAAAAGCAGATCAAGTGTGACATGGTTATTTTTCTTCCTGTAACTAAAACAGTCCTACAAATGTTACTGCCAAGTCCTTTTTCTGTGAGTAACTTTAGGATTTACTCATGGATAAAAAGAGCGCTAATCACTGTTAAGCTTTTGTTTGACTTGCCTTGTACACTGTAAAAAATATGTTTTCTATACCAATAAAAACAGTATCATATACTGCAGCTAATCAGGGAGATTAAGTGTGATGAATAGTTTTATAATAGAAAATACCAAGCTAAACACCAGAATTGAAACTGATGACAAAACATTCTGACTGGCAGTTTTTCAGTACTACAGTATTGCTTTTAAATATGACAGTCCCAAAAATCAGTGTTAAAATCCATCTTTAAAAGTTGAAAACAATGCATATACATTCCTAAAGCTGTCAGATTACACCAGTGATTTCCAATTAATAAATGGCAATTACATCATTTTAAATGTGCAAAACATACTGTAATTCTACAGTTACGATACTGGAGCATTTTTTAAATGCCAAAAGTTCCATTTTACAGAGAAAACTCAAGTCACTTTTCAGTTCTCTCAATGTCAGCCCATTTATGAAAAGCACTGTAAATATTCCCCCAAAGGCAATACTAAGGCAGCAATTCTGTCTTAGACTTGTGGCAGACTTAATATATTCAAACCCAACTCTTCTTTGTCATGGTACATCTCTATGCTGCCAACAATCCCAGCACTATACTTGCCTTATTACCTACATCTGATGCACATCACTGTTTGTACAGCAACAAGATCTGGGTGCTTTATCTCTCAGTGGATTCACATAGTGGTACACACAGTCTTGCCATATAAAATTTACATTAAATGATAAATTAGTTTTCTTTTTTAATTGAAGCCCTTAAAACTAGTTTGATCTGGGTAATTCTGGGTTTTACAAGGAAGCAATGCCCCATGACGTACAATATGTTTTTCTAAGCTTTCAAGAATAGCAACAGTAATTTTCTGAACATCTGGATCAGTCTGTGGACTATCTCGAATGCTATGTAGCCTCTGCATGCCACCTTCTTCAATCAGCATGCTGCAGTACCTTGAAGCTGAAAAACAAAACAAAGCCTTTTAAATATTACTGTCAGATAATTTTGTAGCAATGTAACAATCTGATATCTAATTCTACTGCTTCTGGTGATAAAGTTAAACTATATTTAAGGCCAAATATAACCAACAAGGGTTTTCAGCATCTTCAGGTACACAATGTCAAAGCCAAACAACACATAATCCTACAGCACAATGGTGCAATAGATTTTTACTAATTTCCAGTGAATGCTATTCATATCTTGGGTGCCTTCTACCTTTTAGATGCTTCTTCCTACCAGTCCTCTGCTGCTTCTCCTAATTACCTATTGCAACCCTCCTCCTACTTTCATTTTCACACAATAATGTTCTGCAATTTAAATGTATGATTGCCTATATCGTAACTGATAATTCAATAAAGATATTTCTTGATTAAAAAAATAATGTTCTGGGAGCTATTCTCTCATAACAGACTGCTACTGGCACCCATCCTCGATCCCCAAGTCTCTTCACCTTGATCAGCATAGCCCCACAGCTATCCTGTCCTAGCCCTCTGTGCACTTTACTATCTCAGTGGAAGTTGAAGAGGATTACAGCATCTCTAAGGCTGTACACCAGGTTTATTTTTTAATGCAGGGAGTGTGGAAAGTGGATGGGTAAACAGACTCTAATCCAGTACAAAGCATGTAGCGATGTCTCATGTATTTTATTTTTTTTTGTTACTTAGAGTAGAACACTGATCCAAATGGACCAGTTCCAAATTCAGACCATGAAAGAGAATACAGGCAAGGGAATATAATAAAATATAACAAAATACCGGTATAAAAAAAGATGAAATCTTCATATACAAACATAATTACATTTAGGCATTGCATCACATTTACAGCTGTATGGCGTCTGTTCCAAACACTTGTGCACTCCTCTCAAAGTTCTCAACTATCACGGATTTTACGTCAAAATTTTTGCTGTTTCTCTTATAACGTGTGATGTTCTGACAATTCACTACAGATTACATCAAGTAAATAACACAAGACATTAGCTTTCTAGAATTGTTAATCATCATAAAATGCACACTTATGCAAATCTTATTACTTTGTATACTTACTAAGGCAGCTGGAATAGTATTTAAAAAAGTGCCCTTGATTATGGTGCTCTATCCCTTATTTTTGATCCAAGAGGTTGAGAGTTATGCCCCTCCCTACTGCTGATCTTATTCGGCTGGCACCACTTTACAGTTTCCATTGGAATATCCAGCTACAGTAATAACTCACACCATCTTCCTGAAAAGGAGATCTAGTAATGGTCACTTGAGTCTTCTTATGCCCAAACTGTACGTCATTCCCATTTCCTGACCCATCTAAAAGTACCTTGCCTAAGCTTCCTAGTGTAGTACTGCCACACCTTCTGCAACCAAATTTGACACTGGACAGAAACCTGGTCTCTTTACTCCAGTTCCACAACCTTACATGTGTGATTTAAAAAAAAAAAGTCTTACAGTTTTGCAGACAGGAATAAGGCAATGAAGTAACAATGTTCATCCTGTTGTCCTGTGTTTGATTCCCTCAGTTTTCATCTGCACACTGCATGATGTGTGACTCTGAGCAAGCCACTTTATTGTACAGTACTCCCAGTTCTTCCTTGAAAAACTGGCACTTGAGTCTAGTGGGTCTACTCAGTTAACAAATTAATAAAAAGAAATTCAAAGAGAAACAGAGAGGGAATAACCATTCCAAATCTACCTAAAACAGCATGCCACATCTAAGATTAATTAAAGCTCCTTCTGTTTGATGGCTTAAACTGGATCCTATTAAATTTGTTTTATTTATGTAGAAAGCTCAATTTGAATACCATACACCACTGTATTATCACTGGGAGAAACTACCACAATGATGCTCAAGTCACTTCAGTGTTCTTATTTATATCACTTCCCCCAACATGAGCGTATTCTGGAAAACAGGGTACTCACCACCATAAAACAAAAAATAAAAAGTTATGTCTTACTATAACTTGGCATCTGTGCTGTCTATCTTCATTTCTTCTCGTGACTGGGTACCAGATCCGATCCTCTGATCTGACTCAGCCACATTTTCCAGACTTCGATCAGACTCTCACACTCCTCCCTCTTAACAATAATGCACTACACCCACCCCTACACCTCAGACAGAGTTTGCTGATTCAACAAACATCAGAAACCAGGACAGAAAGAAAGGTAAGTGAGGCTCAGACATAGGACCCAAGAGTCCTGCAATCTTCCATAGATCCTCTTGAAGAATAAGGCAGGGGGATGGCTGGGTGGGAAGGTGAGGAGGAATGAAGATGGACAATAGAGATGACAAGTTATGGTAAGACATAACTTTATAATCTGATGTTGTCCTCTTCATTCCTCCTCAAATTTGGGTCAGATTCCCCAGCTACGTGATTCCTATGTGGCCCTCATAGAAGGATGTGCCAGAGTACAGTCGAGCCAAAGGAAGTCCTGCTCCTAGACACAATATCCAATTTGTAGTGCACAACAAAGGTGTGGTTGTTTGATCAGGTGGCTGCCACACAAATATCATCGATGGAAATCTTGGATGAAAAGGCAGAAAAGGTAGCCATAGATCTAGAAGAATGCGCTCCTGGAGGTCGAGGCAGTTTTAAGCCTCTCTGAGAATAAATGAAGGTGATAGTGATCCATTTGGCTAGTGTGATTTTAGACACCACTCGGCCTAGCTTGTTAGCACAGAAGACTATAAACAATTGGTCTGAGTTCCAGTGCTGCTTTGTTCTATGCAAATAAAAATGCAGTTTTCTATGAACATCAAGGAGATGTACAATATACTCTCTTTTGTTGGCAAACTTAGGAAAAAAATACCTGTAACTGAATGGATTGGTTAATACTGTTTTCCATGTCTACTTTAGGGATAAAAGTGGGACTGGTATGTAGTGAAACCCTGTCTTTCTGAAAGATTATGTACAGAGATCTGAAAGATGATGCCTGTAGTTCAGAAATTCTCTTTGCTACAGTAATGGCTACTAAAAAGATAATCTTTCATGACAAAAACTTCAAGTCATTAATAGCTGCTGGCTAACGGTCCTTGAGTCAAACTCTGCAGTACAACAGTGAGGTCCTGTGGTGGGGAAGGATTATTAGTGGGTGGTCTCAGCAAAAAAAATACTCTTCATAAATGCTTTGCAGAATCTAAAAGTAGACAAGGAGCAAAGTTGGTTTAATGTATGAAAAAAAGAAGTTATGTACTCACCATTACATTCCATCTGAGTAGTTCTACTTCATTTGTCTTCAACCTGTGAGATACCGGATCCGTATCAGATCCAAGCAGGCAGTTTCACTAGCATAGTACGGTTGTTTACACTTGCCATAAATGTAGATGTTTGAGTGTATTCACTGTTGCAGTCATCACATTTGGGTTATCTGCTTGCAGTAGCCCTCAGTCGGCCTGATTATCAAAGTCTTGGGTCCTGCGTCGGTTGCTGTCTCATCTTCTGTGACGTCAGGGGTATAAAACATGCAGCAGACGCCATTACATCAGTTTTTCTTGCCCCAGATGTCAGGTGCCCCCTTAATGGGAAACAAATATATATATATTCAAGGTTATACCGCCAACAAAAAAGCAAATACACCAAAAAGCTTTTAAGCATAGTAAAGGAGAATAGAGGTATAGCCAAAAGAAGTCAGGGAGCTGGAGGGAGGGTAACCAGGACTGCAACAGTGAATACACTTGAACATCTACACTTATGGTAAGTGTACACAACTGTACTATGTTCTTCATGTTTCACTGTTGCAGTCATCACATTTGGGTAGATTCCCAAAGCTAAGGATGGGAGGAGAAATTCAGATAGCATTAGGACCAGTTATAAGGCCATGCAAGACTGCAGTGGCAAAGCCAGCTCTGGATTTAGAGAAAATTGGCAAATGGTAATGCTTGGTGAAAGTATGTACAGAACTCCAGGTAGCAGCTTCTAGGATGTCTCTGGTAGTGACACCTCTGAGAAAGGCTGTAGAGGTAGATGCAGCCCTGGTTGAATGGGGTCTAATCCCCTGTGGGATAGGATTTCCATGGTGCTTATAGCAGAAATGTATGCAATGGCCTATCCATTGGTTTGCTTTGAAATAGCCTTCCCCTCTGCCCCTGCAGCAAATGCCACCAGCAGTTGTTCAAATTTCCTTTGAGGTTTAGTCCTGTCCAAGTAAAATCTAAGTTGTCTGTGCACATCTAAGGAGTGCAGTATCCGTTCCCCTTTGTTCTGTGGGTTAGAAAAGAAGGTTGGCAAATGAATGGATTGATTAAGAGCCACATTGGATACCACCTTGGGCATGAAAGAGGGATTGGTCCTGAGGGACACCCTGTCCGCATTAAAAATTATGAAAGGCTCCACTGCCATAAGGGCCTGTAATTCAGATACCCTTCTTGCTGAAGTGATTGCTAAAAGGAAAGCTGTTTTCCAAAAAAGGAATTTTAACTCTGCACTTGCAGCTGGCTCAAAAGGAGGAAGAGTGAGTTTTTCCAATACAAATTTAAGGTCCCAGGCTGGAGTTGGGGCTCTCCTGGGTGGTCTTAAGTTTTTGGCCCCTCTGAGGAACTGCTTGAGCAGTGGGTTTGAAAAGAGGGGTGGTTCTGTGTTGTAATGAGCTGAATTGGCTGATGGAGGAAAAGGAAAGGCCCTTGTGAAGCATCTCAGGTAGGTATTGAAGAATCTGAGGTAAAATTGGGCGCTGCTGTGGCCATCCCTTGAGTTTGGTTCCAGGCACAGAATCTTTTCCATTCTTCAGCATAAGATTTTCTAGTACTAGGCCTCCTAGCCTCCAAAATGACATCCAACACTTGTTTACTGAGGGATGGTAACAGAGAGATAAGGTAATTAGCCAGGCTGCCAGGTTCAGGGTTTGAAGCTGGGGGTGCAGAATCTGGCTCTCCTGCTGTGACAGCAGGGTAGGGGTCTGAGGCAGGTGCCATGGGGCTAGCTGTGACACACTGCGCAAGAGGGGGTACCAGTGTTGGCGTGGCCAGTCTGGTGCAATCAGTATCATCCGTTGTTTGTCCTGTTTGATCTTTAGTAATACTTTGGAGAGGAGAGGCAGAGGAGGAAAGCCATAAACTGATAGATTTTTCCAGCTGAAGGCCAGAGCATCCCCTTTCCAAGCTTGTTTGTGGGAGTCCTTGTGCAGAATTTGTCCAATTGGTAGTTCTGGGGGGAGGCAAACAGGTCTATATCTGGGCTCCCCCATTTGTTGATCAACATGTTGAAAGTCTTTGTTTCTAGTTTCCACTCGTGTGGGTCCAAGAGATTTCTGCTTAGTTCGTCTGAAAGTGTATTTAGTTTTCCTGGCAGGAATTGAGCCTGTAGATGCACTTGGTAGCTCAAGGCTGTGTTCCACAGAGCCATGGCTAGTCTGCAGAGGGGGTAAGAATGGGTACCCCCTGCTTGTTTATGTACCACATAACAGTGGTGGTGTCCATCTTTACCATTAATTGTCCTGGAAGAATGTGGTCCTTGAAGGCTGTCAGAGCATTCTGTACAGCTGACATTTCTTTTTGATTGATATGCAGGTGCATTTGACTTGGGTTCCATTTGCCCCAAATGTACTTCTCTACCAGGTGAACCCCCCCCCCCCCATGCATAGTCTGATGTGTCTGTTGTTAGGGTTTGGGCAGTAGGGGGTAGACAGAATAGTAGTCCCTTGTTTTGGTGGCAGCCCTCTGCCCACCAAAGGAATTCTAACCATAGGCAAGGTATGATATGAATCATTGCTTCTAGATCCTGAGAATGTTGACACCATAGGCTTTTTAGAAAACATTGTAGTTTCCTCATACGCAGTCTTGCATATGGAATTAGTAGAATGCACGAGGCTATGAACCCCAAGGGTTGCAGTATTTGCCTTGCAGATAGCAGGGTTTTTGTGGCCACTAGTCTGATGTAAGTTGTCAAATGAATTTGTTTCTCTGGCGTGAGGAAAGCCATCTGGGAAGTTGTGTTCAAGCTTGCTCCCAGGAAAATATTTTGTTGACAGGGTACCAGATGTGATTCCTTTTTGTTTATGATGTACCCCAGACAAGTTGACACCTTTTGTACAAATGCCAGATGATTCAAATGTATGTCCTGGCTTTCTGCCTGAATTAGACAACTGTCCGGGTATGGGTAAATTTGAATATTTCTTTGCCTGCAAAATGCAATGACTAGAGCTAGGCACTTTGTGAATACCCTGGGCGCAGTAGACAAGCCAAAGGGCAGTGCAGAGAACTGATGGTGCATGTAGCCTGCTTTGCAGCGTAGGTATCTTCCGCAAGATTCCCTGATTGGGATGTGCAGGTAGGCTTCCTTTAAATCCAGTGTTGCCAACCAGGCATCATTGCCTAGCATAGGAAGTAACTGGTGAAGAGTAAGCATCTTGAATTTTGGAATCTCCAAAAGGGTGTTTACGATAGAAAGGTCCAGGATAGGATGCCATGAGTTGTCTTTTCTGGGTACCAGGAAAAGTCTTGAGTAGAAACCTTGTCCCTTCCTTTTCCTCTTCTGGTACAGTTTGAATAGCCTTTATGCTTAAGAGAGAGTGTACTTGCTTTTGAGCCTCTGCCCACTGATTTGTGGGTAGATCTGGCCAAACGTTTGGGGTTGGTAATGTGCGGAAGTGAAATCTGTATCCTTGGGAAACTATATTTAAAACCCATTTGTCCTGGGTTATGAGTTCCCAGTTTTTTGCCTGCAGAGCAATCTTTCCCCCTAAAGAAGCAGTCAGTTGAGAAGTGCTTAGAAGTTTTAAAATTAAGTCATTGAGACAGTTTACCATAGGGGAGAATCTTACTACTCCCTGATTTGGAAGTGGGAGCCCCCCCACTACTTAGTCCTGTGCATACCCTGGGACTGAAGCCTGGGTGTTCTGGTTCTGGGTTTGGACTGAGAAGGCCTAGAAGAGGCAGGAAAGGACCACTTCTTAGAGGGCCAATGCCTACTAAATCTTGGAGGCTGTACTTGTAGGAAATCTTTAACAATTTGCATAGATTTAGCTTTTTCCTCCATCTTTTTAAGAACTTCTTCTGCTTTGTTGCCAAACAGGCAGTCCTGATTTAAGCAATTTAGCTTTAACATGATCTGGCAATGACTGCTCCTTAAGCCAAGCATGCCTTCTAAGTACAGACCCAGTGACAGCAGCCCTGCAAGATGCCTCTAGAGAATCAAAACCACATTGCAAAGTATGTTTTCCAACCTGTTCAGCAGAATGCATTAAATCCTGTAAATCCTTGTTTTCAGCACTATCAGGAATCAACATAATTTTCTGTTTAAGCAATCCCATAATATGCTGCTGATACTTTAACATATGAAACTGGCAATTTAAGGCCCTAATGGGCCAAGGTTGCAGAAGTGTATATCTTCTTACCCCATCTATCCAAGGTTGCAGAAGTGATTATCTTCTTACCCAATCTATCCAGCGCCCTGGAATCGCTGTCAGAGGGGCTAGGATTTTTGGCAGTAGTAGCCTTAATGCACTTGGGTCCATGTGAAATGGTCTTAGGATCTGCAGTAGGATTTTTAAAAAGGAACATGTGAGAGTCAGGAAATGGTAATATCTATCAGGTTTTCTGGGAGCAGGAGGTAAAGAGTCAGGGGCCAAGCTAGATTCCAAAAAGGCATCATCAACAATGGCTAGTACAGGAGGGACAGCTAAAGGCCTGTGCTGGGGCAGGAGTAAGAAATCCCTAAGCCACTTTTTAGAATCAGAGAAATCCTGGCTTTACCAACGAAAATGCTCCCTAAGAGTATGCAAGGTTTCACCAAAAGAGAAATCCCCTGGGGGGAAGCAGAGGGAATAGAGTCCTCTGCATCAGAATTTGCTTTCCACAAGTAATACAATTATTGACTTTTACTGACATCGGTTTAGAGCAAGAAAAAGTTTCCCCAACGGGGTACTTAGCTTTAGTTGAAGACTTCAGTTCTGAAACTCGAAAACGAAAATTTCAGGAGTTGGCCAACCAGCACTTGCGAACTGCTTCTGCTTCAGGCACAGCACGACATGAAAGATTGATGTAATAGTGTCTGCTGCATGCTTTATACCCCTGACTACGTGACGTTACGGAAGATGAGACAGCAACCGACGCAGGACCCAAGAATTTGACAACCGACGCAGGACCCAAGAATTTGACAATCAGGCCGCCTGAGGGCTACTGCAAGCAGATAACCCGAATGTGATGACTGCAACAGTGAAATACGAAGAACATATGGTCTGAGCTCCAAGCACCTCCCCTTACCCATAATACACCTCTACTACCTTCCAACCCCCAGATCGAGTTTGTTGACCTTCATCCTAATAACCCGACCTGAAAAACACTATGACCTACAACTGCAGCCAACAGGTTGTACATATAATAAGGTCAGGGGAAGGAGAGAGGGACGGTAGAAGACAAATGAAGTAGAACTACTCAGATGGAACGTTATGGTGAGTACATAACTTCTTTATCTGAAGTAGTTTACTTCATTTGGTCTTCAACCTGTGGGACAGAGTCCCCAGTGACTAATCTCCTGGGTGGCCCCCAAGGAAGGATATTCCGGAGCACCGCGGAACCAAAGGATGCTCTCCTTCTAGAAGTCAAATCCAATTTGTAGAGAGAAATAAAGGTATGAGATGAGGAAAAAGTAGCTGCAGAACAAATATCATCCAATGAGACTCTAGACCAAAAGGCCGCAGAAGTAGCCATGGACCTAGTGGAATGAGCTTTCAGGTCCAGAGGACACATGCCTTTGTCCTTATAGACCTGAAGGATGCATGAAGAAATCTACCTAGCAATAGTGACCTTGGAGATAGGTTTACCCAAAAAGGGTTTATAAAAGGACACAAACAGCTGATCGGATTTACAGATATTTTGGTCCTGTGTAAATAAACACCTGTCTATGAACATCCAACAAGTGGAGTTTATATTCCATTTTGTTAGCAAAGTTAGGAAAGAAGACAGGTAAATTAAAGGTTTGATTAATATTAACTGGTGATGCCACCTTGGGAAGGAAAGATGGACTGGTCCGAAGGGAAACCCTATCTTTGTGGAAAATCATATAAGAAACTTTGATGGACAAGGCTTGCAGTTCTGAAACCCTTTTAGCAGAAGTAATAGCCACCAGAAATGCTGTTTTCCAAGATAAATTTTAGATCTGTGGTTGCAGCGGGTTTAAAAGGCGGAGCGACCAGAGCTTGAATAAAGTACAGTTGTGTACACTTATCATAAATGTAGATGTTCGAGTGTATTCACTGTTGCAATGATCACACTTGGGTTATCTGCCTGCAGGTAGCTCTCAGTCAGCCTGAATTACCAGAGCCTTAGGATTTCTGCGTCGGTTGCTGTCGCTTCTTCCATGATGTCAGGTTGTCAGGGGTATAAAACAGGCAGCAGACGCCATTACATCAGTTTCTCTTGCTCCAAATGTCAACAGCCCCCATAAATAGGAAGCTAGTATATGGTGGGGAACTCCACCAGTAAAAAGTAAATAGCAATGCCATTAGGAATGGCCACAGAGAGGTAGAAAGATAGAGAAAGCCAGGGGGCTGGAGGGAGGGAAACCAGGACTGCAACAGTGATTACACTTGAACATCTACATTTATGGTAAGTGCACACAACTGTACTATGTTCACGTGTTTCACTGTTGCAGTCATCACACTTGGGTTGATTCCCAAAGCTGAGGAAGGGTGGAGGCAGTGAAGAAGTGTTAGGCCTGGCTAGTAGGCCTTGCAAGACTGCTGTAGCAAATCCAGCTCTGGATTTGGAAAAGATTGGTAAATGGTAATGCTTGGTGAAGGTGTGTACAGAACTCCAGGTTGCAGCTTCCAGGATGTCTCTGGTAGGGACTCTCCTGAGAAATGCTGTAGAGGTGGTAGTAGCCCTAGTGGAATGTGGTCTGATCCCCTGTGGGGTAGGTGTTCCATGGTACTTGTAGCAGAAATGGATGCAATGTGCTATCCATTTGGAAATAGTTTGCTTTGAAATGGCCTTACCCTCTGCCCCTGTAGCAAAGCTGACTAGCAGCCGGTCAGATTTTCTGAAGGGTTTAGTCCTGTCAAGGTAGAACACGAGCTGTATGTGCATGTCCAAGGAGTGCAGGATCCTTTCCCCTTTATTCTGAGGGTTAGGGAAAAAGGTAGGTAAATGGATGGATTGGTTTAGAGCCACACTGGACACTACCTTAGGCATAAAGGACGGGTTAGTCCTGAGGTAAACTCTGTCAGCATGGAAAATAATTAAGGGTTCCACACCCATTAGTGCCTGTAACTCAGACTCTTCTTGCTGAAGTTATGGCTAAAAGCAAGGCTGTTTTCCAAGAGAGGAATTTTAACTCTGCTGAAGCTGCAGGTTTAAAAAAGAAGGAAGTGTGAGCTTTTCCAGTACAAAGTTAAGGTCCCAGGCAGGGGTGGGTACTCTCTTACGGGGCCCTAAGTTGTTAGCCCCTCTCAGGAACTGTTTGATTAGAGGGTGAGAAAATAGAAACGGCTCAGTATTATAATGAGATGAGATGGCAGAGGCATGAATCTTAATGGAGGAGAAGGATAGGTCTCTGTTGAGTAGCTCTGCTAGGTAATCCATTAAAGGTAAGGAGGGCACTGCTGTGTCCTTCCCTTGAGACCGATTCCAAGAACAATATCTTTTCCACTTTTCAGCATAGGATTTCCTAGTACTAGGTGTTCTGGCTTCAAGAATGACGTCCAGCAGCTGTTTGCTGAGGGTTGCTGGTGAAGTATTCAGGGGATAAGCCAGGCTGCTAGTAGTAGGAATTGCAATTGTGGATGCAAAATGTGTCCCTCCTGCTGTGACAGCAGGGTAGGAGTCTGGTGAAGGTACCAGGGTGGCACTGTTGTCAGACTGCGCAAGAGTGGGTACCAGTGCTGGCAAGGCCTGTCCTGGGCAATAAGAATTGCCCTTGGCCTGTCCTGTTTTATCTTGTAGTACTTTTGAGAGGGGGGGGCAGAGGGGGAAAGGCATACACAGAGAGGTTTTCCCAATGAATGGATAGGGCATCCATCTTCCAGGCCTTGCTGTGAGGGTTCCTGGTGCAGAACTTGCTCAATTGGTGGTTCTCGGGGGAGGCAAATAGGTCCACCTCCAGTGTCCCTCACCTCTGGATCAGAAGGTTGAAGGTGTTGGGCTCCACTTTCCACTCGTGTGGGTCTAGGAGATTTTTGCTCAAGTTGTCTGCCAGTGAATTTTGTTTGCCTGGCAGAAATTGAGCTTGTAGATGCACTTGGTTACTCAAGGCTGTCTTCCACAAGGCCATGGCTAACCTGCAGAGTGGGTAAGAGTGGGTTCCTCCCTGCTTGTTTATGTACCACATAACTGTGGTGTTGTCTGTTATGAGCAGTTGCCCTGGAAGGATTAGATATTTGAAGGCTGTCAGAGCATTCTGTACAGCTAGCATCTCTTTCTGATTGATGTGCAGGAGAATCTGGGCTGGGCTCCAGTGTCCCTGAATGCATTTTCCTGCCATGTGAGCCCCCATGCATAGTCTGATGCATCTGTTGTCAGGGTTTGGGCGGCGAGGGGTTGAGTGAAAAGCAGTCCCTTGTTGTGGCTGCATGCTTCTGCCCATCAAAGGAACTCTGCCCTTAGACAAGGTATGATTGGAATGACTGTTTCCAGGTCCTGAGAATGCTGGCACCAAAGACTTTTTAAGTACCACTGAAGTTTCCTCATATGCAGTCTTGCATATGGAATTAGCAGAATACATGAGGCCATGAACCCTAGGGCTTGCAATATTTGTCTTGCAGATATAGCTGGGTTTTGGTGGCCATTTGTTTGAAGTAGTTTGTCAGATAGACCTGTTTTTCTGAGGGAGAAATGCCATCTGGGAAGTTGTGTCCAAGCTTGCTCCCAGGAATACAATCTTTTTGACTGGGTACCAGTTGTGATTTCTTTTCATTGATTGTGTACCCCAATGAAGTGAGAAGGCTTTTTACCAATGCCAGGTGCTGAAGTAGCAATTCCTGACTGTCCGCCTGAATCAGGCAGTCATCCAAGTATGGGAAAATTTGGATAGTTCTCTGCCTGCAGTATGAAATGGCTGGAGCCATGCACTTTGTGAATACTCTGGGTGCAGTAGGATAAGCCAAAGGGAAGTGCAGAGAACTGCCCTGAAGCAAGGATATTTTTTGCAAGGCTCCCTTATGGGGATGTGCAGATAAGCTTCTTTTAAGTCTAGAGTGACTAAACATGCATCACTGGCTAGCATGGGGAGAAGTTGTTGCAGGGTAAGTATCTTGAATTTTGGGACCACCAGAAAGGTGTTGAGAGTTGATAGATCCAGAATTGGGTGCCAAGAGACCTCTTTTCTGGGCACCAGAAAAAGTCTGGAGTAGAAACCCTACCCCCTTTGTTCTATTGGAACAGGCTGAATACCTCTGATATTGAGCAGGGAAAGTACTTGCTTTTGAGCCTGTGCCCACTGTTTGGAGGAAGGTCTGGAAACCCACTTGGGGTTGGCAGAATATGGAAGTAGAATCTGTACCCCTGGGATACAATGTTTAGGACCCATCTCTCCTGAGTAATGGACTTCCAGTTTTTTGCATGAAGGGCAAGTTTTCCTCCTAAGGGCACAAGTAATTGGGCAGGGCTGGGAAGGATAATTGAAAAGTCATTGTAAACTTTTTCCATGAAGGGGCGGCTTACCACTCCCTGTTTTTGAGGTTGGAACACTCCATTGTTTAGATCTC
Source organism: Protopterus annectens (assembly GCF_019279795.1). Taxonomy (NCBI): domain Eukaryota; kingdom Metazoa; phylum Chordata; order Ceratodontiformes; family Protopteridae; genus Protopterus; species Protopterus annectens. Next base: position 1,218,592,716 of record NC_056744.1, read on the forward strand.
TGCATACCCTGAGACTGTAGTCTGGGTGGCTTGTTTCCCCTGGGTTTGGTCTGAGAAGGCCTGGAAAGGTCCAGTTTTTAAAAGGCCAATGCCTACTGAATCTAGGTGGTTGCACTTGTAAGAATTCTTTAACAGTTTGCATGGATTTAGCTTTTTCTTCCATCTTTTTAAGAACCTCTTCTGCGCTGGTGCCAAATACACAGTGCTTATTTAAAGAAGCATCTAGTAATTTGGATTTGACATGATCTGGCAACATTTGTTGCTTCAGCCATGCATGCCTTCTCAGTACAGACCCAATGACTGCAACCCTGCATGATGTTTCTAGGGCATCAAATCCACACTGCAAAGTATGTTTACTAACTTGGTTTGCAGAATGCATTAGCTCTTGTAAATCTTTATTTTCTGCACAATCTGGAAGTAACACTATTTTTTGTTTGATTAGTTTCATAATATGCTGCAGGTACTTCAACATGTGAAACTGGCAATTCATAGCTCTGATGGTAAGAGTAGCAGAGGTATATACCTTTTTACCCCATCTGTCTAAAGCTGTACAATCCCTGTCTGAAGGGGTAGGATTTTTGGCTGTAGAACGTTAATACCTTTAGGTCCCTGGGAAATGGTCTCTGGATCCGCAGCAGGACTCTTGAACAGAAATTTGTGGGAATCAGGTACTCTGTAGTACCTGTCAGGTTTCCTAGGGGCTGGGGGTAAAGTATCTGGAGTAAGACTGGATTCCATAAAAACATCATCTACCACATCCAGGACAGGGGGTACAGCTAGAGGCCTGTGCTGAGGCAACTCTAAAAATTCTCTGAGTCTCTTTTTGGACTGAGGGTAGTCCTGGCATTCCCAGGGGAAATGCTCTCTTAAAGAATGCAAGATTTCACCAAAAGAAAAGTCCTCTGGAGGGGAGGCAGAGGGAATAGATTCCTCTGCATCAGAATCCAGAATCCTCAGTCATCGGACTCCTGGTCTGTAGAATCAATCAGAAAGTAACTCAATTCTTAGTCTCTTAGCAGGGGAAGGCTGGTTTCCCCTAATAGGGTAATAAGGTCTTCAGCCATTCTAAGCATTCGTTTTTGCGGCATGGGAGCTTGAGCATGCGCTTTGATCGTCGGTTTTCTAGGCGTAGTGCATACTCTGGGCCTCAGAAACGTGGTAGTTTTAGCTAAAAACGAGGTTGTCAGTTAATTCGAACATCGGTAGGTCAGAATACACCCTCAGAAGCTGGTGCCTGCATACCGGCTCTGGACCCATCCAAGGTAGAGACATCCGCCGGTTCCATAGTCAAAGAAACATCTCGCGGCATACTGGACTCTGAATCGGTCTCAGCAGAGGCCTGCGAATCTGTAGAAGTGGGCATCAGGGGCTGTGAAGGCGCCTCACCGAGTACCAGCGGACTGGCGACTAGCTTAATGGAAGCGCCGTCGGCAGTTTTGGACATATGCGGTCTGTCTCTGTCTTTATCTTTACGTTTTTTTTGGAAGATCGATAGTCGGATGGGCTTATTGAAGCCATTTCAGAATACAGAGAACAAGAGCAAAAGAATTTAGTGACAAAGGTAGCCCGACGACGAATAGTTCGGGCATTAAACAAGGTACAAAACAAAAGCAAGGACCGTCATGGTCTGGGCCTAGACAGGTAACACAGTAAGAATGAAAATCTCTGTGAGGTATTTGCTTGCCACAGGCAAGACAAACTTTTTCTGACATCAGTTAGAGCAACAAAAAAAGATCCTCAGTGGGGTATTTAGCTTTAGAAGACTTCAGGATTACAAATTCAACAAATGAAAATTTCAGGTAGTGGCTGACCGGCACTTGTTAACTGCTTCTGGCTCCCGCTTGGCAAGAAAAGCTGATGTAATGGCGTCGACTGCCTGTTTTATACCCCTGACGACCTGAAGTCATGGAAGAAGTGACAGCAACTGATGCAGAAATCCTAAGACTCTGGTATTCGGGCCGACTAAGTGCTACCTGCAGGCAGATATCCCAAATGTGATGACTGCAACAGTGAAACACGAAGAACATCCACAGTAAGGTCCCATGGGGGAACAGGATCCTTGACGGGGGGGGGGGGTTAACAGAAAAGTCCCTTTAATAAAGGCTTTACACAGTCTGGAGGAGGCTAGTGAGGCAGAATTCTCACCCACATGAAAATGAGAAATGGCAGCCAATTGAAATTTGACAGTAGAAGAACTAGCTCCCTGTTGAAAAATATTGGCTAGGAAATCAAGAATGGCAGAGATAGGAGCCATGAAGGGGTCTAAACTCCTTTGAGAGGCCCAAAAGGAAAAACGTTTCCATTTGCTGTGATAAACCTTCCTGGTTGAACACTTATGAGCAGCCACAAGAATAGGCCTAACTGAAGAGGATAATCCAGGAGTCCTAGCAATCATGGGAACTGGAGCAGCCAAGCTGTGTTTCACACTGTCCAGGTTTGGATGAGAAACCCCCAATGGGTGTGAAATCAGATCCTGAATGGGATCCAAGACCCAGGGTGGAGCCAGAAGGTGAGACCAAAGGAAGGGAAACCATACCTGGAGAGGCCAAAACGGGGCAATGAGGATCATTTTGCCCCAGTCGACGAGCTTTCTGTAGAAACTTCGGAATAAGAAGTACTGGAGAGTAAGCATACAGAAGTCCAGGAGGCCAAGCATGGACTAGAGCATCTCTGGGGGAATCCCCTGGCAGGGGGTTCAGAGCAAAAAACTCGCTGCACTTCACTTTGGAAGGAGATGCGAAGAGATTGCAGCAAGGCTGACCCCACTCCAGGAAGATCTGCTCTGCTACTGAAAGATTCAGAGACCACTCATAAGGCATCAGAAGAGTCCGACTTAACCTGTCCGCTAGAATGTTGGACTGTCCCGGAATGTGCGTTGCTATGAGAAAATGACCGGTGGAGATCGCCCATTCCCACACTCTCATGGGTCGCGACAAAGGGGGTAAGATCTGGTCCCTCCCTGTCTGTTGATATACCAGATCACTGAGATGTCTGAACTGCAATGGTTCCCAGAGGAAGAAAGGCAGGAAGGGCCAGCAACGCTAAAAGGACCGCCCTCATCTCTAGAACATTTATGTGCAAGCTGGTCTCTACAGGGGACCACAGGCCTTGGACTGTCCTGCCCAAACAATGCTCCCCCCACCCGCGTTGGGAGGCATCCATGGTCACTGTGGCTTGGGCAGGGGGCTGGAACAAAGGGTCATCCCTCCAAGATATCCGGAGAACACATCCACCATAGAAGGGACGACCGACAGACTCGACTGAGTTGTACTGGATACGACAATGGAAGCTCTAACAGGGACCATTGTACAGCTAGTGTCCACTGTAGAATTCTCATATGTAATCAGGCGCACGGAAGAAGCGCTATGGTCGCCGCCATTGAACCCAAGGCCCTCAACACTGATTCTGCCGATGGAGAATGAGAATGGTAGATCAGAGAGACATGCATCCTCAGGTTTTCTACTCTCTCCACGGTCAGGAAGATTTTGCACTGTAATGTGTCTGTCCTTGTCCCGATGTAGTCTATCACCTGGACAGGATTTAGAAATGATTTGGATGTGTTGACTGTGATCCCCAAATGCAGGGCAAGCTTTAAGAAATAATCCCTGGTTTGAGAAAATAGACACCTGCTGGGAGCTGTGAGGAGCCAATCGTCCAAGTATGGATAGACCTGAATCCCCTGAAGCCTCAGGTGAGCCACTACTACCGCCATCACTTTGGTGAACACCCTGGGGGCCGTGGTGAGACCAAAGGGTAGGGCTTGAAATTGGTAATGACAGACGCCTAGCCGGAAGCAGAGGAACCTCCTGGATCTTCTTTGCATCTTTATGTGACAGTAAGCATCCTGGAGGTCTAACTAGCACATCCAGTCGCTCTCTTGCAGATATGGCATGATGGTCTGTAGTGTGACCATCCGGAATTTTTCTTTGGCAACTGACAGGTTCAGGGTACATAAGTCCCCCGTTTTATTTGGCACCAAAAACAAGCTGGAGTAGAAGCCTGATCCAGACTGATCTGGGGGCACGGTTTCGATGGCTCATTTTTCTAGAAGATTGGAAATTTCCTGTGCTGCTGCCTCCCTTTGCATGGGTGGTACGTCCGGGAGGTGTTTGGGAGGAATCACAAAGGGGATAGAGTATCCTCTGGATATGATCTGAAGCACCCAGCGGTCTGATGTTACGGACTCCCATGCTGCTAGGTGCAAGGACAATCATCTCCCGACTGCCTCCTGAGTAGAGCAGTCGGGCAATCCCTCAGGGTTGCTGTCCAGGCCTGTCTGAGAAAGATTCTCGGGACCCAAACTTCTTCGGACCAGCCTCTGGGCCAGCGTCTATTCTGTCCTCCTCTGCCTCTGGGGGAAGAAGAAGAGTCCTGAGTGTCCCAGAAATACTGTGACTTCCAACCACATCTTTTGCCCTCTCTGATTCCAGGAAAAGGATCTTTGAGGGTTCGAGAAGCGGATTCCGATGGCAGTGTCTTCCCGTCCTTCTCACTCTGGATTAAAGTCTCTGATAGTTTGACAGTGTAGAGCTGTCGCTAGGGGCATTGGCAAAGGACCCCTTGAAAGGTTCTGAAAACTGACAGTCTGAGCCAGGCATTGCGCCTCATGGACACGAAGGACCCAGGCTCCTAGCCGCTCCTTCAGTGGCATGTGAGAGGAGTTGCATGGACATGTTGGAGACTGCTTTCAAAGTGGCCATCCTCACAGAAAATGAGTCCCTGTCCTCCTGCGACATGGACTTGGGGGGAGACGCTGCCAGCTCCTTGACCAGGTTGCGCTGGAGTCTCGTGACGTGGGCCAGGTAGTTCAGCACCCTAATGGAAAAAGTCGCTGAAGCATAAACCCACTTCCCTAAGTGGTCCATCATCAGCGACTCTTGGTCAGGAGGATGAACCATGAAACTCTCTTGGGCTAGTTCCTTCTTTGTGGGTGCTGCTACCACCATAGCGTCCACGGGGGAGCCTTTGTTCCACTATGGCCTATCTGATGGTGGACTCAGGATGTCATCACGATGTTTAGGGATTGGTTCCATGGTGTCCGGCTCCTTCCAGGCCCGTGAGGTCACCAGGTCCACCAGGGGATCTGCAGGAGGGGGCACCCAAGAAGTAGATGGGCCAGTGCCGAAAGCCTCCAAGAACACAGATTCGTCAGAAGAAGGTTTAGGGGCGAACCAACCTCCCCCATTGGCGTAAGATTTCCATGAGGTCTCCAAAGGAGACATCCTCGGGAGGTGACCTGGGGGAACCTTCCCCATCATCGGTGAGGGACTCAGGGGGAGTCCAAGGGCATCCTCTTACACGTATGCTTGCGAGGCACATCTCCAGTGGGGCTCTTCGGGGGGAACTCGCAAGTCACTTGTTCCTCAGGGGGAACCGTCTGGGGCTCCTCGAGCACGGCCTGCCCCTCTGGAAAAATGATGGGATGCGTAGACAGAGCCGAGCGGGTTGGGGCGGAATCCGAGGGGATAGTCAAGGTCTCAATCCAGAGGAGAGAACCCTTTCCACCACATCGAATGCCGAGGGAGAACGAACCTCCTGGGAAGCCAAAACAGAAGCCGCTCTCCCCAGATCAGACGTGAGAATCGAAGCCGGGCCTGAAGTGGATGGAGCTCCAATGAAGGGAACTTGGCTCGACAACACCGGAGCTGATGAAAAAAGTTCCGCTCCCTCGGGTCTGACACCCAGACTCTGGCTCAGAGAGCCAATCGGATCCGAACTGGTCAGATCCAACTCGCTCCAGGCAGTTGTTGGTGCCGAGGAAACCGGTACCGTCAGCGCCGACCTCCTGACTAAGGCCATCTTCGGATCAGAGTACTCTGAAACCAGTGGACAGATCGGAGAAGGAGAAATTGGTGTGAAAAAGGGAAGCGAGCTCCCCCCTCCACAGGGAGAGGGGGCTGGCAGGACCCCCATCTGGATCTGAATACGAATGAACCTCCTCATCATTTTATCCATGTAAACTTCCGACAAGCTCTGTGTGGCCCTCGACGAGGCCACGGACTCCGACCTGGCGGGTCGAGGAACCGAGGCCCTAGATAGAGGAAGTGTCTCCTCCGGCTCCGGGGAAAATCTCGGAGATTGGAGCCGAGGGGAGTCACAGATCTTAGCCTACCTTTTGGCAGGAGTAGATGGAAGGTCCTGAGACCTCTTGCATTTCTCTGGCTTAGAAGAATGTTTGTCCTTGTGCTCTCTCTTTCCCCCTCCACTTCCACAGGGTTAAAGGTAGGAGTTTGAGTCCCAGCCTGGGAGGGAGAAGAAGCAAGGGTAAGAGAGGAAGGAGAGGCAGTCACAGCAGCCGCTGTGACCGAAGCCGTGAACGAGGCATTTGCCTCGGAAGTTGAAAGAAAGCCTTTGAGGGCTAACTTAGCCTTCCTGTCTTTAATAGCGCACGGGTTAAAACCCGCGCAGATAGTACACTCTGTACTCAAGTGGGCAACGCCCAAGCACATCATACACAGAGTGTGGCCATCTGCAGGAGACACATTTATGGCCACACTCAGTGCACCTTTTAAATACAGGCTTTGGGTCAGCCATGACTAAACAAGAAAACACACTAAAGAGGGAAAAAGGTGAAGAAAATAACCTATTTCCCAGTCACACAACCACTCACTACACACTCAAGACACACAGAAGACTGAGGGGGAGGGGAAGCAATACAGACTAACAACCTGACACTGAACTACTTAGAAAACTTTCTAACACATGATGCACCAGCAAGGGGAGGAGGAGAGAGAACAGACACTAAACACCTAGATAGAAAATATTTGCAAAAAAGTTGCTTAAAATACAAAAACCCACTTACTAACTCAGAGCTCAGGAGATCACGATGCTTCAGGCAAGCTGCAGCAAACAAGATCTGGGGGTTGGAAGGTAGTGGAGGTGTATTACTGGTAAGGGGAGGTGCTTGGAGCTCGGAGCAGATGCTAGTGAAACTGCCCGCTTGGATCAGATACGAACTCGGTATCCCACAGGTTGAAGACCAAATGAAGTAAACTACTTCAGATTTACAAATTGCTGCGAACTGAAGTTTGATGGTAGAAAAACTTGCTCCCTCTTTAAACAGGATTCTAAGAAAAAGCAAAATGTCTGAGACAGGGCAGAGAGGGGATCAATACGTTTACTTGCAGCCCAAACAACGAACCTTTTCCATTTTTACTGTTGTAGACTTTCTTAGTCGACTCTTTTTGAGAAGCCAAACTGATGTTATGAACTCGGGAGACAAGCCTGGACTGTCTTACTATGGTTGGAAGTGAAGAAACCATATGGGTAGTTTGAGGACATGAAGATTGGGATGCTGCAATCCTGACGGGTGAGAGAGGAGAGATCCTGTCTTGGCTGCGGTATCCACAGAGGATATTTTAGATGAGACCAGAGGAAGGGGAACCATATCTATTGAGGCCAGAAGGGGGTAATGAGGATGACTGAGCTCTTCAGCCTGCTTGCCTTCTGAAGATATTTCGGGACAAGTGGAAGAGGGGAATAGGCATAAAGGAGACCTGGGGGCCAACTGTGCACCCGAGTGTCCCTCATGGACTTTCCGGAGGGGGGATCAGAGCAAAAAACTTGCTGCATTTGGTGTTGAATGGAGAGGCAAAAAGGTCGCAGCAAGGCGGACCCCAACATTTGAAGATCATGTTTGCTACTGACTGCTTGAGGGACCATTCATGCAGAATCAGGACAGATCTGAAGAGTCTGTCTGCCAGCTCGTTGGTTTTCCCTGGGATGTGTGTTGCAACCAGAAGGTGGTCCAAAGATATCACCCATTCCCATGGCCTCCCTGCACAATGGGTAAGAATGGGTTCCTACTTGCTTGCTGATGCACCACACTACAGACATGTTGTTGGTGTGAACAGTAATGGTCCTAGAGGGAGAGCATCCTAAAAGGCTTGCAACATTACAAGAACTGCTCTCATCTCAAGGACACTGACATGCATTCTGGTCTCCAGAGGGGATCATGTGCCTTGGACCATCTTTCCCTTGTAATGCCCCCCACCCCAACTGGGAAGAGTCCATGGTCATGATGGCTATTGGAGGGGGAATTGAAAAGGGTCAGCCTAGAAAGAGGTTGTCTGATTGAATCCACCAACAGATATGACGTTTGCAGATTTGTGTCAGTCTGATGGTAACAGATAGAGGTTGGTAGAGTATAGACCATTGAACTGCTAATGTACATTGAAGAATTCTCGTGAAGAACCTTATTAGAGGAACTAACAAAATCACTGCTGACATCGACCCCAGACTTGTAAGACTAGTCATGTGGGGGGACGGGATAATAGTTCCTGAGCTTGATTACTCATTGTCATTATGCAGGTGTAGGAGAACGGAAGCGATTTTATCCCTCGTGTTCAATTGTGTTTCTATGAATTCTAGGTTCTGCACAGGCGTTAGATTGGACTTGTCAAAATTTATGGTGATGGCCAGGGAGTGTAAGATCTGAATCTGATAACCTACGGCTTGGAGAAGTTGATGCCTCATGGGAGTGGTAAGGAGCCAATCGTCTTAGTATGGGAAACACCAGGAATCCTTTGAGTCTCCTGTAAGCTGCAGTGACTTCCATGCATTTGGTGAACACCTAGGGGCTGTAGCGAGCCCAAAGAGCAGTGCTCTGAACTGAAAGTGATTGGCTTCCAGCCGAAAGCGCATCTCCTGGAGCACCTGTCTATTATGATATGATAGTACGCATCCTTAAGACCTATTGAGCACATCCAATTGTCCTTGCGCAATAGGGGCAGAGTGGACTGAACCATAACCATTTGGAACCTCAACTTCTTTACATAAAGATTCAAATTGCTTGGCTCCAAAATGGGTCTTAGGTTCCGTCTTTTTCAGCACCAAAAAGAAGCAGGAGTAAGTTCCAAATCCTATCTGTTTCGGTTGGGATCTCTTGGATGACTCTTTTTTTGCAGCAATTTTTGAATTTCTTGGGCTGCCTGCTCCCTCTGACTGGTTGGCACGTCAGAGAGTTTCTTGCTGGTGTTTGGAGAGGGAAGAAAAAAGGGAATGTAGTAGACTCTATACATTATTACGTTTAGCACCCATGAATTGCTTGCTAAGTGTGTCCAGGCTTAGGGGCAGAGTGGACTGAACCATAACCATTTGGAACCTCAACTTCTTTACATAAAGATTCTAACTGCTTGGCTCCAAAATGGGTCTTAGGTCCCCTGTCTTTTTCAGCACCAAAAAGCAGCAGGAGTAAGTTCCAAATCCTATTTGTATCGGCTGGGATCTCTTGGATGACTCTCTTTTGCAGCATTTTTTTAATTTCTTGGGCTGCCTGCTCCCTCTGACTGGTTGGCACGTCTGGGAGTTTCTTGCTGGTGTTTGGAGAGGGAAGGAAAAAGGGAATGTAGTAGACTCTCTATATTATTACGTTTAGCACCCATGAATTGTTTGCCAAGTGTGTCCAGGCTTCTGGGTGCAAGGAAATTGCCCCCAACTGCCTCCAGAGATGGACAGCTGGGCAGCTCTTTAGGAGCATTGATAAGGCTTGTCAGAGACCGTCTCACTGAAGCCCTGGTTCTGCGGACCCCTTCTACCTCTAAGGCAACATCTACCATTAAACCCACCTCCTCTGCCATTGGAGGATGAGTCCCTGCGCGAGTCCTGGAAAGGCCTTTGTGATTTACGGAACCACATTTTCTTGCCTAAACACTAGTTCCTCAAAAAGGACCTCGGAGGCATAGAACATTTTGATTTCCATAGCAGAAATGGTCTTCCCATCCTTTCCACTGCACATGAGTGCATCTCTAACTGAAGGCCCAAACAGGGACGAGCCATCAAAAGGGGCATTAACAAAGGACGCCTTCCACAAAATCACAATGTCACCCAGGCATGTTTCCTTAGGGATAGTCCTGAACCAGCAGCTGATGAAGTACCTTCCGCTGTATGGGAGATTAGCCTCACTGAGGAACTAGCAATAGACAAAGTGGCCAGCTTGGGAGAAAATTTCATATGCTCCTCCACAGGCATGGACTCAGAGAGATAGGGTGAGAGCTCCTTGATCATATCTCTCTGAAGCCAGGTAACATAAGCTAGATAATTTAATGACTGCACAGCAAAGGTGACTGAGGCATAAATTAACTTTATGAACCTGTCCAAAGCTCTAGACTTCTTGTTAGGCGGATAGACACTGGCACTTTCATCTGCCAGTTTTTTCTTAGTGGCTGCTGCCACCACAATGGCATCAACTACAGGGTCCTTATTCCAGTGTTTCCTATCAGATAGTGGAAACAGGAACCTATTGGGGAGCTTAGGAATGGGCTTGATGGTATCTGGTCCCTTCCATGCCTGGCTGGAAACTAAATCAATGAGGTTGTCCACTGGGGGGGGGGTCACCCAGGATGCAGATGGGCCCGCCATGAAAGCCTCCAAGAACACTGACGCCTCAGGAGGAGAAGGATGGACAGACCACTCAACTTTCTGCTTCAGGATCTCTAGAATGTCTCCGAAGGAAACGTCAGGAGGGGATTCTTTTCTCTCATCAAAGTCAGTGTCTTCAGTTAATGACTCCATTGGGGAGTCAATTTGCCTCATTTTGCATTGTCTTCTTCCGGGGGACTTCCTCTGCGGGGTACTCAGGGGAAGTACGGAAGAAATAAACCCCTCCCAGGCAGCAAGAGCCTAGTGACTGCTCAGGACAGGCTGACTTGGGACAGAATGAGTATGCTCAAGACAATGACCCAACAGGGGGTACAAGGGTAGGCTACAAGACATGAGATAATGGTTCTCTGCTATAGCAGAAAACCCTTTCCGCCACTTATTTTAAACAGAAATAGTTAAAATTATGGGAATGTTTGAAAACGGAGGCTACCCAGTTAATAAGTTGCAGAAAGCAGTTGATGAAGTTTTAGCAGGCTGGGGAAAGAAGTATAATCCCCTCTTAGGTGACAAAATTGCAGGCATAATGCCAAAAAAGGCTAAGACTATTTCTAATAAAGATTTTTCTAGTAGTATGGTGGTCCCTTATGGTTTTGGGTCCAAAGAGATTAGGGATATTATGGCAAAAATTGGATAATTGTTACAGGGAATCCGGATGTTCTGGAAATTTTGGGGCAAAGACCAACTTTTGTACATAAAACTGGAGGAAATTTCAAAAAACTTTTTGAACAAACTTACACTGAACCCCCTCTAGCTTTGAAGGGTACTAGAAAGTGTAGCTCATGTAAGCAATGTCCCTACATTTTGGAAGCTGATTCTGTGGAAGTTAAAGGTATTTCTAGGCACATTAGATTTGGTAAAGGGAATTGTGGACCCCGAGGTTTGATTTATATTGCAATTTGTGATAACTGTGGTAGGTACTTTGTGGGGAAAACTGAAAGATTGCTTTGAAAAAGAATATATGAACACTTACATGGCATTTGGCATTTCCAAGGCAAATATGAATAATTCCTTGTATAAACACTCTTTAGTAAGTCAAGGGTTTAACAAATTTCAGTTTGGGATCCTGGAGGTAGTGCCTATTAATGTCAAAGGTGGTTGGTAGGAATTGGACATTGAAGTAAAAGAATTCAAATGGATTAAGTTAACCCCCCCCCCCAGGGTTAAATGAATATCTTTCTTTATTACCTATTTTCAAGAAAAAAGCTTTGAATTTATAAGTATAATATTTATTGAGCAACAAGAGTGTGTTTGAAATCCTTTAACTGTTTTTCTAGGAAAGACTAGTAAAACGTTTATTTTAACATTGTTAAGCATCAATTAACAAAGGAAACTGATTTGTGATACTTCCTGTATATAAGGGTTGTGTTTTAGTAGTTAACTGATCTGATCAAGTCCTGCAAATAGTTAAAAGGGACGAAAATCTTTAACATTTATTGTTTTAATAAAGATTATTTTTATTTTCCAGCTCTGAAGTTTGTGTATTACAGACCCAGAGCATCATTATTATTTTGAATATGAAAAAAAAAACGACATGCAAAAACATTATCAGCATTACATTTCTTAATGCCCCTGACATGTTCTTGTATACAAATTCTGAAGGCTCTCTTAGATTTTTCCTCTACACAAGTGTAAAGGGACAAATTATGGCTGAAATTACACAGCTGAAAGACCAAGTGCTGGTCTGCAACAACATTTGCATTATTAATAATCAAATCCCCTGTACACTGCGAGAACAAATCAAACATTATCCAGAGGGGAAGGCTCCTTTAACAGATCAACTTCTAAAAACAGTCACTATCAGTTTGATAAAAAGACTATGTACTAACACAGATATGTTTTTCCCCTTGTGAAACAACAGAAGTTTAAAAATGTGTAAACTCTAACCACCTTCCTTAGAAATAATTCACATATTTTACCAGAAATAATTACATTCTGATACCCATTTAATTTCTCTTTTGTCATTCTAATGACAGCATGAGCCTTCCTATTAAAATCTGTTAGTCTGTATTCTTTATTAATAGTCAGAAACTGATTTCTGTGTTGGAAACAATCCTTCCAGTATGTCTTCCGAATATTTACTATAGAATGTCATTCTTGGGGTAGAAAAAATGGGAAATGGTCCAATCTAGTGAACTGCATTTCTTTCTGGCACTGGGGAAATACTCACACAGAAGTGATGCCAAAAGTTGAGGGGGATGGTTGTTAGTGCCATGTAAATCAAAAAGTGTTGGCATTAGTGGGCTCATACCATTAAGCCCTAATGTAAAACCTGAGCAATTAATCTCTGATCTGTACAGCATAATCAAACAATAATCCAGATCTGTTAACAGAGACCTCCTTAATAAAATCACAAAACTGTGTCGTGTCACCTAACATTCTTTCATTCTTTGATACCCACTTTATCCTAATCAGGGTTTCTGGGAAGTCACAGCATATACTGGCATGCAATGGGCACAAGACCGTGAACCAATCTTGTATGGGATGCAAACCCATTGTAAAATGCGGGTCTATATTACATTGATGAATGCTTAAATGTTCGAATCTCTAAAGGTCGACCTTTAGAGAGCAAACATTTAAGTGTTTGAAAATGTAATAAAAAAAAAAAAAAAAAAAACTGAAAAGGTTTTAGCAAGGGGGCAAGCCCCCCTACTTAAATATACCAACTCCGAGATCGCACTTCAGTGCACGGCAGAGCGGAAACGGGAAATTTCACATTCCCCTACACTGTAGTGCAATCTTGGAGTTGGTATATTTAATTAGTGAGGGTGCAGAGGGGCTTGCCCCCTGCTTACACCCTTTATTTTTTTTTGTTTTACTTTAATTTTTTTTTTAATTTTTAAAGTTATTTGAACACTTAAATGCTCGATCACTAAAGGTCGATCTTTAGAGATTCGAACATTTAAGTGTCCGTTTATCTAATATAGACCCGTAAAATACACAAATACAGGCTGCTTGCGTACATAGAGGCAATTAAGAAAAATGGTAAATTTGTCTAATGGTGTGTCTGGGATGTGGGAGGAAGCCACTACACCAAACCAAAACCCAACAAACACAGGGAGGACAGGCAAATTCAGCACAAAAGTCAGCCAAGCTGAGAACCAAACCAGAGAATCAAGAACCATAAATGCTAACCACTGCAGCACTAGGACCTTATAACTGTCCAATAATCTATGTACCTTAAAATTGTAATTCCTGATTAATGAAGCAGTCATTCTGACAAACATATTGGTATCTGAATAAAAACACAGGCTGCACAAATAATCCGCAGCCAGTACCTTTATTCTGAAGAAAATACTTGTTACCAATCAAAAATATGCTTTAAAGACAACCAAACAAAATTCACTATATATTTTTTGAGATAATTATTGCACAAATCTGCTGTTAACAATGGTTACATCCTGATACAAATACTCTTAAAGGTAGATCATATGGATTCTTACAGACTTGAAGGAAAAAGCAAAAAAGGACCTACAGACTGGCTTGCTCACCAACATTCAACACTTGCCTCCACTGAGGAATCAATGGGTCACCTGCGTGCAGGAAGAGGAGCCAGTGGACCTATCCTGCAGTCTCAAGTTTTTTGTCCTCTTAGGGTTATACACAGTGCTATATATTTTGGGGTGACTGTATTACTGAAGAAGGTATTCAACTCTGTACCCAATAGTTTTTCCAGTTCTGATTTAATTTCTGCAGTAATGTTCATGATTAAACAAGGCACGAAAGAAGGAATTTTACATTTCATTAATTCTCTTACTTATTGGTCTACCCCAGTAACTATGTACACAGTTTCAAGTTCATCACCAATGAACCAGTCACATTCTCCAACATGCCCCATTTCGTGTAGCACAGAAGAATTACAAAGTTCCACCTCTGTTCCTGAACTTAAATTCAAACACACTAATCCCAGGAACTCAATGGATAGACAGCGTTCCCAAGTCATAATAAAAGGCTTAAACAACAAAAAAATAATAAAGCAATTGGAAAAAAAAAAAAAAAGAAAAACAGAAGAAAAACAAAAATGATACTTTTTACAGTACTTGTTTTATACTCATCACCACTTGGCAACTTCAAGTTGAGAAGGGACTCAGATTCTGTAAAAGAGCTCCTGTTTCCCTTTCCTTCTCTCCTGGACACGTCTGCTTTCTTTTCTCTAGGGGGGATATTCATTGCAGGTGAAGAAATGAACATAGTAACAGCAGTATGGGCAACATGATAAGAATCTTCATTTCCAGACAAGAAGACACTCTTTTTCTTCCTGTATCATTACTATAACCCTGGCAACAGCTATTATTAGGGACATCTTACTCAGATACCAGACAAAAGATACAATTTGCATGGAAGTTTTGCATGCTATCTATCACATGCACACTTACCAGGGTTTTTTTTTTTTGCAGTGGACATATCCTAAGACCATTACAGTCAATTGACTCTTACACTTTAACAATACAGTATGTGCATTTGCATGTTTTCTCCAATGGAGTACTTATATGGTAGTATCTCTGTGGAAACAGACCAAACCACTAGATGAATGATGCGGTTAGCACACACAGTCATCATCTGAACCATGCAGTGACAAGAAAGAACTAAATCTAATACAGGAGGATGCTTGCCTTATATTGAGAAAAAGATGACATTCCAGGGATGTTGGCATCTGGTCAAGCAGGAGGGGAAAAGTGTTCTGTGTTAGACCAGACACTGAATCTTCATCAGCAGAAGTCCCAGTAGATAGTACTGCAGCAAAGGTAATCCATATGATAAATGTCTGTTCGGTAATACCACTACTGGAGACTGAGACATGAACAAAGAAAGTACAGTTGTGTACACTTACCATAAATGTAGATGCTCGAGTGTATTCACTGTTGCAGTCATCACACTTGGGTTATCTGCCTGCAGGTAGCCCTCAGTCGGCCCAAATACCAGAGTCTTGGGATTTCTGCGTAGGATGCTGTCGCCTCTTCCATGAAGTCAGGTTGTCAGGAGGTATAAAACACGCAGCCGACACCATTACATCAGTTTTTCTTGCCCCAGATGTCAGAAGCCCCAAAATAGGAAGCAATTACATGGTGTGGAACACCTCCAGTAAAAAGCAAATACAACTGCCATAAGATATGGCCAAAAAGAGGATAGGTGGAAAGAAGAGGAAGGTCAGGGAGCTGGATGGAGGATAAAGTACAGTTTTGTACCTACCATAAATGTAGATGTCCAAACAGGATAGCATCTGCAGTCCTAACAAATGGGTTGTCCTGTCGTCAGGCAGCCCTTCGGTCGGCCGGATTCCAAAGTCTGGGTCTGGCCTCGGCTGGTGTCGCACTTCACCCGACGTCATCTCTGCTGGTCTTCGGGTATAAAGGCATCAGCCGACGCCATTTTCCTCAGTGTTTCTTGCCCCAGATGCCAGTTGCCCTCTTGGAAAACTAAATTTTGGATAAATGCCAATGTTTCCAAAAAAATAGTAGGCAAACAAAAAATAAGCATGTATGTACATATATACAAACAAATACACCATAAGAGATCCCCTAGCTAGCTATCAGGAGGGTAAATACCCTAGGAGTACCACAGAGGTGAAGGAGGGTGGGTAATCCTGACTGCAGTTGCTATCCTGTTCGGACATCTACATTTATGGTAGGTACACAACTGTACTATGTCCTTCAAGGATGCATCTGCAGTCCTAACAAATGGGTAGAATACCATAGCCAAACTAGGGGAGGAGGAAGAAGAATTATGGTGTAGTTAGGATCCCTTGCAATACAGCAGTGGCAAACCCTGCTCGGGATCTAGAGTATAGAGGTAAGTTGTAATGCTTGGCAAATGTATGCACGGAGGTCCAAGTAGCCACCTCAATAATGTCCTTGGTAGCCACTCCTCGTAAGAAAGCTGTGGTAGTGGCTGTAGCCCTTGTAGAGTGAGGTCTTATGTTCTGTGGAATTTGCTTTCCATGGTAGGAGTAACAGAATCTTATGCAATTTCCTATCCACTTGGATATTGTCTGTTTGGAAATTGCTTTTCCTTCCCTTCCTGTTGCATAAGCTACTAAAAGCTGGTCAGTTTTCTATTGCCCTTGGTTCTGTCCAGGTAGTAGCGCAACTGTCTATGTACATCCAAGGTATGCAGTAGTCTTTCCCCCCTGTTCTGTGGATTGGGAAAGAAGGTAGGTAGGTGGATTGCCTGGTTTAGAGACACTCTGGATACCACCTTAGGCATAAATGTAGGATTAGTTCTCATGGACACTCCATCTTGATGGAAGATTAGGAAGGGTTGTACTGCCATTAAGGCCTGTAGTTCCGAAACCCTTCTTGCTGAAGTAATTGCCAGTAGGAAAGCAGTTTTCCAGGATAGGTGTTGAAGATCTGCTGTTGCTGCTGGTTCAAATGGAGGGAGTGTCAATTTTTCTAGCACAAAGTTCAAGTCCCATGCTGGTAATGGTGGTTTCCTAGGAGGTTTTACATTCTTGATTCCTCTGAGGAACTGCCTGAGTAGAGGATGTGAGAAGACAGGGGATCAAGCTGTATTCTGCAGAAATAGCTGATGCATGTATCTTGATGGAGGAATAGGATAGGCCTGTATGGAGAAGCTCTGCCAAGTACTCCAGGATGTTAGCAATATCTATCTTTGACACATCTTTTCCTCTTTCAGTACTCCAAATGACAAACCTTTTCCATTTTCCTGCATAGTTCCTTCTTGTTGAAGGTCTGCGGGCCTCAAGGATAATGTCTTTAACCCTTTGGGATAAATCTGGGTTAGTTGCTGTTATGTAATGTTCCAGGCAGTCAGTTGCAGAGTTTTTAGGTTTGGATGCATGATGTTGTAGTCGTTCTGAGTTAACATCAAAGGCATCAGGGGTGGTGTCCACGTTCTCCCCCGGGACATGCTCCTCAGCAATGGATACCAGTGTTGTCTTGGCCAATTTGGAGCTATCAGAATTATCCTTGGACGTTCCTCTTTGATTTTCAGTAGTACCTTGTGCATCAAAGGAAGAGGTGGAAATGCATATGCTGTCAGGCCTTTCCAACTAAAGGATAGAGAGTCCACCTTCCATGCAAGTGGGTGGTATGTCCTTGTGCAGAATTTCTTGAGCTGGTGATTGAGTGGGGATGCAAATAGGTCTATTTGTGGCATTCCCCATTTCTTTGTGATGGCCTTGAAGATGTCCGGTTGTAGCATCCATTCGTGAGCATCCGAGGTAGTTCTGCTTAACATGTCTGCTAGGATGTTTTCTTTTCCCGGTACAAATATTGCCTGTAACTGGATGTTGTAGCTCAGAGCCATATTCCAAAGGTCCAGAGTCATTCTGCATAGAGGGTATGAATGAGTGCCTCCCTGTTTGTTGATGTACCACATGACTGTGGTGTTGTCTGTCCTTATCATTAAATGGCCTTCTTTGAGGAATGGTCTGAAATTCTGGATTGCTAGTTTTACTGCCAGCATTTCTTTTAATTCTATGTGCAGGTGCAGCTGGTCTGGAGTCCATAATCCTTGTATGCATTTGTCCAGCATGTGTGCCCCCCAACCTAGGTCTGAGGCATCCGTTGTGATGGTTTGGCTTGCTTGAAAGTTGTGGAAGGGCAAGCCTGGGTTTGAATGGCATGCTTGAGCCCACCATAGGAACTCTTGTTTCAGGCATGGGATTAGTGGTATTTCGGTTTCTAAGCTGTGCCTGTGTTGAGACCATAAATTCTTTAGGTACCACTGTAGCTTTCTCATATGTAGTCTGGCATGGGGGACCAGGATTATGCATGATGCCATGAAGCCCAAGGCCTGCAGTACTTTCCTTGCTGTTAATTTGTTCTGCTTTGCTAATGCCAAGAAGTAAAGAGGGAGTTGTTCTTGTTTTTCTGCAGTTAGGAATGCCATCTGTTTTACTGTGTCCAATTCCGCACCCAAGAATGTTCTTGTTTGGGATGGTATCAGTCTTGACTTTTTTAAATTGACTGTGTATCCCAGGGCTTGTAGTAAGCAAATGACTCTTTGTAAGTCTTGTGTCAGCTTGCTTTTGTTGTCCGCTTGTATCAGGCAGTCGTCCAGGTATGGATAAATTTGGATTCCCTGTAGCCTGCAATGAGCGATTACTGATGCCAGGCATTTTGTGAATACTCTGGGCAGTAGATAAGCCAAAGGGCAATGCTGAGAATTGATAATGCTCTGATCCTGCAAGAAATCTGAGGTATATTCTGCAATTTGGTCGTATGGGGACGTGCAGGTATGCCTCCTTGAGATCTAGAGTTACCAGCCAACACTCCTTGCCCAGCATGGGAAGAAGTTGCTGTAGGGTCAGCATTTTGAATTTTGGGACAATGATGAATGTGTTTAAGGCGGACAGGTCGAGAATAGGTCTCCAACTTTTCTCTTTTCTTGGTACTAGGAAGAGTCTGGAGTAGAATCCTTTGCCCTGTTCTGTTGGTGGTACTCTTTCCACAGCTCTCATCTTTGTTAATTGAGCTATCTGCTTTAGAGCTTCTGTTTTCTGATTTGGAGGTAGGTTTGGCATTCCTCTTTTTACTGGTAAGGTGTGGAAGTGAAACCTGTAGCCTTGGTCTATGGTCTGCAAAATCCACTTGTCTTTTGTGATATAGTGCCAATTTTTGAAAATAAGGCTAACTTTCTGCCTAAGGGTGCTGCTATTTGTTCCCTGGTAGGCGGTGTCAGAGCCAAGTCACTGTGATTGTCCTGTTGCAGTGGCAGTGGTTGTGTCTGTGCCTCGCTGGTTATTGCCTTGCCACTGGCGTCCTCTGTAGGCACCTCCTCTGGATTGATTTCTGCCTCTGGAACGCCTATTCCTGCCTCTCTGAGATTTAGAGGAGTCTGGAAAGGACCAATTTTTGGAAGGCCAGTTCCTGCTAAACCTTGGGGGCTGAACCTGTAAGAAATCCTTAACTGTTTGTACAGATTTTGCCTTCTCTTCCATTTTCTTCATTACTTGCTGAGCAGGAGAACCAAACAGACTGGCCTTATCCATAGGAGCATCTAACAGCTTTGCTTTAACATGATCCGGCAAGACCTGTTCTTTCAACCATGCATGCCTTCTTATAACTGTGCCAGTCATGGCTGATCTAAATGAAGCCTCCAGTGCATCATAGCCACATTTTAAAGAATGGTTACTAACCTGCTGAATGTTATTCACCATTTCTAAAACATATTTCTTATCTAAGGAGTCATCAGAGGACAGTTTCTTAGTTAACTGATCAAGCATAAACTCTTGGTATTGGATCATATGAAACTGACAGTTCAAAGCTCTAGCTGAGAGAGTAGCAGAGGTGTAAACTTTTTACCCCATCTCTCTAAGGACCTGGATTCCCTTTCAGAAGGGAGAGGGTTTTTTGCTGAGGTCGAAGCTACTGCCTTAGGCCCCTGGGAGATAGTCTCAGGATCTGCAAGTGGGGCTTTGTATAGGTGGTGATGAGTGTCCGGTACCCTGTAAAACCTATCTGGTTTGGCAGGGGCTGGAGGTAAAGTATCAGGAGCAGTGCAAACATCATTAAATGCATCATCCACAACAGGCAGAACTGGAAGTATAGCTAAGGGCCTATGTTGCGGTAGGTGTAGAAAGGTCCTAAGCCTTTTTCTTGAATCTGAAAAATCTTGTCCCTGCCATTGGAATTGCTCTCTCATGGCATGTAAGGTTTCCCCAAAGGAAAATTCCTCTGGTGGAGAGGCAGATGGAATAGATTCTTCAGCATCGGAATCTTCATAAGTAGAAAAGGGAGCCTCTGGATGGTCTGTAATGTCTGAGTCATCAGAAGAATCATCTGAGGACTCTGGTTCTGGGGGCTCTGCTCTAGGTCTCTTTTCTGGAGGCTGAGAGGCCCTGTCTGGGTGAGATTGGGATCCCCTAATTAAAGAGATGAGATCCTCTGCCAGAGTAAGCATTTGAGAACTGGAACTGTGTGAGGGGGGCTTAACTGGCACTGATTTAGCAGTTTTGGCTGCTTTAGCCCTGGCAAAGGCCTTAATAGACATGGCTGCAGGAGGCCTAGCAGCACCACGTGCTGGGGTAGAGACATCCAAAGGGATGGTGTCTGATAATTCTATAGGAACCACATTAGTAGGCAAAACTTCCGAGGCCGATTCAACTAGGGTAGCAGGAGCCTCGGTAGTAGTCATGGATTCGGCTGAAGATTGACCCGTTTGCTCGGTTTCGGTTTGCTTAACCGTGGTTTCGGCCGAAACCGCGGACCGCGAGTGTCGGTCTTTTTCTTTGTGTTTTTTAACAATTTGAGTAGTCGGAGAATCCGACGGCATAATGTACGCAAAATCTGAGCCGAAAAACTGTTCAGCAAACTCCGACCGACGCCTAAGCGTGGCCGGTTGAAGGAAGCACAGGCTAAACAGGCTGCTACGTCGTGGTCTGGGCCTAAACAAGGTAAGCAGTAAGAGTGGAAATCTTTATGAGGTATTTGTTTCCCACAAGTCAAACAGTTATTTACTTTTTCTGACATCGGCTGAGGCAAGAAAGAGTCCCCAACGGGTACTTAGCTTTTAGAAGTCTTCGAAGTAGTATTCGGTAGTAGTAATCTCTGGATCTGACTGACCGGCACTTGCGAACAGCTTCTGCTTCGGGCGCCACGCGGCAAGAAAGACTGAGGAAAATGGCGTCGGCTGATGCCTTTATACCCAAAGACCAGCAGAGATGATGTCGGGTGAAGTGCGACACCAGCCGAGGCCAGACCCAGACTTTGGAATCCGGCCGACCGAAGGGCTGCCTGACGACAGGACAACCCATTTGTTAGGACTGCAGATGCATCCTTGAAGGACATCCAGGACTGCAACAGTGAATACACTCGAACATCTACATTTATGTTAAGTGTACACAACTGTATTTTGTTCTTTGTGTTTCACTGTTGCAGTCATCACACTTGGGTTGATTCCCAAAGCTGAGGAAGGGTGGAGGCAGTCAAGAAGTATTGGGGCTAGCTATTAGGCCTTGTAAGACTGCTGCGGCAAATCCAGCTCTGGATTTAGAAAAGATAGGTAAGTGGCAATGCTTGGTGAAGGTGCGTACAGAACTCCAGGTTGCAGCTTCCAGGATGTCCCTGGTAGGGACTCCCCTGAGGAATGCTGTAGAGGTTGAGGTAGCTCTAGTGGAATGAGTTCTGATACCCTGTGGTGTAGGTTTTCCACGGTGTTTGTAGCAGAAATGGATGCAGTATGCTACCCATTTGGAAACGGTTTGCTTTGAAATGGCCTTGCCCTCTGCCCCTGTAGCAAAGCTGACTAGCTGCTGGTCAGATTTTCTGAAAGGTTTAGTTCTGTCAAGGTAGAACCTGAGCTGTCTGTGCACGTCCATGGAGTGTAGAATCCTTTCCCCTTTATTCTGAGGATTAGGGAAAAAGGTTGGTAAATGGATGGATTGGTTTAAAGCCACACTGGATACTGCCTTGGGCATAAATGATGGGTTAGTCCTGAGGGAAACCCTGTCTGCATGGAAAATAATGAAGGGTTCCACAGCCATTAGTACCTGTAACTCAAGACACTCTTCTTGCTGAAGTTATGGCTAGAAGTAAGGCTGTTTTCCAAGAGAGGAATTTTAACTCTGCTGTTGCAGCAGGCTCAAAAGGGGGAAGTGTGAGTTTCTCTAGTAAAGTTAAGGTCCCAAACAGGGGTGGGAGATCTCCTCAGTTGTTAGCTCCTCTCAGGAACTGTTTAATGAGAGGGTGAGAAAATACAGGTGGCTCAGTATTGTAGTGAGCTGAGATGAGAGGGTGAGAAAATACAGGTGGCTCAGTATTGTAGTGAGCTGAGATGAGAGGGATGAATTTTAATTGATGAAAAGGATAGGTCTTTGTGGAGTAGCTCTGCTAGGTAATCTTGGATTTGAGGTAAGGTGGGCACAGCTGTGTCCTTTCCTTGAGACTGGCTCCAAGAACAATATCTTTCCACTTTTCTGGATAGGATTTTCTACTACTAGGCCTTCTGGCCTCAAGGCTGATGTCCAGCACCTGTTTGCTGAGGGTTGCTGGTGGTATATTCAGGGGATAAGCCAGGTTGCAAGATTCAGGTTTGCACCTCGGGATGCAAAATCTGCCCCTACTGCTAGGACAGCAGGGAGGTGGTCTGACATAGGTGCCAGGGTGGCACTGCTGTCAGACTGCGTAGGAGTGGGTACCAGTGCTGGCGTGGCCAGTCTGGGGCAATCAGGATTGTCCTTGGTCTGCCCTGTTTTATCTTGAGAGGAGGGGCAGAGGGGGAAAGGCGTAAATTGAGAGGTTTTCACATGTAAAGGATAGGGCATCCACTTTCAATGCTTGGCTGTGGGGATTTCTGGTGCAAAATTTGCTCAATTGATGGTTTTGGGGGGAGGCAAAGAGGTCCACCTCTGGTGTCCCCCACTTGTGGATTAGAAGTTTGAATGAGTTGGGTTTCAGCTTCCTCTCATGTGAGTCCAGTAAACTTCTGCTTAAGTCATCTGCCAGTGAATTTTGTTTGCCTGGCAGGAATTGAGCTTGCAGTTGCACTTTGTTGCTCAGGGCTGTGTTCCACAGGGCCATGGCTAACCTGCAGAGAGTGTAGGAATGTGTTCCCCCCTGCTTGCTTATGTACCACATAACTGTGGTGTTGTCTTTATCAGGAGGATAAGGTATTTGAAGGTCGGCATTCTGTACAGTTAACATTTCTTTTTGATTGATATGCGGGGGAATTGGTCTGGGCTCCAATTGCCTTGAATAAATTTGCCTGCCATGTGAGCCCCCCACGCATAGTCTGATGCGTCTGTTGTCAAGGTTTGGGTGGCGAGTGGTTGAGTGAAAGGAAGTCCCTTGTTGTGGTTGCATGCCTCTGCCCACCAAAGAAACTCTGCCTTTAGACAAGGAATGATAGTAATCAGTGTTTCCAAGTCCTGAGAATGATGATACCAGAGACTTTTTAAGTACCATTGAAGTTTCCTCATATGCAGTCTTGCATATGGAATTAATAGAATGCATGAGGCCATGAACCCTAGGGCTTGCAGTATTTTTCTTGCAGATAGCTGGGTTTTGGTGGCCATTAGTTTGAAGTAGTTTGTCAAATAAGCCTGTTTTTCTGGAGTGAGGAATGCCATCTGGGAAGTTGTGTTCAAGCTTGCTCCCAGGAATACAATCTTTTGGTTGGGCACCAATTGTGATTTCTTTTCGTTGATGGTGTACCTCAGAGAATTCTCTTTACAAATGCCAGGTGCTGAAGTAGCAATTCCTGACTGTCCGCCTGAATCAGGCAATCGTCCAAGTATGGGTAAATTTGAATATTTCTCTGCTTGCAGTATGCAATGGCTGGAGCCTGGCACTTTGTGAATACCCTGGACGCAGTAGATAAGCCAAAGGGAAGTGCAGAAAACTGACAGTGCACATAGAGCCTGCCCTGAAACGTAGATATTTCCTGCAAGATTCCCTTATGGGGATGTGCAGATAAGCTTCTTTTAAGTCTAGGGTGACTAGCCAGACGTCCTTGGCTAGCATAGGAAGAAGCTGTTGCAGAGTCAACATTTTGAATTTTGGTACCACCAGAAAGGTGTTGAGAACTGAAAGATCTAGGATAGGGTGCCAAGAGCCCACTTTTCTGGGCACCAGGAATAGTCTGGAGTAGAAACCCTGTCCCCTTTGTTCTATTGGCACAGGTTGAATAGCCCTGATGCTAAGAACAGAAAGTACTTGCTTTTGAGCCTCTGCCCACTGGTTTGGAGGAAGGTCTGGCAACCCCTTGGGGTTGGCAGTGAGTGGAAGTAGAATCTGTATCCCTAGGACACAATGTTTAGGACCCATCGGTCCTGGGTAATAGACATCCAGTTTTGTACATGCAGGGCGAGTTTTCCTCCTAGGGGTGCAAGTACTTGGGCTTTGCTGGGAAGGAAAATAGACAAGTCATTGTGAACTTTTTCCATAAGGGGGTGGCTTACCACTCCCTGTTTTAGAGGAGGGAGCACTCCATTGTTTAGATCTCTGCATACCCTGAGACTGTAGTCTTGGTGGCCTGTTGCCTCTGGGTTTGGACTGAGAATGCCTGGGAGGGACTGGAAAGGACAGTTTTTAAAAGGCCAATGCCTACTGAATCTAGGTGGCTGCACCTGTAAGAAATCTTTAACAGTTTGCATAGATTTAGTTTTTTCCCCATCTTTTTAAGAACTTCTGCTTTTGAGCCAAACCTTTCCTGGTTTAATGGAGCATGTAGTAATTTTGCTTTGACATGGTCTGACAAGAGTTGCTCCTTCAGCCAAGCATGCCTTCTCAGTACAGACCCAGTGACAGCAGCCCTGCAAGATGCTTCTAAGGCATCAAAACCACACTGCAAAGTATGTTTACTAACTTGACTTGCAGAATGCATTAACTGTTGTAAAGCTTTATTTTCTGTACAATCTGGAAGCAACATTTTGTGGTTAATTAGTTCCATAATATGCTGCTGGTACTTCAACATGTGAAACTGGCAACTGAAAGCCCTGATGGCAAGAGTTGCAGAGGTATATACCTTTTTACCCCATCTATCTAAAGCTCTAGAATCCCTGTCCAAAGGGGTAGGGTTTTTGGCTGTAGTAGCCTTAATGCATTTAGGTCCCTGGGAAATAGTCTCTGGATCCACAGTGGGATTCTTAAAGTGAAATTTGTGAGAGTCAGGTGCTCTGTAGTACCGGTTAGGCTTTCTAGGAGCTGGTGGTAAAGTATCAGGAGTACGACTGGATTCCATGAAGACATCATCTACAATGTCCAGGACAGGGGCCTGTGCTGAGGCAAGTCTAAAAATTCTCTGAGTCTCTTTTTGGACTGAGGGTAGTCTTGGCATTCCCAGTGGAAATGCTCTCAAAGTATGCAAGGTTTCACCAAAAGAAAAGTCCTCTGGGGGGGAGGCAGAGGGTTTGGAATCCTCTGCATTTGAATCCTCATAGGTAAATAAGGGTATGTCCTGGTAATTAGAGGGATCAGAGTCATCGGACTCATGGTCTGTAGAGTCAGAAGGAAAATCAATTCTTTGTCTTTTAGAGGAAGAGGGCTGGCTTCCACTAATTAAAGTTATAAGGTCTTCAGCCATTCTAAGCATTTGTTTCTGTGGCAAGGGAGCTTGAGCATGTACTTTGGTCATCAGTTTTCTAGGTGTAGTGCGAATTCTGGGTCTGAGAAACTCAGTATTTTTAGTCAAAAACGAAGCTGTCAGTTTAATGCAAACATTGAAAGGTCAGAATACACCCTCTCAGAAGCCGGTGCCTGCACAACGGCTCCAGACCCATCCAAGGTAGAGACATCCACAGGTTCCATAGTTGAAGAAGCATCTCGCAGCATACCGGACTCTGAATGGGTCTCAGCAGAGGCCTGTGAATCTGTAGAAGTGGGTATCAGGGGCTGCGAAAGAGCCTCACTGAGTACCGGCGAACTGGCGACTAGCTTAACGGAAGCGTCATCTGCAGTTTTGGACCTATGCGGTCTGTCTCTGTCTTTATCCTTACGTTTTTTCAGAAGATCGACAGTTAGATGGCTTATGGAAGCCATTTCGGAAAACAGAGAACGAAAGCGAAAGAATTTAGTGACAAAGATAGCCTGACGACGAATAGTTCAGGCGTTAAACAAGGCACAAATCCTACAGCAAAAAACGTCGTGGTCTGGGCCTAAACAGATGACACAGAAAGAATGAAAATCTCTTTGAGGTATTTGCTTTCCACAGACAAGACAATTGTTAACTTTTTCTGACATTGGTTAGAGCAAGAAAAAAGGATCCCCTGTCAGGGTACTTAGCTTTAGAAGACTTCAGGTTTGAAACTCGAAAAACGAAAATTTCAGGAAGCGGCTGACCAGCACTTGCAAACTGCTTCTGCTTCGGACTCCCACATGGCAAGAAAAGCTGATGTAATGGCGATGGCTGCATGTTTTATACCCCTGATGACCTGACGTCATGGAAGAGGCAACAGCATCAGACACAGAAATCCCAAGACTCTGGTATTCGGGCCAACTGAGGGCTACCTGCAGGCAAATAACCCAAGTGTGATGACTGCAACAGTAAAACATGAAGAATATCAGGGGCAACAACAATTAAATTCAAGTTGAAAAGAAAAAAAAAAACAGGAGTAAGAGTGCTGCCACTGCACAATTTTCCACATCCGTGTTCCCTCTAATGGTCATTTTATTTAGATATATTGTACATCCCAGAGGTGACTAAATGCATAAAAAAATCAGATATAGTATCCATTTCCATGCAACTCATTTTACATATTCATATATCAACAATAATGATGAACATCCTGACACTTGCGTTCTGTGAAGTCAGAGAGGCCAATAATGGGAAATAACTCAACTGTTCCTTTTGAAATGAAACTGAAGTTAGAAAAGAACACACTCCATATTTACAAAGACATAACAGGTCCTGTAGTCTCCCTCAAGGAGAAGAGTCTGGTCCTGGCCTAGGATCTATATGGACAAAATCAGGTCTTTTACAAGAGCTTTTGATGGGGGCAAAATATAACAGATTTGTATACATCATATCAATTATCTTCAAAAATACATTACTACAACTTTGGGAGTATAGTTTCCATAAAAACAGATACTCAAATAACAGAATTAGTGCTGCAGGACAATTTCACTCCGTCTCTGCCTCCCCCCCCTCCCCAAGTCCCATACCAGCACTGAAGCAGAAGTAACACACTAATAGCTACGTCTTCACTGGATTTTGTAGCCGGCTAGTTTCGTACGTTGGGCAGATAAGTAACCCTTTAGGGATTTCCCTTCTACCGTTTGTGGGAAAAAATTTACTTGTTCACATAATTTATGTAAATGATAAAAGGGAACTGTTCCCGTGGTCACCACATTCCTTATAAAGATCACAAGACATCCTGTCTTTTTTGCTTGGGAGAGGAACACAACTTTCAGTCCACATTCACTCCTGCTCTAGCTGTAAATCTTTTGCTCCAAAAACTCTTAGAAGCAAGCAAAGTTCTTTACGATTACACCTAGAAAATCAAAAGCTCAAGGCTTTAACTCGAGTTAATGAAGTAGGGTTCTGGTTCTTCAGAGGTCTCTTCTCTGGTCCCAAAGAAAAGCTTCTTGAGAGGCATTCATTTCCATTCCAGCTCCCTTTCTGCCTCAATCTTTGACAGATGACTCTGCTGCAGCCATGTCTGAGCCTTCAAGCTGTCCATTCTCTTCTTTTAACTCCTCTGGCATTGCTCTTTGTGAAGCTGCTAAAAACTGAGAAGCAAGCACGGCCCTTCAAGGCCATTCATACATCCACTTCAAGATGGGAGAACTACTGCATGCACTACTGCAGTGGACAGGGATTCAATTCTTACAAAACCGAACTGAGGAATAGGACTCCACGTTCTAGCTGTAGCATATATCTGCTCCTTGTACTATTTCACTGAAGGAGTCAAAAGAAGAATGGTTTGACTTTGTCAAAGGATTATTTGAAGTGCTTAAGTCTTTACAGTTAAAACGAAAAAGGTCCCCTTCCCTCCCCTTCAGATTTTGAATCAGACTCCGATGTACAAAATACGAGTTTGGAATACATCTTTCAGGTTTCTGCCTTAGAAAATTGGGAATCTGAGTCAGAAGGGGAAAAAAAGGAGTCACTAGCACAATATTTTGGGAGGCCAGCTGAATCTCCTGCAGGATTCTTGGAAGAAGAGGAGAGAAAGCATAGAGAAACATCCCCTTCCAAGGAAAGGAAATGGGGTCCGTCTTACACGCCAGATGGCATGACACTCAGGAACAGAAAAGACGGATATGCATGTTCAGAGGGGAGGCAAAAAGATTTACCTGATGAATACCCCACAGACGGACTCAGGAGCATCCATTCATGAGCCTGTGTTTTGGACCTGCTCAGAGTGTCTGCCACTAGACTGTATACCAATGGAATATACACGACCTGAAGATTTAGCTGATAACCGATAGCCAGATCCTAGGCCTGAATAGCCAGCCTGCAAAGAAAATAAGACTTTGTGCCCCCCCCCCCCCCCCCCCCCGCTTGCTGACATACTACATCACTACGGTGTTGTCTGTGTAAACCTTCAGTGGGTCTGGACAGCGCATGGGGTGAAAAGCCTGAAGGGCCAAAATCAGAGCTCTCATCTCTTTGATGTTGACATGGTGTGACTTCTGACTGTGGGGGGAGGCGAAGACCTTGAACTTTCAGGTGACCACAGGAACCCCCCCCTCGCATGTCTGAGGCATCAGGGAACAGTTCTTAAGAAGGAACTGGAGGCTGAAAAGGCAGGCCTGGGTTAAGGATAAGTTGCTGAATCCACCAGTCGAATTCCCACTTGAGACAAGGAAGGAGAAGCACTCTGAACTCCAGACGGTGGCAAAACTGAAACCAAACTGACTTGCGGTACCACTGAAGCTTCCACATATGGAGTCTAGCAAGAGGAATCATTGGAACAGAAGAGGCCATGAATCCTAGGGTCCAAAGAAACTCTCTGGCTGGAATGGCAAGCATAGTAAGAAGAGACTGAAGGAAGGCTGTCAAGGATAAAACCTTTAGAGGAGGAAGAGATGCCAACATTGGCACTGTCTGAATCCTGCAGCCCACATGATCCTGAGAGGGAGTCAGGACACACTTTTGGGAAGTTGAGAGTGAACCTTAAACTTTGAAGGAGAGATATGGTGAACTCCAGAGACTGTAACAGACAACAGGGAGAATGTACCTGAATCAACAGGTTGTCTAAATAAGAAAAAATATGAATGCCTTGGAGCTTGCAGAAGACAATCACAGGAGTTAGGCATTTTGTGAATATCCTGGGGTGGTAAAGAGACCAAAGGGCAAAGCAGAGAACTTAAAATGACAAGAAGAAAGAGAAATGCAAAAACTTCCTGAAAAGAGGTTGAACAGGGATATGTAGGTAAGCATGCTTCAGATCCAAAGACACCAGAAAAGCCTGGGGCAGCAAAAGAGGAAACTGGGATGGAAGAGAAAGCATCCGAAAAGATGGAACCTTCAGAAAGGTGTTGAGTAAGAAGACATCAAGAACAGTCCTCCAACTGCCCTTCTTTCAAGGAACCAGGAATACTCTGGAGTAAAATCCCTTTCTTACTTGGGAAGGAAGGACAGGCTAAATAATTCACTGGTTCTCCAGGGACCCAAGAACATCTGAGAAATGAAGCACAGCAAGGGGTGTTCAGACTGACAATCAGTAATAGCATTTGGACTAGCAGCAAACAAGTTCTGGACAACTGTGTCCGTACATCACCTTTATGCCCTATGTCCTGTGTGGGGAGCATACGTGTGTCATATGGCAAGATCTAAAGACTTTGGTATACTGGCTGGACATGGACATTGAACTATCATTGGCAGGAGATCCCCAAGGTGAAGAATACTGCAATAGTGATATAGGAGGACATCAACTAGTGTTTTCTTTCTTTTTCATCCGTCATTGTCAGGGATGCATAAGGGGCTCCTGTTTGGCTCCCTGTCTCTGGATGTATATTCTTCTCCACAAATTCTCAGTGTGCACTTCTGTCTTTTTGCTCTCCTGTGGACAATCTTGGGAGCTGTACAGAATTTCAGTCATCTTTAAGGGGACTTTCAACTGAGAGTACAAAAAGACCTTCTGCCATGATCAGGATTTCAGAAGAGGAAATCTCAGCACACACTCATTGCAGTGGGTATCTAATGTTAGATCTAAAGCTCTTGGAAGAAATGCCAAAGTACAACTATCACAAATGAGATTTCAGCTCTCAAATACTATAGAAGGCCTCATGAAATAAGATCTGACCAGTTACTCAAAGAGATGGAAATCTGCACACCTTGTAGTGAGTCCCTAAAGAGTCTACTCATTGAAAATGCTCACTGAAGGCTACCGAAATGGAGCTGTAGTATCCACAACTACTACTGACATGGGCTGGGATGAGGTACAGTCACCAATGTGACAGCCTGTGGTAAGTGTGCCATCATGCATTAAATAAGCTTAATAAATGCTGCACTCAATACTCACATGATAAAATGCAGCTAGAAAAGAAGGAAAATAGGCTACATGAGTCTGAAGTGTCTCTGGCTGTACAAATTGCATCTAGACTCAACAATATACTCATATGATAGCCTGAAAGAGACTGGTTGGGGAGAACTCATTCCCTGTGTATAGCCTTAGGTGAAGCAATTGACTTTTTTAAAGAAACTAACTCTAAAAAAAATCCATCAGGAATTTCTGGGCCACAATAGCCAATACATACCCCTTAGTAACCTTTGTACTTCAAGGGAAGGGCAGAAAATGTATTTAACAGCTGTAAAAGCAGTGGCTGACATCAATCATTGGGTCTAAATGACTTTTCTCTTCCTCTACTTGTGCATCCAAAAGAACTGTTACACCAAATACATCTGAAGAAAAATCCCACAGTAGATAAGTAAAGATTAGGCTCCTCAGTGGACTTCAGATTCTGTTTAACTTCCCTGTGTGTCTGTGTAGGGAGGGTGTGTTCCCCGCAGTAGAAATGCAATCAAAAAGTATTTTCTGTTCCCACCTCCTCAAAGTTATTATTTTTGGAAGGAAGGGCCTTAATTATCTTTATTAAGACACATTTTCTTATATTTTAGAACAAACAGCAAACTAAAATAAAATGCAGACATTTAGTAGACTATAGTAAAACAAAAAGACATGAGTGCCACAGTAATGGGAAAGAAATGCCAGATATGGGCTTCCTACTTTAAAGGAAAAACTCATTTGGAAATGCCATTCTCAACAGTGATGACTTATTCTAAAAGCCTCAAGGAGCCACTGCATTACACTTTTTTTATTTTTACATATGAAAAGTGAACACTTAGGATATATAGTGTTGAAATGGTTAAATTGACTTCTCAGAGTAAATGGAACACTCATTCAAAGCACAGACCATGCTAGCTTTACTGTAGCTATTCTTCTGTCATACTTCACTCGTGCTGTCAGCAACAAATAGCTCAGCAAAGCAAAATTATTACGTACCATTTTTACTGCAAACATGTTGCATGGCCCAGACTGCCCATAGCTGTACACCTGGAGTACTGAAACATTCCAGCAATGGAAAGAATGGATTAAACGATCTGCAAAATAAATACATAAACTATTTCAAAATGCATTTTGGTTTAAAATAAGCCCACATAGCTGTTCCTTAAAAGAAAATACTGCATGATAAAGGTGTCATGTGCACATGCATGTATATACATGTATGTATATAAACTAACAGCAGGAGGTCAGCAACAGACACCACAAATGTACTGGAGAATGATTTTGTCCACAACACATCAAGCAACGATGTCTAAAAACTGGCTGATTGCTGGGCTCCTGCTGTATTATTTTAGTAGTTTTGCTTTATGCACTAAAAGCAGTTATACCTTTTATATCTTTTTTATTTTATACATACACAGACAGGTCTGTACATTTTATATATAAAAGTGTGTGTGTGTGTGTGTGTGTAACATAGACCCATGCATGTGTGTGAGTACAAAAGACATAACCGCTATTAATACATAAAGAAAAAAATAATGGCATGGCAGGAACCAGACGATCGACAACACTGGAGAAGTCTTTGGTTGATGTATGGACAGACAGAAACACTTGTACAAGAGACATACAGATTCTCATAACTTAACATCTCTAGCACAAAACTCTAGTATTAGAATGCTGTTCTTCATTGACATACAGCTACAAGAACTCTTGACCCCAGTGTGGAAATACCACTAATAACTTTCTAGTTTTTGGCTTAGAAATACATCATGCTACCACATGCTAGCCCACTTTATATCAGAAAGGAAGCTAACAGTTAAGATTATGTTCAGTCATACCATAAATGCTTGATCTGACAAAGACAGAAATCATTTATAGTTTATAGTAGAACATTAAACTCTTCTTAACCAATAGCAACAAAAGTAAATATTACCTCATTTATGGAAATTACTCTGTTAATTGATCTTCAAGTCCCTATACAGTGTGCCAAACATTTGGGCATTATATCTGGTGAGCTCTTCAAACAGTTGTTTCTTTAAATCTTGAGCTCCCATGCTCAGGATATATGTGCCCCCATAATCCACATCAGGACATTCCTGCTTAAAGAGTAATAGGGTTCATGCTCTGACAGAATTTCTCATTCTTGGCCCCAACTCAAACATGAGAATACTTGCAAACAATATCAATGATGACAAAGGTACAAGCAGAAAATTTGCAAAAGCTGCAAACTGCAGTTGAAGTGATCCATACATTACAGGGGTAGAAGACTAGAATTCATCCAATGCAAAAGACCCTTCTTAAAAACAAAAGAATACTTGCATCAGTTAACACTCACTTCAAAAACAAAAAAATTATCCTCGTTTCCCATCTTTCCTGAACTAGAGTGGTCCAAATACAGGCTTTGCTGTATTCTGGACTTTTGGAAAGTTCCTGTGTTGCCCATTTCCTTTCTTGGATAAAGGGAGGCTTCTTTGTTCACCAGTGGCAGTGGGGAGCTTGGAGCAGACTATCTATCCCTGGAGGAGTGTTCCCAGCACAAGAATCTGGTAGTCTATTGGCCGTTTTGGGCCAATTTCTAGCTCTTTCAAGTCCCCCTGTATAAAACCCACTTTGGCGCGGTTTTTGCGCTTGTTACTACTCAGCCAAGCTCCTTGTGGTCCTGCAGAGTGGTGCTAGCAGCAGAGAGGCTAAAAGAGTGACTGCTAACCTGATAAAAGTGTTTGTTTTCCTGCTACTACCTGGGCGACTGTCCGATCTAGCTAAACTGCAAGTATTTCTGCTTCTTGAACTGTTTTAAACTGTTTAAAGTTGTTTTTGCACCTGCACTTTTAAAGTTTGTCCTGTTTGCTGCATTTACCTGTTGAGGCTACACACTCAAGTGCGTTAGCCTATGTTACATATTTATTGCATTTTCCTGCTGTTTGTTGCAAAAAAAAAAAAAATGTCCTTGTTTCCCGTCTTTCCTGACCTAGAGTAGTCCAAATACAGGCTTTGCTGTATTCTGGACTTTTGGAAAGTTCCTGTGTTGCCCATTTCCTTTCTTGGATAAAGGGAGGCTTCTTTGTTCACCAGTGGCAGTGGGGAGCTTGAGGCAGCCTATCTATCCCTGGAGGAGTGTTCCCAGCACAAGAATCTGGTAGTCTATTGGCCGTTTTGGGCCAATTTCTATCTCTTTCAAGTCCCCCTGTATAAAACCTGCTTTAGCGCGGCTTTGCATGATTTTGCATAGCGCAGCGCCGCTTAATTGGGTTTAAACCATTCTCGGCCCCACAAAGTCTGCTCTTCACTTTTTCCCTTAGAACTGATCTAGTTCTCATAATAAACACCCTATTCCCACTCTAAAGCCTGGCACTTGCTCACTAAAGCAAGTATATAAGTCAGCACTAAAAAATTAAAATCACTACACCCTCACAAACTCCCCTTGAGTACTTTGTTCCCCATTGGCCCTTTTTTTCAATTATAAAGGAATTCCCAATACTATTCTAGCATGTCCAAAGGTCAGTTGTCAATCTCCTCTCCGGTCCAGCTGGTGAATCGGTGAATCTGGGAATCTTGAGGCAATGTTACAACTGCCTCATGTACACAGACAACCCTCTCCTCCTCCCAACAAATTCCAACACATGTGAGAGATGCAACCATATAGCCAAACTGGAGGCTAAGCTCTCTCAACTCAGTACTGGTGTAACCAGACAGGAGGAGAAGGAAACCACACTCACTACAATTCCAGTCTCACATAGACCTACTGCGACAGCAAACCAAACACAAACACACAAAAACATACTCGGAGGCTCTAAATAAAAATCTGCCTAAGCAGCAGAGACCTCCAAAGCAGACACCCAAGCAACCGCTACCCCAAAACAAAACACTGCACGTGACACATAGCTCACAAAGCCAGAGTGCCGAACAGTCACAGCCCTTAAGGCTAAACAACACACCAGATACACTTGTAATAGGTGACTCTATCGTCAGGCACACCGACATCCCGCTCACCAGGCTGAACAAGGAGGAGGTCACGGTGAGCTGCCTGTCAGGCGCTAGGATCCGCCACATAACACAAGCATTCAGGTCATTCCAAGGCAAGTACAAATATGACTCAGTCATTGTCCATGCTGGTGTGAATGACCTGAGACGTACCTCCCTGGACTGCATGAAAAGAGACAGAGGAGCTTTCTGAGCATGTAGCCCAGGCCGGTATGACCCTGACCTTGAGTAGCATCTTACCCTCACCAAGAATGATGCCACAATATGAAGACAAGATGATCAATTTCAACAACTGGCTTAAGTATTGGTGTCATTCAAAGGGGATCCAATGCCTGTCTGCCTGGGATGACATGCTCGACAAGCCACGATGCTTAGCTAGGGACGGCTTGCACCCATCACCCCTGGGCTTTCGGATATTGGCAAAGGCTCTTGCCACCCCCATACTGCCTTTTTTAGGCAAGGCTCAAAAGACAAACCCACCTACATAGGTATCACAAGGGATAAGAAACTAAGAGTAATGCTACTCAACGCCAGAAGTCTAAACCTCAAGATGCACACACTCGAAACTCTCCTTAGCATGGAGAGCATCGATATCTGTGCAGTAACAGAAACCTGGTTCAAGGCTCCCGAGAGCACACCAGCACTACCAGGTTATACCTCATACCATGTTTTTCGGCCCCAAAACTTGGACCGAACCACAAAAGGAGGGGGAGTATCAATATTCGTCAAAGATACCCACACCTCCAGGTTGGTGGCACAGCACGAAGCATCAGAGACTATCCATGTGCAACTAACAGTGGGTAAAACTGCCTTCCAGTTTATAGCCTGCTACAGACCACCCTCCCAAAGCCAGGAACCCCACTCGGCCTTCCTGAGAACACTGGAAAATATGAAGGTCTCTCCAAACACCATTATATTGGGCGACTTCAACTACCCTAACATAGACTGGGAGCATTACTCTAGCTCCAACACCCTAGCCCGAAGGTTCCTAGAATTTATAAATTCAAATGCTATGGAACAACTTGTTGCCACTCCCACAAGAGGGGAAAACATACTGGACCTGATCATCACCAACATGGGGACTCTATGCTCCAGACGAGAAGTGTATCCCTCACTGGTAAGATCAGACCATAAACTAATCCCACTAGATATTCACATCCTGACCCCAGCCCCTGCCCAGAAAACCACAGTGAAAAACTTCTCTAAAGCAAATTTCACACTCCTCAAAACCGAGGTGGAATCCTTCAAAGCCCCCGGGCCTGTGGAAAATACGGCCCAGACTGCAGAGTCCTTTATAAACGCATTCTATGAACACCATCAGGAATGCATGGATCATGCAATCCAAAATAAAACCAAGACCCAAACCTCCAAAGTTAGGCGTCCTGTCTGGTGGACCCCAGCCATAAACAAACTATGCAACAGAAGGAGGAAGCTACTACATGATGGAGCAAAATCCCAAAAAGGTAAGGCATCTCTGATCAGTATTAGCAAAAAACTACAGGCACTCATAAAATCGTCTAAGGCCAGCTTCGAGAGAAAAATTGCACAGGACACTAAGGATAATCACAAGGCTTTCTTTAATTATGTTAGGAACCTGGTGGGAATTCCCAGACATGCTCAGAATTAGTCCAAAATGACAAAAAATACACCGAACCCACAGACATTGCCAACATCCTAGCGGACAGGTTCAGCGCCAACTTCTCCCCCCCTTCCCCACCAAAAGGGCAAATATCTATACCAGCAGAGTGCTGCCCCCTGACATCTCAGATGCTCAGGTAAGAGCCGCCCTCTCCAAAGCAAAAAAAGTACAGTTTTGTACCTACCATAAATGTAGATGTCCGAACTGGATAGCATCTGCAGTCATAACAACTGGGTTGTCCTGTCGTCAGGCAGCCCTTCAGTCGGCCGGATTCCAAAGTCCGGGTCCGGCTTCGGCTGATGTCGCACTTCACCCGACGTCATCTCTGTTGGTCTTAAAGCATCAGCCGACCATTTTCCTCAGTGTTTCTTGCCCCAGATGCCAGTAGCCCTCTTGAAGGCTAAAATTTGGATAGATGCCAATGTTTCCAAAAAGATAGAGGTAAACACAAAAATAAGCATGTATGTACATATATACAAACAAATACACCATAAAGACTCCCCACCAGCTAGCTATTAGGAGGGTAAACACCCTAGGAGTACCACAGAGGGAAGGAGGGTAATCCTGACTGCAGATGCTATCCAGTTCGGACATCTACATTTATGGTAGGTACAAAACTGTACTATGTCCTTCATGGATGCATCTGCAGTCATAACAACTGGGTAGAATACCATAGCCAACTAGGGAGGAGGATAAAAGTAGATTATGGTGTGTTTAGGATCCCTTGCAGTACAGCAGTGGCAAACCCTGCTCGGGATCTGGAATATAGAGGCAAATTATAATGCTTGGCAAATGTATGCACGGAGGTCCAAGTAGCCGCCTCAATAATGTCTTTGGTTGCCACGAAGGCTGTGGTAGTGGCTGTTGCCCTTGTAGAATGAGGTCTTATGTTCTGTGGAATTGGTTTTCCATGGAAGGAGTAACAGAATCGTATGCAATTTCCTATCCATTTGGAGATTGTCTGTTTGGAAATAGCTTTTCCTTCCTTCCTGTTGCATAGGCTACAAAAGTTGGTCAGTCTTTCTGCTATTTTTGTTCTGTCCAAGTAGTAGCGTAGCTGTCTATGTACATCCAAGGTATGCATTATTCTTTCTCCTCTGTTTTGTGGGTTGGGAAAGAAGGTAGGTAGGTGGATTGCCTGGTTTAAAGACACTCTGGATACCACCTTAGGAATAAATGTAGGATTAGTCCTCATGGACACTCTATCTTGGTGGAAGATTAGGAAGGGTTGCACTGCCATTAAGGCCTGTAGTTCTGAAACCCTCCTTGCTGAAGTAATTGCCAGTAGGAAAGCAGTTTTCCATGAAAGGTGTTGTAGGTCTGCTGTTGCTGCTGGTTCAAAGGGTGATAGTGTCAACTTTTCTAGCACAAAGTTTAAGTCCCAAGCTGGTAATGGTGGTTTCCTTGGAGGTTTTACATTCTTGATTCCTCTGAGGAACTGCCTGAGCAAAGGGTGCGAAAAACAGGTGGATCAAAGCTGTATTCTGCTGAAATAGCTGATGCATGTATCTTGATGGAGGAGTAGGACAGGCCTGAATGAAGAAGTTCGCCAGATACTCCAGAATGTTAGGCATATCTATGTTTGACACATCTTTTCCTCTTTCCGTGCTCAAATGACAAACCTTTTCCATTTTCCAGCATAGTTCCTTCTTGTTGAAGGTCTGTGCTTCAAGAATAATGTCTTTAACTCTTTGGGAAACTTCTGGATTAGCTACTGCTATGTGATGTTCCATGCAGTCAGTTGCAACGTTTTTAGGTTTGCATGTATGATCCTGTAGTTGTTCTGTGTTAACATCAAAGGCATCAGGGTATTGGCCACATATTGTTCGAGACATGCTCCTCAGCAGTGGGTACCAGTGTTGTCTTGGCCAGTTTGGAGCTATCAGGATTATCCTTGGACGTTCTTCCTTGATTTTTAGTAGTACTTGTGTATCAAGGGAAGAGGTGGGAATGCATATGCTGTTAGGCCTTTCCAGCTGAAGGAGAGAGTCCACTTTCCATGCTAGTGGGTGGAATGTCCTTGTGCAGAATTTTTGAGCTGGTGATTGAGAGGTGATGCGAATAGATCTATCTGAGGCATTCCCATTTCTTTGAGATGGTCTTGAAGATGTCCGGTGTAGCTTCCATTCGTGGGCATCCGATGTGGTTCTGCTTAATATGTCTGCTAGAGTATTTTCTTTTCAAATATTGCCTGTAACTGGATGTTGTAGCTGAGTGCCAGGGTCCACAGCTCCAAAGTCATTCTGCATAGGGGTATGAATGAGTGCCTCCCTGTTTGTTGATGTACCACATGACTGTGGTGTTGCCTGTCCTTATCATCAACTGGCCCTCTTTGAGAAATGGTTTGAACTTTTGGATTGCCAGTTTTACTGCCAGCATTTCTTTTAGGTTGATGTGCAGGTGAAGTTGATCCTGTGTCCACAATCCTTGCACGCTTGTCCAACATGTGGGCCCCCATCCTAGGTCTGAAGCGTCTGTTGTGATGGTCTGGCTTGCTTGACATCTGCGAAAGGGTAGGCCTGGGTTTGACTGGCATGCCTGAGCCCACCATAGGAACTCCTGTTTTAAGCATGGAATCAGTGGGATTTCTGTTTCTAGGCTGTGTCTGTGTTGGGACCATAAATTCTTTAGGTACCACTGTAGTTTTCTCATATGTAGTCTGGCAAATGGAACCAAGATTATGCATGATGCCATGAAGCCCAAGGCCTGCAGTACTTTTCTTGCCGTTAACTTGTTCAGTTTTGTTAGTGCCAAGAAGTAAAGAGGGAGTTATTTTTGTTTTTCTGTAGTCAGGAATGCCATTTGTTTTACTGTGTCCAATTCGCCCAAGAATGTCCTTGTTTGGGATGGTATCAGCCTTGACTTTTGTAAATTGACTGTGTATCCCAGTGCTTGTAGCAAGTAAATGACCCTTTGTAAATCTGTTGTCAGCTTGCTTTTGTTGTCCCCTTGTAGCAGGCAGTCGTCCAGGTATGGGTAAATTTGAATTCCCTGTAGCCTGCAATGGGCGATTACTGATGCCAGGCATTTTGTGAATACTCTGGGCGCAGTAGATAAGCCAAAGGGCAATGCTGAGAATTGATAGTGCTCTGATCCTGCAAGAAATCTGAGGTATCTTCTGCAGATTGGTCGAATGGGGACGTGCAGGTATGCCTCCTTGAGATCTAGAGTTACCAGCCAAGACTCCTTGCCCAGCATGGGAAGAAGTTGCTGTAGGGTCAGCATTTTGAATTTTGGGACAATGATGTATGTATTTAAGGTGGACAGGTCGAGAATTGGTCTCCAACTTTTTCCTTTCTTGGAACTAGGAATAGTCTGGAGTAGAACCCCTTTTCCTTGCTCTGCTGTTGGCACTCTTTCCACAGCTCTCATGTTTGCTAACTCCATTATCTGTTGTAGTGCCTCTGTTTTTTGATTTGGAGGTAGATTTGGCATTCCTCTTTGACTGGTAAAGTGTGGAAGTGAAACCGGTAACCTTGATCTATGGTTTGTAAAATCCACTTGTCTTTTGTTATGTAGTGCCAGTTCTTTGAAAATAAGGTTAACTTTCCGCCTAGAGGAGCTGCTATTTGTTCCCTGGTAGGCGGATTTAGGTTAAGTCACTGTGGTTGTGCTGATGTAGTGGCAGTGGTTGTGTCTGTGCCTCTGTTGTTACCTTGCCACTGTCGTCCTCTGTAGGCACCTCCTCTGGATTGGTTTCTGCCTCTGGACGCCTATTCCTGCCCCTTTGAAATTTTGTGGAGTCAGGAAAGGACCAATTTTGGCAGGCCAGTTCCTGCTAAACCTTGGGGTTGAACCTGCAAGAAATCTTTAACTGTTTGAACAGATTTTGCCTTTTCTTCCATTTTCTTCATAACCTGCTGGGCAGGTGTGCCAAACAAACTTGTCTTATCCATAGGAGCATCTAGCAACTTAGCTTTAACATGATCCGGTAAAGCTTGCTCCTTTAGCCATGCATGCCTTCTTATCACTGTGCCAGTCATGGCTGATCTAAATGAAGCCTCCAGTGCATCATAGCCACATTTTAAGGAATGGTTGCTAACCTGTTGTATGTTATTTACCATTTCTAATACATATTTCTTATCAAGAGATTCATCAGTGGTTAGTTTTTAGTTAACTGATCAAGCATAAACTCTTGGTATTGTATCATGTGAAACTGACAGTTTAAAGCTCTAGCTGAGAGAGTAGCTGAAGTGTAGACCTTTTACCCCATCTGTCTAATGACCTTGCTTCCCTTTCAGAAGGAATAGGGTTTTTAGCTATGGTCGCGGCTACTGCCTTGGGACCCTGGGATATAGTTTCGGGGTCTGCAAGTGGGGCCTTGTAAAGGTGGTGATGAGTATCTGGCACCCTGTAAAATCTGTCTGGTTTGGCAGGTAAGGGGTAAAGAATCTGGAGCGGAGCAGACATCATTGAAAGCATCATCCACCACAGAGAGAACAGGAGGTATAGCTAAGGGCCTGTGCTGTGAGAGGTGCAGAAAGGTTCTAAGTCTTTTTCTGTCGTCTGAGAAATCCTGTTGCTGCCAATGGAACTGCGGTCGCATGGCATGTAAGGTTTCCCAAAGGAGAATTCTTCTGGTGGGGAAGCAGCTGGAATGGATTCTTCAGCATCAGAATCTTCAAAATTGGAGAAAGGAGCCTCTGGCTGGTCAGTGATGTCTGATTCATCAGCAGAATCATCAGAGGACACTGGCTCAGGGGGCTCTACCCTAGGTCTCTTCTCTGGGGGCTGAGAGGCCCTGTCTGGGTGAGATTGAGATCCTCTAATTAATGAAATTAAATCTTCTGCCAAAGTAAGCATTTGAGAACTAGAAGAGGGCCTGGTTGTGGGGGGTTTAACAGGCACTGTTTTAGTAGTCTTGGCTGCTTTAGCCCTGGCGAAGGCCTTAATGGACATGGCTGCTGGAGGCCTAGCAGCACCACGTGCTGGGGTAGAGACATCCAAGGGAATGGTGTCTGATAAGTCAGTGGCAACCACCGTAGTGGATAAAATTTCTGAGGCCGATTCAAGAGTGGTAACAGGGGCTTCAGTTGTAGAGATAGGTACAGCTGTACTTTGATCAGTTTTCTCGGTTTCGCCGAAACCGAGACACTCGGTTTGCTTAACCATGGTTTCGCCGAAACCGCGACCTGTCGGTCTTTATCTTTGCGTTTTGGCAGATTGGGTAGTCGGAGGATCCGACGGCATAATGTAAAACAGAACCGAAAACTGTTCTGCAAACTCCGAACGACGCCTAAGCGCTCGGTTGAAAGAAGCACAGGCCGAACAGGCTGCTACATCGTGGGCAGGGCCTAAACAAGGCAGACAATAAGAGTGGAAATCTTTATGAGGTATTTGTTTCCCACAGGTTAAACAATTATTAACTTTTTCTGACATCGGCTGAGGCAAGAAAGAGTCCCCAACGGGGTACTTAGCTTTAGAAGTCTTCGAAGTAGTATTCGGTAGAAGTAATCTCTGGATCCGACCGACCGGCACTTGCAAACAGCTTCTGCTTGCAAGAAAGACTGAGGAAAATGGCGTCGGCTGATGCTTTATACCCGAAGACCAACAGAGATGACGTCGGGTGAAGTGCGACATCAGCCGAAGCCGGACCCGGACTTTGGAATCCGGCCGACTGAAGGGCTGCCTGACGACAGGACAACCCAGTTGTTATGACTGCAGATGCATCCATGAAGGACATCACAGCATCAATGGGACCAGACGGTGTCCCAGGCTGCGTCCTACATGAACTCCAAGAAGAACTAAACCCAAACATAAAACTACTGTTCAATCGCAGCCTTACTACAGGATATGTAACCAAAGAGTGGCGTACAGCAACGGTGGTCCCTCTCCACAAAGGTGGTGCCTCAACGGATCCTGGAAACTATCGCCCCATAAGCCTGACTAGCTTGGTCTGCAAAGCTATGAAAAGGATCATCATGGACCTCATAAATAAAGATATTGGGGACCTACAGACACTGGATCCTACCCAGTTCGGCTTTGTTAAGGGCAGATCCTGCCTCTTAAACCTGGTCGATTTCTTTGAAACAGTCACCAAGGCCATTGACGAGGGGAAGGTGGTCCACACAGCCTACCTGAACCTTGCAAAAGCCTTCGATACAATACCCCACTCGGGCATTATAGATAAGCTCACCAGCTTAAATATAAACCCCTATGTCACTAGAAGGGTTGCAAGCTGGCTCAAGGACAGAACCCACATGGTTAGAATTGCTGGAGCCATGTCAGACACCAAACCAGTTACAAGTGGCGTCCCACAAGGCTCAGTCCTGGGACTTCTCTTGTTCGGTATATATTTCTCGGAGGTACAGGCTAACACGGAATGACTGTGGCTGACCAAGCTCGCAGATGACAGTAAACTGGGCGCCATAATCGACGCTCCAGTGGACACAAGCATCCTACAAAAGGGCCTCATAGAAACAGACAACTGGTGCCAGAGCCATGGCCTCAAGCTAAACGCCAAAAAGTGTATAGTCATCCCCTTTGGCAAAAACAAAGTACCCACAAATTACCACATAGGTGGTAATCCATTAAGTACGGAAGAAGTAATTAGGGACCTGGGGACCCAAGCTGATAGCAATCTCTCATTTGACAACCACGTGGCCAAAGTGGTTAGAAAAACATTTTATATAGCCCACCTAATCAGGAAGGGATTCACATCTAGATCAGGGGAGGTCATCGTGCCTCTTTACTCATCTCTCATCAGGCCCATAATTGAGTACAATGCCCTTTTGGGATGTACCTTACCAGACACCTGCAGCAACTGGAAAGACCCCAAAAGTACCTCACCAAGAGGATCAAAGGGCTCAAACAGATGCCATATGCTGCCCGGTTAAAGAAACTCCAGCTCTACTCAGTGGCATACCGCCTGCTCAGAGGCGATCTGTGCCTGACGTATAAAGCCATGTCCAACCCGAATTAATGGACATGCTGCACCTCAGAAAATCCAAATCCCATCGAGCCACGCTAGAGACTTGAACCTCAGCACTGAAATAAATAGGACATGCTGGAGGGACAGATTCATAACCCAGAGACTCCCTTCACTCTGGAATAAAATCCCAGTCCAGGTTAGGCAGAGTCCCTCATTGACTCTCTTCAAGAGGAATCTTGATGAGTGTATGGGAGATAGTAGGTTTACCCCGGGTATCACTTCTGTCTCACTGTTAGACAGAGGCACAGTATACTAACCTCGAAAAAGGGCATAGCAAAATTAATTTAAAATGGGTGGCGAAAGCCAAACACACTCTGGCTAGGCTTATAAATGCCCTAGGGCAGATAGCCTAGTATGAACCTATGAACCTATAAAACCCCCTTGCTGTGGGTGAACCTTTAATTATTCTCTTCTTCCACTACAAACTTGGTTTGTGTGCTCTGTTTGTGTGTGCATGGGTAAGGTGGAGTATTAAAACTACTCAGTGATGAATCAGTTAAAATGGGAAAGATAAACTAGTAAATAATTACTGTTGCATTAAAATCAAGGTAAAATAAATGCAATTTTGGGGATCTCCTGAATCCCTCTAACATGGGAAGCCACTGAGGTATGAAGTTCCAAAGGTGTAGTGCCTGATCTGAAACAAGAGTGGATCCAAGAGATGGAAGCAGTACCCCCTTCAGACTTATCTGTACACAAATGATTCCCATGTTTGTGACGGGACATAGAAGAAAAAGAAGAAAAATAACGACATTCTGGTTTACATCCCCAGGGTTTACTGAAAGCATTTATAAAAATCAGTCCTTTCTGTCTGACAGAATTGCTTCTAAGTTTGCGTCTTTCGGCTTTTCAGGGTTAGGGGTTGCCACAGCAGAACTCCGGTCCGCTAATGATTGTAGATTTTTATGTGCTGGCTTGCCGGGCCTAATGCACAACCTTCACCGAAGGAACACCCATTCACGCATGTCGCCACACAGAACACCCTCTAATTGAGAATCGAACGGGCAACGTCTAACTGTGAGGCGACAACGCTACCGCAGCACCACCACCACAGTACAGAATTGTTTCTAAGTGAGAACCATAAAATGACAGCATCCAGACTACAACTTACAGGCTGTCTAGCTCAGGCCTCCATCTGGTTCTTGACTAAGCTACATTAATTAGTGCAGCACTCTGCAACTCACTGGTTAAGCATTGGGTGATTTCACAAAACTGTCAAGAACAATACTGAAACTGTAAATTTTCCAAATATCAGCTGGTGAAATATGACAAGACCCAGTCAGTCAGTCTAGATTGGTACAACAGTGTTGCACATTACATGATCCACATTCTAAAGAACCTGTTGCCCTCATCAGCAGACATCAGCAGCTGTCTTTGTAGCTGCTGTGCAAGTCCTATTATTGAAGGGGGATGCTGGACAGTAGTTGGTGAAATCCTAAAAATTCAGGTGATTCAGCAGGAAGTGAGCAGCTCTATGCCAACTAGAAAATCAGGAATCTATGCTTTGAAGTGAAAACCTGAAAGCTAAGGGACCACAAAAAACAACCGACCAAATGAGTCAACTGCTCACTTGCAATACCTGCAGTATAATAAATTAATGAAAATATTAACATTTCTTTCTATAAACAGAATATTAGAAAGAAGAATGTTTGGCTTTGGTCCCATGAAATGCTATCTGTCTTGCCATCAGCCTATGTATTTACTTTGTATACAGCTGTTTGAACACTTAGATTCAAACATGCAAACCTTATGGGATGAACAACTAAATGACTAGACGCATGGAAACTATTTTATTCATCTTTTGTTGACTGGGTTAGTCCCACTTGGCTAATGGCTATTTTTCAGGGGA
The DNA here is from genome assembly GCF_019279795.1 of Protopterus annectens. Classification (NCBI taxonomy): domain Eukaryota; kingdom Metazoa; phylum Chordata; order Ceratodontiformes; family Protopteridae; genus Protopterus; species Protopterus annectens. The sequence continues at coordinate 1,218,637,348 of NC_056744.1, forward strand.
TACCTGAGGTGGTTATATCGGGTCTATATTATATCATCGACCGCTTATCTTGTCGAACGACTAAATGTCGACAGCTAACGGTCGAAAAAGTACAGTTTTGTACCTACCACAAATGTAGATGTTCGAGGATCCACATTGCTGCAGTCCTAACTATTGGGTAGTCCCGAATACCAAAGTATATGGCTGGTCGGTCAGGGCGCATTAGGACTGACGCCACACGCGGGGTACTTTTCTTGCCCCAGATGTATATACAAAATTAGCAGAATATAACCTCACCTACACAACCACTAAACACAGAGGGAAGAACATCTACATTTATGGTAGGTACAAAACTGTACTATGTTCTTCATTCCACATTGCTGCAGTCTAGAATCCCAAAGTAGAGGTAAGGAGGCTGGCAAATCATAAGGAAGCAGGAACTGACAACATGCCTTGCAAAATAGCTGTGGCAAAACCAGCCCTAGACTTAGAGTAGAGAGGAAGGTGATAATGCTGCACTGAACTCCAAGTAGCTGCCTAAATATCCTTAGTTGCCACCAGCTGGAATGTCCTTGCCATGATGGGAATAACAAAATGTAATGCAACACCCAATCCACCTAGAAATAGTTTGTTTTGACACAGGCTTGCCCTTTGAACACAAAGCAAAAGAAACAAATAACTGCTGAGACTGCCTAAAATCCTTAGTCCTGCTCAAATAATAAGCCTGTGTACATCTAAAGTGTGCAAAATCCTTTCCCCTTTATTTTGGGGATCTGCATAATGAATAGTTTGAAGGAAGGATTAGTAATGAAGATACCCTATCCTTATGAAAAATCAAACCCTTCTTGCAGAAGTAATGGCCAACAAAAAGCAGTCTTCCATGACAAGTATTTCAATTCAGCAGTAGCCGCGAGGCTCAAAGGTTGTAGAGTAAGTTTCTCCAACACAAAATTGAGATCCCAAGCAGGAGTAGGTCTTATATTCTTTGCCCCTCTAAGAAATTGCTTGAACAAAGGATAAACAATGGTGGGTCACAATCATAGTGAGCTGAAATTCCTGCAGCATGAATCTTAATGGAAGAGAAAGACAAACCGTCCAGTAACTCAGTAAGATATTGAAGAGCCACACTCAAATTTGGCTTGCTGCACTCCAAAATAAAAATCTCTTCCATTTTTCTGTGTACACTTTCCTTGTACTAGGTCTTCTGGCTTCCATAATCACATTTAAAACTTGTTGAGGAAGCTGAGACCTGCTGTCTTCAAAACAGAATATGCCAGGCTGTTAGATGTAGAGAGTGAAGCTTGACATTGAGCAGATGAGCCAATCTGGAGCTATTAAAATCATCCTTGGCTTGTCTTGTCTGACCTTTAGAAGCACCTTTGGAAGAAGAGGCAGAGGTGGAAAAGCATACACATGAAGATTTTTCCAACTGAAAGAAAGAGCATCCACTTTCCAAGCTGTGTGATAAACTTTGGCAGCTGGTGGTTTAGTGGAGTTTTGAAATACATGAAGATCCAGATTTGTCTGCTTAATACATCTGCTAAGGAGTTCTGTGCTCCATAAAATCATTGCTTGTTGTTTGTTGATGTACCACATGACAGTTGTGTTGTCTGTTAGAATCAACACCTGCCCTGGAAGAAGTAACTCCTTGAAAGCAATTAATGCAAACTGAACTGCTAACATCTCTTTCATGTTGATATGTAGATGCTGTAGTCTGGCAGGCCACTTGTCTTGTATCCACTTTCCATTTAGATGAGCTGGCCGGTCACAGAGAGTCCCTTGTTTAGGTGACATTCCTGAGCCCACCACAAAAATTCCTTTTGAATGCAAGGTATTATTTGAATGACAGTGTCCAAATCCTGGCAGTGCTGTGTCCACAGAAACCTTTGTGAATACTCTGGGGCATAGAGATAAGCCAGCGTGTTGAGGATAGATAAATCCAATTGGTCTCCACGTTCCCTTCCCCTTGGTACTAGGAACAGGCAGGCGAGAATAAAATCCTAGGCCCTTCCCACAGGAAACTGACTGATGGGCCCCTAACAGCATCAAAACCACACTGCAAGGAATGTTTACCCACCTGTTCAGACACATGAACTGTGGAAGAAGTATACACTTTCTTTCCCCATCTATCCAAAGCCCTTGCCTCTTTATCAGGAGGGACAGGATTTTTAACAACTGAGGCATTCACACCTTTGGGGTTTAACTGGGGCAGGAGGCAAAGAATCAGGATTCAGGAAGCCTCTGCAAACACATCTTCCACCACATTCAAAACACAAACTCAGGTTCCACCCTAGGCCTCTTATCAGGAGGGGCATAGAACCCTAATCATAGTAATCAAATCCTCTGCCATTTTAAGCATATGTTTCAAGAACCGACGCCTGGGACTGTCGGTTCCTCCAACCCTGGGCTTTGCTGAGAGCTGCATCCAACAACGTCGCAAATACAGTTATTCACTTTTCTGACATCCGTTAAATACTGAGGCAAGAAAAACAAAATATTCCCCACGGGTACTTAGCCAACTTTGATTCGGTCTGAAACTCTGACTTTAGTACCCTGACGTATTGATCGCCAGTCTAATGCGCTTGACCGACGCTGCCCATATCCAATAGTTAGGACTGCAGCAATGTGGAATGAAGAACATCTTACAATCTCGAATGGCCAGTTAAGCAAATTCTTTCATCTGGAAAGAATTTGCTTGGCCATTATCGGGAATTTGCCCTTTCCCCATTGTAGGGTGATCACGGAGTTGGTATATTTAGTTTGGGGGGGGGGGTGTGAAGCCCGCTACTTTGTTATGTCTTGGAAGTTTGTTAGTTTGGCATGGTCAAGCAAATTCTTTCCTGATGAAAGAATTTGCTTAAATGGCCATTCGAGATAGTTTTCGACCCTTAGCTGTCGACATTTAGGTGTTCGACAAGCTAAGATGTCGATGATATAATATAGATCCGTTATGTATACTACCTGGGGAAATTTGCCAGGATATCAGGGAACTTCCTACTCTTTTATGGGATCTTTTACATCCACCTTAGCTACCACCAACACAAGCAAATGGGACCCCCAATTCTAGATCTCATCCAAAGGACAGCACACTTAGCAGTGTAGCACCCTCTAATGCAGCAGTCTAGTGTCAGCAATTTGAAAAATTCATCCAATCACATGGAGTGAGAACAGAACCCCACTGCCTTCTGATGTTCCAGCACTAATGGTAATTGTGGTACTTGTTGAACCACTGACACTGAAAACTTTCTAGCAAGCCACTCGGACCTCATAATTTTCATTTACTTAAAAAATGGGAACAGCCAGCTGAGTATTACTCATTTTCAATGGAGGCCAGGAAGAAAAGCTCAGCTAACTTGACATAAATAGATACAAAAAATCTTCAAAGCTATAAGAAGGGTAGAATTTTATGATAGGGCGAATTTCCAATTTTAAGATGTATACACAGTTATATAAAAGAAAAGGAGATGAGATAAATGTACTTTCATGAAAAGAAGATACGGGTTACTTAACATTAGAAATTGTCAGTAGACAAGAAAATATTATCTTGAAGTCTGCTAATGACGGAACAAGTAAAAAGGGACCAAATTACATGAATATGTGAAGGATGTAACACACCAGCAAACAAGCAACTGACACTTTAAGAGAATGAACTATAAGTAGAGGAGGAAATGACAGGCAAGTTATCAATTTGCAGTACTCTGCATCAAGAACAGAAATAACAATGGAATTTTAAACAACTGGCACAATGTCAATGCATAGCTAAACGTAAAATCAACAGGAAGTACACCAGGGAATAAGTGCACATGCAGCTACTAGCTAAGGGAGAACTAGGCCAGAGTACAGGACAGGGGAAGGGGACTGGGTGAAATAAGTAAGATAAATAATGCAGAGGCTTTTGAAATATCAAGAAAAGTAACAGTATGACAAACTGAAACAAATACACTGAATGCCAATAAGGAAAAGGGTCAGCCAAGGTAAAGGAGTGGGGTTTGCAAAAATTACAGTTATGTACTTAGCACAACTCTACCTCTGTGTGTGCTCTATTTTTGTCCTTCCTCAATTGATGGCTCTTGGATCCAACATCGGATCCGTCCTCATAGCTCAAGCTCTTTCCCTTACCCATAATCCCTCTCTACTCCCAAGTTACCTAAAACTGAGTTTGCCCTCTATTCAAACAATCACAAGATAACAAAGTACCATCAACCGGTGGTAACTTCTGAAGCAAAAAGGGAAAGGTAGAAAGGGGGAGAAAGAGAAGAGAGTTCTGGAGCCCACAAAGCAAGACTATTAAGGAATATCCCTCAGGGCATACTAGGAAATAATCAAAAAGGACGGGGGACTGGAGCATGGGAAAATGAGAAAAGATGAAAACAACACACTGGTGCAGAGTTAGTTACAGTGAGTACATAACTATAATATCTGATGCTGTCTTTTTCATCTGTTCCTCAACTGATGGGAGAGAGTCCCCAGCTAGAGTAGTCTTGGGTGGTCCTCAAGGAATTCCGGAGTACAGTGGCGCCAAAAGCTGCCCTATTTCTAGATATAATGTCTAACTTGTAATGAACTATAAAGGTATGAGCAACAAACTACTTAGCAGCTGAACAAATGTCAACTAGGGATGCTTTGGAGTGAAAGCAAATATGATGAGTACACAATTCTTGTGGAGTGGGCTATAGGAAGTTTGGGTAATGAAAATCCTCTACTCTTGTAAACTAAGACAGTGCAATCAATGAGCCATCTGGTTAAGGTTATCTTGGACGCTGCTTTGCCCAATTTAGCCTTGGAAAAAGACACAAGCAGTTGTTCTGACTTCCTACGGTCAAAGTTTTCCGGTCTTCTTCACTCCTAGAGAAAGTATCCCTTACCTTGGGGCCAAACAAGGTGGATCTATAAAAGGAGGCATTAATGAACGAAGACTTGAAGGATTCTGCAAAATCACAAAGGCGCATCCATGTGTACCCCCTGATGGTTATTACTGAACCCACCAATTTAGTAGCTCCCTCTAAGGCATGAGAAAGCAATCTCATGAAAGCAACGTATAGTCTGAAGGGTGGCCCGTTATGAAGAAACTGTCTTTTTGCTCTCTGCAGACATGGACCCTGATCAATTCCCTCTGAAATCTTGTCATATGCGCCAGATAATTCTGAGACGTGATGGCAAAAGCTGCTGAAGTGAAGATACGCTTTTCATTTCTGTCCAACTCTCTAGATTCCCTATTAGGGAGGATGGAGAGAAGAACTCTTCATAGGTAGGTAACTAGGCTATCTGCCCGAAGGTGTTTATAAGCCTAGCCGGAATGTATTGGCTTTCGCCGCCCCCTTAGATTAGTTCCCTGTGCCTCTGTCCAGCAGAGCCATTGAAGTGATCCCCGGGGTGAACTTTCTGTTTCCCATCCACTCGTCAAAGTTTCTCTTGAGTGTTAGCAAGGAGCTCGGCCTGATCTAGATTGGAATCTTTTTCCAGAGCATGGGAAGTCTCTGGGACAGGAATTTATCCCTCAAGCACGTCCTATTTATTGTTGTGGTGAGGTTTATATCCCTAGAGCGTGTGGCTCAAGAGGATTTGGTTTTCTTTAGGTGGAGCATATCCATCAATTCTGGGTTGGACATGGCCTTGTATGTCAGGCAGAGATCACCTTTGAGTAGGTGGTATGCAACCGAGTACAGCTGGAGTTTCTTCAGTCGAGCTGCATAGGGCACCTGTTTGAGGCCAGTGATCCTCTTGGTGAGGTACGTCTGTGGTCTTCCCAGCTGTTGCAGGTGTCTTGTAAGGTACATCCCAAATGGGGCGTTGTACACTATGATGGGTCTGATGAGTGATGCGTAGATGGGCACAATGACCTCTTTTGATCTGGATGCAAACCCTTTTGTGATTAGGTGGACCACATAGATGATTTTCTAACCACTTTGGCAATGGGATTATCAAAGGAGAGATTACTATCTACTTGGGTCCCCAGATCCCTTATTACGTCTTCCGTATTTAGGGGGCTACCACCTATGTGGTAGTTTGCAGGTACTTTGTTTATTCCAAAGGGTATAACTATGCCCTTTTTGGCATTTAGCTTGAGGCCATGGTGTTGACACCAGGTATCTGTCTCAGTGAGACCCTTCTGGAGGATGTCTGTGTCAGCCGTAGAGTCAATTATAGCCCCTAGTTTGCAGTCGTCTGTGAACTTCGTCAGCCATAGTCCTCCTGTGCTTGCCTGTACCTCTGAGAAGTATATGCCAAATAGGAGGGGGAATGCCACTTGTAACTGATTTAGAGTCAGACATAGCTCCCGCAACTCTTACCATGTGGGTTCTGTCCGTGAGCCAGTTGGCAACCCATTTCGTGACGTAGGGGTTTATGTTCAGGCTGGTGAGCCTGTCTATAACACCAGAATGGGGAATGGTGTCGAAGGCCTTTGCGAGGTCTAGGTAGGCTGTGTGGACCACCTTTCCCTCGTCTATAGCCTTGGTAACTGTCTCAAAGAAGTCCACCAAGTTTAGGAGGCATGATCTGCCCTTAACAAAGCCAAACTGGGTAGGGTACAGTGTTTGGAGATTCCCAACGTTTCTGTTAATGAGATCCATGATGATGCACTCCATAGCCTTGCAGACCAAGCTAGTCAGGCTTACAGGGCGATAGTTCCCACGGTCTGTTGTGGCTCCACCTTTGTGAAGCAGAATAACCGCTGCTGCGCGCCACTCTATGGGAACGTAGCCTGTGGAGAGGCTGAGTTTGAACAGTGTGTTTAGGTGAGGGGTTAGTTCATCTTTAAGCTCATGTAGGACGCAACCTGGGACACCGTCAGGTCCCATTGATGCTGTGTTTTTGGCTTTGGAGAGGGCTGTTTTAACCCAAGTGTCTGTGATTTCAGGGGCACTAAATTCTTTTGGTATGGTTATGGGCCCTTTTGCGGGTGAGAGGGGGGGGTGAAATTTGCACTGAACCTGTCTGCCAGGATGTTGGCAATATCAGTCGGTTCAGTGTATTTTGTGCCATTCTGCACCAACTCCGAGCAGATCTGAGACTTGCCACTTAGATTCTTGACATAGCTAAAGAATGCCTTGTGGTTATCTTTGGAGTCCTTGGCAATTTTTCTTTCGAAGCTAGCCTTGGATGATTTTATGAGGGATCGTAATTTCTTGCCGATACTGATCGGGGATGTCTTCCCTTCGTGGGATTTTACTCTTTCCTGTACTAGTTTCCTCCTTCTATTGTATAGCTTGTTTATGGCAGGGCTCCACCAGACTGGTTTCCTTTTCTTGGAGGAGTGAGTCTTGGTTTTGCTTGGGATAGCACAATCCATGCATTCTTGTAGGTGCCCATAGAGTGCATTAGTAAAGGATTTTGCAGCTTGGGCAGCGTTATCCTTTAGCATGGGGGCTTTGAAACTTTCCACCTCGGACTTAAGTAATGTGAAGTTTGCTTTTAAAAAGTTTTTCATGGTGGTTTCTTTGACCGGGAGTGGGGGCGGAATGTGGACATCCAGAGTGATTAGTTTATGGTCGGCTCTAACTAGAGAGGGGTTGTCCTACAGTGTGGAACACCAGTCGCCCATGTTGGTGATGACCAAGTCCAATATGTTGTCACCTCTGGTGGGGGGTGTTGACCAGCTGATCTAGGGCGTTTGAGTTTATAAATTCTAGGAAATGTTGGGCAAGGGAGTTAGTACTTGAGTAGTTCTCCCAGTTAATGTTTGGGTAATTGAAATCACCCAATATCAGGGTGTTTGGTAGGACCTTTATGTTTCCCAGTGTTTCCAGAAATGCAGAATGGGGGGTCCTGGGACATGGTGGCTGATCTGTAGCAACCTGCAACTGAATTGCAGTTTTGCTCGTTGTTAGTTGCACGTGGATGATCTCTGAAGCATCGTGCTGTGCCACTAACCTGGAGGTGTGGGTATCCTTGATGAATATGGATACGCCCCCACCTTTTGTATTTCGGTCTGGATTTTGTGGCCAAAATGTATGGTATGAGTTGTAGCCTGGTAGTGCTGGGGTGCTCTCTGCAGCCTTAAACCAGATTTCTGTTACTGCACATATATTGATTTTCTCCAAACTGAGGAGTGCCTCGAGTGCATGCATTTTGAGGTTTAGACTTCTGGCACTGAGTGGCATTACCCTCAGTTTTTTATTACTTGTGCTATTTACGGCAGTGGGTTTGTCTTTTGAGCCTTGCCTAAAAAAGGCACTACGGGGGTGTGGCAAGAGCCTTGGCCAGTATTTCAAAGCCTAAGGGTGACAGGTGCAAGCTGTCTCTAGCGAAGCAGCGTGGCTTGTCGAGCATGTCATCCCAGGCTGACAGACACTGGATCCCCTTTGAATAACATCAGAAGCTTAGCCAATTGCTGAAATTGATAATTTTTTTTTATACCATGGTATCATTCTTGGTGAGGGTAAGATGCTAGTCAGGGTCATACCGGCCTGGGCTACGTGATCAGACAGCTCTTCCCTATCTCTTTTCATGTAGTCCAGGGAGGTATGGGCTCAGGTCATTCACACCAACATGGACAATGACAGAGTCATATTTGTACTTGTTCTGGAGTGACCCGAGTGCTTGTGTTATGTGGTGGATCCTAGCACCCGACAAGCAGCTAACAGTGACCCTTCTCCTTGTTCAGCCTAGTGAGTGGGACGTCAGTGTGCCTGACTACAGAGTCACCTATTAATAGTGTGTTGGGTATGTTATTTTTCCTTAAGGGCTGTGATTGCATGGCACACTAGTTTTGTGAAGTATGTGTTTCATGGTTTGTGTTGGGGGGGGGGGGGTGGAGGTTGCTTGGATGTCTGCTTTGGAGGTCTCCATTTGCTATTGCAGATTTTTATTTAGAGCCTCTGAGTATGTTTTCGTGTATTCATGTGTGTTTTTTGACAGTGCTGGTTTCATAGGTCTATGTGAGACTGGTGGTGTGATGCAAGTAATTCCCTTCTTCTCTTGACTGCCTGGTCCAGTCTTGGGTTGAGAGAGCTTAGCCTCCAGTTTGGCTGTATAATTGCTTCTCTCGCACGTATCAGTGTTTGGTGGTAGGAGGAGAGGGTTGTCTGTGTACATGAGGCAGTTGTAACATTGCCTCAAAATGCCCAGATTCACCAGTTGGACCGGAGAGTACACCTATAACTGCCCTTTGGGCATGTCTGGATAGGTACAGTGAACTGTTTTACTGATTGGCTGGCAAGGTCAAATAGACAACCTTGTCCTTCTCTACAGTACAGGGGGGGTGGTCTAGTGCTAAGTTTTATTAGTGCTTGCTATGTGTTTTGAGCAAGTGCCAGGCTGAGAAGTGAATGGTTTGAGTGCTTTAGTTGAAAGTTTGTCTAGTTCCAAGGGAAAAATTGAAGAGCAGACTTTGTGGAGCCCGGAATAGTTATACCCTAGCTAACTGGTGCTGCCTGGAGCACAAAACCATGCAAATGCGGGTTTTGTAGCAGGGAAATGAAAGAGACAGAAATTAGCCCAAAATGGCCAATAAACTACTAATTTCTGGGCTGAAACCACTCCTCCAGGGACAGATAGGCTGCTCAAAGCTCCCCTCTCTCACAGGTGAAGACAGAAACTTCCTTCCATCCAAGTAATGTATGCGCAAACACAGAAACTTGTAACACAGCCCTGAATTCAGCACTAACCTGAAAACTGGACTATGCCAGCTTAGAAAGGTGTGAAAACAAGTACATTTTCTGTTTTTTTTCAGAAAATAAAGCAGATATAATAAAAAAAAAAAAAAACACTTTAAATGCACAGAAATGGCTATTACACTTGAGTGTGTACCCTACAACAGTTAAACATGTAATTTAAACACAAAAATGACTTTGTTAAAGTTCAGGCAGTAAAATAAGTACAATATGTAGCTGAAACAAGATTTTTAAATCACAGAAACTCTAAAAAAAAAAATCAGCGTTTTAGGCGTAATTAGCTAAAGGCAGCAAGAAAATGCAGAAAAATTATACTTAATCACTCCAAGGTCTCTCTTTTGTCTCTCTGCTGTTGTAGAACTCTGCAGGGCACCAGGCAGGAGGTGCTGAGCTGTATACAAGCACAAAAACCTCGCAAAAAAGAAGTTATGTACTCACCATAACGTTCCATCTGAGTAGTTATACTTCATTTTCTGCAACCTGTAGGTATTCGGATCCATATTCGATCCGAGCTGGCAACTTTTTCCAAGCATCTGCTCCAAGCTCCTCCCCTTACCCATAATCCCTCATCTCCTACCTTCACTCAGATCGAGTTTGCCACTATCCAAACTATCAGTAACTCAATAACATCACTAACCTAGAACAGGTTCGGGGGAAGGAGTGCTTGGCAGTTGCAGAAAATGAAGTATAACTACTCAGATGGAACGTTACGATGAGTACATAACTTCTTTATCTGAAGTAGTTAACTTCATTTATCTGCAACCTGTGGGACAGAGTCCCCAGCTACCAAAGAGTACAGTTTTGTACCTACCATAAATGTAGATGTTCGAGTGTTTACACTGCTTCAGTCATTACACTTGGGTTATCCTGCCGTCAGGTGGTCCCGCAGTCGGCCAGAGTTCCAAAGTCTTGGTCCGGTATCGGTTGCGGTCGCTTCTTCCCTGACGTCAGTGCGCCAGGGGTATACAAGATGCATCTGACGCCATTTTCTTCAGTTTTTCTCACCTCAGATGTCAGGTGCCCCCAGTAGGTAGGCAATACATATTGCTAATCAAATATATACATATAAAATAAAAATAGCTTCAGTTACCAGCAAATACACCACAAAGGTTGCATAGGATAGAAAGGTATAGATAAGCCCAGCTAGTTCAGAGGGGATGGAGGGAGGGTAACCAGGACTGCAGCAGTGTGAACACGAACATCTACATTTATGGTAGGTACAAAACTGTACTATGTTCATCGTGTTACACTGCTGCAGTCATTACACTTGGGTAGAATCCCAAAGCTCAGGTTGGGTGGCTGTTCTATAAAGAGTTAGGATTGGCTATGAGGCCCTCGGCTCCGAGTCGGCCGCATCGCAAAGCTCTGCATCTTAGAGAAGCTCGAGACCAGACTATATCCCATAATCCTCCCTGCTATTCCTCAGATCTAGTTTGCGAGAAACCAGACCACTAATCATCACCTTGGTGCAAGGCGTACACATTCACATGGTTATCCATGAACATCCTCTGACTATAATAAGTAATGCCTATGGGCGGTGAACTATATCCTAATGAGGACACAAACCAAAGAACCCTAGAAAGGGGTAAGAAAATCCCGACCAGACTTTAGTCTTACCTGTTCTTCCATAACATGTGGGGGGGGGGGGGATGTAAGAACAAAGGCGAGATGAACACCTCACATGGAACGTTATGGTAAGTACATAACTTCTTTATGTGAAAGTGTTCAATCTCGCCGTTTGTTCTTACACACGGGTAGCGTCCCTAGCTCCGTCACCCTGGGTGACTCATGGAAGAACATTCCTGAGCACAGTGGAACCAAAGGATGTCCTGTCCTTGGAGGCCCTGTCAACCTTATAATGAGTGATAAATGTATGAGGTTTAGCCCAGGTAGCTGCTGCACAAATCGTGTCCAAAGGTAAGCGAGCTGCATGAGCCAAGGAAGTGGAAACGGACCTGGTAAAATGAGCCTTAGGCTTGAAAAGTAATGACTGATTCGAAATAGAGTACACAAATTCTATACAATCGGAAAGCCATTTAGATAAGGTACGTTTCGTGACTGCCATACCCTTTTTGTTGTCTGCAAACGAAACAAACAGCTGATCTGACTTTCTGTGATCTTTAGTCCTGTCCAGGTAAAATCTTAGCTGCCTATGAACATCCAACTTTTGCAGCATATACTCCAACTTGTTTGTATGATTCTTGAAAAACGTGGGGAGCTCTATGGATTGGTTGATATTTAGGACAGAACATACCTTGGGGAGGAATGACGGGTTTATGCGCAAGGAGACTATCTGGGTGGAAGATCAAGTACGGTGGCCTGAATGATGATGCTTGTAGCTCTGATACTCTCGAGCTGAAGTGACAGCCACAAGAAATAGTGTCTTCCACGATAAGAACTTTAGGAGGCAGGATGAAGCCGGTTCGAAGGGAGGTAACATCAGTTGCGACAATAACAGGTTTAAATTCCATGGGAAAAAGGGCTCCCGAATGGGTGGACGAAGGTGGAAGGTTCCTTTCATAAAAGCCTTGCAAAGCCTGTGAGACATAATAGAAGAGCCTCCCTCACCAATATGAAAGTTAGATATAGCCGCCAACTGTAATTAAGGTGGAAGCAGAGGCTCCTTCGTGAAAGAGAATTGCTAAGAATTCCAGAACTTTGTGTAGTGGAGCTACCAAGGGATCTATGTGTTGGCTTGACGCCCAACATACGAATCGTTTCCATTTACTCCTGTAAAGCTTTCTGGTGGAGGCTTTATGAGAGGCAACCAGAATGTGCTGAACTGCCGGAGAAAGAAGATCTGACCTGGCTAGACAGGGAAGCGGAGCAGCCAAGCTGTCAGTTTGAGGGATTGAAGAGATGGGTGAGGAACTCCCGACGAATGAGTCAATAGATCTGGCACTGGGTCCAGAATCCAAGGTTCCTCCGTTTGATGGGCTCGAAGAAAGGGGAAACATATCTGCCGAGGCCAGAATGGCGCTATGAGCATTATCGTCCTTTCCAGGTTCCTGGCTTTCTGTAGAAATTTGGGAATCAACGGGGTAGGAGGGAATGCATACAGGAGACCCGGGGGCCAATCGTGCACCAGTGCGTCCCTGGGAACATCCCCGGAGGGGGTAGAAGGGCAAAGTAGCTTCTGCATTTGGCATGATGCAAACAGATCGCAGCAAGGCTGGCCCCATCTGCGGAAGATCCTTTCCGCCACCTGTGGATTGAGGGACCACTCGTGAGGTAACAGGATGGCTCTGCTCAACCTGTCCGCAATGATGTTGGATGACCCCGGGATGTGCGTTGCCACTAGAAAGCGACCCGTGGACTCTACCCATTGCCAAATTCTCATGGCCTCTCTGCATAATGGGTAAGACCTGGTTCCCCCTTGCTTGTTTATGTACCAGACCACAGACATGTTGTCCGTCTGAACTGCCACTGTTCCCAGAGGTAAGAGAGCTTGGAAGTGTTGCAACGCTAGGAACACCGCCCTCAACTCCAGAATATTTACGTGCAGGTTGTACTCCATGTTGGACCATTCCCCTTGGACTGTTCTTCCCTGAAAAAGTCCCCCCCACCCTATCAGAGAAGCGTCCGTGGTTATTGTGGATGTCGGGTTGGGTAGGACAAACGGGCGACCCATTGTGAGATCCTGACTGTTTATCCACCATGAAAGATCTCGTTTGCAAGAGTTTGTTATTAGTATCTTGTGCAATAAGGGTAGCTGCTGGAACGACCACTGCGCGAAAAGCAGCCATTGGAGGACCCTCATGTGCAATCTCCCCATGGGAACTGCGATCAGAGACGCTGCCATTAGTCCAAGAACTTTTAACACTAGCCTGGCCGGGGCTCTCCTGTTCTGAAGAAGAAGAAGAAGAAGAACCTGTTCTTTGAGGGCTGACGCCCTTAGTGGAGGAAGCTTTAACAGCGTTAACCATGTATCTAGGTCTGCTCCGATGAATAAGATATGCTGTGAGGGCAATAAGGCAGATTTTTCGAAATTGATTGAAATTCCTAAGTGGGAACAAAGGTCGACTGTGTAGTCTCTGGCTTGTACAAGACGATGCTTGGTGGTGGCGGTGTGGGGCCAGTCGTCCAAATACGGAAACACTCGGAATCCTTGTCGTCTCAAGTGAGACGCCACTACTGCCATGAATTTGGTGAATACCCTGGGGGCTGAGGTGAGTCCAAAGGGCAGAGCTCGAAATTGAAAATGACTGGCTCCCAGCCGGAAGCGCAGGTGATCTCTGGACGGCCTGGCGTGTCCTTGAGATCTATCGAGCACATCCAATCGTCCTTCTGTAAGAAGGGAAGGATCGACTGTAGAGTGACCATCCGGAACTTCTCCTTCCTTACGAAGGTGTTGAGATTGCTGAGATCCAAAATCAGTCTCCAGTCCCCTGTCTTCTAAAAAGAACCTTGAGTAAGTTCCAGATCCTCTTTGGTCCGCTGGGACTGGCTGGATGACTCTTTTTTTCGAGCAGCTTTGAAATTTCTACAGCTGCTGGATCTCACAGATGGGGTGGCACATCTGGAAATCTCTTTTGTTGAGGTGGGGTGGAAGTAAAGGGAATTATGTATCCACTGGTTACTATGCTTTTTACCCAAGAATCCGAAGTAATATTTAGCCAGGCCTGTGGGTATAAAGCCAAGCGACCCCCCGACCGCCTCCAGAGTAGGACAGTCGGGCCTCCATTCAGGAGTGCTGGAAAGGCTTCCCAGAGACTGTATCCCTGTCGCCCTGATTTTGCAGACCCCCTCTGCCGCCGGGGCGGCGTCTTCCATTTCTACCCCCTCCTATGCCTTTGGAGGGGGCATCACCCTGTGTGGCTTGGAAAGATCCCTGAGTCTTACGGAACCACATTTTTCCGCCTTGTTGCCCTTTGGGGTACAGTCTAGTTGGAGCGGAAAAATGGACCCCAACAGCAGACAGGGTCTTCCCCTCTTGCTCACACCGAGTTAGAGTCTCCTTTATTTTGGGCCCAAAGAGTGTGGCACCATCAAAGGGGGCATTGGCAAAAGAAGACTTGAAGGCTTCCGCAAAGGAGCACAGCTGCATCCAGGATTATCTACGGAGAGCAATCGCTGAAGCTGCAGCTCTACTAGATCCTTCGGCCGCATATGAGATGAGCCTCATGGATGAGTTTGCTATTGAAGTAAGGGTGTTGAGTTGTGCTGTCACCTTATCTGAGACAGCAGCATCTGTGTTACCCTGGAGGGTATCTCCCAGTTCCTTAATGAGATCCCTCTGTAGACGTGTAAAATGTGTCAAATAGTTTAGCGAACGCATGGAAAAAGTCGCTGAACTAAAAACGCGCTTCCCATATCTGTCCATAGTCCTAGAATCCTTATTAGGAGGATGAACAGAAGAGGAAGACTCAGATATTTCCTTCTTCGTGGCCGCCGCCACCACCATAGCGTCGACCGGAACTCCTTTAGTGAGATAGACCTTATCTTGGGGGGCCGTGATAAATTTGGTTTTCGGGGGACCGGTTCCACTGTGTCTGGTGTTTCCCACGCCCTTTGAGCAATCAAGTCCATCAATTCATCGAAGGGCGGGGTCACCCAGGAGGTAGAAGGTTGAGCCCCAAAAGCCTTCAGCAACACCAACTCGTCCTCAGTGGGGGCTAGGGACTGCCAATCACCCCTCTGTTTCAAGATCTCCAGGATGTCTGCAAATGACACATCCTCAGAGGGGGATTGTGGGGACCCCTCTGCCTCATCCAAATCGGTGTCAGACGTTAGAGATTCCTGTGGGGAATCAATGTGCCTCCTCTTGCACAATCTCTTCCTCGGAACCTCATCAAGGGGGGCTTCTGGTGAGGCTTCCGAGGAACAGGGAGCACCCTCTGGGGCTGGCTGAGGCAATGGGGCTCTACGCTTAGGTTGAATCGTGGGAGCAGAAACAGAAAGCGGCCCTTTAGGGGAAGGATAAGACGCCTCCGATGAAGTAGTTGTCTGTGCAGACAATTCCTTCCTCATAAGATCGAAAGCCCCTGAGCCCTGGGCCAAGGACTCCTCTGGTTCCAAAGAACGCGGAAGCATCCCCGACACCGGAACCGTGTGCTCAGACCCCAAGGACGGAGCCGAACCAATCTGCGCCGAAGCCCCGAGAGGGAGAGTCGGCACCGAAAAATCGGTACGACTCTCCCTCCAGAAACCAAGGAGAGATCGTCGGCTCCACGACTCCCCTATGGGCTCCGAAGGAGTCGAAGTCAATGGTGCCAATTGTGCAATGGACGCGTTCGGCACCGAGGGCTCTACTAGCATCGGTTCATCCTCTCCCGGCTCCGAAGACTGGATGAGTCTCGAAGGAGGACCTGTTGGATACATGGGGAGGCCTTCTAGTTTCAACACCAACTGGGACGAAACCGCAATCAGCTTGGATAGGGCCGAGTAGTATCGGATAATGGTCTGGAAGACCGGGTCGAAGGGGCCAAAGACGGCACCGACCGAAGAATCGATGGTGGAGGCAGCTCCGACACTGGTTCCAAGACCTGGGGCTCAGTGAAAGATAACCGTTTGATGCTCGGCCCCGAGGTCTGTGGAACCGGCGAACGAATCTTGGAAGATGAGCTCGGAGCAGATGACATGGGCTCCGACATCTTAGACCCCTTCGAAGACTTAGAAGCCTGGTCGGACTTCTCCAAGGCCTCCTGGAAGTCAGGTTTAAGTAAACCCCTGTCAATAAGCTTCCTGCGCCTCTCTGTCATGACCCTCCCGCTAAAGGAATGACAGATGGAGTAATCCTCTTGCAAATGGAGAGGGCCAAGGCAGTAGACGCAGGAAGCGTGATTGTCAGTAATGGACATTTTCTGTCCACACTGACACCTCTTAAAGCCGGATTTGGCTTTCTCTGACATGGTACAGTCAAGTCAAAACAGTAAAACAGTGATAAAATAGAATGGATAGAAAAACTAGCCAACAATATCTATATATAATAATAATCAGTATACTACAAGCCTATAATAAACACACTAGTAGAACAAAGTCAGAGTTCTGACAGAAAACAAGTAGGCCGAAGCCCAAAACCTATGTATCTAATATATATATATATATATATATATATATATATATATATATAGGATATATATCAAAAAACACACACCCACTCTCTACACTATCTATCTAAGGTTAAAGTTAAAGTTTTTCCAAAAAAAAAAATTGCTTATCTGAATCGATAAACTAAATAGCTCTCTGGCCCGAGCTCTCCTCGACCGATCTGTTGCAGCAGCAAACTAGATCTGAGGAATAGCAGGGAGGATTATGGGATATAGTCTGGTCTCGAGCTTCTCTAAGATGCAGAGCTTTGCGATGCAGCCGACTCGGTGCCGAGGATCGGCTCCGAACCTGTGTGTAAGAACAAACGGCGAGATTGAACACTTTCACATTTTGTTTTAGTGCCTCTGCCCATTGATTTTGTGGCAGGTCTGGCATTCCTTTTAGCCTTGGTAAAGTATGAAAGTGGAATCTGTAACCTTGAGACACAATATTCAGAACCCATTTGTCTTGGGTAATTGTTTGCCAGTTTTGAGAAAAAAGTGCTAGTTTTCCCCCTAAGGGGGCTTCCAAAAGGGATGTGCTTGGCGTACGAAGGGGAAAGTCATTGTGACTGTTTCCTGTAAGGTTGCGACTTGTCCTCACCTCCTTTTGGGGTTCAGGTGCCCCACTGTCATTGTCTGTTTGAGCCTTGGGGTTGAGATCTGCCTCTTGGGCGTCTGTATCTGCCTCCCTGTGGCCTGTCTGACACTGGAAAGGACCAATTCTTTGTTGGCCAATTTCTGCTAAACCGAGGTGGCTGTACCTGTAAAAAATCCTTGACTGTTTGCATAGATTTAGCTTTATCCTCCATTTTCTTTAACAACTCTTCTGCCTTAACACCAAACAAGGTATCATGCTGTAAAGGAGCATCCAATAATTTTGCCTTAACATGATCAGGTAGACTCTGTTCTTTTAACCAAGCATGTCTTCGAATCACAAAGCCTGTAACTGCGGCTCTACAAGAGGCCTCTAAAGAATCAAAACCACATTGCAGAGTATGTTTTCCCACCTGTTCAACTGCATGCAATAAATCCTGCATTTCTTTACAATCAGGAGCTTCTGAGCTTGCAAGCATTTTCTGTTTTAACTGAGCCATTAAATATTGTTGGTACTTAAGCATGTGAAACTGTCAATTTAAAGCTCTTACTGCTAAAGTTGCAGAAGTGTATACTTTCTTCCCCCATCTATCCAAAGCTCTGGAATCT
The DNA here is from genome assembly GCF_019279795.1 of Protopterus annectens. Classification (NCBI taxonomy): domain Eukaryota; kingdom Metazoa; phylum Chordata; order Ceratodontiformes; family Protopteridae; genus Protopterus; species Protopterus annectens. Next base: position 1,218,655,175 of record NC_056744.1, read on the forward strand.
CTGTCAGAGGGTACTGGATTTTTTGCAATGGAAGCCTTAAACCCTTTTGGACCCTGGGAAATAGTTTCTGGATCAGCAGAAGGGTTTTTGTAAAGAAACTTGTGAGAGTCAGGGACTCTAATATCTATCTGGCTTGGCTGGAGCAGGGGGCAAAGAATCAGGAGATAAGCTGGATTCAGAGAACACATAATCCACAATATCTAGCACAGGCGGAATAGCCAGGGGCCTGCGCTGAGGCAATAAGAGGAAATCCCTGAGTCTTTTCTTGGATTCTGAGTAATTCTGACTTTACCAATGGAAATGCTCCCTCACGGTATGTAAAGTTTCCCCAAAAGAATAATCCTCAGGAGGAGAGGCTGAAGGGATAGATTCTTCAGCAACAGAATCCTCATAGGGGGTAGAGAGTATCCTTGGTCTGAAGAGGAATCAGAGGAAATGGAAACCTGATCAGAGGAGTCATAGTCTGTATCCTGCCTAGGCCTTTTCTCAGGAGGGGGATGGGAACCCCTGATTAGAGTAATGAGGTCTTCGGCCATTTTAAGCATCTGTTTCTTAGGCATGGAGGAATGTCCAGGAGAATGCTGTACTTGTTTCTTTGTCTTTAATGGTACCTTTGTCTTGGCTGTTGTTTTAATGGTAAATTGTGAAGGTCTGAAAACACCCTCAGAAGCCGATGCCTGCTCAGCGGCTCCGGACCCATCTGAGGGATTAGTTTCCGTAGGCCCAATACCTTGAGTTTCCAGAGGCCTAGCTGTCTTCACGTGGGAGTCGGAAGCGGCCTGTGGCTCTGAGGTAGCGGGTGTCAGGGGCTGAGAAAGCGCCTCACTGAGAACCGGCGAACCAGCGACTGGCCTAGAAGAGGTTTCGTCGTCAGTTTTGGACCTCGGGTGCCTGTCTTTATCCTTGTCTTTGCGTTTTTTCGGTATTGAGGTAGTCGGTTGATCCGACGGCATAGTATAATAGAACCTTCGGCCAAAGTAGTGCAAAGCAAAATCAAAACGTCTTTTTATAGTGCGTTTGTTAAATCTAGCACAAAACTGACTAGTGACGTCGTGATCAGGGCCTAGGCATGGAATACAGTAAAAGTGGAAGTCCTTATGAGGTATTTGCTTCCCACAAGAAATACAATTATTAACTTTTTCTGACATCGGTCTGAGGCAAGAAAAAAGTTTCCCCAACTGGGTACTTAGCTTTATTGAAGACTTTGGATCTGAAATTCGACTTCGAAAATCTCAGGAGTCAGCCGACCGGCACTTGCGAACTGCTTCTGCTTCGGGCACCGCGCGTCAAGAAAGACTGAAGAAAATGGCGTTGGATGCATCTTATATAACCCTGGCGCACTGACGTCAGGGAAGAAGTGACAGCAACCGACGCTGGACCAAGACTTTGGAACTCTGGCGGACTGCGGGACCGCCTGATGGCAGGATAACCCAAGTGTAATGACTGCAGCAGTGTAACACGATGAACATCTCCTGGGAGGTACTCATGGAAGGATATTCCTGAGCACTGCAGAGCTAAAGGATCCTCTCCCTCTAGAGATCAAATCCAACTTATAATGAGAAATGAATGTATGTGACCTTGCCCAGGTCGCCGCTGCACAGATATCATCCAATGAATCCCTAGACCAAAAAGCAGCAGAAGTTGCCATAGATCTGGTAGAATGAGCTTTAACAGGACCAAGCGGGGACAGACCTTTGTCCTTGTAGACTTGCAGTATACATTGTTTAATCCATTTAGCTAAGGAGACCTTGGATATGGATTTTCCCAAAAAGGGTCTAGAAAAGGATACGAATAACTGGTCAGACTTACGAAAGGGTTTGGTTCTATGTAAATAGAAACAAAGCTGTCTATGAACATCTAGCAAATGCAGTTTATATCCAACCTTGTTCTGAAAATTTGGAAAGAAAACAAGCAGGTTAATCGTCTGATAAAAATTCGATTCAGAGGCAACTTTCGTTAAGAAGGAAGGGTTCGTGCAGAGAGAGACCCTGTCTTTAAGAAAGATCAAGTAAGGGGGCCCGGCAGACAAGGCTTGAATCTCAGAAACTCTCCTGGCCGAAGTAATGGGCACTAGGAAAGCGGTCTTCCAGGATAAGAATTTCAAATCTACTGATGCTGCAGGTTCGAAGGGGGGAGCAACTAATGCCTGCAGAACTAGGGTAAGGTCCCAAGGAGGGACTGAGTCTTTAACTGGAGGGCGTAAAAGAAAGGTGCCTTTCAGAAAAGCTTTACACAGTCTCAAAGAGGCCAGAGCATTCATATTTTCACCGACCTGAAAAGTAGAGATGGCCGCCAGTTGCACTTTTACCATGGAGGAACTAGCCCCTTGTTGGAAAATATTGGCCAAAAACTCCAACACTGCAGGAACCGGGGCTGTAAAGGGATCTAGGTTCCTCTGAGAAGCCCAAATAGAAAAGCATTTCCATTTGCTGGGATAAATCTTCCTAGTGGAAGCTTTGTGGGAATAGTCTTTACCGAAGATGACAGACCGGGAGTCCTAGCAATCAGGGGAACTGGAGCAAGCAAGCAGTCAGCTTGAGGCTGTCCAGGTCGGCCGGACAGATGCCCGAGGGATGAGAGATGAGATCCGAGCAAGGATCCAGAATCTAAGAAGGAATTAGAACATGAGACCAGAGGAAGTGGAACCACACCTGACGAAGCCAGAACGGGGCAATGAGGATCACTTTGCACCCCAGTCGGCAAGCTTTCTGAAGAAACTTCGGAATGAGCAGTAACGGGATAAGCATACAGTAGCCCGGGAGGCCAAGCATGGATGACGGCGTCTCTGGGGAAGTCCCCTGGTGAGGGGATCAGAGCGAAGAACTTGCTACACCGTGTTGGAAGTAGATGCGAAGAGATCGCAGCAAAGCTGACCTCACGCAAGGAAGATCTCCTCCGCTATCAATTGCTTCAGAGACCACTCGTATGGCATTAGAATAGCCCAACTCAGTCTATCCGCTAAAATGTTGGAGCGTCCCGGAATGTGCGTTGCAATCAGAAACTGACTGGTGGAGATCGCCCACTCCCACACTCTCATAGCCTCATGACAGAGGGTAAGACCTGGTTCCCCCTTGTTTGTTGATGTAGAAACAACCGACATGTCTGACTGAACTGCAATCATCCCCGGGGGAAGAACAGCGTGAAGGTCTTGCAACGCTAAAAGCACTGCCGTCATCTCCAAAACACTTATATGCAATCTAGTCTCGGTCTGGGACCACGTGCCTATGACCGTCCTCCCTAAATAGTGCCCCCCCACCCGAGCTGGGAGGCGTCCGTGGTCACTGTGGCTTGGGCTGTGGGTGCTATGATGGGTCGCCCTGACAAGATTTCCAGCGACTGGAGCCACCAGAGAAGAGACATCTTGCAAGCTCTGCTGATTCAAATTGGATAGTCCATGGGGAGTTCTAGCCAAGACCACTGTACTGCCAGGGTCCACTGAAGCATCCACATGTGAAAGGGTGCACAGGGAAGGATTGAGATGGCTGCGGCCATGGAGACCAGGGCTTGGAGAAAGTAAAGTTGTGTACACTTACCATAAATGTAGATGTTCGACTGTATTCACTGTTGCAGTCATCACATTTGGGTTATCTGCTTGCAGTAGCCCTCAGTCGGCCTGACTAACAAAGTCTTGGGTCCTGCGTCGGTTGCTGTCCCTTCTTTCATGACGACAGGTCGTCAGGGGTATAAAACATGCAGCCGATGCCATTACATCAGTTTTTCTTGCCCCAGATGTCAGGTGCCCCCCTAATGGAAAGCAATTAAATCTGTAAATGTACAAGGTTATACCTACAACAAAAAAGCAAATACACCAAAAAGCTTTTGAGCATAGTAAAGGAGAATAGAGGTATAACCAAAAGAAGAAGTGGGGCTGGAGGGAGGGTAACCAGGACTGCAACAGTGAATACACTCTAACATCTACATTTATGGTACGTGTACACATCTGTACTATGTTCTTCATGTTTCACTGTTGCAGTCATCACATTGGGGTAGATTCCCAAAGCTAAGGATGGGAGGAGGAATTTAGATAGCATTAGGACCAGCTATAAGGCCCTGCAAGACTGCAGTGGCAAAGCCAGCTCAGAAAACTGGCAGATGGCAATGCTTGGTGAAAGTATGTACAGAACTCCAGGTAGCAGCTTCTAGGATGTCCCTGGTAGGGACGCCTCTGAGAAAGGCTGTAGAGGTAGATGCAGCCCTGGTTGAGTGGAGTCTGATCCCCTGTGGGATAGGTTTTCCATGGTGCTTATAGCAGAAATGAATGCAATGACCTATCCATTTGGAAATGGTTTGCTTTGAAATAGCCTTCCCCTCTGCCCCTGTAGCAAATGCCACCAGCAGTTGGTCAGCTTTCCTTTGAGGTTTAGTCCTGTCCAAGTAGAATCTAAGTTGTCTGTGCACATCTAAGGAGTGCAGTATCCGTTCCCCTTTGTTCTGTGGATTAGGAAAGAAGGTTGGCAAATGAATGGACTGATTAAGGGCCACACTCGATACCACCTTGGGCATGAAGGAAGGATTGGTCCTGAGGGACACCCTGTCCGCATGAAAGATGATGAAAGGCTCCACTGCCATGAGGGCCTGTAATTCAGATACCCTTCTTGCTGAAGTGATTGCTAAAAGGAAAACTGTTTTCCAAGAAAGGAATTTTAAGTCAGCAGAGGCAGTTGGCTCGAAAGGAGGAAGGGTGAGCTTTTCTAATACAAAGTTAAGGTCCCAGGCTGGGGTTGGAGCTATCCTGGGTGGTCGTAGATTTTTGGCCCCCTCTGAGGAACTGCTTAAGCACTGGATGAAAGAAGAGGGGAGGTTCTCTGTTAAAATGAGCTGAAATGGCTGAGGCGTGAATTTTGATGGAGGAGAAAGACAGGCCCTTGTGAAGCATCTCAGTTAAGTATTGTAAAATCTGATGTAAATTGGGCACTGCTGTGCTCATCCCTTGAGCTTGGTTCCAGGCACAGAATCTTTTCCATTTTTCAGCATAAGATTTTCTAGTACTAGGCCTCCTTGCCTCTAAAATGATATCCATCACTGGTTTACTGAGGGATGGTAAAGGAGAGATTAGGTAATTAGCCAGGCTGCTAGGTTCAGTGTTTGAAGCTGAGGGTGCAGAATCTGGTTCTCTTGCTGAGACAATAGGGTAGGAATCTGAGGCAGGTGCCATGGGGCCAACAGTGACACACTGTGCAAGAGGGGGAACCAGTGTTGGCGCAGCCAGTCTGGCGCAATCAAAATCGTCCTTGGTTTGTCTTGTTTGATCTTTAGTAGTACTTTTGAAAGCAGAGGAGGAAAGGCATAAACTGATAAGTTTTTCCAGTTGAAGGACAGAGCATCCACTTTCCAAGCTTGTTTGTGGGGAGTCCTTGTGCAAAATTTGTCCAATTGATAGTTCTGGGGGGAGGCAAACAGGTATATATCTGGGCTCCTCCATTTGTTTGTCAACATGTTGAAAATCCTTGGTTCCAGTTTCCACTAGTGTGGGTCCATGACGTTCCTGCTTAGTTCGTCTGCCAGTATTTAGTTTTCCTGACAGGAATTGAGCTTGAAGATGCACTTGGCAGCTCAGGGTTGTGTTCCACAATGCCATGGCTAGTCTGCAGAGGGGGGTAAGAATGTGTACCCCCCTGCTTATTTATGTACCACATAACAGTGGTGCTGTCCGTCTTTACCATTAATTGTCCTGGAAGAATGTAGTCCTTGAAAGCCGTCAGAGCATTCTTTACAGCTAACATTTCTTTTTGATTGATATGCAGGTGCATTTGACTTGGGTTCCATTTGCCCTGAATGCACTTCCCTGCCAGGTGAGCCCCCCCATGCATAATCTGATGTGTCTGTTGCTAGGGTTTGGGTGACAGGGGGTGGTGTGAATGGTAGTCCCTTGTTGTGGTGGCAGAGCTCTGCCCACCAAAGAAACTCTAGGCATAGGCAAGTTATGATAGGAATCATTGCTTCTAGATCCTGAGAATGTTGACACTATAGGTTTTTTAGATACCATTGTAGTTTCCTCATATGCAGTCTTGCATATGGAATTAGAAGAATGCAGGAGGCCATGAACCCCAAGGCTTGTAGTATTTGCCTTGCAGATAGTAGGGTTCTTGTGGCCTCTTGTTTAAAGTAGGCTGTCAAATAAATTTGTTTCTCCGGCATGAGGAAAGCCATCTGGGAAGTTGTATTCAAGCTTGCTCCCAGGAATGTAATTTGTTGACAGGGTACCAGGTGTGATTTCTTTTCATTTATGGTGTACCCCAGACAAGTTAGCACCCTTTGTATAAAGGCCAGATTATTCAAAAGTATGTCCTGACTTTCTGCCTGAATTAAACAATTGTCCAGGTATGGGTATATTTGAATATTTTTTTGCCTGCAAAATGCAATGACTGGGGCTACGCACTTTGTGAATACCCTGGGCGCAGTAGATAAGCCAAAGGGCAGTGCAGAGAAAGTACAGTTTTGTACCTACCATAAATGTAGATGTTCGAGTGTCTTCACTGCTGCAGTCACACTTGGGTTATCTGCCATCAGGCGGGCCCACAGTCGGCCTGAGTTCCAAAGTCTTGGTCCGGCGGCGGTTGCTGTCGCATCTTCCCTGACGTCAGTGTGCCAGGGGTATACAAGTAGCAGCCGAAGCCATTTTCTTCGGTTTTTCTTGCCCCAGATGTCAGGTGCCCCCAAAAATGGTAGGCAATACATATTGCTAATAAAACATACAAAAAAGGTAACAATAAAACCTTCATTAACCAGCAAATACACCACATAGGTAGTATAGGTTAGTCCCAGATAAGAAAGAGGGGCTGGTGGGTGGGTAACCCGGACTGCAGCAGTGAAGACACTCGAACATCTACATTTATGGTAGGTACAAAAAGTACAGTTTTGTACCTACCATAAATGTAGATGTTTGAGTGTATACCCTGCTGAGTCATCACACTTGGGTTATACTGTCGTCAGGCGGTCCCGCAGTCGGCCTGAATTCCAAAGTCTGGGTCCGGCGTCAGTTGCTGTCGCTTCTTCCCTGACGTCAGTGTGCCAGGGGTATACAAGAGGCACCCGATGCCATTTTCTTCAGTTTTTCTTGCCCCAGATGTCAGGTGCCCCCCCAAAAGGTGGTCAGTAGATAGTACCAATAATAAAAGTTTAGCACACACAAAACATCCCCCCAGCTATAAGCAAATACACCACAAAGATTGTATCAGATTTTAAGGTATTGAAAGGTTTCAGTTAGGTCAGAGGGGATGGAGGGAGGGTAACCTGGACTGCAGCAGGGTATACACTCGAACATCTACATTTATGGTAGGTACAAAACTGTACTATGTTCATCGTGTTACCCTGCTGCAGTCATCACACTTGGATTGAATCCCAAAGCTAAGGATGGGAGGTGGAGTCAAACAGGGTCAGAGGAGGCTAGAAGGCCCTGCAAAACTGCAGTGGCGAAGCCAGCTCTAGACTTAGAGTAAAGTGGTAAGTGATAGTGTTTGGTGAAGGTGTGTACTGAACTCCAAGTTGCAGCTTCCAGAATTATCCTTGGTTGGCACCCCCCTGAGGAAGGCTGTAGATGTAGCTGCTGCTCTGGTGGAGTGGGGCCTTATGCTAGCAGGAACTGGTTTTCCATGGTGGGTGTAGCAAAAACGTATGCAATGTCCTATCCATTTGGAAATGGTCTGTTTTGAGATAGCTTTTCCTTGTGATGTTGTAGCATAGGATACAAAAAGCTGGTCAGATTTTCTGAAAACCTTAGTTTTATCCAAGTAGTAACGTAGTTGCCTGTGAATGTCCAAGGAGTGCAGGAGTCTTTCTCCTTTGTTCTGTGGATTTGGGAAGAAGGTGGGTAAATGGATGGTTTGATTTAGAGCCACACTGGATACCACCTTTGGCATAAAGGAGGTGTTAGTTCGTAGAGAAACTCTGTCTTGATGAAAAATGAGGAAAGGCTCTACTGCCATTAGTGCCTGTAGCTCTGAGACTCTTCTGGCTGAAGTAATTGCTAGCAGCAGGGCAGTCTTCCATGATATAAACTTTAAACCAGCTGGGAAAGCTGGCTCAAAAGGTGGCAGCGTAAGTTTTTCCAGAACAAAGTTGAGGTCCCAAGTTGGTGTTGGTGCTGTCCTGGGAGGCCTAATGTTTTTGGCCCCTCTGAGGTACTGCCTTAGAAGTGGATGTGAAAATAAGGGAGGATCCGTGTTGTAGTGAGCTGAAATAGCTGAGGCGTGGATTTTAATAGATGAAAAAGAAAGTCCTTTGTGTAACATCTCAGTTAAATATTGTAGAATCTGAGGTATGTCCGGCTCAAGGGTATTTTGGCCTTTAGCTTGGTTTCAGGCGCAAAATCTTTTCCATTTGTCTGAGTAGGCTTTCCTGGTGCTGGGCCTCCTGGCCTCCAGAATGACATCCATAACAGCTTGTGAAAGAGGAGCTGGCTGGTTGCTTAGGTGATTTGCCATGCAGCCAAATTTAAGGTTTTGAGCTGGCTGTGTAGAATCTGACTGTCTTGCTGTGTGAGCAGATGAGGAATTTGTGGTAAAATCCATGGTGGGCCATGGGCCATGTTCCTTAGTAGTGGGTACCAGTGCTGGCGTGGCCAGTCTGGGGCAATGAGTATCATTTGGGGTCTCTCCATCCTGACTTTCAGCAGCACCTTTGTGAGAAGGGGCAATGGAGGAAAGGCATACACTGTCAGCATTTTCCAACTGAATGAGAGTGCGTCCACTTTCCAAGCTTGATGGTGAAATGTCCTGGTGCAAAATTTTGATAGCTGATAGTTTTGGGGGTTGGCAAACAGGTCTATGTCCGGGCACCCCCATTTTTGAGTTATCATTGCAAATACTTGTGGATCCAGTTTCCACTCGTGGGGATCCATGATGTCCCTGCTTAGGTCGTCTGCCAATGTGTTCTTTTTTCCTGGCAGGAATTGAGCTTGTAATTGAACTTGGTAAGCCAGTGCTGTGTTCCACAAGGTCATTGCTTGCGTGTATAGAGGGTAGGAGTGTGTACCCCCTTGCTTGTTTATGTACCACATTACTGTGGTATTGTCTGTCCTTATTATAAGCTGTCCTGGATGTAAGAGGTCCTTGAAGGCTGTCAGAGCATTCTGTACAGCTAGCATTTCTTTTTGATTGATGTGCAGATTTCTTTGATCTGCAGTCCATATGCCTTGAATGCACTGTCCTGCCATGTGTGCCCCCCAGGCATAGCCCGATGCATCTGTTGTCATAGTTTGCCTGGCTGGGGGTAAGGTGAAAGGCTGACCCTTGTTGACGTGACATGCCTGTGACCACCACAGAAACTCCTGTTGAAGGCAGGGAATGAGAGGTATCATTGTTTCCAAGCTGTGGCTGTGTTGAGTCCATACGCTTTTCAGGTACCATTGTAATTTCCTCATATGCAGTTTTGCAAATGGTATTGGTAGTATGCAAGATGCCATGAAGCCCAAGGCCTGCAGAATTTTGCTTGCAGGGAGTTGGGTCTTTGTTGCCCTTATTTTGAAGTACTGAGTTAGCTGTAGTTGTTTGTCTGGCGTCAGATAAGCCATCTGGGCCGTTGTATTCAAGCTGGCACCCAGGAATGTCATATTTTGAGAGGGCACTAGTTTTGATTTCTTTTCGTTTACTGTGTACCCTAGGCAACTTAGAAGGTGTTTTACAAAAGCCAGATGTTGTAAGAGAATGTCCTTGCTTTCTGCTTGGATGAGGCAGTCGTCCAGGTATGGGTATATTTGAATTCCTCTTTGTCTGCAGTATGCAATTACTGGTGCCAGGCATTTTGTGAAGTACCCTGGGTGCAGTAGATAAGCCAAAGGGCAGTGCAGAGAACTGATAATGGGTTGAACCTGCAAAGAAACGGAGGTATCTTCTGCAATTTTGTCTGATAGGGACATGCAGGTATGCCTCCTTGAGGTCCAATGTTACTAGCCAAGCTTTCTTGCCCAACATGGGAGGAAGCTGCTGTAGTGTTAGCATCTTGAATATGGGTACTTGCAAGAAGGTGTTTAGAATCGAAAGGTCCAGAATGGGTCTCCAAGCATTGTCCTTTCTGGGGACTAGAAAGAGCCTTGAGTAAAATCCTTGGCCTTGCTCCTGTGTAGGTACCAGTTGAATGGCTCTCATGTCCATGAGAGCTGTAATTTGTTTTTGTGCCTCTGCCCATTGATTTTGTGGCAGGTTTGGCATTCTTTTTATCCTTGGCAAGGTGTGAAAATGGAATCTGTATCCTTGTGAGCTAATGTCTAGGACCCATTTGTCCTTTGTGATGATGCTCCAGTTGTCTGCAAAAAGTGCTAATTTTCCTCCCAAGGGAGCTGCCAAGAGAGCTTTGCTTGGCAGATTGAGGTTTAAGTCATTGTGTTTGCCTTCTAGTAGTTTGGGACCTGTCTTCTCCTCCCTTCTGTGTTGCAGTGCCCCATTGGCGAGGTTTGTAAGGGATTTGTGCTTGACCTCTGCCCCTTGGGCGTCTGTATTTACCCCTCTGTGGTCTGTCAGAAGCTGGAAAGGACCAATTTTTTGTTGGCCAATTTCTGCTGAAGCGTGGGGGTTGTACCTGTAAGAAATCTTTGACCATCTGCATAGATTTTGCCTTATCCTCCATTTTCTTTAAAACCTCTTCTGCTTTAACTCCAAATAAGACATCCTGCTGTAAGGGTGCATCTAGTAACTTTGCTTTAACATGATCAGGCAGAGTTTGTTCCTTTAACCAAGCATGCCTACGTATAACAGACCCAGTAACAGCTGCTCTACAGGAAGCTTCCAAGGAATCAAATCCACACTGTAAAGTATGTTTGCCCACCTGTTCAGCTGCATGCAACAGATCCTGCATTTCCTTGAATTCAGACTGTTGAGGGTGCGTGTTCATCTTTTGTTTTATTTGAGATATTAGGAATTGCTGGTATTTCAGCATGTGAAATTGACAATTTAGTGCTCTCATAGCTAGAGTAGCTGAGGTGTAAACCTTCTTCCCCCACCTATCTAATGCTCTGGAGTCCCTTTCAGAAGGTATAGGATTTTTAGCCATAGAAGCCTTAGCCCCTTTGGGACCCTGGGAGATTGTCTCTGGGTCAGCAACAGGGCTTTTGTAAAGGAATTTGTGTGTCAGGCACTCTATATCTGTCTGGTTTGGCTGGAGCAGGAGGCAGAGAATCTGGATTTAGACTAGATTCTAAGTAAACATCATCCACAATGTCTAAAACTGGAGGGATAGCAAGTGGTCTGTGCTGGGGGGGGGGTAAAAGAAACTCTCTGAGCCTTTTCTTTGAGTCAGAGTAGTCCTGACCTTCCCAGTGGAAATGCTCCCTCATGGTATGTAAGGTTTCCTCAAAGGAATAGTCTTCAGGGGGAGAAGTTGAGGGAATGGAATCTTCAGCATCAGAATCTTCATAAGGGGGAAAGGAGTAATCCTGTTCCTCAGAGGAGCCTGAGGAAATAGACACTTGATCAGAGGAGGCATAATCCTCCTCTTGTCTAGGCCTTTTGTCTAGGGGGGGGTTGGGAAAGTACAGTTTTGTACCTACCATAAATGTAGATGTCCTGGGGGTTGGGAAAGAAGGTAGGTAGGTGATTGCCTGGTTTAAAGACACTCTGGATACCTTAGGAATAAATGTAGGATTAGTCCCTCATGGACACTCCATCTTGGTGGAAGGGAGATTAGGAAGGGCCATTTTAAGGCCTGTAGTTCTGAAACCCTCCAATGAAGAAAGTAATTGTAAGAGCAGTAGCAGTTTTTCATTTCCATGAGGTCTGCTGTTGCTGCTGGTTCAAGGGTGATAGTGTCAACTTTTCTAGCACAACGTTTAAGTCCCAAGCTGTTAAAAGGTGTTCCTTAGGAGGGTTTACATCTTGATTCCTCTGAGGAACTGCCTGAGCAAAGGGGCGAAAAAAAAGGTGAAAAACAGGTGGATTAAAGCTGTATTGCTGATGCATGTATCTTGATGCATGTATCTTGATGGAGAAGTTCTGAGAGAAGAAGTTGAATAGAAGGCCCAGGCCATTAGAGCATATCACGATTTTCTTTATCTTTTTCCTCTGGACAAACCTCTTTGACCATCCATCTTCCATTTTCCATTCTTGTTGAATCTCTGCGTGCTTCAAGAAAGATGTCTTAATAATGTCTTTAACTCTTCTTCTTTAGTTGCTGATTGCTGATGTTCCATATGATTTCCATGCAGTCGTTTTAGCGTTTGTTTATTTGGATGCATGATGTTGTGGTTGTTGGGGTTTACATCATAGGCATCAGGGGCATTTATTGTTCCGAGACATTCTCCTCAGCAGTCAGCCAGTGTCTTGCTGGTTGTCTTGGCCAGTTTGGAGGATTCAAGGATTATTCTTGATTTTTAGTAATACCTTTTTTTAGTAAAGGAAGGTGTAGAAATGGATGCTGGGTGGAGCCAGCCCAGCTGGCATGCCCATCCAGCTGAAGGAGAAGTGTGCAAACTTTGTGCACTAGTGGAGATTTGGGAATTGAGAGGTGATCCTATTAGGTGAGCTGGTGATTTGAGAGGTGATTGTAAGATGTCAGGTGCGGTATGGGTAAATTTTGAATTCCTGCTTAGTCTAAATCTTACGATTACTGATGCCAGGCATTTTGTAGATACTCTGGGTAATAGATATTAAAGGCAATGCTGAGAAGTTAGGGAATACTGATCCTGATCCAAACAATGTCCAATTCAGCCTTAAGAATGTTGCAAGGAGGACAGTGGTGCTCTGAGTACATACATGAGTTGTTATTATGCTTGCTTTGTTGTTACGTGTTAGAACATGGGTGTTGCGCATTTTGAATTTTGTTTTGATTACTGATGTCATGTATTTTGTGAATCAGGTGTTGAGATAGATGAAGCCTCAGGGCCTTTCTGAGAATTGATAGTGCTCTGATCCTGCAAAATCTGAGGTACAGCTCTTTGATTGGTGAATGGGCTAACTGCTGTATGCACCTGCTGTAGACTGTTTGAGCAATGGTACACTATTTGCAGCATAGACTGGGTGAGTGTAAGGCACCAACGAATGGTGATGGGACAAATATGATCTAATTTTTGGTGGTTAAGGTCAGAATTGGTTATAACTTGCCACCTCTCTGGAACTAGGCTGCTATTTGTTCCTGGTAGTGAGATCCTCTAATTAATGAAATTAAATCTTCTGCCCAGAGTAATTTGAGAACTAGAGGATGGCCTGGTTGTAGGGGTTTAACAGGCACTGTTTTTTTAGTTGGCTGGCTGCTAGCCCCCTGGGCGAGGCCCCTGGCCCACTGCTGGGCTGCTGCACTAGCAGCCGAGCTGCCTGGAGAGTAGAGACATCAAGGGAATGGTGTCTGATAAGTCAACCACCCTGATTAAAGAAATTAAATCTTCAGCCATTTTAAGCATCTGTTTCTTAGGCATGGGGCCTTGAACTGGAGACTGATGTGCAGTCTTTTTTGGTTTTTGAGGAGTCTTAAGCTTAGCATAAGATTTTATGGTGAGAGTAGTCGGTCTGAAGACACCTTCTGTAACCGAAGGTGTTTCCACAGCACCGGCTTCTCCTTCTGCAATGTTGTCGGTAGGGCCTAAAGAAAATGGCTGCGTAGGCCTAGAACTCTCTGCTTGAGAATCTGAAGCGGTCTGGGGTTGCAATTCTGCGGTCGCCAGGGGCTGCGTAGGCGCCTCACTGAAAACCAGAGAACTGGCGACCAGCCCAGCCGAGGCCTTGGAATCTGGCTTGGATCTAGGCTGCCTGTCTTTATCTTTGCGTTTTTTATGCATGCCGGTAGTCGGTTGCTCCGACGGCATAGTGTAATTAAATTTCCTACCGAAGTAGTGTCGTGCGAAATCAAAGCGTCGCTTTATAGTTCGCTTATTGAACCTAGCACAAAACCGACAACCAGTGACGTCGTGGTCTGGGCCTAGGCAAGGTATACAATAAGAATGAAAGTCCTTATGAGGTATTTGCTTCCCACAAGAAATGCAATTGTTAACTTTTTCTGACATCAGACTGAGGCAAGAAAAGGTTACCCAACGGGGTACTTAGCTTTGAAGACTTCGGACTGAAATTCGATTCGAAAATCTCAGGTGTCGGCTGACCAGCACTTGCGAACTGCTTCTGCTTTGGGCACCGGGCGGCAAGAAAGACGGAAGAAAATGGTGTTGGATGCCTCTTGTATACCTCTGACACACTGACGTTACGGAAGAAGCAACAGCAACCGACACCGGACCAAGACTTTGGAATTCAGGCCGACTTCGGGACCGCCTGATGACAGGATAACCCAAGTGTGATGACTGCAGCAGTAACACGATGAACATCTGTACTATGTTCATCGTGTTTCACTGCTGCTGCAGTCATTACACTTGAGTAGAATCCCAAAGCTGAGTTTGGGTGGCTGGCTCTATAGAGGATTTGGAGTGGCTATGAGGCCCTGCAGCACTGCAGTGGCAAAGCCAGCTCTGGATCTAGAATAAAGAGGCAAATGGTAATGCTTGGTAAAGGTGTGCACTGAACTCCAAGTTGCAGCTTCCAAGATATCTTTGGTAGGTACTCCTCTAAGGAAGGCAGTGGAAGTGGCAGTTGCCCTGGTGGTATGTGGTCTAATATTACTGGGCACAGGTTTCCCATTTTGTGTGTAGCAGAGCCGGATACAGTGTCCTATCCACTTTGAAATGGTCTACGTTGAAATTGTCTTTCCCTGTGATCCTGCAGCCTTTGTTTTGTCCAAGTAGAAGCGCAATTGCCTGTGTATGTCCAAGGAATGTAGAAGTCTCTCCCCTTTATTTTGGGGATTTGGATAAAATGTTGGCAAGTGAATAGATTGGTTAAGAGCCACACTAGAAACCGCCTTAGGCATAAAGGAAGGGTTTGTTCTTAAAGAAACCCTGTCTTGGTGGAAAATGATAAAAGGCTCTACTGCCATTAGCATCTGTAGTTCTGAGACTCTTCGTGCTGAGGTTATTGCCAGAAGCAGAGCAGTTTTCCATTATATATATTTTAACTCTGCAGAATTGGCTGGTTCAGAAGGAGGTAAAGTGAGCTTTTCCAAAACGAAACTGAGGTCCCAAGTTGGTGTTGGTGCTCTACAGGGCGGTCTTATGTTTTTAGCCCCTCTGAGGTACTGCTTTAGCAAAGGATGAGAAAAAATAGGAGGATCTGTGTTGTAATGAGCCGAGATGGCAGAAGCGTGAATCTTAATGGATGAGAAGGATAGTCCTTTGTCCAGCATCTCAGTCAAGTATTGTAGTATCGGAGGAATGTTAGGGACCAGAGGATCAAGGTTTTGAGCCTGGTTCCAGGCACAGAATCTCTTCCACTTTTCTGAATAAGATTTCCTGGTGCTAGGCCTCCTGGCCTCCAAATGACATCCATAACAGCTTTAGAGAGAGAAGTTGTCTGTTTGGCTAAAGAATCTGCCATGCAGCCAGGTTTAAGGTTTTGAGCTGACTGTGCAGTATCTGATTGTTTTGCTGAGTCAGAAGGTGTGGAATTTGAGGCAAAATCCAAGGTGGTCAGTCTGGAGCAATCAGAATCATCTGTGGTTTGTCTTGTCTGGCTTTTAGGAGTACCTTTGAAAGGAGAGGCAGTGGTGGGAAGGCATAAACGCTTAGGCTTTTCCAGCTGAACGAAAGAGCATCCACTTTCCATGTTTGTGTGTGATAAGTCCTTGTGCAGAATTTCTGCAGTTGGCAATTTAGTGGGGAGGCAAAGAGATCCATGTCTGGGCACCCCCATTTCTGCATTATCATGCTGAAAACTTGTGGATTTAATTTCCACTCATGAGGATCCATGATGTTTCTGCTTAGGTCGTCTGCCAGAGTATTTATCTTTCCTGGCAGGAATTGTGCTTGCAGATGAACTTGATAAGTTATAGCCGTGTTCCACAAGGTCATGGCTTGCCTGCATAGGGGGTAAGAATGAGTGCCCCCTTACTTGTTTATGTACCACATCACTGTGGTGTTGTCTGTCCTTAATAGTAATTGTCCTGGATACAGAAGGTCCTTGAAAGCTGTTAGGGCATTTTGTACAGCCAACATCTCTTTTTGATTGATGTGAAGAGGCATTTGTTCTCTGGTCCATTTGCCCTGAATACATTTTCCTGCCATGTGTGCGTCCCAGGCGTAATTCGAAGCGTCTGTTGTTATAGTCTGCCTAGCTGTGGGAAGAGTGAAAGGCTGACCCTTGTTGAGGTGACATGCCTGTGCCCACCATCGAAACACCTGTTGTAGGCAGGGAATTAGAGGTATTACTGTCTCCAAGCTGTGAGAATGTTGAGACCAAACACTTTTTAGGTACCACTGTAATTTCCTCATATGCAGTCTTGTATATGGAATTAGTAGAATGCAGGATGCCATGAATCCCAAGGCCTGCAGAATTTTTCTTGCAGGGAGTTGGGACTTTGTTGCCATAAACTGAAAATACTGAGTCAGTTGTCCTTGCTTGTCTGGCGTGAGATAAGCCATCTGGGCCGTTGTATTTAAGCTGGCACCCAGGAATATTATCTCTTGTGAGGGCACTAGTTTTGATTTATTTTTGTTTACTGTGTACCCTAGGCAACTTAATCTTTTTACGAACGCCAGATGCTGTAGAAGAATGTCCTTGCTCTCTGCTTGAATCAGGCAGTCGTCCAGATATGGATATATTTGAATTCCTTTTTGTCTGCAAAATGCAATTACTGGTGCCAGGCACTTGGTGAAGACCCTGGACGCAGTAAATAAGCCAAAGGGCAGTGCAGAGAATTGGTAGTGCATTGAACCAGCTATGAAACTGAGGTATCTTCTGCAATTTTGTCTGATAGGGACATGCAGGTATGCCTCTTTGAGGTCCAAAGTAACAAGCCAAGCTTTCTTGCCCAACATGGGAAGGAGCTGTTGTAGTGTCAGCATTTTGAATTTCGGAACATTCAGGTAAGTATTTAGAGTGCAAAGGTCCAGGAATGGGTCTCCAGGCTTTGTCCTTTCTGGGTACCAGGAAGAGTCTTGAGTAAAATCCTTGTCCTTTTTCCTGCTGTGGTACTTTTTGAATAGCTCTCATGTCCATGAAAGCTGTTATTTGTTTTTGTGCCTCTGCCCATTGATTTTGTGGCAGGTCTGGTATTCCTTTTAGCCTTGGATAAGTGTGAAAGTGAAACCTGTAACCTTGAGGCACAATATTCAGTACCTATTTATCTTGGGTGATTGCTTGCCAGTTTTGAGAAAAAAGTGCTAGCTTCCCCCCTAAGGGAGCTGCCAAAAGGAAAGAGTTTGGCATTGGAAGGGGGAAGTCATTGGGACTGTTTCCTGTAAGGTTGTGACTTATCTTCAACTTGTTTTGGGTTTGAAGCACCCCACTGTCGTGGTCTGTAAGAACCTTGTGGCTGAGATCTGCCTCTTGGGCATCTGTATCTGCCTCTTTGTGGCCTGTCTGACACTGGAAAGGACCAATTCTTAGTAGGCCAATTTCTGCTAAATCGTGGTGGCTGTACCTGTAAGAAATCCTTTACTGTTTGCATAGATTTTGCCTTATCCTCCATTTTCTTTAATACCTCTTCTGCCTTAATACCAAATAAATTATCTTGCTGCAAAGGAGCATCCAATAATTTTGCCTTAACATGATCTGGTAAGCTTTGTTCTTTTAACCAAGCATGCCTTTGAATCACAGATCCTGTAACTGCTGCTCTACAAGAAGCTTCTAATGAATCAAAACCACATAGTAAAGTATGCTTTCCCACTTGTTCAGCTGCATGCAATAAATCCCGCATTTTCTTATAGTCAGGTTGTTCTGCATTTATACTCATTTTCTGTTTTAGTTGAGACAGTAGATATTGTCGATACTTAAGCATGTGAAACTTGCAATTCAGAGCTCTCACTGCTAAAGTTGCAGAGGTGTAAACTTTCTTTCCCCATCTGTCTAATGCTCTAGAGTCCCTAGCCGAGGGAACTGGATTCTTAGCCGTGGAAGCCTTAACCCCTTTGGGACCCTGGGAAATAGTTTCTGGGTCTGCAACAGGGTTTTTATAAAGAAATTTGTGAGAGTCAGGGACTCTGTAGTATCGGTCTGGCTTCACTGGAGCTGGGGGTAAAGAATCAGCGTTTAAAATAGATTCGGAGAACACATCATACACAATTGTCCAACACTGGCGGAATAGCAAGGGTCCTGTGCTGAGGTAGCAAAAGAAAAACTCTGAGCCTTTTCTTGGATTCTGTGTAATCCTGGCCCTCCCAATGGAAATGCTCCCTCATGGTATGTAAGTTTCCCCAAAAGAGTAATCCTCAGGAGGAGAGGCTAAAGGAATGGATTCTTCAGCATCAGAATCCTCATAAGGGGTAAAGAATATCCCTGGTCTGAAGAGAAATCAGAATATATTGAAACCTGGTCAGAGGGATCATAGTCTGTATCCTGCCTAGGCCTTTTATCAGGAGGGGGATGGGAACCCCTGAACAGAGTTATCAAGTCTTCGGCCATCTTGAGCATCTGTTTTTTTAGGCATGGAGGCCTGTCCAGGTGAATGCTGAACTTGCTTTTTTGTCTTTAGTGTAGGCTTAGTCTTGGCTGTAGTCGTAATGGTAAGTTGAGTAGGCCTGAAAACACCCTCAGAAGCCGGTGCCTGCTCAGCGGCTCCGGACCCATCTGAAGGCTTGATCTCCATAGGCCCAACACCTTGAGGCTCCAGAGGCCTAGGCACCTCCACGTGGGAGTCGGACGCGGCCTGTGGTTCTGAGGTAGCGGGTGTCAGGAGCTGCGAAAGCGCCTCACTGAAAACTGGTGAACCGGCGACTGGCCTAGAAGAGGCTTCGTCGTCAGTTTTGGGCCTCGGATGCCTTTCCTTATCTTTATCTTTGCGTTTTTTATGCATACCGGTCGTTGGTTGTTCCGACGGCATTGTGTAATTAAACCTTCACCCAAAGTAATGGCGAGCAAAATCAAACCGACGTTTAATAGTGCGTTTGTTAAATCAATAGTGACGTCGTGATCTGGGCCTAGGCATGGAATACAGTAAAAATGAAAATCCTTATGAGGTATTTGCTTCCCACAAGAAATACAATTATTAACTTTTTCTGACATCAGTTTGAGGCAAGAAAATTTTTCCCCAACGGGGTACTTAGCTTTATTGAAGACTTCGGTTCTGAAATCGAATTTGAAATCTCAGGAGTCGGCCGACTGGCACTTGCGAACTGCTTTTGCTTCGGGCACCGCGCAGCAAGAAAGACTGAAGAAAATGGCGTCGTCTGCTACTTATATACCCCTGGCGCACTGACGTCAGGGAATATGCGACAGCAACCGATGCCGGACCAAGACTTTGGAACTCAGGCCGACTGCGGGCCCACCTGATGGCAGGATAACCCAAGTGTAATGACTGCAGCAGTGAAACATGATGAACATCTGATAGTGATTGTAGCCTGCTTTGAAGCGTAGGTATCTTCTGCAAGATTCCCTTATTGGGATGTGCAGGTATGCTTCCTTTAAATAGAGTGTTACCATCCAGGCATCTTTTCCTAGCATAGGAAGCAACTAGTGAAGAGTCAGCATCTTGAATTTTGGAATCATCAAAAAGGTGTTTAGAGTAGACAGGTCAAGAATAGGACGCCATTAATTGTCTTTTCTGGGTACCAGGAAAACTCTTGAGTAGAAACCTTGTCCTTTTTCCTCTTCTGGTACAGGCTGAATAGCCTTTATGTTTAAGACAGAGTATTTGCTTTTGAGCCTCTGCTCACTGATTTGGGGGTAGATCTGGCCAACCTTTTGGCGTTGGTAATGTGTGGAAGTGAAATCTGTATCCTAGGGACACTATATTTAAAATCCATTTGTTCTGGGTAATGAGTTCCCAGTTTCTGGCCTGCAGTCAAATCTTTCCCCCTAAAGGAGCATTCAGTTGAGAAGTGCTTGGAAGTTTTAAAATCAAGTCATTGAGACAGTTATCCATAGGGGGAGTCTTACTACTCACAGATTTGGAAGCGGAAGCCCCCCACTGCTTAGTCTTGTGCGTACCCTGGCACTGAAACCTGGGTTTCTGCTGTGTTTGGATTTGGATTGAGAAGCCCTGGAAGGGGCCGGAAAGGACCAATTCTTACTTAGAGGGCCAATGCCTACTAAATCTTGGAAGCTGAACTTTTAAGAAGTATTTACAGTTTGCATAGATTTAGCTTTATCTTCCATCTTTTTACAAACTTCCTCAGCTTTGTTGCCAAACAGGCGGTCCTGATTTAAGGGAGCATCCAACAGTTTAGCTTTAACATGATCTGGCAAAGATTGTTCCTTAAGCCAAGCATGCCTTCTGAGTTTAGTCCCAGTGACAGCAGCTCTGCAAGAGGCCTCTAATGAATCAAACCCACATTGCAAAGTATGTTTTTCAACCTGTTCAGCAGAATGCATTAAATCCTGTAATTCCTTATTTTCAGCACAGTCAGGAATCAACATCATTTTTTGTTTAAGCAATCCAATAATATGTTGTTGATACTTTAACATACGAAACTGACAGTTTAAGGCCCTGATGGCCAAGGTTGCAGATGTCTAAACCTTCTTACCCCATCTATCCAGTGCCCTGGAGTCTCTATCAGAAGGGGTAGGGTTTTTGGCAGGAGAAGCCTTAATGCCCTCTGGATCCACAATAGGATTTTTAAAAAGGAACTTGTGAGACTCAGGAACCCTGTAATATCTGTCTGCCTTTCTGGGAGCAGGAGGCAAAGAATCAGGGGCCAAACTAGATTCCGAAAAGGCATCATCAACAATGTCCAGTACAGGAGGTACAGCTAAAGGCCTATGCTGATGCAGGAGTAAGAAATCCCTAAGCCTCTTTTTCGAATCAGAAAAATCCTGGCTTTCCCAGTGGAAATGCTCCCTTAGAGTGTGCAAGGTTTCACCAAAAGAAAAATCCTCTGGAGGGGAACCAAAGGGAATAGAGTCCTCTGCATCAGAATCCTCATAAGTAGACAAGGGTAAATCCAGATCATCAGAAGAATCAGAAAAATCAGAATCCTGGTCAGAAGATTCATAAACAAATTCAGTCCTAGGTTTCTTAGAAGAGTGAGGTTGGCTTCCCCTGATTAAAGTTATAAGGTCTTCAGCCATTCTTAGCATTTGTTTCTTAGGCATAGAGGCCTGAACATGCGGCCTGGGCATCGGTTTCCTAGACATGGTTCGAGGTTTAGGCCTTAAAGAAGAAGGAGGCGTCGGTTTAGTATGCAAGTCTGTAGGCCTGAATACACCCTCAGAAGCCAGTGCCTGCACAGCGGCTCCGGACCCATCCAAGGTAGAGACATCTGCAGGTTCCACAGCTGAAGCATCTCGTGAGATACCGGACTCCGAATGGGACTTAGTAGAGGCCTGCGAATCAGAAGTAGCCGGTACCAGGGGCTGCAAAAGCGCCTCACTGAGTACTGGTGACTGGCTTAGGAGAAGTGTCATCGGCAGCTTTGGACCTAGGTGGCCTGTCTCTGTTTTTATATTAACTGATTAATTAGTAATCAAGTACATCTTATAAACAGATGCATTTTAGAATTTGAAGTTGTCTGATGAAGGCTGGAACTACGCAGCCAAAAGTGCTTACCAAATAAATTCTATTTATTCATTCATCCATAACACTGGCTGTCCGCTTGATTGCGTTTGTGCTTCTGGATTTATTATTAGTTGTGGTTCTTGGTATAGTTTTCAGTATGGCTTCTGGTAGCACGCAAGATGCGGATATGATGGTCACAAGAACTGAATTCAACACTCTACAGGAATCAGTGTCGAGTCTTACACAATTAATACAGCAACATTCAGGCAATAATACTACTAGATTACCGGATTTCAGAAATAATAGATTGGATACTTCTAATAGTATGGATAGCATACCTTCAGGTCAGTTGCAACTACAGGAATGGGATAATGTGTTTAATAATGACACTCCGGATAATGGTATGCAACTTCAACATTGGTTAAATCAAGTGGGAAATAATACAGCAGTGAAAAATGTGCACACGACAGATTTCCAAACAATGGTGGATGAATTTCATGATAAGGCATGGCAATATCGTAAGTTGTTGCATGAAAATACTTATTTTAATGAATGTGTTAAGAGACAGCAAGTACCGAAAGGTCTTAGATATTGGAAATATCCTACGGGATTAACAGAAAACACTGCTTTGCACAAAGAACTGTTACAATTGTTTGACCGACAGGGGTGTGAGTTCCTGCAGGTATTAATCAAGCACAATGCAATACAAATGGAGAATTTAAATAATAAAACTCAAGCATTAGATCTCAAAATAAAACAACAAGCAGCATTCACTGCTTGCCAAAATCAGTATCTGGAAGTATTCAATCAAACTAACAATTATAGCAAGATTGTGAGTGAAAGAAAAACTAAAAAATTGGAAAGGGATAGAATGGACTATTCCAGGGGACAAGCCTATCCCAAACCATCGCGAGGGCAATGGCGTAATGACGTAGAAAATACATCTGCTGTTCCTGTCGAAAATAATGGCGTACAAGTACAACAAAATGATAACGCCAACACTGAACAACATTTCCCTTTAGAGGATGGCAGTCTTCATTGTTCGGAGCGTCTTCGCAACAAGGAAATGTACAAACCGAGGGGCAGCAATACGCGAACATGGAGGAGACAAAGGATTATTTCGAGGAACAATTACAACTAGAGACAGTAAGTTTGGATAGTTATTCATTTAATGACAATAATTATCAATTAATTTCTAACACTGCAGGTGACTATTATATTTACAACTATAGTCAAGTTCCTCTTACTACTGTACATGCGGATATTTTCAGCAAAAGCTTAACGTTTGTACCAAGGAGAAGAGCAAAAATTACAGATTTAGTCACTGAATTGAAACTTTTTACGAGGAAAATTAATTTAAAAACAGTATTTCAACAATCAATTGATGTCAAAAGTAATCCTATGTATGTACCGAGTTCGATTAACTCCCCTTTTCATCCTAAAATCAAGTTGTTTGAGGAAATTTGTGAACTTGACTTTAGATATCAATTACAACGATATTCCAGCCAAGTTCACAGTAACTTCACAAAAGATCAGTATGAGGTTTTGAATGAACTAAAAATGAAAGGTGAAATTCGTATCATGCAACCTGATAAGGGGGGTGGGCTTGTTATAATGAATATTATTGATTATAATCAGCAATTAACGAATATTTTATATGATGATGCATACGCTGAAGCTTCAGTAAATGAAATAAACATTTCCTATGGTAGAATAGACTATCTATTGGAGAATATGTTGTGGCAGGGGCAGTTAACAAATGAAGCTTATAAATATATGCAAGTAAAAAATCCCAGGATCCCTATTATTTTTGGTACACCAAAATTGCATAAAGATTTACAGAATCCACCATTGCGACCTACTGTAGATGCTAGTGGTTCGAAAACATATTTTATAGCCAAATATATAGATATGAGGCTAAAAGAGAAAATAGCAAGTTTAAATTACATCTGTCATGATTCCTGGGATTTTCTTACTAAGGTTAATAATTTAACGATCAGTAATGTACAACATGTGTTTTTCATCACTGTGGATGCAAAAGATTTGTTCACCTGTATACCACAACAGTTAGGTTTAAGTTGGTTTGCTGATTTTTTTGTCGATATCATTCCAACCACTCAAGATGAATTGAATGTGTTAACAGATTTACTGGAGATGGTATTAACAAACAACTATATTTACCATGATGGGCATTATTTCAAGCAAATCAAGGGGGTTGCTATGGGCTCCCCCGTAGGTACATTATATGCAAATGTTATCATGGCAATGTGGGAACATAGATTCATATTTCAATCTGAATTTATGCAATACATTAAATTGTATAGTCGCTTTTTAGATGATCTGTTCTTTATTTGGGATGGTCCATTGGAACAGATAGATCAGTTCATATTATATATCAATGCTTCCACTGAATTTCTGACTTTCACTTATGAAATAGGAATGGATACCATTTCATATCTGGATATTTTACTTTCAAAAGATGTAATACATAACCAATTTAAGGCTAATATTTTTCGTAAAAAAACATATTCAAATAAATTTCTGCATTTTTGTAGTAACCATCCACAACATGTTAAAAAAGCAGTTATAAAAGGGCAGCTGGTTCGAGCAGCGCATATGGTTTCATATTTTGATGAATTTGTGGATGAATGTCAATTTATTATGAAATTGTTTTCAAATAGGGGATACCCTAAGCAGTTCACTGATGTTATTTTCAATGAAGTGTTGAGTAAAAGAAAAAATGTTTTTTATAGACCGTTATTAAGGGATTTTGATAGCCAAAATATGCAGCTGTTGGAACTACAAAGTACAGAACAGCAAGTACCATCATTGAATGAAAATGTTTTGAATATTAATGAGTGTAGTGAACACCATTTTGATACTAGTAATGTGACTTTCATCACTACTTTTACAGAAGATTCAGAATGCATTAAAAACCTAGTGATGAAAAATTGGAATATCATTAAGAGGGATTCAGAACTAGTCACATTATTAGGTGCACATCCATCTATTGTTTATAAAAGAGACAGAAATTTAAAGGATTGGTGTAATACAGTATCTACTGAGATGAGTAATACAAGAGGCATGATGAAAAAGTGCAATATGTGCAATTATTGTTCAGATATCATGGAAATTGAGGAAATAATTATTAATGGCATTTTAATGAAAATAAAAGGAAAATATAATTGCAATACTTCGGGGGTGGTATATGCCGCATTATGTTCTTATTGTTCAGCCTATTATATAGGGAAAACCGAATGTAGATTAAAACAACGTATTTAACAGCACAATTATGACATTAATAGGGCATAATGTAACAATGCTCTTTATAGACATATAGCGCAACACCCTGGGCAAAAATTTAAATTTATTGTGTTGGAGCAAGTACTACCATCACCTAGAAGAGGTCCCTGGAAAATTATATTAGAGTCAAAAGAATATTGGTGGCAGGTATATTTAAATGCTACACAAGACCCTGGACTTAATGATTCCATTTCTATTGCTAGTATTTCAAAATTAAGGGCTATAAATAGATAATAGTTAATCGATGATTTTTTATATATATATATATATATATATATATATATATATATATGTACATATATATTACAATTTTTATATCAATCAATGATATTTTAATATTTTTATATTTTATATATATATATATATATATATATATATATATATATATATATATATATATAGTTATGTATTAAACTTTGAGAGCTTTGTTATATGGTTTGAAATGCATATGTCATAGTAATTAGCCATTTTGGCATTTTTTTATATTAACTGATTAATTAGTAATCATGTACATCTTATAAATAGATGCATTTTAGAATTTGAAGTTGTCTGATGAAGGCTGGAACTACGCAGCCGAAAGCGCTTACCAAATAAATTCTATTTATTCATTCATCCATATTACCGGCTGTCCGCTTGATTGCTTTTGTGCTTCTGGATTTATTATTCGCCTGTCTCTGTCTTTACCTTTGCGTTTTTTCAGAATGTCGGTAGTCAGATGGCTTACCGACGACATTTCTGGATAATTGAACCGAGAACCAAAATATTTAGAGGCGAAAATATACCGACGACGAATAGTGCGCTAATTGAATAAGGCACAAAAATAGAAGTTATGTTCTTACCATAACGTTCCATGTTAGTTGTCTTCTTCTCGCCTTCTTCTTGCTGGATGGGTTCGGAGCCGACCTCGGCTCCGACTCTGCCACTCTAAAAGCTCGAGAGTTGGTTCCACCGGCTCGAGGCTCCCCTTATATCCCACAATGCTAGGCGTGAGTTACCTCAGATCTCGTTTGTAAGCTAGGCCCAGCCTATAATAGTAATAGAATAACTAGTAACAAAGTCCACCTCTATAAACAAGGGAGAAGAGAAGGGTGACCTACATCCTGATCCAGGAAATATGCACAGCAGAGCATATACCTAAAGTACAGAGGTGGTAGAAAGAGAGGTCACAATCAAAACTCCTCTAGGTCTGTCCAGGCCAGGGGAAGGAGGGTGGGGCCTTAAGAAGGCGAGAAGAAGACAACTAACATGGAACGTTATGGTAAGAACATAACTTCTATATGTTAAGTTGTCTATCTCGCCTTCATTCTTGCTGGATGGGACCGCTCTCCTAGCACCTTGTCCCGGGTGGCCTAACGGAACAGACTCTTGAGAACAGTGGAACCAAAGTTAGCTCTATGTCTAGAGGCTAAATCCAGCTTATAATGAGAAATGAAAGTGTGAGGAGTAGCCCAAGTAGCCGCTGCACAA
The DNA here is from genome assembly GCF_019279795.1 of Protopterus annectens. NCBI lineage: Eukaryota > Metazoa > Chordata > Ceratodontiformes > Protopteridae > Protopterus > Protopterus annectens. The sequence goes on from NC_056744.1 coordinate 1,218,681,341, forward strand.
ATGGTGTCAATAGGCAGTCTATCTTGAAAAGCTATAGAAGTAGCCAAAGCTCTGGTAGAATGGGCTTTAGGTTTGCTAGGCAGCTTTTGGTGTCTAATTTCATAAACAAGGGAGATCAGAGATGTTAGCCATCTGGATAATGATACCTTTGAAACTGAAAGTCCCTTTCTGCCTTCTGCATAAGAGACGAACAGCTGGTCAGATTTTTTGAATTGTTTTTTTCTATCCAAATTGTACCTTAACTGACGATGAACATCTAGCCAATGCAATCTTTGTTCAGATCTGTTAGAATATTCTGGAAAAAACACCGGGAGGTCAATGCTTTGATTTAGGTTAGCCGAGGAGGCTATTTTTGGTAAGAAGGACGGATTGGTTCAGAAGATACTCTGTCCTTATGGAACAACAGATAAGGAGGTCGGCAGCTGAGTGCATGAAGTTCTGAAACTCTTCTAGCTGAAGTAATAGCTACTAGAAAGAGAGTCTTCCATGATAGTAATTTTAAAGAACAGGAAGCTGCAGGTTCGAAAGGAGAGAGAATTAAAGAACTGAGAACTAAATTTAGGTCCCAAGGAGGAGGAGGATTTCTTAGGAGGTCTGAGTAGAAAAACTCCTTTCAAAAAGCTTTGCAAAGCTTGTGGGACATGATGGCAGAATCTGAAATGCCCACATGAAAGTTAGAAATAGCTGCCAATTGAACTTTAAGAGTAGAAGGAGATGAACCTGCATGGAAGAGTTCAGCTAGGAAATCAAGGACCATTTGGATGGAAGCAGTGAAAGGATCTATGTCCCTTCCTTGAGCCCAATAGGCGAAACGTTTCCACTTACTCAAATAAATCTTTCGAGTGGAAGATTTATGGGAAGCTATCAAAATATCTCTAACAGAGTGAGATATTTGAGGAAGCCTGGCTAAGGTTGGAATTGGAGGAACCAAGCAGTGAGGTTCAGGGAGGAAAGGGAGCGATGAAACTGACCCGACTGATGGATCAAAAGATCTGGAACTAGGTCCAGATGCCAAGGTCGCTCCAACAGAAACTGATGTAGAAAGGGGAACCAAACCTGTCGAGGCCAGTACGGAGCAATGAGGATCAATGAAGCCTTCTGAGTGATAGCTTTCTGTATCACTTGAGAGATTAGTGGGAAGGGAGGAAAAGCATACAGAAGTCCCCGGGGCCAAACCTGTACTAGAGCGTCTCTGCTGGGTTGGCCTGGTAACGGGAAAAGAGTGAAAAAATCTCTGCACTTGCTGTTTTGGGGAGTAGCAAAAAGGTCGCAGCAAGGCTGGCCCCACTTGAGAAAAATTTCTCTCACAACAGAGTCTTTCAGAGACCACTCGTGAGGCATGAGGATAGCTCTGCTCAACTTGTCCGCGATTTGATTGGACTTCCCAGGGATGTGCATTGCTATCAGAAAACGCTGAGAAGAAATCGCCCATTGCCACAGTCTGAGTGCTTCTCGACACAGGGGGTAGGACCTGGTTCCGCCTTGTTTGTTGATATACCACACTACAGACATATTGTCCGTCTGGATTGCTATCGTTCCCAAGGGAAGAGAGTCTTGAAGGGCTTGCAACGCTAAAAGCACTGCTCTCATCTCTAGAACATTTATGTGCAAGTGGCATTCGTCTGGTTGCCATGTGCCCTGGACAGTTCTGCCCTGATAATGCCCCCACCCGATCAGGGAGGCGTCCGTTGTCAGAGTAGCAACCGGAGGGGAACAAAGGGTCTTCCCAATAAGAGCTGAGGGGAAGACATCCACCACAGAAGATGATTTCTGCATGATTGCGTGATCATAATGGTGTGAGACATTGGAAGTTGCTGGTACGACCATTGCGTGAAGAGCATCCATTGAAGGATTCTCATGTGGAATCTGGCTAATGGAAGCAGAGGTATGGCAGCCGCCATAATCCCCAACACTTTCAGAACTAGCCTGGCTTTGATTCTGTTGCTGCTGAAGAGGAGTGAGACTATTTTGTGTATGTCTGTTATTCTCTGATCTGTTAGTCTTGCAGACATGTTGACTGTGTCTAGATTTGTGCCTATGAAGGTAATAGTACGACAAGGCGACAAAACAGACTTTTCGAAATTTATTGAAATGCCTAAATTTCGACAAGTGCAAAAGGTGTAGTCCCTGGCCATTAGAAGAAGATGCTTGGTGGGAGCTGTGAGGAGCCAGTCGTCCAAATATGGAAACACCTGGAATCCTTGTCATCTCAGGTGAGAAGCTACCACTGTCATGCATTTGGTAAACACCCGGGGGGCAGTGGTGAGACCAAAGGGCAGGGCACTGAATTGAAAATGACTGGTTCCCAGCCTGAAGCGGAGGAATCTTCTGGAGCGTCTTTTCATTTTTATGTGATAGTACGCATCCTGAAGATCTATAGAGCACATCCAGCTTCCCTTTCCCAAAAGGGGAAGGATGGACTGCAGCGTGACCATCCGAAATCTTGTTTTCTTGACTGACTTGTTCAAGATACTGAGATCCAAAATTGGTCTCCAGTCCCCTGTTTTCTTTGGAACTAAAAAGAACCTGGAGTAGATTCCTGATCCTTGCTGGTCTGCTGGAACTGGCTGAATTGCTCTTTTGCAAGCAGCTTTGAAATTTCCAAAGCTGCAAGATCCCTTTGAGCGGTGGAACATCTGGAAGGGATTTTTGATTGGTTTGGAATGCGAAAGAAGGGAATGGAATAACCCTCGGAAATGATGGACTGTACCCATTTGTCTTGAGTCAGGGATAGCCAGGCTTTTGGGTACAGTGACAATCTTCCCCCGACTGCCTCCGAAGGTAGGCAGTCGGGCAACACCTCAGGGATGCTGAAAGGGCTTATCAGAGAAGACTTCACGATTGCCCTGGTTCTGCGGACCCCCCCTGCCTCTAGGCGGCGTCTACCATTGTTGTTCCCCTCTGCCTCTGGCGGGAACCGACTTTGTCGTCAGGCGAAGTCCCTTGAGATTGTTTACGGAACCACATTTTCCCACTTTTCTGGCCTTTGGGGTAAGGCCTAGAAGGAGTAGAAAAACGGACTCCGACGGCAGAAAGAGTCTTGCCATCTGTCTCGCACCTAGTCAAGGTTTCTTTCACTTGAGGACCAAAAAGAGATGATCCATCAAACGGGGAATTAGTGAAAGACGTTTTAAAGGGGTCTGCAAAGTTGCATAACCGCATCCAGGCGTGCCTGCGTAAGGCCACACCTGTCCCTGCGGCCCTGCTCGCTCCATCAGCTGCATAAGAAAGGAGGCGCATGGAGGAGTTAGCTATGGAGTTCAGGGTAGCCAGCTGAGTGTTCATCTTGTCTTGAAAACCCACAGCTGTAGGATCCTTCAACATATCACTCGCTTCCTTGATCAAGTCCCTTTGAAGACGAGTAAAATGGCATAGGTAGTTCAGCTTAACGCATTGCAAAGGTCGCTGACGAGAACATCCGCTTCCCGCACCTGTCCATAGACCTGGATTCCTTGTTAGGTGGATGGACAGGCACCGAAGGATCAGCTAGTTCCTTCTTGGTGGCAGCAGCTACCACCATAGCATCCACAGAAACACCTTTTGTGAGGAATTGCTTGTCAGTTGGTGCTGTTATAAATTTGGAGGGTCTCCTGGGGGTAGGGTCCACTGAATCAGGAGCCGTCCAGGCCTTCTTTGCAACCACCTGCATGAGGGGATCAAAGGGGGACACCCAGGAGGTGGAAGGGCGAGAGCCAAACGCCTCAAGATACACAGATTCATCCTCCGAAGGGTTAAGGGCTGGCCAATTTCCCCTCTGTTTCAGGATCTCTAGAATGTCTGCGAAAGACATCTTCAGAAGGGGAACGTGGGAACCCTCGAATCCTCTAAATCTGTGTCAGATGTGACAGACTCAGGTGAGTCTAAGTGCTTCCTCTTACACTTTCTCTTCCTAGGGGGCTCCCCTGCCAATTCAGGAGAGGCCTCGGAAGAGGATGAGATCCCAACAGGGGATTCTTGAGGAGCTTGCTCTCTGCAGTCTGGGATGAGGGGGTGAGTCGACATAACCAAAGGCACCGAAGTGGGAGGGGCGGACGGAGCCGACTGTGGAGTCAAACAAGGTTCCAACACACTCCGCATGACCTCGAATGCACCCCTGTCAGGCAGAGCCAGAGGTCCCCGCTCCGAGAAGCTGAGAACCTCCCTCGGCACCGACAGGGATGGCTCCGAGGCCGATGTCGGAGCCGAACTCACCAGCGCCAAGCACCGAGAGGAGAGGGTCGGACAAGGGTCCGATGCCACTCACCCCTCGAGCCGACGAGGAAGCCGGCCGAGATTCTTCAAAGGAAGAAACCGGCGCCGACGACGGAGCCGAAGACAAATGTATCGGCTCCGACGCTACCACAGTCTCGGTTCGAGCGCCCGGCCCGAGCTCAAAGGAGTCGGAGGAGGAATATTAATTGGAACAAGCTGAGGCATCGACTGATGAGTCGGACTCTGGAGCATTTGGGCCAGTGCCTCGGACTTCAAAAGTCTACTCACTACCCTCTGGAGGTCGTGATCTGATAGCCTCGATGACCTGGAGGAGTGAGATCTATGGCTCCGTTCAGACAGCAGGGGAGACGCTGGAGCCGAATGAATGGAGCCAAGGGACGGTGACCTCGATCTCTTTCTAGATGTCGGCTCCGATGGTATGATCGAAGCCGACCCATGACTCTCTAATGCCTCGGCTCCGGCCGGAGCCGAGGAAACCACTGAAACAGCAGTCACAGACTCATCGGCTCCAGCTGGAGCCGATGAAGCAGTAGGCTTCAAAGCCTTAGGCCTCGACTCTGAAGCTGGAGCCGAGGTCCTAGAAGCCTTAGAAGGTTTCCCTGAAGACACAGGAAGGGAACCTTCAGGCTTAATTAAGCCCCTCAAAATGAGCTTATTTTTTTTCTCCTGCAGGACTCTAGGGCTGAAGCCATGGCATACAGCACAAGAGTCCTGCAGGTGTAAAGGTCCCAGGCAGTACACACAAGAAGTGTGACCGTCTGTCAGAGACATTTTCTGACAGCACGAGTCACACTTCTTGAAGCCTGAGACCTTTGTATCCTTGGACATACTCAAGGAACCCGAAGTGTAATCACACACAAAAAACACACACACAGATTACACTGATAGGTTTAAAAGGGAATTATTTAAAACTAAAGGTAAGTTAAAAAATTCCCTAAGTAAAACACATACACACTTCTAAGGAAAGGGAAGGAAGGGCCCGAAGGCCTTAGGGAAGAATTAGAAGTTATGTACCTACCATAACGTTCCATGTTAGTTGTCTTCTCTCGCCTTCTTTCTTGCTGGATGGGTTCGGAGCCGATCCTCGGCTCCGACTAAACACTGCTTTACTCGAGAACTCCTTTACCAGCTCGAGGCAACCCTATATCCCATGATGATGCAAGAGCTAACCACTCCTCGTGATCTCGGCAGCTAAACTGACCTGCTAACTAATATAATTAATTAATAGGAACCATGGTTCCTAAAAGAAGTCCTCATAACAACGCTCCAGAGGAAGCAATCTAATAGGAACTCTCCAAGATCTGTCCAGGCCAGGGGAAGGAGGGAGGATTAAGAAAGAAGGCGAGAAGACAACTAACATGGAACGTTATGGTAGGTACATAACTTCTAAATGTTAAGTTGTCAATCTCGCCTTCATTCTTGCTGGATGGGACCGTCCCTAGCACCTGTATCCCGGGTGGCTCAATGGAACAGACTCTTGAGAACAGTGGAACCAAAACTGGCCCTATCTCTGGAGGCCAAATCCAACTTGTAATGAGACACAAAGGTATGAGGCGTGGCCCAAGTAGCTGCTGCACAAATAGTGTCAATGGGAAGTCTATCCTGAAAGGCTACAGAAGTAGATAGACTCCTGGTCGAATGTGCTTTTGGCTTAGAAGATAGTTGTTTGCCCCTTAGAGAGTACACATAGGAAATGGTGGAAGTCAACCATCTAGATAAGGTCACTTTAGATACTGGAAGACCCAGCCTGTTTTCTGCATAGGAGACAAACAATTGGTCTGATTTTCTAATTTGTTTAGTCCTATGTAAGTAGTACCTGAGCTGACGATGAACATCCAAAAAATGCAGCTTCTGTTCAGCTCTGTCAGAATAGTTAGGAAAGAAAACTGGTAGATCAATAGATTGGTTAATATTGGTTTGAGATACAACCTTGGGAAGAAAGGAAGGGTTAGTTCTGAGCAAAACCCTATCCTTATGAAACACCAGATAAGGTGAACGAATACAGAGGGCCTGAATCTCAGAAACTCTTCTTGCAGAAGTAACAGCCAGCAAAAATATAGTTTTCCACGTCAACAACTTTAAAGAACACGTAGCAGACGGTTCGAAGGAGGTAGAATTAGGGATGCCAACATTAAGTTTAGATCCCATTGCGGAGGAGGATGTTTCACAGGCGGTTTTAGGAGAAAAACTCCTCTTAAAAGGCTTTGCATAACCTATGAGACATGATGTTATTGTCATGCAAGCCAACATGATATTTGGAAATAGCAGCCAGTTGTACTTTGACTGTAGATGACGAAGATCCCGAATGAAAAACCTCTGCCAGGAAATCCAAAACAGAATGTACAGGAGCAGTAAAAGGATCAATATTTCTGGCGTTTGCCCAAATAGAAAAACGTCGCCACTTGCTAGCATAAACAGTTCTAGTGGACGACTTTAAAGAAGACACTAAAATGTCTCTGACTGAGTCAGAAATCATTGGTAGCCTGGCTAGGGAAGGAAGTGGAGCAACCAAGCAGTGAGGTTGAGAGAATGAATGGCCCGGTGCTGCTGACCCGACTGGTGGATCAAAAGATCCGGAACTGGGTCCAGATGCCAGGGCTGCACCAGAAGGTGATGATGTAGAGAGGAAACCAAATTTGTCGAGGCCAATATGGAGCAATGAGGATCAATTTGGCTCTCAAAACGGTGGCTTTCTGAATGACTTGTGGAATCAATGGAAAGGGAGGAAAAGCATAAAGAAGTCCCCGAGGCCAATCCTGGGTTAGAGAGTCTCTCAAGGGTTGGCCTGGAAGAGGAAACAGCGTGAAGTAATCTGGGCACTTGCTGTTTTGAGGGGTAGCAAAAAGATCGCAACAAGGTGTGCCCCACTTCAGAAAAATCTGATCCACTACAGATTGATTGAGAGACCACTCGTGAGGCATCAGAATAGATCTGCTTAGCCTGTCCGCCAATAGGTTGGACCTGCCGGGGATGTGCGTTGCTATCAGAAACCGCTGAGAAGAGATCGCCCATTGCCAAAGTCTGAGAGCTTCTCGACATAAGGGATAGGACCTGGTTCCGCCCTGTTTGTTGATGTACCAGACCACGGACATGTTGTCCGTCTGTACTGCAATAGTCCCTGTGGGAAGAAAGTCGTCGAGGGCTTGCAACGTTAAAAGCACTGCTCTCATCTCCAGGACATTTATGTGCAGGTGGTATTCTATGGGTTGCCACGTCCTGTGGACCATCCTGCCCTGATAATGCCCCCCCCCACCCAATCAGAGAGGCATCCGTGGTGACTGTGGCAACTGGAGGAGGGGGAAGAAAGGGTCGGCCCTGATGAAGAAGAGGGGACGATATCCACCATCGTAGATGAGCCCTGCAAGACTGTGTCACTAAGATCTCGTGTCTCATGGGCAGATCGTGGTACGACCACTGCGTGAATAACATCCACTGCAGGAGACGCATGTGGAAGCGAGCCAGTGGAAGAAGAACAATGGCTGCAGCCATTAGGCCTAGAACTTTCAAGACAAACCTGGCTTTGACCTTGTTGCTTTGTAACAGAAGCTGAACAAATTTCTGGATGTCCAGAATCCTTTGATCTGTTAGCTTGGCTAACATTTTGACGGTATTTAACTCTGCGCCTATAAAGGTGATAGATTGGCAAGGCAGCAGAGAGGATTTTTCAAATTTACGAAATTCCTAGACTCTTGCAAAGCTGTAGGGTGTAGTCTCTGGACCGAAGAAGCTGATGCTTGGAGGTGGCGGAGAGGAGCCAGTCGTCCAAATAAGGAAACACCTGGAATCCTCGACGTCTCAGGTGAGCTGTGACCACTGCCATGCATTTGGTGAACACTCTGGGGGCTGAAGTGAGGCCAAAGGGCAGTGCTCTGAATTGGTAATGACTGGCTCCCAGCCGAAGCGGAGAAACCTTCTGGAGCGTCTGTGAATCTTTATGTGATAGTACGCATCTTGAAGGTCTATAGAGCACATCCAGTTGTCCTTGCCCAGAAAGGGCAGAATGGATTGCAGCGTGACCATCCGGAATCTTGCCTTTCTGACAGACTTGTTTAGTCTGCTTAGGTCTAGTATCGGTCTCCAATCTCCCGTCCTTTTGGGGACCAAAAGAATCTTGAGTAGAAGCCGGATCCTACTTGGTCTGCCGGCACTGTTTGGATGGCTCTTTTTCCAGGAGGTTTGGAACTTCCTGTCCTGCCAAATCCCTTTGACCGGGTGAGATGTCTGGAAGGGATTGTAGAGGTCGGGAAACCTTTCAAGGGATTTTGTAACCCTCGGATATGATCGACTGTACCCACTTCTCTTGTGATAGGGATTGCCAGGCTACTGGGTACAGCGAAATTCTTCCCCGACTGCCTCCAAGGGTGGACAGTCGGGCAACACCTCAGGGATGCTGAAAGGGCTTCTCAGGAAGAGACTCCCTGTTGCCCTGGTTCTGAGGACCCCCTGCCTCTAGGGCGGCGTCTATTATTGTTACCCCCTCTGCCTCTGGGGGTAAACTGACCACGTGTGTCCGGTGTAGCTCCTTGGGCTTTACGGAACCACATCTTCCCCCCCTTCTGACCCTTGGGATATGGTCTAGAAGGAGTGGAAAACTGGACTCCAACGGCAGAAAGAGTTTTACCGTCCTGTTCACATCTGGTCAAAGTATCCTTCACCTGAGGTCCGAACAAAGCTGAACCGTCAAAGGGTGTTGGTGAAGGACGCCTTAAAGGGGTCCATAAAATTACAGAGCCGCATCCAGGCTTGGCGTCTAAGAGCAACACCTGTGCCTGCGGCCCTGCTCGCTCCATCGGCCGCATAAGATATGAGCCGCATGGAGGAGTTAGATATAGAATTCAGGATAGCAAGCTGAGAGGCAATCTTTTCCTGAGCCCCAGCAGCCGAAGGATCCTGGACTACTTCTCCCAGTTCCTTGAGAATATCTCGTTGAAGCCTGGTGAAGTGACAAAGGTAATTCAGCGAACGCATAGCAAAGGTCGCTGAAGAAAACATCCGCTTTCCATACCTGTCCATGGTCCTAGAATCCTTATTAGGAGGATGGACAGGTACTGAAGGATCCGCCAGTTCCTTCTTAGTGGCCGCCACCATCATAGCATCCACAGAGACACCTTTGGACAGGAACTGTTTGTCCGAAGGGGCCGTGATGAACTTGGATGGTCTCCTGGGGACAGGTTCCACAGAATCTGGAGTTACTTCACGCCTTCCGAGCCACTACCTGCATGAGTGGGTCGAAGGCGGAGACACCCAGGAGGTGGAGGGTCGGGATCCAAAGCCTCCAGGTATACCGACTCATCCTCGGAGGGGTCAATGGAGGGCCAATTCCCCTCTGTTTGAGGAGCTCAAGGATGTCTGAAAATGAGACATCCTCAGAGGGGACCGTGGGGAACCCTCCGACTCATCTAAGTCGGTATCAGATGTAGTAGACTCAGGGGAGTCTGTGTGTTTCCTCTTACCGTCCTCTTCCGAGGGGTTCCCCTGCAGGATCAGGAGAAACCTCGGAAGAGGAGGAAATTCCCAGTGGGGAAACCTGGGCGATGGATCCCTGGGCCTGAGAGCAAGAGGCTGGCAAGAGGCATCTGCAGGCACTGATGAGGGAGGAGCTAGAGGGATAGACCGTTGACCAGGCTCAGAGGCCAGGACACTCCTCATCACCTCAAAGGCTCCTCTCCCGGGAGACCTGAACACACCCGCTCAAGAAACAGGAATGGTCGGCTCCAAGGAGAGAGAAGGCTCCGAGGTCGATGTCGGCGCCGAGCTTACCAAAGCGAAGCCCGAGAGGGAGAGCGGGTCGGACAAGAGTCCGATGCCACTAGCCCCTCGGAGCAGACAGTGGAAACCCGACGACCGGATCCCTCCAAGGAAGGTCTCAAGCAGGAGATCGGGGCCGAAGATAACGGTGCCGAAGGATGTATCGGGTCCGCATCGAAACAGTCGCTGTCCCAAGAAGCTCCGGCTCCGAACTCTGGTGTGGAGTCGGAGGAGGAATCTCAAGAATCGGGCTATAGCCAAGTCTGTTGAGACGGGCTATGGAGCATTTGGGCCAGTGCCTGAGATTTCAACAGCCTGCTTACCACCCTCTCCAAATCGTGGTCAGACAGCCTGGAAGATCTCGAAGATCGGCTCCGATGGCTCCGCTCCCACAAAAGAGGAGACCCGGAGCCGAGTGAATACTTAGTATCGAAGGGGACCGGGATCTCTTACGGTCGGAGCCACCGGACCCGAAGTCCCTTGAACCCCAGATGGAGCCGAGGATCTCTCGCTCCGATGCTGATAAAGTGTCGGCTCCAGCCAGAGCCGACAAGGCAACAGTAGTCAGGGTATCGGAGCCGGCCAGCACCGAACCCACTACTCTAGCAGAAGAAGTATCGGCTCCAGCCAGAGCCGATATCGGCTCCGACGGAGCCGGAGCCACCGGAGGAGGCTTGGACACTGTAGCCTGAGCCTTCGGTGGCTTAAGAGGTTTTCCTGCCCCTGGCTTAGGAGGAGAACCTTCAGGTTTTAATAAACCTCGGAGGATTCATTTGTTCCTCCTTTCCTGCAGGACTCTCTGGCTAAAGGCATGACACAACGCACAGGAGTCCTGCAGGTGCAAAGGCCCCAGGCAATACACACAAGAAGTGTGACCGTCTGTCAGGGACATTTTCTGACAGCACTGGTCACACTTCTTGAAGCCTGAGAACTTGCCTTCCATAGACATCCTAAAAAGGATAGACACAAACAGTCCCCACAAACACACAACTTAATCCCTACACAGACACACAGGAAGGGAATAACTTGGGAACTAGGCCTGACTAAAACTTTAAACTGAAAAAAACTATTTTAAAAGTTTAAAAGGAAGGGAATAGGGTGGGCTGTAACTAAGTACAGGCTAACCTAACACTAAAGGGAAAAAATAAACCCCTAACTAAACTTTTTCTTTTTTAACAAGAAAAAACTTACCTCAGCTGGCAAAGGAGACCTTTTTCGCTAAGCGGCAAACGAGATCTGGGGTAGTTCCGCCTTGCATCATGGGATATATGGTTGCCTCAAGCTGGTAAAAGGAGTTCTCGAGCTAAAGCAAGTGCCGAGTCGGAGCCGAGGATCGGCTCCGAACCCATCCAGCAAGAATGAAGGCGAGATTGACAACTTAACATCTAGTGTTCTTTATAAAAGGAGGGGGCTGGAAAGATAAAAAGGGGATAAACAAGTCCACTACACTAAGTGGTAAAGAAATTTACACTAACTAGCCTAAGTTTAAAGAATTTAAACTAGTCTAAACTTTCACTAACCTGGAGCCGGTAGAAAACACACCTCGATCGCTGTAGCGGCAAACGAGATCTGAGGTAACTCATGCCTAGCATTGTGGGATATAAGGGGAGCCTCGAGCCGGTGGAACCAACTCTCGAGCTTTTAGAGTGGCCGAGTCGGAGCCGAGGTCGGCTCCGAACCCATCCAGCAAGAATGAAGGCGAGATAGACAACTTAACATCTGACAGCAAGGTATGTCGTGGTCAGGGCCTAGGCAAGGAATACAGTACAAATGAAAATCTTTGTGAGGTATTTGCTTTCCACAAGAAATGCAATTATTAACTTTTACTGACATCGGTAAGGAGCAAGAAAAAGTTTCCCCAATGGGGTACTTCGCTTTAGATGAAGACTTCGGTTCTGAAACTCGAAAACTAAAATTTCAGGAGTCGGCGACCGGCACTTGTGAACTGCTTCTGCTTCGGGCACTGCACGGCAAGAAAGACTGATGTAATGGCGTCAGCTGCATGTTTTATACCCCTGACAACATGGAAGAAGGGACAGCAACTGATGCAGGACCCAAGACTTTGTTAATCAGGCCGACTGAGGGTTACTGCAAGCAGATAACCCAAATGTGATGACTGCAACAGTGAAACACAAAGAACATCATCGCTTGGCATTGGCAGCCTGGGGCCAAAGATCGCTGATACATGGGCCCATAGGCTCTGGACCCTGTCTTGAGTTAGAAAGACTTTCAATTGCAGGGTGTCCAGCCGTGCCGCTATAAATTCCAAGGTCTGTGTCGGGTTCAAGTGGGACTTGGAGATGTTGATGGTAATCCCTAGGTTGACTGCAAGATGCAAGAAGGAGTCTCTGGCGATGCAAAGAAGATGCTTGATGGCAGCAGCGAGGAGTCAATCATCTAGGTAAGGAAACACCTGAATTCCCTGAAGCCTCAGGTGAGCTGCTACGACTGCCATAACCTTGGTGAACACCCTAGGGGCTGTGGTGAGACTGAAGGGTGGGGCTCAAACTGGAAATGATTGGCTCCCAGCCAGAAGGGAAGGAATCTCCTGGAACTTCTGCAAATTTTGATATGGTAGTAAGCATCCTGGAGGTCTCTCGAGCACATCCAGTTGCATTCTCGGAAGTACGGTAGAATGGACTGCAAGGTGACCATCTGGAATTTCTGCTTGGCTACAGTCAGGTTTAGGGTTGACAGGTCCAATATGGGCCTCAGGTCCCCCGTCTTTTTTGGCACTAAAAAGAAATTGGAGTAAACACCTAATCCGGACTGATCTGGGGGACCGGTTCGATGGCCCGATTGCGAAGCAGCTTTGAAATCTCTTGTATTGCCGCCTCCCTTTGAGCGGGTGGAACATCCAGGAAGCGCTTTGGTTGGATGGGTAGGGCAACGAACGGGATGGAGTAGCCTCTGGATATTATTTGAAGCACCCAACGGTCCGCCATAATGGACTCCCAAGCCGTTAGGTGCAATGATAATCTTCCCCCAATGTCTCTTGAGTAGGAAAGTCGGGCAACCCCTCAGGGGTGCTGTGTGGGCCTGTCCGAGAAGTTCTCCCTAGACCCAAAGTTCCTCGGCCCCCCTCTGCCTCTGGGGCAGCGTCTGTCTTGTCTCCCTCTGCCTCTAGGGGATGAGTTGTCCTGAGAGTTCTGGGAAAACTGAGATTTTCTGAACCACATCTTCTTTTGTCCTCTTGGATTCCTAGAAAAGGATCTTTGAGGGCTAGAGAAGCGGACTCCGAAGTTAGACAGTCTTCCTGTCCTTCTCGCTATGGACCAGGGTGTCACGTACTGTCTTCCTGAACAGGGAAGAACCATCAAAGGAAGCATTTATGAATGATGCCTTGAAGGGGTCCGCGACCTGACACAGTCTGAGCCAAGCGTGTCACATCATAGCTACGCCAGTCCCAGCCGCCTGAGCCACTACTTCCGTGGCATGGAAAAGAAGGCGCATGGACATGTTCGATACAGATTTGAGAGTAGACATTTTCGCGGAGAACAATCGCTTGTCCTCCGGTGACAAAGACTCTGGGGGCGACACAGGGAACTCTGTGACAAGGTCTCGCTGAAGTCGTATGAGGTGTGCCAAATAATTCAGCGCTCGAATAGAAAGCATTGCTGAAGGAAAGACTTGCTTCCCAAATCGATCCACTGCCCTAGACTCCTTGTCCAGAGGGTGGACTGAAGAACTTTCCTGTGCCAGTTCTCTCTTGGTGACAGCTGCAACTACCATAGCATCCACCGAGGATCCTTTGTACCAGGCCTGTTTGTCTGAGGGAGGAGAGAGGATCCAGTCCGGGTGTTTAGGTATTGGCTATATGGTGTCAGGCTCCTTCCATGCCTGCGTGGTAATAAGATCCACTAAGGGATCCGCAGGAGGGGACACCCAGGATGTAGATGGGCCTGTGCCAAAGGCCTCCAGGAATACTGACTCATTCATAGAGGGTTTTGGGGCTGACCAATATCCCCTCTGGCGGAGGATCTCCATGATGTCTCCAAAGGAGACATCCTCGGGAGGTGACCTGGGGGAACCCTCACCTTCATCTAAGTCAGTATCTTCTGTGAGGGACTCAGGGGAGTCCATGTGCCTCCTTTTACATGAGTGCTTACAGGGACCCTCTTCAGTGGGACTCTCTGAAAAGGGCTCGTAAGTCACGGGGGGGGGGTTCCACAATGGGATTCACCTGGGGGTCCTCTAGCACGGGCTGTCCCTGGGACAAGTTGATGGGAGTCATGACCAAATTCACGGGAGCCTGGGCTGAGTCCAAGGCAAGAGGCTGGGGTCTTGATCCTTGGGAGAGAACCCTCTCCACCAAGTCGAACACCGATGGAGAGCGCACCTCTTTAGCAACCAACAAGGAGGAAGCGCTCCCCCCGGCTCCGCAGTGAGGATCGGGGACGAGGCCGAGGTAGCTGGGGTTCCGAAGGAACAGCTCGGATCCGACAATGTCGGAGCTGAAGACACCTCCGTTCCCTCGGATCAGACTCCCAGTTCTTGGCCCCGAGAGTTGCTCGGATCTGAACAGGTCTGATCCGAGGAACTCAAGGTAATCGCCGGTGTCGAGGTTGGAGGAACCATCAGCGTCGAACCCCCAGCTCCGAGGATCCTTGGATCCATAAATCTCAAAACCGCAGGTCGGATCGGGGAAGGAGAGATTGGATGGAAGAAGGGCATGGAGGTCCGCTCTCTGGCTGGGGAGGGGCCTGGCAAGACTCCCATTTGGATATGGGTCCAAATGAACCACATCATCCTGTCCATATCTAGCTCCGACAGACTCCGAGTCGAGCACGAGGAGGCGACCGACTCAGATCTGGCTGGTCGGTGCGACAACCTCGATAAAGGCCTTGGGTCCAAGGGCTCCAACGGCTCCGGGGAGAACCTCGGGGAATGGAGCCAAGGAGAGGTAGTCCTAGTCACTTTGGAAGGCAGGCTAGGGAAGGGCTCCTGCTCTGGAGACCGCTTACGGTGCCTATCCCCTTTCTTGTCCTTGTCTTTCTTCTCTTTTTCTTTTCCTTTAGTCCACACTTCAGTAGGCTTAGTGGGATGCTGAGTCCCAGCTTGAGGGGGGTTGATCAGCTGGAAGAGCCAAGGTAGAGGTTGCCGTGTCCGAGGCAGAAACTGGTAGAAGGCCCTCAGCTACCAGCTTTGCCTTCCTTTCTTTTAGTGCCCTAGGGTTGAACCCTGCACACACACTACAAGGTAAAGAAAGATGGGGAACACCCAGACAAACAGCACACAGACTGTGGCCATCAGCCGGTTAAAGCTTGTGGCCACACACTGTGCATTTTTTAAAAGTCGGTTTTGGCTGCTCAGCCATAGTAAAAACCCACTCAGCCAAAACTTAAGCCAAAACTACCACACACACACTAAGGTCGGGTTAGGCCTACTACACTACCTTATTAAATTTAACTTTTTTTTTTTTTCAACAAAATCCGACGAACAGAGATGGGGAGGAAACTAACGACCCCACACAATCACTAAAAATACAAGAAAAAACTATCACTTACTATACCCAGCTTGAGCTAAAGAGACCACGATGCTTATGCATGAAGCAGCAAACGAGATCTGAGGGAAGGTAGGAGATGTGAGGGATTATGGGTAAGGGGAGGAGCTTGGAGCAGATGCTTGGAAAAAGTTGCCTGCTTGGATCCGATGGGGATCCGAATACCCATGGGTTGCAGATAAATTAAGTTAACTACTTCACACTGCGGGTTTAATAGCAGGGAAATGAAAGAGATAGAAAGTACAGTTGTGTCCCTACAATAAATGTAGATGTTCGAGTGTATTCACTGTTGCAGTCATTACTCTTGGGTTATCCTGCTGGCAGGCTGCCCTCAGTCAGCCAGAATTCCAAAGTCTAGGTCCGGCGTCAGATGCTGTCACCTCTTCCCTGATGTCAGTGTGCCAGGGGTATATAAAAGATGCAGCCGACGCCATTTTCTTCAGTTTTTCTTGACCCAGATGTCAGGTGCCCCCAAATTGGTAGGCTGAAAAATATGTCAATAAAAATGCATGCAGAAAAATAACATTTTCTTTATCTACAAGCAAATACACCAAATAGGTTGCATAGGATAGAAAAGTGCAGATAAGTCCCAGCAGAGAGAAGGGGGATGGTGGGTGGGTAACCTGGACTGCAACAGTGAATACACTCTAACATCTACATTTATGGTAGGTACACAACTGTACTATGTTCATCGTGTTTCACTGTTGCAGTCATTACTCTTGGGTTGAATCCCAAAGCTGAGGATGGGTGACTGGGCTAAATAGGATTAGGAGAGGCTATAAGGCCCTGCAGAACTGCAGTGGCAAAGCCTGCTCTGGACTTAAGAGTAAAGAGGTAAGTGGTAGTGCTTTGTGAAAGTGTGCACTGAACTCCAAGTTGCAGCCTCTAAGATATCTTTGGTTGGTACTCCTCTGAGGAAGACTGCTGAAGTGGCCTGCTGCTCTGGTGGGATGAGGCCTAATGCCCTTAGGCACTGATTTGCCATGTTGAGAATAGCAGAAACGGATGCAATGGCCTATCCATTTAGAAATAGTCTGTTTCGAGATGGCCTTTCCTTGTGATCCTGCAGCATATGACAATAAAAGTTGCTCAGCCTTTCTGAAAGCTTTAGTTCTGTCCAAATAGAAGCGCAACTGCCTGTGTATGTCCAAAGAATGCAGAATTTTCTCACCCTTGTTCTGTGGATTTGGATAAAAGGTAGGCAAGTGAATGGTTTGGTTGAGGGCCACACTGGATACCACCTTAGGCATAAATGTAGGATTTGTCCTCAGAGACACCCTGTCTGGATGAAAAATGATAAAAGGTTCCACAGCCATGAGTGCTTGTAACTCCGAGACTCGCCTTGCTGAGGTTATTGCTAGGAGTAGAGTTGTTTTCCAGGATAAGAATTTTATATCTGCTGTTGAGGCTGGCTCAAAAGTAGGCAGTCTGAGTTTTTCCAAAACATAATTGAGGTCCCAGTCCGGAATTGGTGCTCTCCTTGGAGGCCTAATGTTTTAGGTACTGCCTTATTAAAGGATGAGAAAAGATAGGTGGTTCCGTATTGTAATGGGCTGAAATGGCAGAGGCATGAATCTTAATTGATGAGAAAGAAAGGCCTTTGGTTCAGCATCTCAGTTAGGTATTGTAAAATCTGAGGTATATTTGGTACACGCATGTCAATGCCTTGTTTCTGGCTCCAAGCACAGAATCTCTTCCATTTTTCTGCATAAGATTTTCTGGTACTGGGCCTCCTGGCCTCCAAGATAACATCCATAACAGCTTTTGAAAGAGGTGTGTTCTGAATGGTTACATTATCCGCCATGCTGCCAGATTTAATGTCCTGAGTTGGCTGTGCAGGATCTGATTGTTTTGTTGGGTCAGCAAGTGAGATGTTTGAGGCAATATCCATGCTGGACCTTGAGACAAGCTCTTTAGGACTGGGTACCAGTGCTGGCGTGGCCAGTCTGGTGCAATCAGTATCATTTTTGGCTTCTCTTGTCTGACCTTTAGGTGTACCCTGGGAAGGAGAGGCAGTGGAGGAAAGGCATATAACTGTTAGGTTTTTCCAGCTGAAGGATAGGGCGTCCACTTTCCATGCTTGCTTGTGATAAATCCTTGTGAAAAATCTCTGCAATTGGTAGTTGTGAGGGGAGGCAAATAGATCTATGTCTGGGCATCCCCATTTCCTTATTATCATGTTGAAGACTTGTGGATCCAATTTCCATTCGTGGGGATCCATGAGGTTTCTGCTTAGTTCGTCTGCCAGAGTATTTGTTTTTTCCTGGCAGGAATTGTGCTTGCAGATGAATTTGAAAAGCCAATGCTGTGTCCCATGAGGTCATTGCTAGTCTGCAGAGGGGGTAGGAATGTGTACCTCCCTGCTTGTTTATGTACCACATGACCGTAGTATTGTCTTTATCAGTAGCTGTCCTGGATGAAGCAGGTCCTTGAAAGCTGTCAGGGCATTTTGAACAGCTAGCATCTCTTTTTGATTGATGTGAAGATGCATCTGGTTTGCAGGCCATGTGCCCTGAATACATTTTCCTGCCATATGGGCCCGCCAGGCATAATCTGATGCATCCGTTGTTAGTGTCTGTCTGGCTGTGGGTAAACTGAATGGCAGATCCTTGTTGTGGTGACAGGCTTCTGCCCACCATTGAAACTCCTGTTGTAGGCAGGGAATGAGTGCAATTACTGTCTCCAGGCTGTGGCAATGCTGAGTCCAAACACTTTTAGATACCATTGTAGTTTCCTCATATGCAGTCTGGCATATGGAATTAGTAGAAAGCAGGATGCCATGAAACCCAGGGCCTGCAGGATTTTCCTTGCAGACAAGTGGGTTTTTGTTGCCAATTTCTTGAAGAAAGAAGTCAGTTGCTTTTGTTTGTCTGGCGTGAGATAAGCCATCTGGGCAGCTGTATTTAAGCTTGCACCCAGGAATACTCTTGAGAGGGCACTAGTTTTGATTTCTTTTCATTTACTGTGTACCCTAGGCCAGTTAGTAATCTTTTTACAAATGCCAGATGCTTTAAAAGAATGTCTTTGGTCTCTGCTTGAATTAGGCAGTCGTCCAAGTAGGGATGTATTTGAAATCCTCTGTCTGCAAAACGCAATTACTGGTGCCAGGCATTTTGTGAAGACCCTGGGCACAGCAGATAAGCCAAAGAGCAGTGCAGTGAATTGGTAGTGCATTGTTCCAGCTATGAATCTGAGGTATCTTCTGCAAGATTGTCTGATTGGGACATGCAGGTATGCCTCTTTTAGGTTCAAACTTACGAGCCAAGCCTTCTTGCCCAGCATGGGCAGTAGCTGCTGTAGAGTCAACATCTTGAATTTTGTAACTTCCAGAAACGTATTTAGTATAGATAGGTCCAGTATTGGTCTCCAGGTTCTGTCCTTTCTGGGTACTAGGAAAAGTCTGGAGTAAAATACTTGCCCCTGCTCTTGTTGTGGTACTTGCTGAATGGCCCTCATGTCCATGAGGACTGTAATTAGTTTTTGTGCCTCTGCCCATTGATTGTGTGGCAGGTTTGGCATACCTTTTGACCTTGGTAGAGTGCGAAAATGGAACCTGTAGTCTTGGGACACTATGTTTAGGACCCATTTGTCTTGGGTAACCATTTGCTAATTTGATGAAAAAAAGTGCTAGTTTTCCTCCTAAGGGGGCTGTCAAAAGAAAAGTGCTTGGATCTGGCAGAGGAAAGTCATTGGGACTGTTTCCTGTAAGGTTGTGATTTGTCTTCTCCGCTTTTGGAGGTAGGAGCACCCCATTGTTTAGGCCTGTATGAGCCTTGGGGCTGAGATCTGCCTCTAGGACGCCTGTATCTGCCTCTTTGTGGTCTGTCTGACACTTGAAAGGACCAATTTTTAGAAGGCCAGTTTCTGCTAAACCTGGGTGGCTGCACCTGGAAGAAATCCTTGACTGTCTGCATGGATTTTGCTTTATCCTCCATTTCTGCTTTAGTACCAAACAAAGTATCATGCTGCAGTGGTGCATCTAATAATTTTGCTTTAACATGATCAGGCAGATACTGTTCCTTTAACCAGGCATGCCTTCTAATACCAGAACCTGTAACAGCAGCCCTGCAAGAGGCCTCCAATGAATCATAACCACATTGCAAAGTAAGCTTGCCCACTTGTTCAGCTGCATGCAATAAATCCTGCAATTCCTTGTTCTCTGAACATTCAGTATTTGTCAACAATTTCTGTTTAAGCAGTGACATCAAATATTGCTGATATTTAAGCATATGAAACTGACAATTTAAAGCCCTTACAGCCAAGGTAGACTTTTTCCCCCATCTGTCTAGAGTCCTAGAATCCCTATCAGAGGGGACAGGGTTTTTTGCAGTGGAAGCTTTAACCCCTTTGGGACCTTGAGATATAGTTTCTGGGACAGCAGCAGGGTTCTTATACAGGAATTTATGAGAATCCGGAACCCTGTAGTATCTGTCTGGCTTAGCAGGTGCAGGAGGTAAAGAGTCAGGGGACAGGCCTGACTCTGAAAATACATCATCTACAATGTCTAAAACAGGTGGAATAGCAAGGGGTCTATGCTGAGGAAGTAGCAGAAAGTCTCTGAGCCTTTTCTTAGATTCAGAATAATCTTGGCTTTCCCAGTGGAAATGCTCCCTCATGGTATGCAGGGTTTCCCCAAAAGAATAATCCTCAGGAAGAGAGGCTGAAGGAATGGATTCTTCAGCATCAGAATCCTCATAGGGAAGCATGGAGTAATCCTATTCAGAAGAGGAATCAGAGGAAATAGAAACCTGATCAGAAGAATCATACTCTGTCTCTTGCCTAGGCCTCTTATCAGGAGGGGGATGGGAGCCCCTGATCAAAGTAATTAGGTCTTCCGCCATTCTGAGCATCTGTTTTTTAGGCATGGAAGTCTGAGTAGGAGAATGCTGTACTTGCTTCTTTGTCTTTAGAGCTGCTTTAGTCTTTGTCTTTGAAGCTGAAGATGGCTTAATATATAGTTGTGTAGGTCTGAAGACACCCTCAGAAGCAGATGCCTGCTCAGCGGCTCCAGACACATCTGAGGGAATGATTTCCGAGTGTCCAATACCTTGAGTATCCAGAGGCCCAGTCGGCTCCACGTGGGAGTCGGAAGCGGCCTGTGGCTCTGAGGTAGCGGGCGCCAGGGGCTGCAAAAGCGCCTCACTGAGAACCGGCGAACCCGTGACTGGCCTAGCAGAGGCCTCGTCGTCGGTTTTGGACCTCAGATGCCTATCCTTTTCCTTGTCCTTGCGTTTTTTGTAAACTCTGGTTGTCGGCTGGTCCGATGGCATTATATAATTAAATCTTCGGCCAAAGTAATGAAATGCAAAATCAAACCAACGCTTAATAGTGCATTGGTTAAATCTAGCACAAAACTGACAGCTAGCAACGTTGTGATCAGGGCCTAGGCAAGGAATACAGTAAGATTGAAAATCCTTATGAGGTATTTGCTTCCCACAAGAAATACAATTGTTAACTTTTTTCTGACATCGGTCTGGAGCAAGAAAAAAGTTTCCCCAATGGGGTATTTAGCTTTAATGAAGACTTTGGTTCTGAAATTCGGATCTGAAAATCTCAGGAGTCGGCCGACCGGCACTTGCAAACTGCTTTTGCTTCGGGCAGCATGCGGCAAGAAAGACTGAAGAAAATGGCATCAGCTGCATCTTTTATACCCCTGGCGCACTGACGTCAGGGAAGAGGTGACAGCAACCGACGCCGGACCTAGACTTTGGAATTCTGGCCGACTGAGGGTAGCCTGCCAGCAGGATAACCCAAGAGTAATGACTGCGACAGTGAAACACGATGAACATATGAGTCCAAAATGGCCAATAAACTACTAATTTCTGGCTGCAACCACACCTCCAGGGACAGATAGGCTGCTCAAAGCTCCCCTCTCTCACAGGTGAACAGAGAAACTTCCATCTATCCAAGTAAGGTATGGGCAAACACAGAAACTTGTAACACAGCCCTGAATTCAGCACTAACCTGAAAACTGGACCATACTAGCTTAGAAAGGCAGGAAAACAAGTATTTTTTTTCTTCAGAAAATAAAGCAGATGCAATCAAAAAAACACTTTAAAAGCACAGAAATGGCTATCACACTTTAGTGTGTAGCCTACAACAGTTAAACAGGTAATTTAAACACAAAAACAACTTTGTTAAAGTGCAGGCAGTAAAATAAGTACAACATGTAGCTGAAACAAGCTTTTTAAATCACAGAAACTCCAAAGAAATTGGCTTCTTAGGTGGAATTAGCTAAAGGCAGCAATAAAATGCAGAAAAATGATAATCACTCCAAAGTCTCTCTGTTGTCTCTCTGCTGCTGTAGAACTCTACAGGACACCAGGCAGGAGCTTGCTGAGCTGTATACAAGCTCAAAAACCGAGAGTTCTTTCTTGGTGGCTACTGCAACCACCATAATCATCCACAGGGGGACCCTTGCTCCAGTGAGTCCTATCCTTTGTTGCCACAAGATACTTGTCAAAACATTTGGGGATGGGGTTCATGACATCTGGATCCTTCCATGACCGGTGAAAGATGAGGTCTACCATCTCATCTGCCAAGGAACTTCCAAAGTTGTAGTTGAGCCAGTTCCGAAAGCTAAACGAACACTGACTCCTCTTGGAAAGAGGAGGAGGAGGGGGGGGGGGGGGAGTCAGAAGACCAACCACCTTTCTGTCTCAAAAGTTAAAGTATTTCACTGAATAAGATGACCTCAAGAGGTGATCAGGGGGGACCCTTCCCTTCATCGATGTTAGTGTCTTCGGTTAAAGACTTTTATGGAGAGTCAAGATGTCTCCTTTTACACATCTGTTTCTGAAGTGGGTCTTCAGCAGGAGGCTCCAAAGACGACTCAGAAGCACCAATGGAGTCCTGAATGAGGAGAGTCTCGAGACTTGACCGGACCGGCTGTCCCAATGGGGCAGGATAAAAAAAAAACTAGCTTCCACAAAAGACAGTTGAGAATGGAGTGGACCCAAGGTGAGCACAGATGTCTTGGACCCAGGGTGAGCAAGGATGTCTTTTCCCTAGAAGGGGAGAAAGCACTCTCCACCACTTCGAAAGCTGCAGCTACAGGAAAGCTAAGCCCAGCCTTCACTGGATCTGAAGAAGCCTGTGAAGGATGAAAGCCGACCCCCCCCCCTCAGTTCCAGCCTTGACGCAGAGGTTGGGACTAAGCTGTCTAGTGCCAAGGCTCTGGAAGGGAAGGGACAGCTCTGAGAATAACAGAGTTGATTCTGGCTTCCCTGGATCTGGCACCAATGCTACGTCTCCAAGATCTATCCATATCAGACAAAGTTAGACACATCTGGATCACAAAAGGTGCTGGAGTCGAAGAAGGCCAAGTCTTCTGAACTAACACATACATACTCTGATGTCTCTGGTCCAATATCATTAAAACCACTGGATGGATAGCAGTAGGAGTCAATGGCTGAGGCTGTGCAGTGGAAGTGCTCAAATTTTCGATGAGGATGGAGCCAGAATATAACCCAACTGATTTGGGTTCTGAGAAATCTCATCATCTTATCTGAATCCGCTTCTGATTAGCTTCTACATGACCTGAGGGAGGATGAAGTAGAAGGTGGATGGGAAACTCTTTGAGGTGTGTCCTGCAAAAAGGGAGAGTGTAGCCTTAAAGTTGCTGGTTCTGGAGAAAATCTACCAACAACTTAAGGTGACTTGGGCTTAGATCGGTTCTCCAACAACCTAAGTTGACTTGGGCTTAGATCGGGTCAGGTCCAAAGTTTTAGATTTTGTTGGGATTGGAGCTGTAGAGGTCAATGGATCTTGACATTTTAGAAATCTTCCCGGGCACAGTTGAGCCGAAAGAAGCTGCAAGATGAGAGTGGTTAGATGAGCTCTTCCTTGAATCCTTACATTTGTCTTGAGCTTCCCCTGAAGATTTCTTGGAGGAAGATGGGGCTCCAGAAGTACATGAAGCTAAAGAAGGAGGAAGTCCTTTTTAATATTAGTTTGTTCCGTCTCTCGACAAAGGCCTAGTTGTTAAAATTGGCAAAAATCTCACAATCTGTATTAAGGTGGCTGGACCAAGGCAATTAACACAATCTGGATGGCTGTCTGAATTTTTACTAAAACCTGTAGGCATTTTTGACATCCTCAGAAATTAGGTACCTGTAAAAGGAAGCATGAGGAGACAAAATACCAATGATGGTAAACAATATCCATGGGTAGAAAAAGAAAGGTAATACCAACAATGGTAAAAAAAAACAACGGGCAATACCAAGGAGGTAATAAACAGCTCATAAGGGCTGAAGGCCCTATGGAAAGGCTACCTAACCTATTCTATTTATAAACGCTCTTTCAACTGGTTATCTCCCACTCGAGCTAGCCGTGACCACGTCTTATTGCTAAAGTGGCAAATGAGACATAATGTAACTTAGAAGATGAGAGACATTATGGGTAAGGGGAGAAGCTCAAGCTATGAAGTTTAAAGTCTATAAGAATGACCAAGGGCAGATCCAAAGTCAGATCTGCGACCCATCAGTTGAGGAACAGATGAAAAACACATCAGACTGAAATGTTTACTTGTGTAAATGGGGTAACAATGGTTGGGTGGATTAGTGAGGTGAAGGACGGATGGGTACAGATTAGGAAAAAGACTGAGGAGTAAAGCTGTATGAGGCCCTGACCTTTAACAGTAGATGTGCAAATATAGATCTTTTCAACCAAAAATAATATCAAAAAAGTCCTGGACTCCACGTAGGTTAAAAAGTCTTTATAAAATTCACAAAACACAGAGGATGAGCGCTTTCGTCTAATGACTAGACTTCATTATATATCTCTTCCACAACATATTCTTTACATGTGGGAAGTGCCTATCATCCAGCACCAATGGCTGGATACCAGTCACCAGCCTTTCCCACTGAACATGACTTTCTTCTAACATTCTCTTCTACAGAAATCTTTCAAACAGTAATATATTCCAGAACAGTCCGTTTTAATTTTTTTTTTTGGGGGGGGGGGGGGGGGGCTTTGGCAAGAATGACTATGCGCAGATGGCCAGTGCCTCTCCTTTCTTCCAAGCCCTTCTAGATCAGTTGCTAAGCCCCCCCCCCTCCCTCAGACTGGGGCTACCAGTCAGTGGCTACAGCCAGCAGAGCATTCAAACATTTTTGGGGGAGGGGAGGAGGAATGGAGAATAAACTGAGGTGCCTCAACCTTCAGTTCCTAATCATAGGGCATTTTTTATATGCCATAGAACTTTCTCAATTAAGGGGTTATAATGTAAGCACATGCCATTAGGTGCTCACACACAAAGTACAGTTGTGTACACTTACCATAAATGTAGATGTTCAAGTGTATTCACTGTTGCAGTCATCACATTTGGGTTATCTGCTTGCAGTAGTCCTCAGTCGGCCTGATTATCAAAGTCTTGGGTCCTGCATCGGTTGCTGTCTCATCTTCCGTGACGTCAGGTAGTCAGGGGTATAAAGCATGCAGCCGATGCCATTACATCAGTTTTTCTTGACCCAGATGTCAGGTGCCCCCCTAATGGGAACCAATTATATACATACATACATACACACACACATATATATATATATATATATATATATATATATATATATATATATATATATATATATATATATACACAACGTTATACCTCCAAAAAAAAAGCAAATACACCAAAAATCTTTTAAACATAGTAAAGGAGAGTAGAGGTATAGCCAAAAGAAGTCAGGGGGCTGGAGGGAGGGTAACCAGGACTGCAACAGTGAATACACTCGAACATCTACATTTATGGTAAGTGTACACAAAGTACAGTTTTGTACCTACCATAAATGTAGATGTTCGAAGATCCACATTGCTGCAGTCCTTACACTTGGGGTAGTCCGCTGTCCTCGGTCGGCCCGAATATCAAAGTATTAGGCTGACGTCGGTCAAGGCGCATAAGACTGACATCAGGACGTCAGGGTACATATGCGCATGACCGACGTCATATCCTCAGTCTTTTCTTGCCCCAGATGTCAGAAGACCCTAAACAGAAAGGTCAAAACCAAAAGACAACAAAAAACAACCAAACACCTGTGTACTAACTATATGTGCAATATATACAATATTTACAATATGTACAACCCACACCACACAACCGCCTCTAACTACAGAGGCGAAGGAGGGAGGTAATTGACTGCAGCAATGTGGATCTTCGAACATCTACATTTATGGTAGGTACAAAACTGTACTATGTTCTTCATCTCACATTGCTGCAGTCCTTACACTTGGGTAGAATCCCAAAGCAGAGAAAAGGGAGGATGGCACAACTAAAAAACTGTAGTAGCTGCCAAAATGCCCTGTAAAATTGCAGTGGCAAAACCAGCCCTCGATTTAGAGTAAAGAGGAAGGTGATAATGCTTAGAGAAAGTATGCACTGAACTCCAAGTAGCAGCCTTCAAAATATCCTTAGTTGCTACCCCCCTTAGAAAGGCTGTAGAAGTGGCAGTAGCCCTAGTGGAATGAGGCCTAATCCCAGCTGGAATCTCCTTACCATGATGGGAATAACAGAAAGCAATACACAACCCAATCCACTTAGAAATAGTTTGTTTTGACACAGGCTTGCCCTGAGAACTCAAAGCAAAAGAAACAAATAACTGCTGAGACTGCCTGAACCCTTTAGTTCTGCTCAAATAACATCGCAACTGCCTGTGTATATCCAAAGTGTGCAAAATCTTTTGCCCTTTATTTTGGGGGTTCGCATAAAAGGTAGGCAAATGAATAGTCTGGTTTAAAGCCACACTAGAAACCACTTTAGGCATAAAGGAAGGATTAGTATGCTAAAGATACCCTATCCTTATGGAAAATTAAGAAAGGCTCAACTGCCATAAGGGCCTGTAATTCAGAAACCCTTCTCGCAGAGGTAATGGCCAACAAAAAGGCAGTCTTCCATGATAAATATTTCAACTCAGCAGTAGCTGCAGGCTCAAAAGGTTGTAGAGTGAGTTTCTCCAACACAAAATTGAGATCCCAAGCAGGAGTAGGAGCTCTCCGTGGGGGTCTTATATTCTTTGCCCTCTAAGGAATTGCTTAAACAAAGGATGAGAAAACAATGGTGGGTCACAGTCATAGTGAGCAGAAATTGCTGCAGCATGAATCTTAATAGAAGAGAAGGACAAACCTTTGTCCAGTAACTCAGTAAGATATTGAAGAGCCACACTTAAATTAGGCTTAGAAACATCAAATGCTTTTGCTGCACTCCAAAATAAAAATCTCTTCCATTTATCTGCGTACACTTTCCTTGTACTAGGCCTTCTGGCCTCCAAAATAACATTCAAAACTTGTTGTGGAAGCTGAGACCCTCCAGGGTTTAAAACAGAATATGCCAGGCTGTCAGGTGAAGAGAGTGAAGTTTGACATTGAGTAAATGACTGTTCTCCTGGGACAGCAGGTGTGGAATCTAAGGTAAAGGCCATGGAGGCTCCCGTACCAGACTTCTCAGTAGTGGGTACCAGTGCTGTCGAGGCCAATCTGGAGCTATTAAAATCATCTTTGGCTTGTCCTGTCTGACCTTCAGAAGTACCTTTGGGAGGAGAGGCAGAGGTGGAAAGGCATACACATGAAGATTGCTCCAATTGAATGAAAGAGCATCCACTTTCCAAGCTGTGGGATGAAAACTTTTTGTGCAAAACTTTGGCAGCTGGTAGTTTAGTGGAGAAGCGAACAGATCTATGTCTGGAGTTCCCCATGACACTGTCAATTTCTGAAAAACATGAGGATCCAATTTCCACTCGTGGGGATCCATTATTTGTCTGCTCAACATATCTGCTAAGGAGTTCTGTGCTCCCAGCAGAAACCTTGCCTGAAGATGTAGCTGTAAACTGAGAGCAGTCTCCCACAAAATCATTGCTTGTCTGCACAGAGGATAAGAATGTGTTCCCCCTTGCTTGTTGATGTACCACATGACAGTTGTGTTGTCTGTTAGAATCAACACCTGCCCTGGAAGAAGTAAATCCTTGAAAGCTATTAATGCAAATTGGACTGCTAACATCTCCTTCAAGTTGATATGTAGATGTAGAAGTCTGGCAGGCCACGTGTCTTGTATCCACTTTCCATTTAGATGAGCTCCCCAAGCTTTGTCTGAGGCATCTGTCGTTAGAATCTGACTCGCCTCTGGCCGGGTCACAGAGAGTCCCTTGTTTAGGTGACATTCCTGAGCCCACCACAAAAATTCCTTTTGAATGCAAGGTATTATCTGAATGACAGTGTCCATATCTTGGCAGTGCTGTGTCCATACATTTTGAGATACCATTGTAGCTTCCTCATATGCAGTTTGGCATTGGGAAGCACCAGAATACAAGATGCCATGAACCCCAAGGCTTGAAGGACTGTCCTTGCAGTCAGCCTGGACTGATGAGACAATTGATGGAAGTAAAGAGAAAGATTCTTTTGTTTGTCCGGGGTCAAAAAGGCCATCTGGGATGCTGTATTCAGTCTCACACCCAGAAAGCACATGTCCTGAGAGGGTACTAGACTGGACTTTATTTCGTTCACAGAATACCCCAGGCATCTTAGCACTGCTATCACATAGTGTAGATCATGAAGAAGTTCGTCCTTTCCTTGAGCCAGAATCAGGCAATCGTCCAAATAAGGGTAGATCTGTATTCCTCGTAGCCTGAAGAAAGCTATCACTGGAGCCAGAACCTTCGTGAACACACTGGGCGCAGTAGATAAGCCAAAGGGCAATGCAGAGAACTGATAATGAGAAGTCCCAGCCCGAAAACGCAGATACTTCCTGCAACTTAGCCTGATAGGAACATGAAGGTAAGCCTCCTTGAGATCCAGAGTCACCATCCAGTGATCTTTGCCCAGCAGAGGTAAAAGCTGTTGTAACGTCAACATTTTGAACCTGGGAATGTCCAGATAAGTGTTGAGGATAGATAAATCCAAAATTGGTCTCCACGTGTTCCCCTTCTTTGGTACTAGGAACAGGCGAGAATAAAATCCTAGGCCCACTTCTGACAGAGGGACCGGTTGTATGGCTCCTATTTGGAGCAGCAGAGGAATCTGTTTGTGAGCCTCTATTCTTTGCTGAGGAGGAACGTCTGGCATGCCTTTGAAAGGAGGCAAGGTATGGAAATAAAACCTGTAACCTTGGTGTATGATATCCAATACCCATCTGTCTTGGGTAATTAAACCCCAATTTTCCTTGAAAAGTGCCAACCTTCCTCCCAAAGGTGCTGCCAGACGAGAAGGCTCTGGCAGCTGAAAAGGTAGGTCATTGGGTCTGTTTACGAAAGGACTGACCCCTGCCCTCACCCGAAGACTGTGCAGGTGAACTCCCTGTTCTAGGCCTGAAAGAGCCCTGAGCTCTGCCCCTACCACGTCTAGACCTACCCCTAGACTGGGAATCATAAGAAGGATAAGTCCACCCCTTGGTAGGCCAATTTCTGCTAAACTTCGGAGGCTGAACCTGCAAAAAATCTTTAACAGTCTGCATAGACTTAGCTTTGTCTTCCATTTTCTTTAAGACTGCTTCAACAGGTGAACCAAACAACACATCAGATTGTAAAGGAGCATCTAAAATCCTTGTCTTAACATGGTCAGATAAATTCTGATCCCTCAGCCAGGCGTGCCTGCGAAGAACTGACCCAGTGGCAGCCACCCTAGACGAGGCCTGTACAGCATCAAAACCACATTGCAAAGAATGCTTACCCACCTGTTCAGAGACATGTACCAAATCTTGTAACTCTTTACACTCAATACCTTCCGCCAGAGCATCTACCTTAGACTTCAATTGAGAAAGTAGATAGTTTTGGTATTTCAACATGTGAAACTGGCAATTCAAAGCCCTCATAGCTAGGGTGGAAGAAGTATAGACTTTCTTTCCCCATCTATCCAAAGCCCTGGCCTCTTTATCTGGAGGAACCGGATTTTTAACAACAGAAGCCTTAACACCCTTAGGCCCCTGACTAACAGTTTCTGGGTCCGCCCTAGGACTCTTAAAAAGATACTTATGAGCTTCAGGCACCCTATAATACCTATCCGGTTTAACAGGAGCAGGAGGCAAAGAATCAGGATTAAGAGAAGCCTCTGCAAACACATCCCCCACAACATCCAGAACAGGAGGAATAGCCAAAGGCCTATGCTGGAGTAAAAACAAAAATTCCCTAAGCCTTTTCCTGGAATCAGAGAAGTCCTGATCTTCCCACTTAAAATGCTCCCTCATGGAATGAAGAGTCTCTGAAAAAGAAAAATCCTGAGGAGGAGAAGCAGAAGGAGTAGAATCATCCACATCAGAATCAGAATAAGGAGAATACTCCTGCAAGTCTTCAGCCGAAGACTCAGAAACATCTGAAGCCTGCTCAAAACTCCCCAACTCAGGTTCCACCCTAGGTCTCTTATCAGGAGGGGGCAAAGAACCTCTAATCAAAGTAATCAAATCTTCTGCCATTTTAAGCATATGCTTCTTGGGCACAGATCCTGAAGAACTAGGAGTGACACCAACTGAAGCTAAACCTGGCCTGCCTCTGGGAGAAGCCTTGGAAACAGAAGGAGATGGCCTAACCACCCTAGGGAGGGAGGGGAGTACAGTAACCTGAGAAGCCCCTTCAGCCTGACCTGCCTCCTGAGAGGCCACATCCTGCAATAACAAGGTCTCCCCCTGGGACTCCACAGAAACCTCCGGCGGAACCACCGGCTCCACCGACACCTGTAAAGAACCGGCGTCCGGTACGGACAACTCGTCTTGCCTGGACTTAGCTGCTTTATCCTTGCGCTTCTTCGAAGAAGCGGACGTCGGAGCATCCGACGGCATATTATAATTGCACCGCTTCCCGAAGACTAACCTGGCACAATCTAATCTTCTCTTAATAGTGCGCTTATTGAATCTAGCACAAAAGCGACAACCAACAACGTCGTGCTCAGGCCCTAAACAAGGAATACACAAAGTATGATAATCTCTATGCGGTATCTGTTTCCCACAAGAAATACAGTTATTCACTTTTTCTGACATCCGGTAAACCACTGAGGCAAGAAAAAACTAAAATATTCCCAACGGGTACTTAGCCAACTTTGACTCGGTCTGAAACTCCAAATTAAAATTTCAGAACGAACGGCACTTGCAACGCTGCTTCTGCATCGGACCATGCGGCAAAAAAGACTGGGGATATGACGTCGGTCATGCGCATATGTACCCTGACGTCCTGATGTCAGTCTTATGCGCCTTGACCGACGTCAGCCTAATACTTTGATATTCGGGCCGACCGAGGACAGCGGACTACCCCAAGTGTAAGGACTGCAGCAATGTGAGATGAAGAACATCTGTACTATGTTCTTCATGTTTCACTGTTGCAGTCATCACATTTGGGTAGATTCCCAAAGCTAAGGATGGGAGGTGGAATTTAGATAGCATTAGGACCAGCTAGAAGGCCCTGCAAGACTGCAGTGGCAAAGCCAGCTCTGGATTTAGAGAAAATTGGTAAATGATAATGCTTGGTGAAAGTATGTACAGAACACCAGGTAGCAGCTTGTATGATGTCCCTGGTAGGGACACCCCTGAGAAAGGCTGTAGAGGTAGAAGCAGCCCTGTTTAAATGGGGTCTAATCCCCTGTGGGATAGGTTTTCCATGGTGCTTATAGCAGAAATGAATGCAATGGCCTATCCATTTAGAAATGGTTTGCTTTGAAACAGCCTTTCCCTCTGCCCCTGCAACAAATGCCACCAGCAGTTGTTCAGATTTCCTTTGAGGTTTAGTCCTGTCCAAGTAATATCGAAGTTGTCTGTGCACATCTAAGGAGTGCAGTATCCGTTCCCTTTTGTTCTGTGGATTAGAAAAGAAGGTTGGCAAATTAATGGACATTAAGAGCCACATTGGATACCTCCTTGGGCATGAAGGAGGGATTGGTCCTGAAGGACACCCTGTCCGCATGAAAGATGATGAAAGGCTCTACTGCCATAAGGGCCTGTAATTCAGATACCCTTCTTGCTGAAGTGATTGCTAAAAGGAAGGCTGTTTTCCAAGTAAGGAATTTTAACTCTGCACTTGCAGCTGGCTCAAAAGGAGGAAGAGTGAGTTTTTCCAATACAAAGTTAAGGTCCCAGGTGGGGCTCTCCTGGGTGGTCTTAAGTTTTTGGCCCCTCTGAGGAACTGCTTGAGTAGCGGATGAGAGAAAAGGGGTGGTTCTGTGTTGTAATGAGCTGAAATGGCTGAGGCGTTAATTTTGATGGAGGAAAAAGGAAGGCCCCTGTGAAGCATCTCAGTTAAGTATTGAAGAATCTAAGGTAAATTGGGCGCTGCTGTGCCCATCCCTTGAGTTTGGTTCCAGGGACAGAATCTTTTCAATTTTTCAGCATAAGATTTTCTAGTACTAGGCCTCCTTGCCTCCAAAATGACATCCAACACTTGTTTATTGAGGGATGGTAATGGAGAGATTAGGAAATTAGCCAGGCTGCCAGGTTCAGGGTTTGAAGCTAAGGGTGCAGAATCTGGCTCTCCTGCCGAGACAGCAGGGTAGGGGTCTGAGGCAGGTGCCATGGAGCCAGCAGTGACAAACTGCGCAAGAGGGGGTACCAGTGTTGGCGTGGCCAGTCTGGTGCAATCAGTATCGTCCTTGGTTTGTCCTGTTTGATCTTTAGTAGTACTTTAGAGAGGAGAGGCAGAGGAGGAAAGGCATAAACTGATAGATTTTTCCAGCTGAAGGACAGAGCATCCACTTTCCAAGCTTGTTTGTGGGGAGTCCTTGTGCAGAATTTGTCCAACTGGTAGTTCTGGGGTGAGGCAAACAGGTCTATATCTGGGCTCCCCCATTTGTTTATCAACTTGTTGAAAGTCTGTGGATCCAGTTTCCACTTGTGTGGGTCCATGAGATTTCTGCTTAGTCCATCTGCCAGTGTATTTAGTTTTCCTGGCAAGAATTGAGCCTGTAGATGCACTTGGTAGCTCAAAGCTGTGTTCCACAGAGCCATGGCTAGTTTGCAGATGGGGTAAGAATGGGTACCCCTCTGCTTGTTTATGTACCACTTAACAGTGGTGTTGTCCGTCTTTACCATTAATTGTCCTGGAAGAATGTGGTCCTTGAAGGCTGTCAGAGCATTCTGCACAGCTAACATTTCTTTTTCATTGATATGCAGGTGCATTTGACTTGGACTCCATTTGCCCTGAATACACTTCCCTGCCAGGTGAGCCCCCCAAGCATAGTCTGATCTGTCTGTTGTTAGGGTTTGGGCGGCAGGAGGTAGAGTGAATGGTAGCCCCTTATTTTGGTGGCAGGCCTCTGCCCACTAAAGGAAACTGTAGGCAAGGTATGATACGGATCATTGCTTCTAGATCCTGAGAATGTTGACACCATAGGCTTTTTACATACCATTGTAGTTTCCTCATATGCAGTCTTGCGTATGGAATTAGTAGAATGCAGAAGGCCATGAACCCCAAGGCTTTCAGTATTTGCCTTGCAGACAGCAGGGTTTTTGTGGCCATTAGTTTGAAGTAAGTTGTCAAAAGAATTTGTTTCTCTGGTGTGAGGAAAGCCATCTGGGAAGCAGTGTTCAAGCTTGCTCCCCGGAATATAATTTGTTGACAGGGTACCAGATGCTATTTCTTTTCATTTATGGTGTATCCCAGACAAGTTAGCACCTTTTGTACAAATGCCAGATGATTCAAAAGTATGTCCTGGCTTTCTCCTGAATTAGACAATCATCCAGGTATGGGTATATTTGAATATTTCTTTGCCTGCAAAATGCAATGACTGGAGCTAGGCACTTTGTGAATACCCTGGGTGCAGTAGATAAGCCAAAGGGCAGTGCAGAGAACTGATAGTGCATGTAGCCTGCTTTGAAGCATAGGTATCTTCTGCAAGATTCCCCTGATTGGGATGTGCAGGCAGGCTTCCTTTAAATCCAGTGTTGCCAACCAGGCATCTTTGCCTAGCATAGGAAGTAACTGGTGAAGAGTTAGCATCCTGAATTTTGGAATCACCAAAAAGGTGTTTAAGATAGAAAGGTCCAGGATAGGACGCCATGAGTTCTTTTCTGGGTACCAGGAAAAGTGTTGAGTAAAAACCTTGTCCCTTTTCCTCTTCTGGTACAGTTTGAATAGCCTTTATGCTTAAGAGAGAGAATACTTGCTTTTGAGCCTCTGCCCACTGATTTGGGAGTAGATCTGGCCAACCGTTTGGGGTTGGTAACGTGTGGAAGTGAAATCTGTATCCTTGGGAAACTATATTTAAAACCCATTTGACCTAGGTAATAAATTCCCAGTTTTTTGCCTGCAAAGCAATCTTTCCCCCTAA